>NW_027526361.1:151102826-151702826 GCF_048455015.1 Haemaphysalis longicornis
TCCTTTTTATTTTTGTAAAGACGAATGTAAAGAGTTGTATGTACGTATGCATGTAGTCACATTGTAATTGCATTATGTAGCGCATTCGCTTCACTTTATCATATCAAAAACATTCCGAGCTCGTCAATTTGGCAATATCTTCGACAACTTCAACACTATCACCCTGCTCAGCGTCTTGTTGAATCAACGGCAGCCATGGCAGTTGCGTTCGTGATCGACGCACTATTCCGGCGGAAAAAATATCTTATCTTCACTGGTGTTAGCGTGGTAAAAGTGCAAGCAAGACAGGAGGATGTTAGGCGAATGGGATTAAGAAGAGGGGGTGATAAAAACGGGGGGAGTGAAGGCGATATGTGGAACAGTTTGAGGAGCCAATTTTGATGATGATAGTTTATCTTGAGTTACTACACGTAAACGTTTGGCCTGTTGGGGGCTGGAATCAGCCAGAAGGGTTACTTGCGAGCCTACTCACCGGAAGGAGTATGTTTTGAGTAGGACGGTATGACGAAGAGGGTGAGTGGCGAAGGCGAGGTGCAAAGGGAAATGGTAGGAGGGAAAGGGCATATGAGTACAAGGGGAAAAGACGAGAAAGAGGAAGTGAGAGGAAGAGAGGGCAGAAGAGGGGATAAGAACAAGTGGGACAAAAGGAGACGCAAACGTAAAGAGTTCCCAGGGCTGCCACACGACGCGTAAAGATGGGTGGGCTGCTGTCGTGGTGTTGATCATGGTGAGTATCGTCTGGTTTTTCGTCTGAAGAAGCAAAAGTTGGGTGGGAAATACCCGCTGTCAGAAGCTCGCTTTACGTCGGCTAAAGCATGTGATTCTAATGCGATGCCTACCCCACGCAATTATCAAGTATCAGAATTATCGGCCTTTCAGGAACATTGTTGGCGCACCTTTTTTCAATTAGTGTTCAAATTTGCCTAGGTTTAACGAGCAAAAGCTTCAACCAAGTTAAAACGCGCCGTAGTAGAAGCCTAATAATTAATTTAAACAACCTTTTCATCTTTAAGGTGCACCAAAATTTCGTCAAGTGGGAGTTCTTGGTTTTTAACTGCACAAGGTGGCCACCACGGCCGAAATGTTAAGGGCGTCTATGGAATCACAGCACAATGCGTTAAACACTTAGCCTTGGTGACTGGCTCCTGGCGTCCGTCTTTTTTTCGGCTGCGCGTCGCACCGAATATATATATGGATCAAACGGCAAGACGTTAGATTACGGCTTTAGATTTCGTACAATCGATTGACACTGCGACCTCAGCACCACCTTACCTAAAGCACCTGTGAGCACCAGTCCTCCAACGATGCCCAAAATCAGCAAGGTGACAAAGACAGCCACAATCGCCATTTTGCTGGTTCCTTCCTCTCTGCGTGCAAAGACAGTTTTAATATATCACAGTTTCTATCATTACATACCTTGGCGTCTTACTGGATGAACAGTTGGCCTGAAAACCACGCAGTGACTCCATACGTGAAAAAAATGTAGTTAATAGTGTCATACACTATGCAAGAAACGCCAGTTTCTTGAGATCGACAAACTGGGAGCAATTTATTGCGGCATTTGACAAAGTCATTTGTCATATTGCATCGAATGTCGGGGTAATGCATATTCATTGTACGCACAGTCACACTTCGTTCATCAAAAAGGGGCCATCCTTTTAATAACATTAGCACACTACACTGCATATGCAAAAACCCTTTCCAAAGATTTAAAAATAACACCTTTGAATGTCCTAACACAAATGGACTTTACCAGCACATAGGCATATTGCTGTTACTTTTGCCTTTCTGCCGTCTGCTTTCAAGACTTCATGATCTATTCATGAATTGCTGCTAATAATAACTTCCCAGTAGCTAGAAATAAACATGCGTATGGAGACAGAAGAATACAAAGTACTAGGGTTATTATTTGGAATTTTCTACCAATCGGTATAAAACTCGCTACTAATTTTTACTCACAAAGAAAAACTTAGTTTAAATGCTATTCTCAATGTTTATTGCAGAAGGGCGATTAAATCAAAAATTTTATGACTGACCTTGCGGTTCCACCGTTAGTCGTTCTAAATGCGGAGCATTTCAGTAACTCACTATGTCACCCGCATTGATGTCCGTAGTCGTAGTCCGCACCCCTCCCCCTACACTATATAAAAAAAATACTATCCGGCGCCTGGTTTCGATCCCTCGACCCTGCGGGCAGAACGCAAAGTACATGATGCTCCACCCACTGCGCCACAAAGCCGACACAGAATGGGAAGCTACGAACGCGCGTTATATCCTTGACTCATTCAATCTACATCAAGAAGCTGCTGATACAACGCATTCACTACCACCAACTCCCCAAACACTAAACGTTAACGCAATACACCCACCCCCTATGCGACGCATTTACTCGAGTCCCGCTCGCGGGGAGATGGGCCCAATTTTTTAACACTGTCAATTTTATATAAGAAAGTATTGTATACACTAGCGTGCATAGGTCTCTATATATGAATGTGTGAAGATAGCTGTAGGTATATAGGTGTATACGTGTATGTATACATGTATACCTGTATAAGTATATTTAATTACGCGTATATGAACATGTATTTATACGTATTTTGTGTATTTCAGTTATGCGGTCTTGTACCTTGTTTTACGAATCCTTCTTGTTTTTTATTAGGGTAGCAAACTTTGCTGTACAAAGTGGTCTGTACAGAGTTGTATAGTGGCTGACTCCCACCCTTTTTTGAAGTGTTCGTGCACGCGACTGTACTCGTGTGAACCTCGTGTGAACAGTGTGAACAGTGTGAACAGTGTGAACAGTGCTCCACATACCAACGACCAGTGCCTATGTGAACACTCAAACCGTGCCTACAGCTAACCGGAAGAGGAACTCTAAACGATTACAACGTCATGTGATCATTATTTGTAATACGGGTCTTCCCTTTTCCTTTACCCCCCAACCCCCCCCCCCAGGGCCTCAGGCCTCTTCCCAAATAAAGGTCATTCATTCATTCATTAGAGTTTTATATGTACATGTCTTTGTAATCGGCTTTCTCTTGCATGAATTTCAACTAGCCCTAGGGCTGGGGATTCAGATATCCTGTGTTATGCCTTATATACGCCTCAACGCTGGAAATAAACAAATGTTCTTTTTCTGCTTAAAAAGTCAGCTCACAAACGCCACTTTCTGCACGGATACCGAAGTATCCTGTAGTGTTCCAAAATGTAAGATCTAAATGGAATCACGCCCAATGATGTGTCCTCGGGAACTGAGAATTTCCGGAACGTTTGAACGTAACGGCGCAGAGTCGAAGGGCACTTCAAAAAAACCTTAAAACGAGGACCATCAGGGTTGAAAAATCTCAAAACTCTCAACATCGCATACTTAAAGTGGTATTATTCGCTGTTCCGTAGAGTTCCCTGGACAGCTGATGGAGTAGTTGGAACAACGTTGCTGTGGCTCCCTTGCAATCACGCATCTAGAAACGTTTTGCAAATGCGAAAAACGCGACTTGTGGTTAACGTAAAGCTTTGTACAATGTAACGCTATATAACATGACTAACGACCAGTTAAATAGTAGTTTAGGAATACGTGGTGGCGCACGAATGCGTTCAAGAAGCACTGAGGGTGGTCTGTCCAGTGTTATGTGGCTGAACGACCTGACTTTGTCATGTGGAGGAGACTATTACGGCGTCTACCAACATCGTGATGGTGAGCATTTTCGGAAACCCAACCGATGCGTTTTTGCTCGGCACATACCGAAATGGGGAATCGGAATGCGCATTTTGCCTTGAAATTTTTCGTGTGTTACCTTTTAGGGGCGAAGCCACTCCAGGGCTCGGGCGGTAAGCGTTTCCTGGTGTCGTCATTGTTCGTCTCATGTAGTCACGGTCCCAAAACACCGGGACACTTTTTTTACAACGCCTCGAGTTAGAATTTAATGCGTAGTAAAAGAACACACCGGGGCACTCGTTTTCGAACGCCTTGCGCTGGAACACTGTGTACTTCAAATACACGACATTTTTACAGCAAAGCTGTGTACCTGTACCTCCTAACGGTTTCATCTGCGTAGGCAAAAGCGCGAAGGCGACAAGAACACACTTATACACTGCACCCTTCGCCCCTCGACCAGGTTTCACGATAGTAGAGATGGCCCTAGATTTTTAGGGGCGATGCCCCTTAGGGGCTCGAGCTGTCGGCGTCTCATGTCGACATAAACATCTTCTCATGTAGTCACGGTACCAAAACACTGGGACACTCTTTTACGTCTCAGGCTATAAAACTTCGTAACACGTACTAAAAAACACAGGGACACTTGTTTACACCTCAGGCTGGAATGCTTCGTGCTTCAAAAGTAGGAGGCTTTTACAGCAAAGCTGTATACCTGTACCCCGGATGGTTTCATCTTCGTCGACAAATACGCCAAAGTGCCAAGAATACACGTTTACACAACCTACTTCACCACTCCGAAGGTTTCACGTTAGTGGAAGTGGCTTGGGATTTTTCTTTCACCTTACTATTGCGCAACGCGCAGCAAAAAAATCGGGGTACTCACTCGCACTTGAATGTTCACATTCGTGCTCATAGAGCAGGAAGAACACCAGGGGCTATAATGCGTTTCTCACATGAACAACTATGTCTTGTCCTCTGATTGTGTACTGTTTATGTGATAATTTCGACTACCGTTTACATCGATTTGGCAGAACTGCGTTTACCTTTGGGCCTCTATTGTGTTTCGCACATTAACAATATTGGCTTATCCTCTGGATTGAACTGTCTTTGATTGTGAGTACCGCTTGCTGGCACATCACTATGGCAGAACTGCGTTTTGCGTTGGGCTCTGCTGTGTTTCGCACATGAACAACATTAGATTGTGCTCTGAATTTGAACAATCTATGACTTTAAGTACAGTTGACTAAGACATCAAAGTGGTGGAACAGAGTTTAACGTTTCATGGCACAGCGTTTTGGCGTGGTTTCACGTTAGTTGGGCACCCCAGTCTAGTTATTGCCCTCAAATCGCTTGTATGACTGAGATACCGTGCCGCGGATTCATTGTTAAATAAAAGCACATTATCTGGTCGGCTGCGCTTTTCCAAGTCATCTCAATATAACTTACACACGGCAGATACATTAGCTACCTAGCGTAGATAGCGTAACAGTTATTTCATTTATAGTTAGGCAATAGCTCCCGAAAAAACCATGGTCACTCATGTAAACTATCGGTCAAGCAAATAGGTCACATAAGTAGAAAGATGGTACGCTACGAGAACATCTTGCGGGAGGAAATTGAACCTTTTGAGCACCTCGTGTAAATACTCGAAAACCATCGTGCGCCAATATCGCTCATACACACCAAGCTCAACCGAAATATAAAGTGTCCGCTTAAGACTTGCTTTGTCGAACACGACACCAAAATACGCCAGGTTTTCTACCGCCACCGTGACTGGCTCTTTAGATAGCGATCCTGCCCATGCTCGGTGATTCCACGTGCCGAATTTCTCCCGCCATTTAGGTGTGGTGCACTTCAGGGGCCACTCGCCCAAACAGAGCTTACGAAAAGAGCACGTCTTTCCCCCGTCGGGATGGAACCTAGGTCCACCGCGCTACGCAGCCGACGGCAAATCCAACGTGCCACAGAGGCTAACGTAACTGATGTGCAGTGTATTGGGGGTGCTGTTTTCGCTGGGCCGTTTCCATCAAGGCTGCCGTTACTAGATCACAAATACGTACACAATATTAGAAAATGAAGAACAAATCACGGATTAGCGGATTAATTACGCAAATTATTAAAAAATTAAAGCCGTTCCATTCAATGTGAAAGCTGTGGGATGTGCAGAGCAGTGATTCGCCATAATGGGCTGTACCGCCGTTATACGCTTACTGCTACCACCTCATGCGATTCAAATTTCCCGCCTGCACAGTGCTCGCGCGCCCTCTGCCTGCAACTGCGCCATGGAGAGTTCTGTTCTCTTTGTGCTTTTCTCCTCGCCCGTGCCGGCGTTGCAATGCCTCATTTTGCGTTTACGTAAAAACCAACCCATCAGGCGTCCTGAACTAAAGGAACGGGGGCGCTGCCGGTTAATTACGTATATTTTTCCTCAAATGTACCTAGTCTTCTTTGCGCTAAACAAAGGGAAAATGTATGACAAGCGGCACCGTTTCACGAGTTTCGAACGCCTATGACTATTTGCAACAATTATGATGATGATGATGATGAAGATCATTGTTATTAGCGGCTTCCCCTTTGTAACGGGGTGGCGTTGCAACTTTCACCAACAGTGGCGCCGCCGCGCGGTGGTCGCCAGAACCAGCCGAAAAATTATACGCCGCTGCGTCGACTGCAAGCGCTGTACCCAAACATCGGTTCTTCTCTCTACGTGTTTACGTTTTGTTGAGTGTGGCTTCGGGCTAGTTGTCGGTGGTCCACGGTCTTGTTTAGAGAAAAAAAACGCATAAAAACAGGCGAGAGAAGCAGAAACACAAGAAGCACAAACGTTGCGCGTGCGGTCAGTCCATGAAAGTAAATGTGCTGCGTACCGCAGTGCCGCGACAACGCGAACTCCCGCTCGTTTCCGATTGATGTCCGCCGCAAGAAGGAATGGGTTCTTATGATTTGAATTGGGAAGCCTATCACGCACACATAAAAAAAGACCACGCTACGTTGGCAGGCGTTCAGAAAGCCTGCTGTAGTCGTGGCGCGCTGCATCGCATCAACCCCGCCATGAAGGGAGGCGCTGTGAAAGTGCCGTATTCGTGTGATGAAAGTGTACCGTAATGTTACAATTGTCACACCCTGAAAGCGAAGCGCTAGTTGTCGTCTCGTCGCAAGCTGCGGTCGACTCATCGATCCCACCACGAAGGTAGGCACCGTGAAATGTTGCTGCTGTCGCTGCGCACTGCCATTGTCGCGTGCGCCACGTCAGAAAAACAGGCGTCAGGGGACGGCACCATAGTCGTCACGTGTTCTAAGGAGATCGCAAATTTACTGTAGTAGTCGCAAGCTGCAGTCGTAACGCCGAACCCGTCACCAGGGCAGGCGTCGTGCTCGCGCACTGAAAGCTTAGTACAATATATGGTACACTAGTCGTCGCGAACTGCCGCAGTCGCGCCGATTTTGCCACGGAGGCAGGCGCCAATAAAAGCACCACAAATTCGCGACGCCTGCCTTCATGGCGGGGTCGACGCGTGGGAGACGCGAGGTGATGCGCTGTCAGCGCGTGGGCAGGACAGCACTCTGGCGGCACACTCCACGGAATTTTTTGGCGCCAAACCAGTGCGCCAACAAATAGATAAACCATAGCCGAAACCAGAAAACGTGGATCTCCAAATAATGAATAACAACCCAACAAAGCAGCGGCAATTTGCGGAGTGTGCGAAAAAAGCAGGCAGAAGCACTCAGTTGGGGTAAAGGAGAAAAATCTCAACGGAAGCCAGGCCACTGCCGACTTTGAGTCAGCAACATGCGTAGCACCCCGATTCACAAACTTTTCGGCTTCTGCAAAGCAGCGTTTCCTTTCACCCGCCACATTGGCGTTAGTTGTGCGTCTCTACGGTGAACCGGTGGCACACCCCTCTGTGCACGACTAGCACTCCGTTCACCCTTATAATCTCTCGGACGGCAATATTGGATTTCTCGTAGCGCCCCCTATAGGTGCTGAAAGTTGCGAATATAAACCGCTTGACTTTCGAAGCTTCTGGGGTACGCAGCGTTACCCCGGGACGCCGCCTTGATGATCTATATACTTGAGCCGAGCGAGCGAGCGTAGGAGCACAAGGCGAGCGCCTAAATTGCTCTGCACTTAAAGGAGCCATGAAGACAAAATACAAGTTAGGTTTATTAGAAAGACTGCTTAGTCACGATAACAATGATACCAATAGCATCGCAATCTTCGAATAAATAACGGAGATATTAAAGAAAACGTGTGAAGCAGTCGCGACCCCCTACCCAGTTTCCAGCAACTTTTCTATGACGTCACGGAACTTTGGGCGATTGGCGGCCGCCTAACTGACCTGTCGCGACGACACATGACTGTACGTCTGTAATGGGGCCTCTAGTTCCGTTTGACCGCATCACTTGAAAGCTAACGTGCAGTTAACGCACAGAAAATTATGTTGTAATGTTGGCCCGTATGACGTCAGTCTTGCTCATAACACGTCACTGTGGCGCAAAATTTGAAAGTTTTTAAATTATTCTTGCTTTTTTTTCGTTAACAAAACATCTTTTGCGGCTGTAATGGAGCTGAGTGAGATACTGAATCCTAGTTCCTTCAAATTAAACGAAGTCGTATTTCCTCTTCATGGCTCCTTTAAAATGTTCTAGTCTCTTATATTCCTTTTTAAGGGCTGAGCCGCCCTCTTTTGACTACTTTCGCTATCAGCGCCAGGCTGATACTGAATCTGGTCAGGAGATGGCCCCACACCTCCTCTGGGGAATCACTCCTCTGCACGTGACAGCTGTCACGTTGAGTGGGACTGATTAATTTTCTAGTTCTTTCTCGCTCCACGGCAACTGCTTTCGCTGCATTTGATCCCCATTTATCTTCTGTATAGGTTGAATTCACAGGCGAGGCATGCATGCAGACAACCAGTGAATGCGCCGTCACTGGTTGCGTCGGGCCCCGTGGAGTAGCGGTACTTGTCCGTGCAAAACATGTGCGTTGGACGTTCCGAACACTACCCCACCGAACGCAAAGTAATGACTCGACTACAATCTGAGTGAGGTTAATTAACATCTGTGTTGACACCCCCGTTCAGAATCGGGTTGAAACGGCGCAAACGACGCACGCTGGGGCTTGTAAAGGCGCGGTCGCACTAGCCCGACCATCGGCCGATTCGGTCGGCCAACACCACCGTGTCGGCGAGCTGTCAGCGGCCATGTCACACCGCGCCGACGCCGACCCTTTCCCAACCGTCGGCGCCGGTGAGAAATCGGCGAGGCGTCGGTGTCAGCGCGATATCGGCCGACGCGCTTCTCACACCACACCGGCAGCCGCGCAACGTCCCATACCGACGGCCCCGCGACGGCCGACTCCGTCACCTTGCCTCTCTGTCGGGGATATTTCTTTCTCTAGTCAAACTTGGAGTATCGTGTCGCCGCAGCACGACTGAAGCCATTCGTGTGTACTGGCGTGTGCGCTGCTTGTACTGTATGCACTCCTCAACTTCTTGTTAGATCACGGACAAAGAAAAAAGAGCTGTGAGCCGCTGCCGCGGCAGTAATAGTATAGATGTTAAACTCCCGGCGAATAGACGTAAAAGCATGTAAAATATGCATATAAATTAGTGCGTACGTCAGCAGAAATTTAAACTGCTCTAATGGAGAGCCTTACTTTTCACCATGGTACCGCATTTTCGAGAAACACGGTGCGATTAAGGAAAGAGAAATTAATTGTTGTGGCTCAAGACGCCACTCGCTGTGTCGAAGGAAATTTTCCATTGCAAGGGTACTTGCTCCTCAAAGTCACGCGATTCACAAATTGGATACGCAAACCATACCCCTTAAAAAATCGCTCATAAAAAAAACTGACTCCGCCGGGAATTGAACTGCGCGAACGCCCAAATGCTGCCCCGCTGCGAAATAGCGTGGGTAATAGAGGGAGGCCCATCCTTCCGTGTCATACGTCGGTGTTTACTAGCTGGTTTACCGAATTCCTGGCTGGTAAACTGAAATGTCTTCAATAGCGCTTGCACAGCAGGGTTCCCCGAAGCCCCCACAATAGCTTATCACCATCAACTCCACTGCTTTGCGAAAGCGCTCGCAAAAATGTGTGTGCGCGGCTGCGACTGCGATTTCCCACTGCGGGGATAGTGCTTGCCGTACTTTGGTTTTACGTTTCACGTAAAAAAAACCTTCGCCGATATTGATCCCTTATTACCCAAATTACCCTCCGTAACTCTTCTTCTGCACGAAACTGACCTTACATTTTCTACAGGCGAGCCGATCGCACATGCATTTGAAGTATGCATCTCCGGGGTAACGGCGTCGCCGAAGAGCACAGCCGAAGCGTCGAACGCCAAAATACGGATTGCATCAGGGCTAGTTTTGAGTTGTATGGACTTCATGGATGTTACTGAGTTTATTACACTCCAGAAACAATCAAAATAGAGCAGCATTCATTGCGGCACGAATGTTGTCGGGGAGCAGTTTTCGCTTCTCTGTCGATTCTTTACGACGCGTCCGGCGACCGGTCGGGCGACCGGTTTTGTTGGCGTCTTCGGTCGGCGGTTCAGTCACACTACGGCGGCTTTCCATCGGCCGACGTGTTTGTGTCGCTGTCGGCGTAGTGTGACAACGCGGTCTGGCAACTCGGCAGTTGAAAGATGATTTGGCGACTCGTCGGCGTCGCCGTCGCGTCGTCGTCGCCGTCGTGTCGTCCTAGTGTGAATTCGCCTTTAGTGCATAGCGCTTTGGGGGCTCGCCTTGTCATCGTAGCTCGCTCGCTGGAACCAAGTAGGGGCCCGCGGCGTACAAACGTAGTGGAGTGCTGTCGTAGCGGCGTCCCTCAGAGGCTTCGAAAACCAAGCGGTTTATATTGTCATAACCGTTCGAAACTCGTGAACCGCTGCCGCTTGTCACAGATCTCCCCGTTGTTTAGCTCATTTAAAACTAAGTGCTTTTCAGGCAAAATATACGCAATTAACCGGCAGCGGCCGTGTGCATCTAGTTAGGAACGCTCGTTGGGTTGCTTTCGTGGTGTTCCCAACAGTAGCAGCGAAAGAAAAAAAAATGGGGCGTTCCAAACTGCGCAATAAGGCGGTGGTTGCGCAGGCACGTTCACGAGGAAAAGAAAGCACAAGAAGAACATAACTCCAACTGGGGCATTTTCAGGCAGGCGGCGCACGAGTACTGCGGAGGCGAGAAATTTTAATTGCATTAGAAAAACATTCGTGCCATTCATGAGGGGAGGAGTGAGACCGGACGGTGAAGAGCATGATAGGGGTAGCAGTGAGCGGAAACGGCGCCACATCAATTATGGCGAATCACTGATCTGCACTTCCGACAGCTTCCGAATTGCGTTGAATGGCTTGAACTTTTTCTCCTGCGTGCGGGCGCAGTGGCACAGGGCGCGCCAGGTGCGTGGCGCTCGGCCTTATCTGTGGCCGTTTCCAGTGTTGCCAAGCAAAGAAATTGACAGCTAAAGTTTTCAGCAAACCCCACCTATACGTAGTTGCTCATCCTGCTGTCGTTATTTCGATTTTTTAGTTGCGTAGTGCTTCGTTTTGTCCGACTCACCCTTGGAAAAGTACAAATCTTTTGCCAGCTTAATGGTGCGTCTAAATGGAAGGTTTTTACAGGAAAATGTTGATTTCTGAAGTAACGAAAGCAGGCAGCCAGCCAGCTTCCTCCGAACCCGTGACCACTCGTATATCGTCTGCAAAAACGCGTCCACAGCTGCTAACCATTTGCTAACACATTCAACAGCGTAACACACGCTTCATATCGAGCGCATATGAGAAGGAATAAAACATAAAGAAATGTTCAACGCCTCCTGTTCCATAAAATTGATCCCAAAAAATAGCACTAATAAACGCTTGGAGTGCAGTTTTCTACAGTGCAACTGAAAAAAAAAAACTGAAGGAAGCACTCGGGGCATGGCCAATTCCCGTTGGTTTAGGACACATTTCGTGCGACGGCAATAACACAAAACCACAAAAAAAAATCCGTCCCTTCCGCTCTGTGATAAAGGATGCCTAGCAAAGCTGCGGTGCCAAGCATCAACGCTCAACGCGTTTGCCGGACGGTGTCACAACTGCTATGGACTCGTCCGACCACTATGTTCAACTTCTGGCAGTCCAGCGGCTCGAGGCTGCTCTTGCAGGGCACAAGCGGAAGGGAGGCGCCGACGGGAGGTCTGAGGGATCACCCGACGACCCTCCGCGCGTCGACCTCGTAGACGCCCGCAAGGCGTTGTCTCGGGGACGACTTAGGAAACGTCAAGGAGGGGGCAGGCCCTGAGTGGCTCCCGCCCACCTCCCCCCGCAGGACAATTCAATAAAGTCTTTCTCTCTCTCTCTCTCTTTCTCTCTCTCTCTCTCTCTCTCTCTCTCTGAGTGACCACGTGCTTTCACTGGTTTGTTGCTCAAGGTCTGCACGAAGATGTTTATGTACAATTTGCGAATGAGCATTATTCCTGAATAATTATCGTTATATTGCTTTTACGAAGTAGAGTTCTATTCCAGTCGACAAGCATAGGGGCTGTCCGCTTCCCTCCCGTAGAATCTCATGTATTGATATCGGACGAGAATTCCACAATATTCACAACTTCACTGTATACTATCTATTTTTGGAAAGTAAAGAAAACGCCGCCTAATGTTCGAGTCATCTTGGCGGCTAATTGTCGTTTCCTTTGTGTCTGGAACATTTCAAAAAAACAAGAGCTAGAGCCCCTTTCCGCCGTAATACTCCCTTAAAATTGATTGATTGTAGGGTTTAACGCGCCGACGCAACGCAGGCTATGAGGCGCGCCGTAGTGCAGGGCTCCGGATTAATTTCGACTACCTGGGGGTCTTTAACGTGCGCCGAAATCTCGTACACACGGGCGTTTTTGCTTTTCGCCTCCATCAGAAAAGCGGCCGCCGCGGCCGGGAATCGAACCCGCGACCTCGTGCTCAGCAGCGCAACGCCTTAGCCACTGAGCCACCGCGGCGGGTAATACTATCTTAAAATATGGACGGGCTTCACTGTGTAACAATAAATGTGGGAAATCCATCTTACAAAGGCACAAGCTTACAACGATCTTGTTAAAGTAGGATTCACCTCAATGCACCATTGCATGGCAGGGAAGACATTTCTCTGTGGCCAATATGTGCAGCATGGTATTAAAGGTTGAAGGCCCCTAAGAATTTCTTTTTTAACACGAAAGTGTTTTATGCCCGTGTACACCGGGTACGGCAGCGGCGTCATATCCGTCATTGAAATCACATCGCCAGAAAAAGCTCAAATGACGCGGCTGCGCCAGGATTCGAGCCACGAACTCTCTCGCCGCAACGGGAGGTACACAGCGCTGGGCGCACTGCGCATGAATTCAAGCGTTAGTCGGTCTACACACACGCTAGTAGGTCTACGAACAAGCACAGTGTAGTACTACCGTCTAAGATGCCAAGCTAAGTAGTTCATCGTGACCGTAATGAGCTCCGACACTTGGCGTCTCGATGCCAGCGTCTTGGTGTACGCATGAAGCGGGTGAATTGAGGCACCCTTCGGTTTCGGTTTCGGTTCTGCTTCGTTCGCATGGTGTTCAAAAGCCTGTGGTTTAAGACCGATTTACAGTGTTCCGGCGCATGCTACCCCAGGGTCTAACGTTCTGAGTTAACGGTTCCAACCGTCGAAATGTAAATAGCGACATATGGATCCACCATAGACATTTAAATGCTCCTGTGAAGGCGCATTTCTCTTTCGTGTTTTACCGATTCCTATGAAAGAGGCATCAACCGCATTTTTTTTAAACATATTTGCATACACTGAACGTGTGGCGCGCAGTACTGGAGATTATAGTGGGCGCCGGAACATGGTGCTACGCTCACGTCCGATTCTTGTTTACAGCGCTCTATTGACGGAGACAATCTGCTAGATCCTCGCAATAGACGGCTTTAAAATTTCACCTGCAGCTTTAATGCCCTTCAGCTTCTGTGGTAGCAGCGTCGGTGAATCACGGATAGTGATTCTGAGAAATGGGTTACCAGACAAAAGACACCGAGATTTGAGCACGAATAAAAAATAGGCAGCGTCTGGAACCCCGCGCGGGGCACGAGATTTAGCCCCCTCGCACCCCGCGTGACGTCATAAATACGTCATAGTGACGTCATATTAACAGAAATTGTTATTATATTGCGTAGTAGAATACAAAAAGCACATTTGTTTACATTTTAATAAAAAATTAGGATGCCACTCATTTGCTAGAAGTTTTATAAAAGAATTTTTTTGTTCGTTCTTGCGGAAGCCACCGATGCTGCCGCTGCTGGCGGTATGGCGTATCCGAAAGTGCCGAAAGCCCTGAATGCCTGAATTTCTTGGGTCGACAACGTAGATGAAGCAGAGTTGATACAGTTAGAAGCACTATCAGAATGTGCGAGAACGTTGCTGTATGCGGGGACCAAGCCAGCCTTTCCACACGGTAGCGAAATCCGCTCTCGAGTACTGCTGACCTGTGAACGCCTGCTGTATGCCGATGGTACCTGCGTTAGACGACATCGCGCAGCCCAGTGGCCCCGTTCGAACAACCCACGTCCCACGCAAGAAAAGACACCGTCCGAGCGTGATTATGTGAGCCTGCTACGGCATGTCCGCGCGGCGGCAGCTGCTATCAACAGTTTGCACCACGGCAAGTTCAGAATGCTTGAATGGGTGGCCTGAAATCGCGGTGTGTTTTCAAAATGACAGCAGCGCGGAACTTACAGTGCTCAGGACGTAGGCCAGACAGCAGCGCGGAACAGCTGATATTTTACTGGTCGCATGTGCGCATTACAAGTGCAAACCACGAATAGCTAGAAAACGTAATCATTGGTGTTCCCACACGTGTACCGCGTACAACCCAGCACAGTAGTTTCCCCTTTAAGGAGATTAGCAAAAAATACGCGAAAATCGGCACTTTGTGGCGTTTTTTGTATATATTGTCGCGTGGATTGTGTGTTAAGCAGGGCAATCCCCTGTTTAAGGTATGTAAGGGTCATTGCACTTGGTACAATCTCCAAGTGATGGATACGTGCCGTGTTTCTAGGATAGCCATCTAGTACGAAGACGAGGACACAAACGCGTGGCCCGGGCCCCCCGCGCGCTTCTCTCGGTCAGCCATTTTTGCTGAGACTTGACGTGCTCTCTCGCCTTCCCATTTTAGGCGCCCTGCCCCTAATAAATCGGTGCCACCGTACAGCCGATTTTGCCTGCGTCTATCGGGACGCAACACTGGTGGAGGTGCCGGGTACACCCATGCCTGGATCGCAGTCGGACACGAGCCCCGAAAGGCCTCGTCTCGTCGACACCCCCGTGCATCGGACCAGTCGCCGCACGCTCGGTCTGTCCCCAGAACTCTCGGGCCTGCCGGAGTCAACCTCTCGGGCCGGAGTCAACCTCCGGTGTTAACACCTCAGCCTCAATCTCGACCGCCTCCGGTGATGGCCACCTCACCTCCGGTGTTAACACCTCAGCCTCAATCTCGACCGCCTCCCGTGATGACCACCTCCCAGGTGATATTCCATCAGCCCCGCACCCCGAACGCGTTCCATGGTGAGGTGTTCGAAGATGTTGAAGACTGGCTCGCGCATTTTGAGCGTGTTGCCGATTTCAACAGATGGGACGATCGCGAGAAGATGCGGCAAGTGTACTACTCGCTGGAGGACGGTGCTCGCACATGGTACGAGAATCACGAGAGGAGATTGGACACTTGGAACGACTTCTGTCAGGAGCTCCAGGAAACCTTTCCGAACACCGATCGACGAGACCAAGCGCTGCGTTTGCTGGAGTCACGTTTTCAAAAGCCCAACGAGAGTGTCGCCATGTTTTCAGAGGACATGGCTCGCCTTTTCCGCCGCGCTGATCCAGCCATGTCTGAGCCAAAAAAACTCCGATACCTTATGCATGGAGTCAAGGAGCAGCTGTTTGCTGGGCTTGTTAGAAACCCACCACGCACGGTGCAGGAGTTTATCAAGGAGGCCACGGCTATCGAGCGGGCTGTGCAGGAGCGTAGCCGGCAATATGCCCGTATTACAATCAGAAGTCGCGCCGATGTCGCTAGTATGACCTGTGACGAGAGCTCCTTGCGGGACCTAATACGGTCAGTTCTTCGCGAAGAGCTAAATAACCTTGGTATTTCGTCCCAGCAGTGGGCTCCTTCTTTGGCCAGGATGGTGCGGGAAGAGATACACCAAGTGTTCTCACCACCCGATCCGCCGACGCAACATTTCCCTACAAGTTACGCCGCGGCTATTCGTCAGCAAGCTCCAACACTGCCGACTCCACCACCCCCGCCACGTCGCCAGTCACCTTTGCCGGTACATCCTTGGCCCGCATAGGAACCTGCTGTCCCGCCACGTCGCCAGTCACCCCTGCCGGCACATCCTTGGCCCACACAGGAACCTGCTGTACGTCCGCCAGTACGAAAGACGGACTTGTGGCGTACGGCAGACGGGCGGCCGTTGTGCTACCACTGTGGTGAACCTGGCCACATACAGCGACGCTGCCCCTATCGCGATATTGGTCTTCCGGGATTCTCTCCTACAGCTCCTCGTCCGCGGTTGGGACAGCGGCCTGCCGAAATCGCCGATTATCTTGCCGCACAAAACGCTACATCTCCCGACAGTCGTCGATCACGCTCGCCGTCTCCCGCAGCCCACTTCTCGTCGACCCGTCGTAACCCTCGAGACAGCCGCCCGGGGAGGTTTTCCAGCCCCCAGCGGGAAAACTAGGCGAAGCAACCTCCGGAGGCAAGGTTGCTGAAGATCGCAAATGTAAAGACCTTCAAGCGACGCAGACGACGACTCAAGATATAGCGACGAAGACCCGACGGATTACCGACATATTACCACCCCAATGCAAGTACACGACGACGACGCCACTGAATACTGACAGAGTCGCGAATGCCGACCTTCCTATTACCATCGATGGGCATGAAGTGACCGCGTTACTCGACACCGGCGCGGATTATTCAATCATTAGCCAAGAACTTGCCGGCCGTTTACGGAAGGTCAAGACTCCGTGGGATGGTCCGCAGTTTCGATCTGCGGGAGGTCACCTCATGACGCCAGTTGGGAAGTGTACAGCACGGATTGGTTTGGGGGCGCTGACTTTGTTAGTACTTTCGTCGTTCTTCCGCGGTGCTGCAAGGACCTGATATTGGGCATGGATTTTCTGCGCGAGCACAATGCCGTTATAGATCTCGGAGAGCGCCTGGTGAGATTGTCCACAAGCCTGCCTCGTGAACAGCTTACCGACCAGCGCCGTTTGCCCCTTCGTATCGCCGATGAAGACGTGAGCCTGCCACCGCGATCCTGCGCATTCGGTTCAATATCGTGCGACGATCCCTGCACCGCCGACGGGCTTGCCGAACTGCATACTGAGCTCTTTTTCGACCAGGGCTTTGCCATCGCAAGAGGCCTTGTGCGCCTGTCAGGCGGCCGCACCAATCTCTTGTTGACCAATTTCTCCAACGAACGCCGGCACATCGCGAGAGGGACTACAGTAGCATTTTTTGAAGGTATCGACAAAGGGGAATGCTGTTTTCTGCTTCAAACCAGCCCAACCACAACGACGAGCGCTAAATGCACAATCGACGTCAACTCCAACCTCTCGTCGGAAAATCACCGAGCGCTCCTTGACCTCCTTCAGCACTACGAGGATTGCTTTTCGTCCACGTCTGGTGTCCGTCAGACACATTTGACAAAACATCGAATAATCACCGAGGAAACGACGAGACCCATACGCCAGAACCCTTACCGTGTGGCTCCCAAGGAGCGCGACGCGATACGGAGGCAAGTACAGCAAATGCTGGAAGACGACGTCATCGTGCCGTCGAACAGCCCCTGGGCGTCTCCAGTCGTTTTGGTTAAAAAGAAAGATGGGACATTGCGGTTTTGCGTGGATTATCGCAAGCTCAACCAAGTGACAAAAAAAGACGTTTACCCGTTGCCTCGAATTGACGACTCGTTAGACCGACTGCGAAGCGCCCGCTATTTCTCGTCCATGGACTTAAAAAGCGGGTATTGCCAGATAGAAGTCGACGAAAGGGACCGCGAGAAAACCGCTTTTGTGACGCCGGATGGACTTTACGAATTCAAGGTTTTGCCCTTTGGATTGTGCTCAGCCCCGGCTACTTTTCAAAGATTTATGGACACCGTGCTGTCGGGCCTCAAGTGGCAAACATGCTTGGTATATCTGGATGACGTGATCGTATTTTCGACCACGTTCGAAGAACACCTCGAACGTCTTCAGTCGGTCCTCGAGGCCATAAGATCTGCCGGACTTACGCTGAAACCAGAGAAATGCCACTTTGGATACGAGGAACTGTTGTTCCTTGGCCATGTGGTCAGCTCTGCCGGAGTTCGTCCTGATCCTGGCAAGGTAGAAGCGGTCGCCCAGTTCCCCACGCCCGTCAACAAGAAAGCCGTGAGGCGTTTTCTAGGCCTGTGCTCCTACTACCGGCGATTTATTAAGAATTTTGCCCACATTGCGGCGCCCCTGACTCGTCTTACGCGGGATGATGTCGCATTCCTCTGGAGTGACGGAGAACAGAGAGCGTTCGACGAGCTGCGGCAACGGCTGCAAATGCCACCAGTACTGGGCTATTTTGACGAAAACGCCGCCACCACACTCCATACGGACGCTAGTAACGTTGGACTCGGAGCTGTCCTTCTGCAACAGCAAGACGGTGCCGAGAGAGTTATAGCGTATGCCAGTAGAACACTCTCACGGACAGAAGCCAACTACTCGGCAACCGAAAAGGAGTGTCTCGCCGTCGTATGGGCGGTGCTGAAATTTTGACCGTACCTATATGGTCGTCCGTTCACGGTGGTCAGCGATCACCACTCACTCTGCTGGCTAATGAGCTTAAAATACCCGTCCGGACGCCTAGCACGCTGGAGCCTTAGGCTTCAAGAATTTGATGTGACTGTCGTGTACAAGTCCGGTCAACAACACGCCGACGCCGACTGCCTCTCGCGAGCACCAGCTATTCCAGCGTCGTCAGATGACTACGGCGATGACGACGCATTTCTTGGCGTTCTGGACGCATCCTCTCTGTCGGAGCATCAACACGCAGATCCGGAGCTGCGGCAACTCATCGAATTCTTGGAAGGACGGACCTCCACCGTACCGAAGCTGTTTTCGAGAGGGGTATCATCCTTCGGATTCCGGAATGGAGTTCTTTACAGGACAAACTTTTCCCCACGTGGCAGAAGCTACCTTCTTGTGGTTCCCGCTGCCCTCAGGAACGACGTTTTGCGGGCTTGCCACGACGAGCCGACAGCGGGTCACCTAGGCTACACCTGTACCCTGGCCAGGATCCAGCAATCCTATTACTGGCCCAAGCTGGCAGCCACGGTGCGGCACTCCGTACGCACGTGTCACGAGTGCCAACGTCGTAAAGCACCGCCACTCCGACCAGCGGGTGTACTGCACCCTGTTCAGATTCCAGCAAAACCTTTTAGCAGGTCGGAATGGACCTTTTGGGGCCATTTCCGACGTCATTCGCTGGTAACAAGTGGATTATAGTTGCCACGGACTACCTCACTAGGTACGCGGAAACGGAAGCCCTGAAGCGTGGAACAGCTCACGAGGTCGCCCAGTTTTTTGTTACGAAGATTCTTCTCCGCCACGGTGCTCCTGCTATCGTTATTACTGACCGAGGAAAAGCATTCACTGCTGCCCTCGTCGAGGAAATCATGCGGCTGAGCGGTACCTCCCATCGTAAGTCGACCGGGTATCACCCGCAGACAAACGGCCTTACTGAGCGCCTAAATAAGACAATAGCGGACATGCTCAGCATGTACATCGACGTGGAACACAAGACGTGGGATGCTGTGTTGCCATACGTCACGTTCGCCTATAACACGGCTCAGCAAGACACGACAAGAATGACGCCGTTCTCTCTTCTTTATGGCCGACCTGTCACCACCATGCTGGATGCAATGTTGCCCCATGACACCACCGGCGACAACACGGAACTGCACGAATTCACGGAACGAGCAGAGGAAGCGCGGCAGCTGGCGCGCGTTCGAACAAGACGGCAACAGCTGTACGACTCCCACCGCTACAACCTCCGCCACAGGACTGCTGTGTACAAACCTGGCAACAGAGTCTGGGTATGGACTCCCGTCCGACGTCGAGGACTCTGTGAAAAACTTCTTAAACGGTACTTTGGACCATATCGGGTGCTGCGCCAGGTTACAGACGTAACGTATGAAGTTGTCGACGATGGCCTCGTGTCTCGACGCCGCCGTAACCGCTGCCCTGACGTCGTTCATGTAGTGCACATGAAGCCATACTTCGATCGTTGACGGACTCATTTTGGGCAACACCATAAGTGCATCTATCATTTTAAATAACTCTGCGTGCATCGGGGCGATGCTATTTCGACGGGGGGGCAAAATGTCGCGTGGATTGTGTGTTAAGCAGGGCAATCCCCTGTTTAAGGTATGTAAGGGTCATTGCACTTGGTACAATCTCCAAGTGATGGATACGTGCCGTGTTTCTAGGATAGCCATCTAGTACGAAGACGACGACACAAACGCGTGGCCCTGGCCCCCCGAGCGCTTCTCTCGGTCAGCCATTTTTGCTGAGACTTGACGTGCTCTCTCGCCTTCCCATTTTAGGCGCCCTGCCCCTAATAAATCGGTGCAACACCGTACAGCCGATTTTGCCTGCGTCTATCGAGACGCAACAATATTTTCGAGTAGATTGAATTGTGGCTTAAAATTGTTTACTCGAAATACGTTTTGTGCGTGGAAAAGTCTGGTGATCATGAGCTTCTTGCATCATAAATGCATGGTATTCAGCGCTTGAAAAGATTTTTCAGAAGAAATTATTGCAGCTGTAGTGGTGAGCCATTTCACTACAGTAAAATGTGGCAGAAATACATCTGCGATACAAAGGTTGTGAAAGAGTGAGAACATTGGCAGTCTCGTATCCCGTGGCCCAGATTGTGGCTGGGTAGTTTCTATCATGCATTCAGCTCCTCACATTGGCACACACATGATGCTACGACAAATTAGGAACTGGGTCCTCCAAAAGGTACACTAGCTAGACGCTTCATGCCATAGCTGCTACATTGGCATAACCTTCACGTCTCTGTATATGTGGCTATGTTGGCCAGATTTTACCGATTCCCCTCATGCAAAGGGACTTAATTCAGGACACCCAGCCGATAGGGTCAGAGAAGAAGCTGTACAGACAGTAACAGGAAGGGTATACACTTGGCCGACCATCATGTCTCCAGCATATGAAAACCAATGGGTTCTATGCAGGCTCAATAGTCAACGTCAAAAAGAATCTGAAGATGTGCCTGGAACGTGAAAGCCTCAGCGGATGGCTTGTGTCCATGGGTATAAGCAGCGACCACACTGCAAATGTAATTGATAGGCAAAGTTCAAGGCTCTAATGGTGCGAGTTTAACCAAAAGAAATGGTGAAAAACATCCCAATTTCAAACTGCATTGATGTAATATGGGCACGAGTGACGTCATATGGACGTGCACTGTAAATGCAGTTATCTGTGTGTTAACTGTACGTTAGCACTCATGTGATACGATCAAACGGAATGGAGTCCCCACTGAAATTGCCCAGTTATGCTTTTTTTGCGGTGGGTTAGGTTGGTGGCTGTGAATTGCACAAACAAGATTCTGTGATGTCATAGAGAAATAGCTGGAAAGTGTGTATGGAACTTCCACTGCTCTACACATTTTCTGTACTATCTTATTTGTTTGAAGTTTACCATAAAATTGATGCCATTTGTTTTTTGGGCAAAGAAGTCTTTTTAATGAATGAACCTTGTATTTTTTCTTCGTAGCTTCTGTAACAGCCTGCCTACTGTGCCCCTAAACAGTGGTTGCTAAACAAATGCCCACTTGCCAGCCAGCTTCAGGGGCTTGTAACGATTTACTAGGATTTTTCATGGCCAACATAAATTCCAAGGAATCCACGGTGGTACACTCCAGGGCAGTGCAAGTCTCAAAAGAAGTTTGACAGCAGGACTGGACACTAACACAACCAACAGGCTTCATAGGTGGAAACCAGAAGCCCACCCACACAATGCCATGCAATAAGCCAATGCAGTGAGTCTGTAGTATTAAGAGCATAGGTTTTCATTGATTTTTATGCGAGGCATTCAACGTGTGGGTCGACTAGTGAGGTTTAGCTGGCCAGTTTGGGCACAAAATACTCTTGTGATTTCAGACAGCTCTCAGAGGCCTATCTAGATGTCTTTGTTTTTTTCGCAAATAAAAAAGTGCAAGCTCACAGTTGGGGATCTTGAAAACATTGTTTAGCCTCTCCAGCAATTGTGCGAGCCTGAGGTAATCATGCCTATAGGTGGTCCTCATGTTTGCTAGCTCCCACAGCAAGCACATGAATGCAGTGACTGAGAAACATGGTGGCCAGAGGGAGAGAAGGGGGTGGTTCCTGAACAAACGGCCCTTGATCATCAAAACAGCAGAAAAGAGCGCTGATGACTCCGAGTCCTCGGCTGGGGTGTCAGTGCATTCACAAACTTTTCTTTAAAAAATCTTGCGATTACACACACTCCCTCCATGGAAGGGGTTTGTTTCCGGCAAGGTGGTTGAGTTGAAATTTGTGATTAGTAACAACATCAACTCGCCATTCGTCCCTTTCATTTAGCATGCTTCCGAGCTTCACTTCAAAAACCCTGCTTTTTCTAATTTACGTATAAATGGATTGATTATGGAATATTCTCTTATTTACCTCTGCTCAAATAAAACTGCGTTATACCTTAAACGCTGCTGTGTCCATGCAGGCGTAATATTCTTCAATGGTGTTGTGTGGGGAACATTAAGCTCAGTACTAATAAACTTAAAACCAGGGCAAGTGAAATTTCCCCTATTGTTTCAGGGTGTCCAATCTATTTATAAATTTTTGTAAGCATTCTAACTGTCTACCAGTACTTTGGGGGTAACTCAACTGAGCTCACCCTTTTTTCGCATGCCTTTATTATTGTTGTGCACTACAAACACATTCCCAGCTGGAACATGCCTGCTGAATTTAGGGCCCAAACCATTCTTTTGCTATTTCACATGATTGCAGCTGTATGAAACATTGCTTCTGTTTAGTTTTAGCCTACGATTTCCAACAGGTCACTTAACTACTGTCAAAAGCATATTAAAACATTAATTGCTATTTATAACAAGCAGTATTCTAACATGGTATTCTAACAGTATTCTAACAGTATTCTAACATAAAACGTTTGGTTGTTACCTCACTTGACATTTTTGTTACACAGCCGGCCTGGTTCATATTATCTAGGTATGAAGGACAAGTACACAACAAATGCCTTACTGCAATACATTCATATGCCCGTCTTACAGCAAATCAGCAGTGACAGAAGCCACACGTTTTGGCTTTCCAGCAGAGCTTTGGTGTCAACAAAAAAGGAATCTTTCTTGGCTTCTCTGCAGAGCTTTGCACTCAAGCAAAAAGATCACTTGGCTGTTTGGCTTTCCTGCAGGACTGTAGTGTAGTGCTAGAAGGCATCACTTGCTTATTTGGCAGTTTTTCTGTGTATTGTGCCAAGAAACCCTTGCATTTTGTTTGGAAAAGGAACTTCACACCACAGACTGTGCAGAGAAAGTAGAGCTACTCACTGACTTTTTTCGCAGCCACGGAATTTTGGTAGAATCACTTGTCATTGACAAACACCATGTTTGCTTTCTGTCTGAAGGTGTGAATCTGGGAGAGTAGGTTTCTATTTTGTGGAAAAATACAGCGACAATAACAGTACTGAAGTACAAGGAAAGGTGCTGTGATGAACAGTGTCCATGTGTTCGCAGCTTTTTTGTCCAGTTTCTTTCCTGTGTTTTTTCATGAAGACTTGCTACAGTGCCTGATCAAGCCTGTTTTTGTCTATCAACAGCGAAGCACTTATCAATGCTCACATGCTGCCCATTGACACCAAAGCAGAAGTACGTTCACTGGAGTCATTTTATTGTTGAAGCCTTCCAGGATACATACAGCTTTCAGCTGTACTGCAATATTCAAAAACACCAATAAAGACATTCACGTCCACATATATGTCCTCGGCTCCAGTTCCTGCACAAGGTATTAAGTACTCTCGGGAGAGGATAATGTCAAGCTGTACAAGAACCATTCCCTCGTAGATGTGCTCCATAACCTGTTGTTTAGGCTTGTTAGCTTAAAAAATAGTTTCAGTGCCCTTTTTTTCAAGCTAATTACCACCACCAGAGAATGTGCTTTCTAGTAGTTGGGCTCTGCTGGGTATGCATCATTGCAAACAAAATATGGGACACTGCATTACGGCCCTTACGACTAAGCATAGTCACTTAAGCAATTAGCCGAAACAGTTTTTTACACAGCACAGAGTTAAAAAGCAAAAGAACATGAAATATCTCCTTGCAATTAGAAACTTTTACTGTTCACCCTCCTCCCCCAAACACAGAGCAGACAATTACCAGCTGTCAACACAAGTATTAACGTCAAGTTGAATTCCACAGGGTGCTCCGGATGGGTACATTGATGTCACAGTCAATCAGAAATCGTGAATCCTCTGTAAGCCTTCGAGAGAAGCTGTCACCATTACTGGCCATCCAACTGAGTGGGCATGAAAGTATTGTTGTTGGTTATGTTGACTTCCAAGCCAAACACGAGTAAACAAAAAACTAGCGTACCAAAATACATAATCAGAACAGATGCAGGATGACGTTTGTTGACTAACCAGATTGAAGAAGGCAGAAGGCAGTGGGGCAAAGGTTAGGGAAATAAAATCCATGCGGTAATTGTGAACGAAGTTATGAGACGCTGCCAGACGATCAGCTGGTGAGGAGGGAGGGCTATCCTATCTATCCCTTGCTACCTCTTTATTATAATTGAGCAGATAACAACCTTTCATTAAACTTGCTAGCTGGCAGTTCCACGTACCCTATGTAGAAAATGTCAAGGTAGACAAAACGTTGTTTCCTGTGCATTCAATAATGGCTGCCTAAAGATTGCTTAGAATTTGCAGCTCATTTGAAGTCTTGCATATCACGAAAGCACAATAGTATTATTCGAAGCAACAAATTCGAAAAACATAGATGAACAACAAGAGCCACTTGTTTACCTTGAGCACACCAAACTTGAAAGCACTATTTAACACAAGTGTCAAGCTTGGCACAAACGGTGATCTTATCGGCTTGACTTCTCAAGAACTTGCACATTTGGAGCTTGAGCCTCCTTGCACATGAAGCCAGCCAGTGAGCGGCTGGTTTCAGCGATAGCTGAGTACCTATGCTGCCCATGGACGGGCGGCTGCTGGGCTCTCCCATTCACCAGGCCACCCACGAAAGTGGAGCTGCGCTCCCTGCATGCAGCGTGCACGAATCGTTTCGCGGGGTAGTAACGTTTCTTGCAGTGCCCCGCGAGAAAAATTGCAGAACAGGCTACATGCGAGGACGGATTGCGTTCGACGATGCCCTGCGCTACCTGACGATACTTGATTCGTGCACACTGACGCCGCTGACACTGCGTTGCTCGCGTTATCACGTCATCAAAGTCAGCTACCTCGTTAGCCACGGCGCAAAGCGCTGGAAAACTGATCCGCACGTATCAAAATACAAGGCTTGGAATGCAAGTAGCGATCGGAACAAGTAGACAACGAATGCAGGAGCATAAAGCCGATGGCACGCGAACTGCAAAACAATATGAAGCTAGCAACATATTGAACGGCAACAAATGCTGCACGGAAAAAAGCGGGGCGAAGCAGCTAGCCCAAATAGCACAACATAGGATGCGTTAGGCTTACCAAGACTAGCAGCAGCAAGTTCACGAAAAATACTCAATAAATAACTGCAAACAATCCTCCCAACAAGAAAAAAGCGCCGCGAGGCAGCCGCTGTGCAAGGCGATAAGGATGTAACGTTGCGCAGGCTTGCGGTTGGAGCCAAGGCCGCAATCCCACATGGCGCACACACGCCGTCAAACAACGTTTTTCAAACATGTCTTCAAATGTGCAAAAAAAAAGTGACGTCACAGAAAGTCACGTGACTAGTTTAGTTTGACGTCACTTCTGCGGGGCAGGAGCCACCGCAAGGGGGCTAGATCTCGTACCCCGCGCGGGGCACAAGACTTACCCTAAAAAATAACAGCCATTCCAGTCAATGATAAAGCCGTCGGAAGGTTAGAGCAGTGATTCGCCATAATGGGCTGTAGCGCCGTTGTCCGCTCTACACCCAATGCAACTCCAATTTCCCGCCTTCGCAGTGCTCGCGCGCCCCTCGCCTGGAACTGCGCCAGCAGGAGTTCGGTTCTTTTCGAGCTTGCTTTTTACCCCCAGACGTGCCGGCGTTGCACTGCCGCTTTTTTTCGCTTACTATCGTAACAACCAACCCAACGAGCGTTCCTAAGTAAATGAGCGCGGGCGCTGCCCCTTAATTGCGCATATTGTAGTTAAAATGTACCTAGAGGTTTTTTTTTTTTTGCGCTAAACAACGGGGAGATCTATGACAAGCGCCAGCGGTTCACGAGTTTCGAACGCTTATGGCCATATAAACCGCTTGGCTTTCGAAGCCTCTAGGTTACGCCGCGACGACAGCCGCTACGACGGAACGCCGTGTGGCTCTACTTGAGTCAAGCGCGCGAGCTAAGACGA
Source organism: Haemaphysalis longicornis (assembly GCF_048455015.1). Taxonomy (NCBI): domain Eukaryota; kingdom Metazoa; phylum Arthropoda; class Arachnida; order Ixodida; family Ixodidae; genus Haemaphysalis; species Haemaphysalis longicornis. The sequence continues at coordinate 151,129,111 of NW_027526361.1, forward strand.
CAAAGCGAGCCCTAAAGTGCTCTGCACTAAAAAGAGACCAGACAAACACGAGCTTTGATCTTTTCAGCGAGCATAAACGAGCTTCGTGTAAACAGAAAGTTGTTGCATCATTTCGTTTGTAGTACTAAGTTGTCAGCGGCTGAAATCACGCGTTCGAGACGCGTCTGCGTGCCGTGTGCTCCGATACTGCAGGAGCTTTTCTGCTTTCGCGCTTTGATAAAAAGCGTCTGCTCGCAATCTGCGTTCACACCATCAAATTAGAACCTTTGATATCCTTCTAAAAGAACAGTGTGCGCTTTTAATCGTTTTCATTTGCGATGTTTCACTGCATAAACGCTAGCACAGATACGCCTGGGGCGAAGAGCGCATAAGCGCGCCTTTGCGGGCGTAACTTTTCTTTTGGTAAAAATTTAAGCAGCAGAGAAAAAAAAATTCTTGGTGCGTCGACTGCCCTATGTGGCCCCGTGCCGGGTACTACGCAGAAAGGGGGCACTTGTTTAAGTAACAAAAAGAAAATAAAATTGCAATTGATTTCAACGCTGAAAATACCCCGACGTCCAAGAGGACACACCCTAGGCGAACAGAAGCCCACTGGAAAATTTAGTTATATCGTTCCCAGTACGAGTAGACCGATACAAAAAGTTGTGGGCGTGAGCGTTTTGGCAATATTAAACTGAAATAACACGGACGCCTGGTAATTTGATAGATGACGTTGAAGAAACTCGGAACCATTTCTTATCTAATTAAGCGTCCGATAAGACATTGTCATAACCGCTAAATTAACGTTAAATTCTTATAAAATTGAATTTACAACTTCGACGTTCGAACTTTTACATACAGTACACCAAATGTCTTGTAAGGAACATGTGAGAGGTCTCCTTGCTGCTGTGCTATGCACGTGAAAAATACATTGGGCTGGATCATAAAGACTACATAACAAATATTTTTCCGCTAGACATGTTAGGTCCTTCATTACGACCGACTGTTTTACCTAGCCTCGATAAGGTCACGTGATCGCAATATCTCCCAGGTCGGTAGCGTGACAGCTGCTGCTGGCTTAGTGACTGTCTACGTGCAGAAGCTCGCTACCTGATTGGTAACTTCAGTAATTTTGGTAAAAAGAAAACAAAACTAAAACTAAAAAGAATCTGTTTTCTTTCGCTACTCGTAGCCATATTTGCCTGTAAAGAACTGACACTCTAGACGAGTGGCATATGAATGTAATGCATTAATAGACAATTCTCTAGATTTCAGCAGCTTTATTTTTATATCTTCGCTTTTGGCGCCAGACATCCAACATGCAAAGCTATATTCGCCATAATTATTTCGCCTTATAAACTAGTCCATCCCGTATATTTCGCTTAGCAATCCACCTCAAATAACTGCATCGCACACTTTATTCGCTTAGTAATCTATGTTATATCGTGGGGCTGTACTCTTGATTGCTTTACTCACTTATTTTAAATCAATTTTATTCACTTCACACAGTTGTAATCAATTTGATTCAATTTAATTCCCCATAATTCCCTATGTAATTTACTTTGCGTAAGTTGGACAATTCCATACTCTCACTCACTTTGGTATATTTTATTTTTACTCAGTCGTTCATTCATTCTACTTTTACTTTTAATTCTTACATATTTCATCTTACCCTTCTTAACTGAGCATGGCCCCTCTGTTTGTTGGATTCTTCTTGATTCGCTTTGATGCCTGTTAGTTCACCTTGGTCCATCCTAAATCACTTCGATTCCAGTTAATTCACTGGGGTACCTCATAATACAACTTGCTCAGTCCTAATTCGCATGGTCATTCTTCCCGATTGCGTCTACAGTTTCATTAGTGCTGATTTACGTTGTCATATTTATCAATTTACTAATGCAAATTTTTAATGCTGGAATTGTGCACTTATTCCAGATTGTATTTGTTATTCCTCTTGGTACGTTTCTTCATTCCCGTAACTCGCGGGACGCGTCCGCAATCATCTTTATACGGTATGTGTTGACGATCGGTTTTTTCTCGGGTGCAAAAAGCGAAAACGCCCGTGTGTTCGAGATTTAGATCCCCAGGTAGGCAAAATTAATCGTGAGCCCACAACTACAGTGCGCTTTATCGCCTGTGTAGCGTCGGAGAGTTAAACCCCACAATAAATCAATCAACGACCGGTTTTCACTCGATGACTTTGAACGTCGACTGAGCGACGAGCCGAATCAGACTTTTCCCTTTATAATTTTTTTTTCAAAGCGAGAATATTTGGTGTGTGTATGGGGGGGGGGGGAGGGAGGGGGGGAGAGTTATCAGTTCGGGGTTTCCTGGTCCTGGCTGGCTGCCGGGGCTATCGCAACTAATTCTTCTTGAGGTTCAGGGTCCCAGCTGGTATGCGGGGCTACTTCCAGCAATGACGTCAAATGTTGAAGACGAAACTAGGTTCAACTATTCAATAGGCGCTAGACGGGCTATAACAATGAAATCCGTCGGCGTTAAAAAACACAAATGAGCCATCTCCACTAAACTGAAACCTGCGGAAGTGCAAAGTATGCTGTGTATAAGTGTTTTCAAAAATTGCATGTCTCTCTCTAGCCCACGGCGCGCGCTGATTGTGCTCCTAGATGCGCCGGTGGGAGGCGCAATCGCGCGCTTGCTGGGGCGGTGGCGCCCTCTCTTGCATTGAACCGCATTAAGGAAATCTGCATGCTCTATTTGCCACAGTTTGGGGCAGTGGCAGAGGTCTGCAGCGAAGTGGCGACCACTCTGACAGCGAAGCGCCCGAGGGTTGCGCTGGGGGCGTGTCCGCTGTGATCAACGAGGCCCGGGATCAGGTTAGAATGCCTTTTCTTGCTTCTCCGACCACTCGACCCGATAAGGCCTGGCGTCGAGAGCCGGTGGATATCTGTGTGTTAAATAATAGCCCGTCTACAGGCAGCTTCTGCTTCTACCTGACGATTGCTGAAGCGGACACAGAACGTGCCACGAATCTTTAAATCAGGTTGATTTAGTTTGAACCGGTTTTACCCATGATGCACTTTCCTTTTAGTACACGTTACGTTCTACCACGAGGCGTTGGAAAACGGGTGTCCCGGTGGCGTATTTACAAACGCTTCGCTGCACAGAGCACCCACGTGACATGTCTGTTCGCGCGATGGAGAACGCTAATTCAACGTGGTCATTCCCTGCGTCCCAAGCCTAAAGCGACCTAAAGCATACCAAATCACCATTATTAACAACAACGACGCGTAGATTTGAGTTTAGAAAAAAAATTATTTAGGAAAAAGATAAGCAATTTAAAAAAAAAACTAAAAGAGAAACCTGCTGGGGCTCGAACCCAAGCCGCCGGCGCCAGTACTCAGCGCTCTACGTGAAGGCTACAGAGCGAGAACGGTGGGCTTGTTTTAGCAGGCGCTGAAAAGAATAACGCGCGCAGTGACATCACACATGTCACGTGCTTGCTCTGTGCAGCGAAGCGTTTGTAAACACGCGTCCCGGTGTTTTAGTACCCCGGCTACATGAGACAACGATGACAACAGACGACAACAGCCCGAACCCCTAACGGGATGCGCCCAATAAAAAAATTTCCCCCCCCCCCCCCGTTTTTTACGACGAGTATGGTTGAACGCGAAGCTTTCTCGTGATGGAGTCCTTGGCTGGCCAATCCCACTATGCGAGTATGCGCTGCTCTGGAGATGCGCAGCACTTTTCCAGAATACCCAGTGCAACTCTACGGTGTACGCTTCGTAGATTTAACATTTGATATTGGGCAGTACGGTGCGAAACGGTACCTGCTGCTTGGAGAGCGCTTCGACCATGTCTAAATGGGGCAATCGGGTGGACGCCGGCTTCATATAACGCGAGAGACTCAGATTCGATTCCGCCCACGGGAAGCGTTTCTTTCTTTCACCTCACCCACGATCACTCATCATCATCGTCAGAGAAATATGGCTTTCCTGCAGGGCGTATAGGCGTAGAACGGCATCACTGACCCCATTGGTTGATCGATTGATTGATTGATTGATTGATTGATTGATTGATTGATTGATTGATTGATTGATTGATTGATTGATTGATTGATTGATTGATTGATTGATTGATTGATTGATTGATTGATTGATTGATTGATTGATTGATTGATTGATTGATTGATTGTAGGGTTTAACGCACCGACGCAACGCAGGCGATGGGGCGCGCCGTAGTGGAGGGCTCCGGTTTAATTTTGACCACCTGGGGATCTTTTCAGGGAACCCACTAAAGCCGCGCATTCGAAGCCCACGTCGTTGAACGCGTTCTGCGATAGGCGTTCCTTAGGCGTTCCTTAGATTCCTTAGAAGATGAGCATCGGGAAAGGAACGATAGGGGGGGGGGGGGCGGTGAGACATATCCGGGCAGCTGAGAAAGAACTAGTTCGCGAATGTTCTTGTAGAAGCAGATGGCGGACGCACGGTATTAACGTTCGAAAGAAAAGTCGAGAAGGGAATACGTGTAAGAACGACGAGGGTGCTTACAACTTTCTGAAAATGTAAAGTGAAAGCTCAGTAGCACGTTCTCCCGGTCTGCTCTTGAACTTTCTGTTGAACTTTGCGGACACGCCTTTAGACCCCGCTAAGCACCTTGCGAAGCTTTCAGATCGCTAGGTGGCACCACGAGCATACGGTTGGCCCCGCCGGTACCTTCACCTCTGAATTCGCATCGCATTGCACGCGCGTAGGAAGCTTACATTCCTTTGGCGCCGCTGTTTCCCTTTCGCGCCAAGCTCCGCCGCCTTTTCTAAGAGCGCTCCAGCGACGCCTGCTGTTTCTCTTTCCTGGCGTGCGAACCCGGGCTGGCCCACCACATTTCGTGGCGCGTGATCCATGACTCACGCTAACTAGCTCGCCCATTTCGTCCTCATTAGTGGCCACTGGAGGGAGGACGCTTGCCGCACTGCGTGCGCGAGGCCTAAATACCAATATACATGAGTGAAAATTCAGCGCAAACTGACACAGGGACGAGAAAGGGAAACGAAACTAGTGCTTACTATCAAGTGAAAGATTTATTAAAAAGACCCAACAATCAGGCACGTGTGACCGTGGCACATGCGTACGGCCGCAGATGAGGACAACCGCCCTCTTTCCTTTTCTTCTTTCTTTCATCTTCTACCCCCTCTCTTTAACTAAGAAGTACCACTTCTTTATCTAGAATGCTCAGTGACGGGTGACTGATACAATCCGAACCCCTGATCATGTACGGCCGTGCGTACGTGCGACGGTCATCATCATCACCATCACCAGCCAGGGCAAAGGCCTCTCGAATTAATCTCCAGTTACCCCGGTCCTGCGCTACCTGCGACCAATACCTTGCGACCAATTGGGTCTTGACATGGTATATATGTGCTTTCGATTTTCATAAATCTTTCAGTCGATAGTAAGCGCTGGGGTTGTTTCTCTTTCTCGTCCCTGTGTCAATTTGCGGTTAAAGGGTCCATGAAGACAAAATACAACCTTGGTTAACTGGAAATAGTTAAGCTTCAGCACCTCACTCAGCTCCATTCCGGCCACGAACAACGTTTTTTCACCAATAAAACCGCAAGAAATACTTAAGAACTTTCACATTTTGCGCCACAGTAACGTGTTATCGGCACGAGTGACGTCGAATAGGCCATCACTAAAAACATAATTTTCAGTGTCTTAACTGCAGGTTAGCATTCAAGTGATTCGATCAAACGGAACTAGTGGCCCACTACAATCGTCCACTCATATGTCCTGGCGATTGATCAGTTCGGCCGCCGTCAATCGCCCGAACAAGATTCTGTGACGTCATAGAAAAGTTGCCGGAAACTCGCTAGCGAGTCGGCACACCTCCACGCGTTTTCTTTAATATCTCCGTTATTTTTCTGGAGTTTGCGATGAAATTGGTATGGTTGTTATCACGACAGAGCAGTCTTTCTAATGAACCAAACTGGTATTTTGTCTTCATGGCCCTGTAAGTTTCACTCATGGATGTCCAACTAGCTCCTCTCTCCGTCGTCTGCTACACCATTTGGCTCCTTCCTATCCCACCATTGCCTCCGAGATTCCGCATGGCCTCCGAGATCATGGCCTTCGTGATCGCGGAGGCCATGATCCCACACGTGCGTTTCGCTCTGCACACCCCAGGTGGCGCCGTCGTTCCAACATGAAGTTGCTCTGGCTCGCGCGTCCAAATCAGCCGCCATTTTCGCATTGGCGAAAATCGTTTTTATTTATGTTCTGAATAAACAGGTAAGTACCGCCGTTGTTCCCGGTGTCAAACGAAATGTACCCCGAAATGCGACCTTCGTGTGAGGGTTTAGCGCAACAATGCAGCGGTTCGCCCAGGAAAATGTTTTAAAGGAGTACTGACACGAAATTTCAAAGCTGAGATAAGTATGTAAAACGCTTCCTTTTTATCAGGAGATATCTCCGAGCAAGTTTCAACAGCAACCATTCAGCGAAACATATTTAAAATCAATTTTAATCTTCGCCCGCACGAGAAAGCCCAGAGCGGGCCGACGTGACATCATCTGCTACGTGCCCCAAACTGCCGACGTCGGGGCTCCCGTGACGAAGCTGACGCGCTGGCTGTGGTTGGCGCGCGCAGCTCGGGCGTGTGTACACGTCATGGTTTCGGGACTGACGTCATGCTGCCCGGGCCTGTGGGGACGGCGAAAACCTCGGCCGGTCTGGGCGCGCGCGTGAGCTCGCTCGCGCGCGCTTCCAGAGAGGCAGCGATACGGAAAGAATGGTGACGTCATGTTATACATGCTGTCATGGCGGCCGCTCGGCGTTTTTCAGTCGAAACCGAAACTGGCACGAATAAACGACGCCGTAAATGAATGTTTACGCTGCGCTCGACCGTCTAATCTGTCATTCTATGATTAGTGGGCTGGTAGGCACGCATAGCAGCGAAAAAAACGTAACATAAAAATTTCGTGTCAGTACTCCTTTAAATTGTTCCAGTTATCGTTGCACCATCCTGTACACCCAGTCACAAACACGTCAAGGCGCCAGTGTGGCGATACCCTGTGCATTGATGGCCGTGCACATGGCCTCCTGTATTTCTTCAATTCCACACGCATCACCCACTTCACCGTGTGGTGCAAAGAGGAGGCCTGTTTCGGCCACATGCGGTAAGGTCCCGAGCTTTCGGCCCCGAGCTTAAGCGCACCACAACCCGCTAAAACGGCGCTCAGGCTACCGTCCGCAAATTCTACAGCGGCTTATGCCTGTTTGCGAAGGAAACCGATCCTTCTGAATAATCAAGTAGCGGTGCCCTGGCAAGCGATAGAAATATAAGCGCCGCTGCAAAGCACGTTTTTCATACATTACCACACCTCGTCGTACCTCGCGTCGCCCCAAGAGTAACCGTTCACGTGAGTAAAGCACTGGGAAGGCTAGATATTGGGGGGCGGTGGCAGAAGTAGCTGGAAAAAGCTTGAGTGGATGCTGGGGGGTTATGCGTTCGAAATTGAAAAAATACCGGAGGCCATGCCATGATCAATAAATCGATCGATCTATCGATCAATCAATCAATCAATCAATCAATCAATCAATCAATCAATCAATCAATATATGAATAAGTCAATCAATCAATCAATCAATCAATCAGTCAGTCAGTCAGTCAATCAATCAATCAATATCAATCAATTCATCAATAAATAAATAAATAAATAAATAAATCGATCGATTGATCGATCAATGAATGAATGAATGAATCAATCAATCAATCAATCAATCAATCAATCAACCAATCAATCGATCGATCGATCATTACGCTGCTAATAACGCCCGCGAATGGTGCCCTGGTCGACAGTTTCTCTATTTGATTTTCTAAGTCAATGAACTTAGCAGCTAGAATTGTCATATTAGCAGGGCTATTCCGAATGAGAAAAAATGTTCATTTGTAGCCTACAATGTTTTTTTTTTGTGGGGGGGGGGGCAAAGGAACATTTTTGCTGTAGTTTTCTCTTGGACCCAAAATTTGTGGTTATATTGCTTTTTGGTTTTGTAAATTGCTCTTTTTAAAACTACTAACAATGCAAACAGGAGTTGCTATTGCACATTTCTTTATTATACATGAACGTATTACGCATTACGCAATTCTTGGGACCAGAAAAAAATATTAGCAGGACTACCCTAAATCTCTATTTTCCTGTTGTCAGAAAAAGCTCACCTCCCGCTTTACGACTTCTTGGAACTACCCTCAGATTTTTCCGAGCAGACGAGCACACCAGAAATTCGCTTCAAAATTCGGTTTCGCTTCGTGGCTGCCGAATTGATTTGAAAAATGCACAACCTTTCGGGAGATATAGCGCAACAAACAGGGCACGCCATTTGCTAGTTAACCGTTTTCTTCCATGGCAATTTTTTTTTTTGTATCGGGACGCAACCAAAGGAATACTCACAAGCATTCTGCGCGTCTGCCATCCTTCCGTAAAAGCAAACGGTACACTAACTGTGTATGGAAGGGTAAACGACATACAGAATTGCTTGTGAGTATGGCTTTGGTTGCATCCCTAGACAAAAACAAAATCGGGCCATCTCCACTAACGTGAAACCTGTGTAGGCGTGACGCAGGCAGTGTATAGGTGTATTCCTAGACTGTGAGTCTCCCTCTTTCCACATGGCGCGCGCTGATAAACGCGACATCAGAATTACAAAGAGGAGAAGGGAAAATCGAAAGGAAAAGCTGCAAATGTTAAAGTTAAAAAGAGTACCTAGCGAAACAGAAGCTAGCAAGCAAGCGTGAACGAAAAACTAGCGTCCGGGTGTGTTCTGTTAGTACGCGTTCTTGCCAATCAAAATGAAACGTTCTAGGGGGAGGCGTTCGAAAACAAGTGTACGTGTGTTTTAGTACCGTGACCGCATGAGAATACGATGACTCACGACGACGATGAAATAAGACGGCGACAGCACGAGCCCCGAAGGTTCTTCGCCCCTCAAAGAATGCAGTGATCGAACACAAACTGCGTTTACCGAGCGAAAAGGGGACGCTCGCCAAGAGAGGGCCCAATTGAGGCGCTTCCAATTGCACCACAACAAAAATATTCAGCCTTCTTCGTTTCTATGAAAAAAGATGACCAGCAAAGCTATGGGGCCAAGAAAGCCTCAGTGTGAGCGGATATGGGCTTTGAACAGGGTCGTTGCCCAAGGGGTGCACGAAGCGAAACGCGCTTGTTGGTAATTTGCCGCCGAGCATACTTACTGGTTAATTACCCGAACAAAACCCTGACAAAGTAGTTTTATTGCAGTGCACAAACATGCGGCTGTCCGTTTCCCTCCCATAGAAGCCCACGTATTTACATCAGACACGACTTCTACAATATTTATAACTTCCCTGTGAACTATCTAATAGTGAAAAGTCAAATCAAGCTCCGCGTAACTTTAGAGTCGTCTTACTTTTATTTGTCGTATAATTTGTTTCGCAGTAGTTAAAACAAAGCAAGAGTTACGATCACCTTCTTTATTGAGACTCCCTCCGAAGATAGACGTGAAATACGCAAGGTGGAAAAGCTATCTTACGAAGACAAAGCTTACATCGACTCCCTCAAAGTCGGCTTCACCCCGAAGCAGAAATGCATTGGAAGAAAGACATAACTTTAAGGCATATATAAGTCGTTAAAATATGAACTTCGCAGGACTTCTTTATTTTTGATACGTTCTTCCTAACGCTGAAGGTGTCGAGCATAGTCTCATGCTACCCGCCGCCGTGGCTCAGTGGCTAAGGCGTTGCGCTGCTGAGCCCGAGGTCGCGGGTTCGATTCCCGGCCGCGGCGGCCGCTTTCTGATGGAGGCGAAAACCAACACGCCCGTGTGTACGATATTTCGGCGCACGTTAAAGATCCCCAGATTGTCAAAATTAATCCGGAGCCCTCCACTACGGCGCGCCTCATCGCCTGCGTTGCGTCGGCGCGTTAAACCCTACAATCAATCAATAGTCTCATGCTACCGGGGTTAGGTGGGCGCCACGATGTGGCCTCACGCTAACGTCCGATTCCTGTCTAAATCGCTCTGTTTACGGAGACGATCTGCTGGATACTAGCCATAGATAGCTTGGCTGTAGAACATGGATGGTGCCTACAGCAGGCGTAGTTAGGCACGCGTCCTTATTCTTTCGCGATCCCCCCCCTGTTCCTCACAAGTCCCCTTGAAGCGGACTTAAGATTAGACCTTTCCCCGCGCAGGCGCTCGAGGCACTGGCTTGACCTTGGCTGAGGTTCAACGTCAATGTGACGCTACGAGGAACGAGCCGTGTTCTGGGGTTGTACGTTAAGTAACAGGGTTTTTGGTCTCGAAGATAACGTGTCCTCTCGGCGGCATTTTTTATGTTTTCTCTTGCCGTGCCGACTGCCGTCACCAAGTTTTGGTTGTGGCAAGACCCTCGAAAATGCCGCTTTGCCGCGTATTGCTTGCGAGCTGTTTCTCAGGACATTTCTTTGCGGCAGCGAAGCTGCGGCAATACTGTCTTGCTTTCCTGCACTTTCCTCGGTTAGGCGGTTTACATCCTTCATCCGCATCTAGTAACTTACTGCTTTGATTCACGCTGTCCTATTCATCCGCCAAGCCACACTAAACGTTTATTGGCAAGGACAGATAATTTATAGACAATGTTAGATGCTTCTACCCTCACTTCGACGTGCTCGGGTGTTTTCTGAATTGTATACACGGACTGCCACTCCTACTACTTCAGCTGTAATCTCGAGGCATTTTGCATGACAATATTATTACCAATAGTACAAATGTATTCAAAACAAATCGGTCATTTTTTCTAGGCTAGGCGAAAACGTTTCCAGCCACACATTGTTGGGGCGATGCCAGAAATTATGGCTTTCTACTATGCACATGAATGATCATTATGTAGCAAAAATAATTGCACAAGCAGGTGTAGGGATCTGATTTACGACCGGCGACGGTAATCATTTTCTCTTTGTCACTGCCCGACAGGGCTGGTTGAATAAGTACAGAGCATGGGCAGAAGTTTTAAAATGCGTCACAGCCGCAGTACTTACCCTTCCGCTGCCGCTAATAACGGGCGAGAACAGGCAAGAACGGATAAGAAGCAGTGAGACGGGACGCTCTCCCAACCAGTGTTGTTTCCTAGCCACCACGTACTTCGCAAGCATCAAAACAGGATAGGATACGTGGTAGTAATTACACTTAATGAATTGGCAGGTAAATGTCGCCTCTCCATCTTCTTCGGGAACTGATGGAGACGAAATAGTGTTCTTTTGATGCGCGAGCCGAGAGGACGATCTCGACTCGCTCCGATGACCGACGACCGATGCTTGGAGCGGGTGAGGGATGAGGACTGCCTTCCTTGCTGGATATTAGGTTTATTTACACTATTTACATTACTCCAACTTTACATCAGGTCAGACTGACGGTTACATTGTCACTCTGACAGCAGCAGCCTGTTCGGCCGAGATCTATACTGAACTAGATCCCCTCTCGACCGACCCTCGAGAAAACCCAACACTCTGGTTTTGATAACAAAAACCCCGCCTCCAAAAAGGGGGCGTACAAGAAAGAGAGAAAAACCCTTTAAACAATTAATAGAAACCCATTGATTGGCCACAGGAACCAGCCAATAACACATGTGTCCCCACCTGCGGTCACGTGACCCAACCCTCTCTCTTATGCACTCATAGTGCGTTTCCCACGCACGCTGTTGCACCCGACAAGCAAATACAGGACATCTGTGGCCTAAGTGGACGCACCATTACGTTCAGCGGGCGGCCTCTGCTCAAAGGCCAAGCCGACGGCTTGGAACGGTATTCGCGCGGCTAACCTCCCCCGCGTCCTCGCCTTGGCGCCTTGTCTGCGCGCGCCCCGGGACAATGCGGGAGTCCCCGCTAATCCCCTCCTAGACTAAGGACGCCGCCGCCTGCCGTCTGTCGCCAGGGAAGAGGTTCTTCAAGCCCAAGCGATCGTCTTCGAGGCGAACGACCCGTCGACGAAGAGCGCCTCGCGCTGGCTTCGCAAATTCTCAAAAACTTACACTGCGCGCCTTTTCGACACTATGAGACACACCGTCATTCAGCTTCCCGTCAGCTTGTCATGCCGAATGACCCACCCACCTCCGGCGTGACAGAGGCACTCAGGCTAAGCACCCCGTCCTTTGACACACAAAAGGAGGGGCACAACACACGCTCTCCGCGGCTCCGAACTTCGCGTCCGTGCGGCTACATGAAAGGGACACAGGATCGTAGCTACCAGCGGAGGCGACGCCAATACATCAGCCACCGGCGGCCCTCATTAATTCCATGCGGAGCCCCAACTTAACACCTCCGCACTAAGAATGTTGTCCGTACACTAGCTGTACGTACAACATTAATTCTCACTGGACGGTATGTCTTACTGCAGAGCGAGAAATAAAAAAAAAGAAAAACACCTCAAGCCATTACGCGAGTACAATACAAAATGCAATACAATACAACAATCCAAAATTACCCCGGATCACACCAACCTAACCAGCACAACGCGCCGGCCAACTGCACCAAAAACGGATACAACACGGCATGCTTAGTGCCCTGGCCTGGCCGTGCCTTCCGCAACATCAAACAATAAACGAAAGCGCTCAAGTACCGGGCCCGTGAGAACAAACTCGTGAAACCCTCTACCATTTGAGGCAACCAAACCAACCCCACGAAGGGTGTAAATGTTCAAACTTGACAACTAAATGAATGATACCATCCACTTTTAACCGTTCAGCGCATGTAGGAACATTATTTCACTCTATGGAAAGAAACAGACACCCAAACATACCTAAACGCACAAAATGAGGCTAGTCCTGCACCAAAAAAAACTTTTAAAGAAAGTTCTCTTCACGCACTCACGGACGCCGGTTCTTTCGGAATGCGACACAGATTGTTCGTCCCGGTTGAGGTTCACTTGTTGTCCACATGCGATGTACTGAAAGTGCAGTTTTCAGTACCTCAGACACTAGTTCGCACACAAGCGCCACAAGGGGGCCCCACTTGCACATTCCATGGCCCACCATGGCCACATGCCAACGAGCGCAAATAATGAGATACACTCGCCTTTGTGCCCCAAGGTAAACTCCCTACCGTGCTGTAGCAGTGGCTCTACCTCCAAAGAAGACAGCACTCAAACCGCCCAGATGCGCTACTCGGAAATTACACTCCTTACGACAGCTGAACACAACCAAAACAAGCACACACAAAAAGAACTAAAAGGGGGAGAACGAAAGTACAGGTAAAACTAACAATACTTCTCATCTGAGCGATCCGTACACACCCAGAGAAAGACACGTAAACAACTACGTGTGCGCCAAACCTGTTCTATCTAGCACTGTACACTATTCAGCGCAAACACCCCTTTCCACGGCGACACAAACCGACCGTCGCACGGAAGCTGACTCCGTTTCATGCGCCACCAGCTGATCCTACACGAACCCTGGTTCGGCTCGCGGTGTCCTCTGCTCCTGGGAGAGAAGGAACACCCTACCCGGCGGTAACGCGTACGACGATGTCGCACCTGCGCGGCCACACCTGCCCCCGCGTTCCGCGTTTATGGGCCCGTCTGAATCGCCCTACGCGCAAGACGCCGCGGGCCGCCTGCACTTTCATGCTTTGCGCACGGAAGCTCAACAATTAGGCGCGCCGTTCCGCTGCCCTTGCATGCCCGTTGTGCTGCCTCGGTGACAGACGGCTGCTCATTGTCCGCCTCCACAGAAAGAAGTTCGGCAGCTAAGACATCTGCCTCGCGAGATTCCACGATCTCACCTGTGGCAGTGGGAACGCTACGGTGTTGCTCAACAACTGGGGTGGCTTCGGCCACCTCAACTGCATTCCCACTCACCTTATCTCGTGGCGTCCGAAGCGCACATGAGGGGACAAAAACTATGAAAACAATGGTATCCTCCTCGAGTTTACCAATCCTGCGGAGCTTCGCTTTTTCGTAAGCGATCTCCGTTCTCCCTTGGGCTAATTGAGCGCTAAGCTCTTTAGCTGTCCATTCGGACCAGCTACCCGCGCCCCTGCTACCCGCCAGCCTTGCTTTTTCGAAAGCGTGCTGCGCATTCCTGAGAGCTAACTCCGCTCTCAACTCCTCAATCTCGAGCACAATGGACTAACCTTCTGGCCGGTGCCGCGACATCCCGTTAGCATAGTGGCCATGGTGAACCCGGAGAAAACAAATCAGGGCCCACCTGTGCTCGCTCCGGGTTCGGCAGGGTCGCAGTTATGCTGATGCAGCAGCTCGTGGACCAGATGCGCCGCTCTCGCCGCTGGGATGGGGCCGTGCTCCCTGTGCTGGAGCCCAGGAGGTCGTCCACTGATGTGTCGCCCCGGTGAACCGCGGGTTATGCCGCCCTGAGCCGGAGCCCACGAGGCCTCTCGCTGAGGTGTCGCCCCGTTGAACCGCGGCTTTCGCCGCCCTCGGCCAGAGCCCACGAGACCTCCCGCTGAGGTGTCGCCCCGTTAAACTGCGGCTTATGCCGCCCTGGGCCGGAGCCCACGAGGCTTCCCGCTGAGGTGTAGCCCCGTTGAACTGCGGCTTTCGCCGCCGTCGGCCGGAGCCCACGAGACCTCCCGCGGAGGTGTCGCCCCGTTAAACTGCGGCTTACGCCGCCCTGAGCCGGAGCCCACGAGGCCTCCCGCTGAGGTGTCGCCCCGTTGAACCGCGGCTTTCGCCGCCCTCGGCCAGAGCCCACGAGGCCTCCCGTTGAGGTGTCGCCCCGTTGAACCGCGGCTTTCGCTGCCCTCGGCCGGAGCCCACGAGACCTCCCGCTGAGGTGTCGCCCCGTTAAACTGCGGCTTACGCCGCCCTGAGCCGGAGCCCACGAGCCCTCCCGCTGAGGTGTCGCCCCGTTGAACCGCGGCTTTCGCCGCCCTCGGCCAGAGCCCACGAGGCCTCCCGCTGAGGTGACGCCCCGTTGAACCGCGGCTTTCGCCGCCCTCGGCCGGAGCCCACGAGACCTCCCGCTGAGGTGTCGCCCCGTTAAACTGCGGCTTACGCCGCCCTGGGCCGGAGCCCACGAGGCTTCTCGCTGAGGTGTCGCCCCGTTGAACCGCGGCTTACGCCGCCCTGGGCCGAAGCCCACGAGGCCTCCCGCTGAGGTGTCGCCCCGTTGAACCGCGGCTTACGCCGCCCTGGGCCGAAGCCCACGAGGCCTCCCGCTGAGGTGTCACCCCGTTGCCGTTGAATCGCGGCTGCTGCCGCACTGAGCCGAAACTCACGAGGCCACCCGCTGAGGTGTCGCCCCGTCGATGCTTGGAGTCTGGCTCGTCGTTGGTCGGAGCCGAACTTTGCTTTCAAGGAGTCTCTCCAGAATGCCCCACCAGCTCCAGCCGATGGTCGTGGTCATCCTGTGGACTGCGCCAGTTAACTTTCGCCTCTCCATCTTCTTGGCGAACTGATGGAGACGAAATAGTGATGTTCTTTTGATGCGCGAGCCGAGAGGACGATCTCGACTCGCTCCGATAACCGACGACCGATGCTTGTAGCGGGTGAGGGATGAGGACTGCCTTCCTTGCTGGATATTAGGTTTATTTACGCTATTTACATTACTCCAACTTTACATCAGGTCAGAGTGACGGTTACATTGTCACTCAGACAGCAGCAGCCTGTTCGGCCAGGATCTATACTGAACTAAATCCCCTTTAGACCGACCCTCGAGAAAACCCAACACTCCGGTTTTGATAACAAAAACCCCGCCTCCAAAAAGTGGGCATACAAGAAAGAGAGAAAAACCCTTTAAACAATTAATAGAAACCCATTGATTGGCCACAGGAACCAGCCAATCACACATGTGTCCCCACCTGCGGTCACGTGACCCAAGCCTCTCTCTTACGCACTCATAGTGCGTTTCCCACTCACGCTGTTGCACCCGACAAGCAAATACAGGACATCTGTGGCCTAAGTGGGCACACCATTACTTTCAGCGGGCGGCCTCTGCTCAAAGGCCAAGCCGATGGCTTGGAACCGTATTCGCGCGGCTAACGTCCCCCGCGTCCTCGCCTTGGCGCCTTGTCTGCGCGCGCGCCGGGACAATGCGGGAGTCCCCGCTAATCCCCTCCCAGACTAAGGACGCCGCCGCCTGCCGTAAGTAGCCCGGGAAGAGGTTCTTCAGGCCCAAGTGATCGTCTTCGAGGCGAATGACCCGTCGACGAAGAGCGCCCGGCGCTGGCTTCGCAAATTCTCAAAAACTTACACTGCGCGCCTTTTCGACACTATGAGACACACCGTCATTCAGCGTCCCGTCAGCTTGTCATGCCGAATGACAAACCCACCTCCGGCGCGACAGAGGCCCTCAGGTTAAGCACCCCCGTCCTTTGACACACAAAAGGAGGGGCACAACACACGCTCTCCGCGGCTCCGGACTTGGCGTCCGTGCGGCTACATGAAAGGGACACAGGATCGTACTACCAGCGGAGGCGATGCCAATACATGAGCCACCGGCGGCCCTCATTAATTCCATGCGGAGCCCCAACTTAACAGTGGCCTCGGGGTACCTCGTCACAAAACTTAATCCGTTAAAGAAGCAAAAACTTTACTTGCAGATAACGCAGCTGGTAAATGCTTTTCGTCAGGTTGTCAAGTGTGTTGAATTTTTTTCTAACTCTCTGCCCCTGTTAATACATCCTCGTAAACAACTTCCGTCTGACTCAGCAGTTTTTAACCAGCTGCCAAGAAAAACGTTTATTTGTATGTCTTACAACTCAAAGAAATTCGTTAAGGCAATTCGGAAACCGTAACGACAGAGGTGGAATTGACAAGTATTCACCGGTATTAGTCAGAAATCTAATATACCGCAGAAATGGTGACTGTCCCCAGCCCGATAGAGTAGTCATACTTACTTGGATTGTTGTTTCAGACTCGGGATTGCACTCTTGCAATCTCCTTTTCGGTGAGTGTTACGTCGCGTGCATGATCGTTACGTGGCCTCTCCCGTCACCTTTGTACGCTTTGAAAACGGTGAAAAAAAAACTAAAATTTTATGCACACCCGTTCAGTACAGTGAAACAGTATGTTGCAGCCGTTTGAGCGTATACCTGGCGCCACGTGTTTGGGAACTGCACGCAATTTCGGAAAACATCCCAAAAACACAAAAGTGCTCACCGGCAGCGGCCCCGGACTCCGCCGTTGAACCTGCTGTGGCACCTGCAAAATAAAAGTGTACACGTGCGACCTGTATGAATGACGCTGACTCAAAGGTCTGGCCAGGCACTTGCGTTTTCCGCTTATAGCGGCGCTATGGCGACGCCGTTTATCGCTCCTTCCTGGCCTCTCAAACCTTTGTCCCCCCTTCCTTTTTAGTGCTCGCTTTTTTTCTGCTGTCGCCGCGGCGAAGGCGGCATTCTGGCGGGGCCGCTGCAGTTCGGCGCGTGCATGGCAAGTTAGTTTCTTTGAAGGCGAAGCCAGTCGGCAACCAGGAGCCTGTTGATGTCGTCATATGCACACATATTGGGTCTAGAATGCTCTGCTGTGCTTTATCCAAGCATTATATGAACATTATATGAACGCTTGAACATTATTATGAACATTATATGAACGCCTATAATGTTCCTAATAATGAACATTATATGCGTTCTGAGGCATTGACGAGAACGTACCGCCCGCTTGACTCCAGGAAGACAACGTCAGCAAGAGACGGAGGTGGGGGAGTGAAAGCTGTGACAAGCTCCCATGTGGTATTTTTAGGGATGACGTCGGGAGCCCAAAAGAGGAAAGTGCCAATGGCGACAACGGAGTCGTGGATATGCAGTACAGATCTGGTAGGGGGAACTTCTCTTGAAAAGTGAGAGCGGTGGCTGGAGGCAATTGGTTGGAGATTTTAGAACGTGCAAGTCGCTGGGGTGGATCAGGGGAGTTTGGGGATGAAGCAGCTGCACTTGAAGCTCGCCGATAGGCGAGCGCGTGACGACAGCGCCCCGTCTACGGGATCGAGCTCGTCTCGTCGTCGCGAGTCCGAAGGTCGACCAGACTCCCACCCTGGACCCCGAAAAGCGTAAGCGGCTGCCCAGCGATGCCGACTCAACTTCGGCGAGATCTTTCGTAATTGGACTTACTGTTAACGCTAGCCACGTCTGGGGTTAGGATGTAGTCGTCCCCAGAGAGCATATTTTTCGGTAGTTCTCCATGGTGTATTGGCTCTGTGCGCGCGAGCGTGTGTGTGTGCGTGTGCGTGTGTGTTTGTGCGTGCGCGTGCATGTGTGTGTATGTGTGTGTGTGTGTGTGTGTGTGTGTGTGTGTGCGCGCGTGTGCGTGTGTTTTGTTGTTGCTGCTTGCGTAGTTAAGGCTTTCCTTTCGCGGCCTGGCGCGCATTTGCCCCCATTGTACCGCGACCCTCGCTTAGTGGTACGCGCACGAGTGCAGATATATTTGCAGAGTTTTTTTTTTTTTGGTGGGCATTGTCTGTACCTGTGCAATATCGTACGTGCTTGTGCAGTAAAAACATTTTGTTTAACCGAAGTAATGTACACGTGTGACCACTCTCAGTACCTCCAGCGACTTCGTTGCACGCGCACACGCACAGGCGGACAACCTTGCTAAAATAAATGACTTGTCGCACCTCTCTGTTGGCGGGAAAAGCCACGGAGGTTCTGACAGAGACTGGCTTTTAAGAAAAAACGGGCGGCAGGGTTGCAGCTTCAAGCAGGCGTTGCACCGCTAGCCTACATTCTTGAATAATACGCGTCGCAAATAACGAGCGTACGCTTATGGGGGAAAACAGGCCGCAGACCTGACAAATGCTTCTTGAGGGCAACATTACGGCTGTAGAAAACATCGACTTCTCCCCGGTGGCATCCCGGCTACACGTCCGCAACAATTTCAGCGTGGTGCTACGGCACAGCGAACGTCGGAAGTGGGTGCGCTACAGGTGTAGCTTATGGAGTTTCATAGTTACATGTAGAGTGGGGTCCACTGTTAAAGGGAAACGGCGAGCGCGTGAATGGTGTGCTCCGCGAAACGCAAGCGCCTAGTAGTGGCGAGAATCGGAGATAGCGGGCGCATGCGCACTGACCGCCCGAGGCGGGAGAAGCCGCTATGTCGTCTGCTACGGCGCTCCGTTGCGCTGCTCAGCATGAAACAGCTGAGGGATTTCGCAATCGAAGGATGTGAGCGGTGCGGCCGACAGCCGTAGCAGACGACCGAGGGCCCTATTCTCGACTGCACAAATTGCCGGCATTTCGCCCATGTTTTTTTGCGTAAGCACGACGTAAGCAATCAGTGACGTGCTGCACCTATAGCTATGACGACATGCAGTGTAATTTGACGAGTCACTCATAAAGATCGCTACCAAGCTATGAAATATTATGCAAGAAAGATAGAAAAACACTTGGCATGTACTATAAAAATTAAGACGGTAGGTGAGGCTGACAAGAAAAACACATTTCTGCGGGTCAAATTTGGGGCCAACATCACAAGGCGATCGAGTAACTTTGATCCAAAAGCGAGCGAAAGGCGGATGTCGAGCTAAAGAACATCACACAATTTTTTTACCGTATCTATTTATTTCTTTCAATCGCTTTTATTAACATAGCTGGGCTCTCTGCTTCAATTCAAGCTTTGTTGCGTTATCACCTTCCCTGCCGCCACCGCCGCCACGCCATCGTCTGCTGCTATGTTACAAGTTCAAGGCATGATCACAGAAAAAGACGGCCGCGACCATCGCTTCTATGACACATAAGAGCAGCGAAGCGCTACGCCTGATAACCGCGGAGCGCACCGATGTCGCCGATTCACTCATTCGTCAAGCTCGACTGCAATAAGCGCTGTAATGAACTAAATAGTCACTTTTCATTGTTATTTTTCTCTTGAGTTCGATCATGTGACCCAACAGCTTACTCGGACAAGTATGGACAAATGCCATGCATTGGGTTCTCTTTGTCATGGAGAGGCTTGTACTGCCCTCTTATGTTGCGGTTACGCCAAACAAATAATTTTTATTTCATTACCAAACATAAAAGCAAAATACTGCACGTTATTTGTATGTTCCATGATCACTGACTTGGAAGCAGTTTAAACTATAATTTGTTTCGGTAGGAAACATGCTTTAAACAGCGCGCATGCGAAACTGTGCCTGCTGCAAATTGCCGCACATTTCGCGGCGCCGTAAGCCGGGGCAATATTGTGCCCTATTTTGCTTGCATTTTGCGACAAAAACAGCCACCATTTTCAAGCTGTTACGTAGCATTACGTCACTTTTACGCAGGCTGAAGTTGCCAATGCATGACGTAATCGTTCCCGCCAACTGTTTAAAATACGTCGCGCCTTCTCAGCCAATCACAGAGGGGGTGTGTATTACAAGCAGTATTGTTGTTGAATAGCAAAGACAGGCTTACGTTGTCATGTCCGCATCATTTAGTCTGGTTTTTCATTGCCGGCCAAGAATTATGCGCCTTTAGTAACGAGAAATGAGGCAAACTTTAGAACTGGTGTCCGTAGACGACATGAAACGTCAAAATGACGACAGCACACACAACCGCTTTGTCAACCGGAAGCACGTGACCAAAATTGAAAGCCAATCAAAAAAGACTTCCGGAAAATTGCCTGAATTGCCGGGAATTTGTGAAGTCAAGAATAGGGCCCCGAGTGTCGTCTCCCGCCTAATGCGGTCAGTGCGCATGTGCCGGCTGTCTCCGATTCTCGCCACTTCTCGGCGCCAGCGCTTCGCGGAGCGCAGCATCCACGCGCTCGCCGTTTCGCTTTAACAGTGAACCCCACCGTAGAACTCTATTGCCGCTTCTCAAAGTATACGAAATCATTTCACGTCTGTCTCAAAGAATACCTAAGCGGGAAAAGGTACGTTTGGTACCATTTACCCGTTTTTACGTATAGCTCAATACGAGTTCCAAGTATAGTGCAGGTAACATAGGTGTAGAGCCGCAGGGTACACCCGCTCAAGTGTGGCCCACGTGAACACATTAATATGTTGAAAATGCTCCGCTGTGCGTATATCCAAACATTTCTACTGGGTACATTCCACGCGTTTTGAGGTACACCCTTGCAGTGCACTTTCGCTTAAAGGGGCCTTGAAGACAAAACACAAGTTTGGCTCATTCGAAAGATGACCTCGTTAGAATCATACTGACACCACTTTTAACGCAAACAGCGCTCAAATGAGTTATGTAATCAGGAATAGAAGTAATGGCCGTGCCACCCACGAGGTCAGTTCCCGCAAGAGAACTTATGATTTCATAACATACCAGCTCTAGATCAGGCTGACGCCGGCGAAACCAAACGCAAATTAGGTAGAGTTTATAAGCTTGCCGATCGAGCTATTTGCGCTTTAATTTGGGGCACATTATTTTTATAGCAGCAAGAATGGGGCGATAAACAGGGAAGTTACGAAAACACACGTAAACATAGAAATACGACTCGTACTGTTTCTGGCACTGCGCGCCCTGTGCGTGTTATATCTACGCAGCAGTCCGCTGCTTTCGAGTTGACTTACGCGCACTGGCCTATTGGCGTAAGCGACGTTGTGTTACGTAACCCTGTTGCTCAAGGATATTCAATGTTTCACGAAAAGAATACTTTCTACAGTAAAAAAAAGCCAGGCGCAAATACGGTCAAAAACCAAACTAACGAAAGACACCCGTCCGGGCATGAGTATGGTAGCGCCATCTGGGAAGACTGACAGCAAGCAGCGCTGCAGCCGAATCACGCAGTGCAAGTTCGTTTGTATACGATCGCTGATGACTACAATGCTGACGTAGCGAAAACGCAGGATTTGGCGGGAGAATGAAACTTTTAACCTAAATTGATTAATTTCTCAGTGAATACGGCCCCATTTGCTGCCTGACAAGCACTAAGAGCACTATAAAACACGAAATCTTCCGAACCAAACAAACTTGTATTTTGTCTTCATGGCCCCTTTAAGCCATGGCTGAAAACCCCAAACAATAATTTACCTCCACTGGCTTATTGCCTGACATGCATCTTACGATTTAGCTGCTACAACTTTCCCACATTTAAGGATGCGTCTAATCTCACTGCAGCCGCTTGAATTACCTCCGGGAAGTGCTCACGGCAGCTTTCATAAAAGCTGGCTGGCCTAACATTTTCTGAATAATAATAAATCCCAACGTAATTTAACGTAACATGACCTCACCGAACCTAACGTAACCTAACCGAACGCATCATAACCTACCCAAATCCAGCCAACCTGCAACAAACCAAATCTAACACAAGCCAACTATAAAGAACACAACCCATATTAAACGTAATACAACCGTTTCTCGAAGTCAGATATGTAGATCTCTTGAAAGAGTAAAAATCGGAGTAAAAAAGGCTTTACAAAATCACGATGACCGAAAAAATCCAGAAGTTAAAAAAAAAAAACATAGCACTGTCGGACTAAAGCACTACCGGGCCAGCAGCGAACATAGATTTTGAGGGGTTATTTATTCCATCAAATCTCCGGAAAGCGTTCTCAGCCAATGAGAGGCGACTGCCGTGTGAAATTTCTCACGGTAATTCTCACGGTTGCCGAGACAATAGACGCTACCGACACTAACATTTCTGCACAGTATTTTGTGGCCAAGATGTGCCACAAAAGAGGACACGTTAGGGGTCTTCTCTAAGATTTGAAACACCTTTGATTACAAGGGAGTGAAAAAGTATTTCTATGAGCGTACTCAGAAATTCTGCTTACCGGGCGGGGCCACTGACGCCGGTGTTTCTGCAGCAGCTAAAAAACAAATAGAATATACAATCAGCCCCTTTCCGACAAGCACTTCCAAGTATGCAGCGGTAACCTTCGACTAAGGCAAGGGTAATGCAGAGACGGGGACTTACACTGCTCCACCATGATGTGAACTTGTTTCCTGGTTTACGGAAGCTGCCTGGAAACACAGCCCCTTGGTAGGAACCGGCAAGTAGAACGGCAATCAGCCGAGCAGAAAGAAGCGCTGGCTGGAAGCGTAACCGGCACCGAGTGAACTTTTCAACGGCCCTTCGCAGAAATTTCTGGAGGCGCTCGTGGTGAGCGCATGCAAAGCCGTACGTTGATTCTTCTTTCTTGCCGACTGCGGCAACATTCCACTGCAAGGGGACTGTCCAGCATTCGTGACAGGTTCATAGTACTCGATCAAGATCCTCAGAGGGTATCCAACCTTCGATTCATTCGCGCGCCTGTGAAGAATGGCGACTCGACACGCGTCATGCAGTTTCTCGACGTACCGTTGCTCTCCATCTAATGTTCCTGCAAGGGCAGAACGTTAGGTAAACGATGTGATAGCTTGCGCCCCCTTCCATTAGATGACGCTATGATTACCCGAGCACCCGTACCTTAGAAACCCTGTGCAAAACTAAAGTGTAGAGATATAGGAGAAATGTTCGTTGGCCATTTCACTATGTAAGCATGTTTGAGTGCGAATCTGTAGGCGCTGCACGACGGTACTATATTTGCACGGCAGTTTAAAATATTTTTCTCAGGCGCAAAGCAATCGCCGTCTCGACTTCGACTCTTGTGCTGGCTTCGCGAACACGCCTTTGCTACCGCGCACACAGATCCATGCGACATTGACGCGTGCCCTCGGCGTGCGGCGCCCTTTTGTTTCTCGTGCCACTGGATCGGCCCAACGGTGACGGTTACATATGGCAGCACTGACGCACAGGTAACAGTTGAACGACAGAAAATTCTTCAAGCCTTTACTGAAATTTCTGCATAAAACTAAGTTTCAGGGATTCCATTAAACCTTTCCTTTTCAGTACATCCGTCCAATTGCTTGCCATTTAATTTTACCCAATATTTCCTCTCTTGCCGACATCCTTTTTGTTCATGAACGCGTCATTTAATACGCCGCCCTAGAAAACCAATACGTAGTGATCGCACAAGCAACAGTGATCGCTTGCCTAAAAGGTCGTCTCATTATCATCGCCCTTACCTTTGGTTTTCTTTTTTCTGTTTTCTGTGTTACTAACCGGCACATACCCACACTGCATCGAGAAGAAACAAGACTTAAGGGCTTTTTGCATCCTTCCGTTCGGATTCTCCTAATTCGGAGACCCCTCTTGGTGCAACGTTTTCAAACGATTACTGCAAGCGGGTGACAAAACACGACGCAAACAAGGACCCAAAACAATTTCTCGCCTTCAAAAATGCGCCATAACCTCACCCGATCCTTAGCTCTCCAAAGAACAACAAAGAAGTTGTCATAAGTGCGTGATCTCTCTTGTAAAGCGCATGCCAGACAACAGAGAGACGACGCCAGAAGTCTTGCCGCAGCGAAAGCCTGGTTTATTCTCTGCGCGCGGCTCTGCTTCTTCCAAGACCAGCGCGATGGATAACGGTGGCGGTGGAACGCACACGATGATGGTGATGAGTGTTACAGTAGTGATGATGATGCTACTGCACTAATATTCGCCAGAGGCTTCGGATTGAGGTCACTCCTAACACCTTCCCACATTCCATACTCATGGGAAAGCTGAGGCGGTCCTCCGCCTGATCTTCGCCCCATCCTTTGGCCTCGCCTCGCCCGGCACATTGCCCTCGTGCGGGGCCCAGACACCTGCGGAATACCCGCTTGAACGCATCAGCATCTCATGGTCGGGGCTATGTCCCTCCCTTGTTATTGTTGCGCCGTCCACACCCCCACTGCGCATGCTCGGCTCATCTCGGGCCGGCCCAGGAAGACACCGGTAACACTGTCGCTCCAGGAGCCATTAAAGGGTAAGACACCACCGGGCGTTCAGCAAGCCGAGTATGCGCAGTGAGGGTGCGGACGGCGCAACAACGACAAGGGAGGGACATAGCCCCGTCGCATCTAATAAAGTTACACCATCTTCCCAGGGATCAGTTAATCACGTACCACGATATAACCACGAATTACCGCCTCTCTCGCCGTCGGTACCCTCCTGCCCACCCTGAGCTAACCAACCACCAGGAGCGCTTATGGCGACTCCTGCAGACAAACTCTTTGGCCTGCCGAGCACTACTGCATCGCATTCACCCCTCGCAAGTCCCCTCGCCAAACTGTCCACTCTGTGGGGACCTAGCCACACTGGTTCACTCTATCTTGGCCTGCTCTCAATTTCCCTTTCCCTCCATAGTTAGTGACGAGCAGTGGGAGGGAGCGCTGGGCAGCTCGGACCCAGAGGTCCAGATACTTCTGGTCACCCGCGCTGACAACGTCGCCGCCGGCCTCAAACCGATTAGCCACACCGCTACCGTGAACCCGGTTAAGGCTCAATAAAGTGATCTCTCTCCCTCTATCTCTCTCTCCCGTACCGGAACCCTGAGTAGTATGCAAAACAGCCATGGGCTCCACGCAATTTCCCATTTCTTAGTTCTGGTAGGTGAAAATTGTAGTAGTTACCGTGGAAACCAAACTGTAAATATAACGGTAGCTGCGTACCTCGACCTAATTGAAACGACGAACTGAAAACTAATGGGCACATGAATCGACCCCATGGCTGCTTTGCATACTACTCAGGGTTCCCCTACGGGAAGATGGTGTAATTTTTTTTGGCAGCCCGGACACGGGCCGCTTTAAATAAAGTATATCTTGTAACGACATCATCGCCATCGTCACCATCATCGCACTATCATCAGCCGCATCCTTTCACCATGATCATCATCAGTGGACTGGACATGCACGTGGGAAATGGCACGCGACACCGGGAGTTGGAACGCGACTCAGAAGCTGGGCGCCTACTCGTTCTGGCTGGCCTACGCGACCTCAATAAATGTGGGAAGCCGCATCCGCTTCACGCCTGCTTCCTA
Organism: Haemaphysalis longicornis; assembly: GCF_048455015.1. Lineage (NCBI taxonomy): Eukaryota > Metazoa > Arthropoda > Arachnida > Ixodida > Ixodidae > Haemaphysalis > Haemaphysalis longicornis. The sequence continues at coordinate 151,154,791 of NW_027526361.1, forward strand.
AAATCTCTCTCTCTCTCCTAACACCTCCAATTACGTGGAATTCGGGACCGACTCCAGGAGATCTAGGACCCTGCCGGAATGGTTCGGGTTTGGAGGCTGAGGCCAATGCCAAGCATCTACTATGAATGAGCCCGGTCACGAACAACGCTCAGGAAAATGGACCCAAAGGAGCTGGTCTCTGGTTGGATCACCCGATGAACACGGCCGCTGGGTGCGCGTCCACACATAATGCAAGCCTTCGCTAAACTTTCTGCAGAAAACTGGATTTCAGTTGGTTTTATAGACCTGCTCTCTCAATATATATCACCTCTTGCTTTCTGTACTGTATTCTGTTTTCATAGCTCCAATACTCCCTCAATTTCCTACCTCCTTGTATAATCCTGTCTGCTTCCTTTCAATGCTTCTCGACAAAAAGCCATTTTGAGTTTGCAAAAGCACCAATGCCCGGTTGCCGAGTGTGTCTTCACGTTATTATCATCCTACATGTGCGTTCCTTTTTCGGCTTCCAGTTAATATGTCTCGCCAAATACCTGGGCGGCAATTTACCGGATGTGCAGTTTTCAAGCCTCCTAACTACTAATTATGCATAAAGCATGCTCAAATCGCCTTCAAGGCCCCACAAAAAGTACGTAAGAGACGTTTTTAACTAAAAGTCTCCAAGGTATTCAATCGTTCCACCTCTTCTTGATTCCCTCCAAGTCTTTCGTTTTTTATAATCGCTACCTCGATTCGGCAGAGGCGCGCATCGCCAACGGAGGACTTTAAAAAAGATAATGCGCCTTGCTGCTCGCCCATTGGCTACTTCACTAATTAGCATGCAGAAATACTCATGTAGGTGCGATTAAATATCTCCGCCACACGCTTCCAATTCGAAGGCTCCAGGGCATTCACTCGGCCTTGCTTCAGTTGAGCGAGGGACAGCAGTAAAGCGCTTGCCTCCTGCTTTGGAGAGCAATGTTCAATTTGCATGTGAAATCCAGTGTGTTTCTTATTTACTCTGCACTGCGCCGCCCATTTTGTGTAAAATAGAACAATTTTTTGTGCTTAATGGGGCACTAAAGGCTTTCACCTCAGTATTGCTGATTTTCTATCTCTGTGGCCTCAACGCCGTAGGTAAGCGACATTGCGTTTCCAGGACCTTGCAGGCCGAGCGCTTCCTGTTACACCGTGCGCCGTCTAGTGGTCGGCTTTGAATACTGCCCCAATCTTCCTAATCAACTGCTTACTCATTGTGGTGGTTTGGCCTGTATGGTTGAGCGGGTAGTTACAGGTATTGTAACGTTTATACACTTAGTTCTAGCTCGCGGGTAATTTCACGTTTTTTCATTTACGGGGTTTTTATTATAAAAACAAATGGTGGCACCGCTGCCCCCTGCACATGTACCTTTTGCCACACTCTGTGTGAAGCAAACATTTCTACACTGCTCAGCTTTTTATATTCATAAACTGAATCATATTGGTTTTCAAAATTCAGATGTAGAAACAAGGACGACCTCCGAAGCTGGGCGCAAACGACTGACTGTGCGCATCTAAACGCGTACATTTGTAATCTCCGACTGAGCAAAGTTACTAGTCAGTTAATCAGTGAAACGTCGAAGGACTACACCTTTACTCTAGCGGACATACACGGAGCTGTCCGTATTCCTTCGGTGTCGTGGACATCTTGCTGCCTGTGTAATACGCCAACCCAATCCACTGTACCACAGCGGACACCACATGGTCGCATCGGGCCGAATGACGTTCCCGTTGAAGACTCCCGACAGCACAACAAACATGTCATCAATGAGGGCAAGGAAGCCATATCTCCGGGTGCACGCCTCCATCCTTCCACCCCTATCCCGTGCACGTATAAATCGGCAACCGCTTATGGGCGCGTGCTTCGGCGTAAATAAACGGGCTAAAAAGTCATGCGGAGAACCTTTTAAGATGAGGAAGAATTATTGGCTCACGTCGGCGTTCCAAGCGGGCTAGTTGCTCCCAATTTGGTAGAGCTTCGCAGCACTTCACAAGGTGGAATTAGAGGCGGCAACTGTGGCGCGAAGGAGGCAGAGTGACAGAGAGAGGAGCTTTTAGGTGGGCGAGTGCAGCCTGAGCATGAAGAAGGGAGCGATGGTGTTGATCTTTGCCGAAATTGTGTTTTCTGCGCGATCGCAGTGGTGAAAGAGGCCAGCTGCGTCGGACAAACCCGCAGGCGTCACTCGGCCTGTTAACCAGGCCAAGAGGAAACGCGGATACCAGCGCGAATAGCTCTAGGAAGACGAGTGAACAACGGGAACTTCGGTGAGAAAGCGTCGGGAGAACAATGCAGAAAGATGACAACGACGAGCTTTACAGGCGGCAAATGACGCGTAACCTTCGACTTTGATGTCAGATTCGCGAACTGATGAAATGATGGTAGGGAGTGCTCGCTGCAGTGGACGTTCAACTAGGCATATCGTTCTGTTGAAAAACATTGCTTAGGGTGGCCTTGCTGGCATCACGGGCCTAAAGGAGCTCAGCCGCAACCATATTTTGCTCAGTTACTCGTTACGTCTCATTTGTTTTAACTTTGAGGTCAATGATACGGCTTCTGTTTCGCTAAAGTCCATATATTTTGTATATATATGAACTTTTGTCGTTTTGCTCGTCGTATAAGCTCTTAGAAAAGCACCTGCACTTTAATATTCTTCCGCTCCCTTATGGGGATACATTGATTTAAATTTCTTTCCAACGAATGTTTCGATCCACCATCCATCGACCTGAGGGACACCCAGCCCCATTGGTCTTAATTATTGGAGTATACTCGCAGTGGACCTTATGTTTGGTTTTTCTGGACCGCGGGAGGGCCTGATTTTTGGAAATAGTAGCGGATCTAGTTACGGTACGCCTGCATAAATAAAGCTCTTTGAAGATTTCTCGCATAATGTCGCTTAGAGCGAAAGCTGTAATAGTCTCAAAACGTTTCAAGCCTGGTGTAAACGTCCGAAGGTACTGCGGTAATTTGGTACGCATCATTCACCCGATGAACCTCATTGGGGAAGCCTAATTCGCGAAGAGTTCTTTTTGAAGCCTTATAGCCTTACTTGTGGAACATCATTCGTGATGCAAATTTATTAAGCCTCCCATATTTCCCGGTCTACAAATCGCTTAACCAAAACTTGATACGCAGCGGAAAGATTAATAGACGCGGGTATGCGACGGCCCACCCTCAAGGCCTCACGGCACGGTTTGAAGTTAATGAAGTTTAAGTCCCCACCGTACCTACATAGTGACGTACAGAGAGCACGATGTTGATTCCGACATCGTAATGATCAACTTAACGGTTACCTAACATGAAGCCTAAATATCGTGCGTTTGGCCTAACGTCGCTGTTTCAAATCTGACGTAATCAACGGTAACCTCGGGAAAAGGACGCATCGAATGACAACCTGATGGTACCAATTGGAGTGGTGAGACGTCTAAGCGAAATGATACACGGAAGCTTTGGCTCGTACTTGATATTTTCCATTAATAATTTACTGAGCGAGCATTCGCCATATCCCATTAGCACATACACTGCCTCGCGAACGATAGTGTAAGCTTTAGTTGCAAGTACACCCGACAGTGCTGGCTATTAAACTAATGAAGGTGGTACCCGCGCTCCGTATCAGGCAAGGTAGGACTTCGAAAGAAAAAAAAGACCGAAATGCGCGCTCCCAACTGACAGTTGGTTTTGTCAGAAAAGCAAGTTGTTAAATGCCCACAAAGGCTGGGAAATGCATTGGACAACGCTTTACTGATCGTAACCTATGGTGTGGCAGCATGCGGTATACCGCACGCTGCCACCATCAGTCGACACTGGGAAATACACGGAAACTCATTTCTTTTAATGTGAACAAACTTTTACACACTCAAATCTAGCCGCGTGTAGATAGGGCTAAGCATTTTCCCGCTGAGGAGTTTTGTCTACATGGCGCTAGCATGGCAGGTAGTCGGAAGAAAGGCCATAATTTTGGGATGACGTGGCAAAGTGGCCACGCCTAAAATGGGAGCCTAGCACTAGCAGAGGGTCAGAGAACTTTCGAAACTTAATCTCACTGGGTTTTTAATTCCCATTGCCGGCACTGCTGTCAAAACGTAGCTTTTGACTCCTCCGGTCCACTGGTGGTCGCACTTTTATCTATGGTATTCTAGATTTGCTGAGTCAGTTATTCAGTCCGGGACCAAAACGAAGCCCAGCTGCTCGTATCGGCACTCTAGTGGCGAACCAGTGAGGAAACTATTGCTTTCTTTTTGAAAAGATACGATTACTATAAAAATTATGATCCACTGAGGCAGACAATTAGTTGAGGGTCATTGTGAATGGCCAGTCGCAGTGGACAAATGTATCTTTTACCTAGGATACGTTGCCTCGTGTGCATCACCAGCTCCTGACGCTAGAGTGGGTAATAGTCGGTGGGCTTGCTTAAGCCACACTCATTTGTGGCTGTCGGCAGTGCAAACGTCTCTCACTTCAGTAAAACCATGGCAGTTGTCCCCATCATTGACTGACCCACCTGACTGGGTCGATCGAATAGAGGGGCAAGTTTTGGTAGTGGCGGTGGTATTGTGTGGCTACAGTTGCTTTACGCACTGACATCGGTCTTTTTTATCAGCGTTCATTTTGCCACAGGGCATACATATGGGGGTATCAGTTGATGAAGAAAAGTGATTAGATCAAAAAGAAAATGTTCGCTTTGCGGATGAAGTCAAGGAGAGAGCGATGATGTGGCCCATGTATCCATGCGGTGTATGCGGCGGCGTCGTCTACGCGGAGGCCCGTCGCGGCAAGGTGCCGCAGTCTCGTCGGACTCAAGACGAGGCAGGACCACAGCAATTGATAGAGGTCGGTGGTCGCGTCGCTGCGGTGGCAAATTCGGCAACCTGTGTTTGAAAAGGAATCTAGGGATTGAGTCTATTGGCGGGTCACGGCGGGCGTTAAGGCCACCTCCACCCGAATCCTACTAAGTGCAACCTCCTCGCCACGGGTAACACCCTGGGGAAGGTGGCAGCACACGTTGGAATGAGAGCACGTGCATCGGAAATGTTAAAGCGATGATGGTGAAAAGGCGAAGCTTTTATTTTCCTCACTGATGTCGTTCTACGTAAACAAGCCCTGCAGGAAAGCCAACTTTCTCTGAGGAAGATTAGAGATTCTAGGTGAACAGAAAGAGAAAAAAATATTTCCTGTAGCCGTAATCTTACCTGGTTAGCCGGTGTAGTTTGCCGGAGACTCCCCTGCGACGTCTTGGACTGCCATTAACTGTACCAGTGCTTTCGTCGTTGGGGGGCACTAAGCTGGGCCAATGCCATACGGATGTTTGCAACGCCATGCACTTCTTCATTTTGGAGGCAGTTAGCCTGCAGCGCTAGAAAGATTCTGATTAGGCTAACCTTTACCAAGTTTTCCTAGCTTTCTTTCTGTTGTTTTTGTGTTGTTTTTGTTTTTCTCTCTGTCTCTTGAACGTAGACTAAACTCTCTTTTATGCTCCACTATTTTCCATCGTATGATTGATTACAATGGGAAAAGAACTCTTCTTTTACAATCCCCCTAAGTGGGCATGCGCTATTTCTTTGGACACCACCGCCACTAACCTCCGTCCCTCGCGTTATGAAGCCGCTGTCTATACGATGTCTCCACTTTGACACGGCCGACACGGTTTAGAAAATTCAGAAAAGTAGCATAGAATCCCTCACGAGAAAAATGGCGTTGCTCTGCGTGCCGGACGGTTGTTAGCCAAAAGGTGTTAGGCCTAACTTTCCATTTGGAGTTTGAAGACTTTAAACCGAACATCAAATTTTGGGTTTTAACACCTCAAACTGGCACCCACTCAAAAAATTGGTCATGGACCTCCAAGCAGCAAGTACCGATTCACACCGTACACCCCGAAACCAAATGTTAGGTCTACTGTGCGCACAGCCGACAGGTGCTGTGGGTATTGTATGCGTGTCTCCAGAGTAGTACATACTCGGAGTGTTGGATGGACGGACGAAAGAATTCATCACGAGGATTCTTCGCGTTAACTCATCGCCGTCGTTCGACGGAAGGGTGCACGAGTTTCGTTTGCATATGAAATTGGTTCTTCGTCGCCCTATTGCACGAGTCCGTGGGATTTGGGTGCCGCCTTTGCCATGCTCCTGCTGATTTTCAGTTTCTACGGTACCTTCAGGCAGTGACTAAAAGACGGATCGTGAGATTCGCCGGCAAACTGGCAGCGGCCAACCCTCTTTTACGGGTACGTCTAACGTGATGCCCGGCATCTAATGCACACATATCCAGGGACAAGAAGGCAGCCCGCACTGTGGTGCTGTATCGCGCACTGCCCCTTCTTTTTGGATGATATCTCTGCTACCACCCGTTTATTCGATATACCGGTCAACTCTCTTACTCTGTATAGTTTCCAAATATATACCTCGCCGCAACTTCGAAATATTGCCTCGAACCATGTCTTCGTACTTGTTATTTATTCAGCAACCTTATCTTCTTGAGCGTTTATTTTGCCGCAGCGGTAGTCGCAGTAGTAAGAAAATTACATAAAAGGGGAAGCGAAAGAGGGAGAGATCACGGGTGGATCCAAATTACAGGGCCCCTGGAGCTATTTGGACAGGCGTCCTCGTTACCCTCTCGCCCCCCATGGCCGTGAGTCCCGACTGCACATGCCGGGGCCCACCCAAAAGCCAGGGCCCGGCCCATCCCGTGGACCGGACCGAAGGAATGGGCCCACGGATTTGAGCCGGGGCCGGGCCCGGCTCTATTACGTGTGCTCGGGCTGGGTTCGTACTCAAAGTCATAGGTCCGGGCTGGGGAGGTTCCCGTTTGAACCCATTCCCATTTCACCCTACCCGCTTGTACCGTCCCGTTTCAACCCGGCGCGAAACGACCTTCCCGTTTCGCCCTTTCCCGCTTGGCCCGTTCCCGTTTGAACCCGTTCCCATTTCAACCTTCCCGTTTGTTCCTTCTCATTTGAACCCGGGCGAAATAACCTTCCCGTTTCGTATTTTCCTATTTAGCCCATTCCCGGAATAACGTACCCAGTTTATGAAACGTTATAAAAACATTTTCATATTGTTTTTCATTTATTTCCGTTTGTTCACAGCCGCTGCGATAGCATGCTCAGTGCATCCAGAGTCCTTGACTGCTTTTCAAACCTGGGCTTCACTTTTTGAATCTAGAGACGACGACATTTGGTTACAATTCGTCATACCAATTAACAAATCTTTTAAGTTAACAAAGCCTAGCAAAAAAATTATAATTAACAAATTAATAAACAAATCTTTTAAATTAACAAACGAGTCTATTAAATTAACAAACAAAAAATGATAAAATCAAAAAGCCCAGAAAAGCGCCGCAGAAGCACAAATAAAAAATCGCAAGAACACCCTCACTTTGAAAGAAATCGTATTTGGTGGACTAACATTGATTTATTGATTGATTGATTGATTGATTGATTGATTGATTGTGGGGTTTAACACGCCGACGCAACGCAGGCGATGAGGCGCGCCGTAGTGGAGGGCTCCGGATTAATTTTGACCACCTGGGGATCTTTAACGTGCGCCAAAATCTCGTACACACGGGCGTTTTTACTTTTCGCCTGCATCAGAAAATCGGCTGCCGCGGCCAGGAATCGCACCCGCGACCTCGTGCTCAGCTTGGTGGACTAACACATTTAATCATTATAATAGCGCAAGTGTACAATAATGTCGAAAAGAAACAGATGAAAACTATAAAATACAAAAAATGTATAAAAATAAAGTAACCCTATGTATCTGGATACATATGCCACATGTGGCTATAAAAAATCGCAGTCATGAGAAGCGGCGAAAATTATAAACTTAGCTTGGCGTTTTATTGATTCTGTTTATTCCCGTCACTCTAGCGTACTCAATTTGCATAATAGGGCAAACCTTCAAAAACTTAAGCAGCGCAGGGTCGTGTCTAGCCTAAATTTTCTTTACTACAGAAACTTAAAATTGTCGCGGGAACACTATCTTCAAGGGCCTTTCAGACGTTCAGCGAGAAGTCATCAACTCGGTATCGTTAGAAGAATTTTCCCCACGTATTGTAAATATGTGTTCTGGTTGAATCGTCGTATTTTAAAATTGGAATACATTACGAATGCATATCCGTGTTCGGACCCCTTTGCGTCTATTACATATTTATGTCTTTTTCTTATTTGTGTGGGTCGTTTTTAAACTACGCCAACCAATACTGATGTGTTTTTATGTTCACTCCTGCATGAGCCAGACCAGGCCGTAAAGTATCAGTAAATAAATAAATATAGCTGCCCATTACTCACGTAGAAGAGGCATTTGTAGCCAATTCTCAGATTTCTGCACATGTTTTTGCCTTTTTTAAAGTCTCTCCTACGGACATCTTTGATCTATAGATCTCTCGAACCCAAAGACAAAGCTATGCTCCAAACAATGAGCATAAGAGCGGCTGTTAAATAAATTTTAGCCACACGAACGGACACCAACTGCATAAAAATCCAATGTGTGCATTGCTCAACATATTGTGTATCTTTCTAGTACACTTTCGCAGCTACAAATATTGTGTCAAGGGGGCAGTGTCGGCCTAAGGCATTCGGAAGCTATTATCGGCCGGAAATTTCGGTCGATTCCGGAAAATTTGGTGCATACAAGTTTTTAGTGCATGACCCGTTGCTTGTCAGCACATTTTGGGGAACAGTTTCGAAGACGGTAACGCACATTTTCAGAAATACAAATGGGTTGCAACGATCCGGGTTCAAATGAGAAGGGCGCTTTGGGAGCGGGTTGTAACGGGAAGGGTGTTTTGGGAACGGGCTAAAACAGGAAGCGCCCAAACGGGAAGGGCGTTTCGGGAATGGGTTCAAACGGGAAGGGGTCAAACGGGAAGGGTTCTTTCGGGCTACACCCCCCGACTGAGCTCAGGCTGGAATTCATGTGCCTGGCCGCAATTATTTCTGACGTGAAGTGTAGAAATTAACATTGAAAGGAATGTTTTGGGCACGTCTTGATGCTAGAGTTGCACCCAGTGTTTCAAAAACGTGTTTTGCTACGTCTTGTATTCACTGTACTGTTATTTTATTGACACTTTGTTTACTCCATCAAGATTCTATATTTTTGAGGTACAACATACCAAAGATAGAATTACGAGGAATGTCGTAGCATGAAAAAGATGAATTTGTGCAAACTGGAGCTATGCACATATGTCAATGTACACGTTTATACGCACGCGTTGAAGTGCGGCTGCCGTGGCCGGTAATCAAAATGGTGTGCCAGAGAAGCAGCACCGCAAAACAGCGATTGCATGTAAACCATTTAAATGCACGTGCATACTCGTGGCTTTAAACGCGGCACCAAAAATATTAGGGAAGCTTTAATTCACTCGCAAGACTTGTATCGCGAAGCTGTTCTAGGTTAGCACTGCCGGACACACAGGAAGTTTCGGTAGCAATGTTTATTTGGATAGTTGCAGTGCTTGTAATCGTCGTCATATGCATCGAAGAGATTGTCGTCTTCTTAGCGGCGAGTGGTGGAGGCAAATTCACCCTGAGCATTGAAGACATTTACCAGCCCAACTGATGAAGCTTGCACGAAGTCGAGGAAGACTTGAACTATTGCCAAGTTGCAGGATTTCTTTATACGTGAGCACTGAAGGACACATCGCACGCAGTTGTGCAAGCTTGAAATTGTTTATTTTCATGTTCCCTCATTGTTTCACACTGTTCTAGTAGCAGGCATCGCCATAAGCATCGATATTACCCGGGTTCCTCACGCCGTAGAGTTTCTTAGTAAGTGTATACTGTAAGAAACTCTATGCCTCACGCCAAGCATTGCACGCGCGTTAGCGTTTGTCAACAGCGCTGAAGATTTTTTAGCGTTTTTTCTAAAGCTACTCCGCGAGGCATTGACTCAGAGGTCGCAGCGAGACACGCGCTCAGGCGCACTCGGCATTTTCGCGCTTTTCGTGCTTTTCGTCGTGTTTTTTTCGAAAGAGCCACTGAACGTGCCGCGCACGCTTCGCGGTCCTCGCGAGGCACATGCATGCCATGAGCGTTCCGCCCTTTCGTAGTATTTTTTCCTGCAACATCGAACTTAAGGCTCCTACAACAGCTCCAGTGTTAAACTTTTAGTATATGAACTCGTTGGCTGAGACAACCACCTGAAGTTGCCAAGAACATGGTCATAAAATGTGATGGTGTCTCTGCTGTAAGAATACGAGCTAATATTACGCCGATGTGACGTGAACTTAAGACGGCTGAATCTAAACTACGTACCCAACTTAACCCTAATTATTTTTTCATTTCAATCCATTCCCTGCTGTACAAACCAGATGCTTCGTCTGATTGCCCGCGGCGCAGAGATGCAACCAAATATATGAAAAAAGCACATTACCCTCACCATCCTTCCCGGGGCTGGTCACACACACGCGGGTCCTAGCTAGGCTTAAAATAAATTACCGGTCCCGGGTCAGGCCTGGGTTCGAGACGACGGGCCTGGGCCTGGTCTGGGGCAGACTATCTTATAGACCCCTGAGCACTGGCCAGGCCTGGGCCAGGTGTTACTGGACGGGGTCGGGCTCGGACTGGAGCCAAATTTTTTCTGTTCTGTTTGTTCAGGTTGTCTCAAAGGCTGAAATGCACCTAAAGGTCATATACGTCCCCTGCTTAGAAAGTGGCGCAGGGGAAGGGCCCCAACATAAAGAAAATCACCAGTGCTCCAAGTTCCCACAATGTAGCCAAGTCGTCACCCTGCAATTTCCGTCGCCCCGAGTCTCGAAAAGTCGCCAGTATGGCGACAACTGTCGAGACCTGGCAACCCTGGCTGCAGCGAATGCGTTGTTTTGCTTGTTTACGCCTCCATCAGTGTAGAGAGTGTTTGAGACGTCATGTTTTGTTCTTTTATTGGATTAGGTTCTTGCCAATGTTCTGCCCTTATTGTGAGCGCGGTCCGTTTTCATGGGGAGAGATGTCTTGATGCAGCTTACACGGCTATGTCAGCTGGTATACCCCCAAGGTAACCGATAATTGCGCCACTAGCACCAATGTATCCCCTGGGGCTTAGTAGGCCCAACTGTCAAACCAAAAAACAACGAGAAAATCACTGATGCTGCTATGGCAACCCTTTTGTTGATGCGCGAGGACGAAACGCCGTGCCGCTTATTGTCTGCTATCGGCTGAACGAGCAAACACCGCTTGCATTTTGTTCTTCAGATTCTGTTGCTGCTGCACATCTTGTTTCCGACAGATTTCAGTTGCTAATTTGCTTGGGCTCAGAGCACATGCACAAAACATTTGTTTGGATGTCTTTCTTAGTTGAATACACGTGAGCCAGCACGCCCCGAAGCGTGACAACATTGCGTGGAGCAGAAAAAATAGTAGGCAGGAAATGTGGTTTATTCATTGATATTATTATCAACGTATCGCAAGCGAAGTTCAATACATGCCACAATAGCACAGACCTGTGTATCCCGTATAGTAAGTACAAATGTCCCCATTCTGTGTCGGTTACACAAACATAAGAGACATCGTACAATACTTCGTATACAGAAAATTGCTGCAGAGGTGACCACGTTCATTTGCTATATACAATACAATTCTACAGAAAAGACATTTCATTAAAACACGTGTTTGTTAATAACAAAACGATTATGAAGTGAGATGACCATCTCATTTCGCCACTGGTAACAACCGCTCCATATTCTTGTTCTTGTAAACTTGCTAGCCCAAGAAAACCTTCTATAACCAGCGAATTTTCTGCGTATTTTCGCCATAGGTCACACGTAGTACATAAAGAAATACCACCATGGATTTCAACAAACAACAAAAAAAAAGTGAAACAAATATTGAGAGTACACACAAGGTAAAAAATGTGTCGTAGCACAGGTTGAAAATCGAAGCGCAGCTCGGCCGTCGCGCAGGTGACTCGAACTTCTCGTAACAAGGAATGCAAGCGCTCAGTTGCCACGTAAATAAATTTGGGGGCTTCTTCCGTGGTAATAAGCATTCAAAGGTGGTAATGTCACTATTAGAAACTGATCGTCTGAACACTCTAAAGCCAAACTAGTTCGTCGAAGAAGCATTTAGCACATCAGGCGAACATAATTTCTAAGCTTTTCTCTTGTGGAAAGAAAATGAAGAGGAACCGCTCACCAAACCAATACCAAAGCGAACCTCCCGGCCGCGTGTCCGCTGGCATCAATCGGCGCATGAGAAACTGTCGACAAGTAGCTTCACGTGCTTACAACATTGCTGAGAAATGCGTTGTGCCAAACAAAAGCAAATTAACTGTAAAGCAGCAATAGAAGAATATTCGGTTCGCCCCGCAGCTTTTCTGATAATGATAGCGCTTGCTTCTTCATACCTTTGACTGAAGAAAAGTGTGCTGACCTGCCGTTGGCTGGGAAGCCGAAAAAATTTGCTGTACAATTCCTTCTCGAGTTGTCGCACCGCAGAGCGTCGAAGCACGCGTTGTGGCCTTTTCTCGGTTTCTCTGACATTTTGAGCCCGTTCGCACTCGCAGACACCAAAATTTTCACCTTCGAGGCATACCACAAAACTTCGACACGTACACACAGTGAAAGCGGCAGGAGCAGACGGACAGGGTGGCAGCAGAAGAGATAAGAACGAAAGCGCCGCCCGTCGGCGCAGCTAATGAAGTGACTAAATAAGCGACTAACGGTGCCAAAAAAGGAAACACCCAAGAACACATTTCATTTCTACACATAATGAAATCAACCACTTTACTTTGCCGCTGCGTATGTTGAAAAAATAAAGCCACATATGCAAAACTTGGTGAATTTTCGCTTGGCTACCAGGGTCTTGGCGGAACTTTATTTTGCGATACCGAAACTAGCCTAAGTGTCCGGCCGCTGCAGCTTCTTTGATCAGGGATTAAGTCAGCAATCGTTTTAATGAAAGCTTTACGCACCTCCTGTATGGATGTACGAATTTCGCTGCCCATTCTGGTTCTTAGATGGCGTTCTTTCTGAGCCTAGAAAAGCATGTACTTGATTTCGCTTAAGGTGTTGCGAACGCTGAGTGTCAGGACGTTTTCGTTGTAAATGTGAATTGGTAGGCCTCCAGTCGTATTTCGAGCTTTTCTTATTATTGCATCGGTATACTTTCCCCTTGTCTGTGATCACCGCCGTGGTGGCTCAGTGGCTAAGGCACTGTGCGGCTGAGCACGGGGACGCGGGTTCGATTCCCTGCCGCAGCGGTCTGTTTTCTGATGGAGACGAAAAGCAAAAACGCCCGTTTCGGCGCATGTTACAGATGCTCACGTGCTCAAAATTAATCCGGAGCCCTCCACTACGGCGTGCCTCATCGCCTGGATTGTGTGGCCGCGCTACACCCTGTAATCCATGTATCTATCTTGTTTCTGATCCATTCGGTGGACGTGGAGGCTACATCTATTGCGGCTTATTATGAGGTCTTCAATAACTATCTTATTAATTTGCTAGCCCTTGTAATTAGTCGAGGGAGTGTCATAGACGAGGGAGTGTCTGTTCACCATGAAAATATATGATTAGATGAACATGAAAATCGCCTCGCGGAGGAAGACTAGGTGAGAACGATGATGAGGCCCTTGTATGAATTGTGCTCCAAGCCCATGCGCAGTCAACGTGGAGGCCTGTCGCCGTAAGATATACCATCATAGTCGGATGCAAGTCAAGGCAGGAACACAGCAAACAGTATAGGTCTGCTACGGCATCGCTGAGGCGGCAAATTCAAAATTTGAGGTTATAAAAAAACCGCAGCATTACGTATTTGGTGGGTCACGGCGGGGGTTAAGGCCATCGCACCCTAATCCACTTAAGTGGAGCCTGCACGGTACGGGTAGCGCCGGGTGGAGGGGCACAGCACACAAGAGAACGACAGAACCTGTGCGTCGCCGGAAGTGTTGCTTTGTTGTCATCAGGAGAGTGGAATTATCTAGCTCTATCGGGGTAGCCGAGGATGGAACGGAGGTGCTGTTTATGCAAAGGGTACTTATCCTCTTTTTGCATGTCGTGTCGCAAACTCGGTAGGAAAGCGGTGTAGCTTTTCGGTCCCTATCATAGATTGTTCTGGTCTTATCGACAGGGTTCTCGACCTCTTCCAATACTTCTAAAAATTATACCACAATAGATAAATGAATAGCAAACTCTGCGCTATTCGATTCATTGACGCTCGTCTGCACCCGTCTCCCGTCGACTGCTTCATCGACGCTGGTGTATTACTTAAGTCGCTTGCCGAGCAGAAGTTTATTACAATAAACGTTATTCGTTAAAAAACCGTGAGTAGGTTTTGGCCAAGTGGCTATAATACGCGCTTATCGCTCACACTGGTAGGCTGTACTGAATCTAGAGGAATGTTATTTTCATAACTGGTCTTTCACGTTGCATCTCCCAAATCGCCGTGTTTTTAAGACGAAATACGTGAGTGCGCCTTCCACGAGAAAGCGCCTTTGTTTTGCGGTGGAGAAATAGACACAGCTGTAAAAGAAAAAAATAAAATGAACGTGTGAGTGCACATGAGATCCCTCGTCTAAAAAGAGGGACCCGATTCTGCTACCACCAATCAACCCGGCAGCGTATTCCCGAAACATATCCCGTAAGGACCGTGTCCGCTTGGTGCATGTTTCACATCCGAAACGAAACTAAAGTAGATGAAAAGCGCAGAAAACAAAATATTAACACGCAAACATCAATTCAAAATGGAAAAGCAACCCCCATGCAAAAAATAACCAATCATGTACATATGATTCGCGTAGCTATAGTCCTTTCGCAGATATTTGCGGGATTGTAGAGAGCGCCTAAAGCGGGCAAAACAGCAAAAGGTAATAAATATGGTGAACAAAAAACGACCTAATCACTGATAAAATTACGCTAATCTACGAAAATATTTAAGAGCAGTAACCGAGGCCCACATAAAAGGGATTAAGTCACTGAAAAGTTCAAAACAATTTACGTAAATGAGTTGAAAGTGGCCTAAAAAGAACAACTCTTCACAAAATATTGTTTACAATGCCAAAATATGCCATAAATAGGTTCCGCGCGTGATAAAAATACATGTGTTTTAGGTAACAAAACCGATTAAAACAAAAGAACCGACTAGGGGAGGATTCTAACCTGTTTCTTTCGAGTGATAGCCCGACAAGGAGGTTGTATACCACAAAAACCTACTTTACTGCTTGAAAAACTTGAAATTATTTCGCACAACATTAGTTAGCGGTCAACCAAGAAGATAAACATCACTTCAAGTAAAATAAGGTGTCTGTCAAAACTCCGGGCAACGGACACACGCGTCTGACAGGCAAAGCCTCAGAGGGTGTGGTTGTTGCTTGACGCCGCATAGATGCTCCGTACGAACGCGGCCTTCTTTCGAAAAAAGAAATTCGTTGGGCGAAGGGGATCCGTATGAACATAAGTAATGCGCGGTACTTGCACAAGCTATACAATACTATCACAACAAATATATCGTAGGGCAGTCTATAATTATCTCCAAAAGGCAAGAGCCGCATTGCATCAGGGGAATGTCCATGCGCTTTTTGACAGTTTGTTGCAAAGCGACTTAGAAAAACACAATATGCCGCTCAAAAGAAAGCAATGAATAATGGTTTCAGGTTAGTACACCAGAGCCAATTGTCGGACGTAGGAATAGACATTCCTTATTCGCGTAATCATTTTTTTTTTCGGAGAGTGTTGATGTGTGCAGCTTCAAGAAAAAGGTTTTTTTCATTTGGCGGAAAACACATACGCAAGGCAGCCTTAAAACTCTGTCCTTAGGGTGGCCTATCTAGGGCTGGAGACGAACCGGAAACGGGAACACCCTCTCTATTACAGTGTTCAGGAAACCTTTCCTTGAAATATTAATCAGATATTTCAGAGTAAAGTAAAAGGTGTCTACCTGCTCCATTAGAAAGCCCCATCCTGGCTTGTACTAACGAACCCGGAGAGACAAGCAGAAAAGATAAACGAAAACTTAATCCCTCTTGAAAAACGTTTAGAAGAAGTGCATAATGCGTCAATTTATAGAAGAAAAAACGAGACACAAGTTGGTGTACAAGCAAATGCGTGATCCCAGCTGGCCAAATACCAACTGAAGAAGCAAATGATAGCTGCGCGTAAGTTCCCATTGAGAACCCAACTTAAAAGTCACGAAACCTGCATATACAGCTTGGGCTTTAGACCGTGCACAAAGAAGCACCTGCAGCACATAAACAAGCTTTACAATGGCGAAGGTATTGCAGACCTGTGCTCGCGCAAAGAGAGTCCTCTTCAACTTCATGTCTGTGTGGCCTGCGTGACAGATTTGAGTGCCGATGACCAATGCAGCCCAGTGTTTTGTATTTGATGCAAAAGCACACCTAGGTATTGAAGCGCAGCATTATCTCAAGAAATGTTACAAAATCACTAAAACAAAATCCTCTTGTTTTTCTGTTCGTATTAAGCGCAGCTTCAGACGCATTTCAAAACTTCCTGGTCAAATTAGGAACTTCCAGAACAGCTCCTGTATTGGTACAAAAATACGCTATTTCATCCACATACAAAAGGACCTTAACTTCGCATGATTACGGAGAAAAAACATGTACCATTTGAGTCTGGTCGATACCAAGGCACCCATGTTAGAGGTACAAAGTAAATAGCAAGAGTGAAAGGGTCCAACCGAGTATTACGAAGGGCTGTATTGCAACCAGCCTAGACAAAACGCGGTTGACAAGTCATGTGATGCATTCTTTGTAATGAAGCTGAATGCATTAATGCAATATTTCACCTAAATTTACCGCTGCCTATATTGCGAATAAAAATCGTTAGATACGCGGTTAAAACCCGTTGAAATGTCGATTGTACCTGCTCTGGCGAATCAGACACGCACTCCAACATTAACGAGAAATCGGTATATTTTCTTGAATACTCATGCACCAAATACCGCAAGTTCTGTGAGGCCTTACAATAGAAGTGACGGCAAGTTGAAAGCGCTGAGATAAAATTATCGCAAACATTTTGTCATCCACATTGCAGAGAGAGATTGGCCGGTAGCAATCCACAGATTTCTGCTTTGGTTCATGTTGCTTTTTCGGAATTTACAGTGTGCGCTCTAAATAATAAGACAGTCTGAATGCGGATAAACAGGGTATCAAAAGACTTGCATATAAGCGTACACAAGCCTACAGGCAGCGCTTTGCGTCGTCGTCACGTGTGGGCGTTTAAGGGGTACGGTTTGGGAATGCACTAGCCGGCCCGTTGACAGCAGTGTAACCGAAGTTGTTCCTTTATTTGTGGGCCACATCCGCTTGAAATACCGGCCAGAAATTGGGACTTTTGAGAAGATAATGTGGGCGCATTAGAAAACTCTCATTTCAAAAAAGAATATGTTATAAAATAGGGCTTGCCACGTGACCAGCGAGCAGAAAAAGTAGCACCACCCACAGAGAACTCTGATAATATTGAAGGTGTGACGTGTAAAAAACTGCTGTCTACCGGAGAAGAAAGATATGAAAGCAATAAAGCAGTTCAGCGTTCATTGGTGAGTACTGCCAAGCGTTGTTTCTATGGGAACATCACCACATTTAAATACCGCTACGAATTTTTTACCGGCCGTTACCTACAGGTAAGAACCATTGAATCATATTTCTGGTGTCCACCATGAGATGCTCAGAATCTGGGTCTCCCTTTTGGAGTCTACTGCGCTTGGACTGGTTAACACAGGTCTAAATACTCGAACGTTTAAACGAACAAAAAATTCTCTGTGAAATGTTTTTTGCAGGTAGCGGACTTTCGCCATTTTTAGTCAATGGAATCGTAATTCGCCTCGCCTCATGTTTTTGTAAGCGATACCCACAACACCAATCCCGAACCAGCTTCGACTTCGTTGAGTCACTGAACGAACGCCTACTTTAGTAAGACAAAGCGCGCACCACTCTTCACATTTCGCGCATACATGTTTTTCACAGTTTAAACATGGGGAATACAAGACAATGTTAAATATGTTCTTGGCTGATTGACAGCTTCCAATGAGGCTTGGAGCAATATCAAAGTTTTGAAGAGAAAAGCTCTATTGCTCCATTACGCAAAATACCGGCGTTGTGTTTTTTGGCCGGCACAAAAAAGGGACGCCGCTATAAAGTCAAAAAAACTATTTCGAATGGTATCTACACCCAGGTCTCAAGATGAGATGCCGAGTTAGCCCGTGGCCTGTGGCAGAGCAAGCATACCCCTACTGCATGCGGCACTGACTCGATATCGCGGAGCAGGTGAATGTCAAGGTGCGAGCTCAGAACAAGCCCACGACCGCTAAGTCGAGCTCTGGTTCTGGCATAGATGCTGTGTGAATTGTGGCCAACCAGTTTGGCGAAGTTACTAGCCCAAATAGACAAAAAGGCAAAGCCAAGAGAAGAAAACACTGTATAGGTGAAGAATTTGTTTAGTATAGCTGGGCTTCCGCTTCCAAAGCCCGTAAGAAGACCTGTGTGCTCAAGGATGTGTTTTTTTAATTAAAAAGTAACACCAATGCAAAAGAACACTTAGCGACAAGTACAATGCCAGATGAAAACAATTTTGGACTCATAACGTCGAATACAAGGTTTTCTTTATCTTCTGCATATTCTGATTCATGATTGAGAATGACCTTGGTTGAAATAATGATTGATGACGCGAACTGGGCCAGTTGGTACAGGTTCATAGTGGTGAAACAGCGCGCAAAAAAACCAGGACAGAAGGAAGAGGACTACAACACGAGCGCTGTTTTTTTGCGCGCTGTTTCACCACAATGATTGATGCGTGTAGTAAAAAATGTAACAATTTAATATAAATGTTCCTTTATTAATCAGCGCAAACATAAACTGGATTGCTAGTTTTCGGCTCCCAATGTCCTTCTGGGGCGTCTTCCTCGATGATAAAGGCCTCACCACTAGTTGATGCTGTCATGAGGAAACTTTACTTATTTACAATGTTCTCTCTCTTGGCCGTCAAGTCCTATTAAACGTTTCTTCGGCGATGACGCTTGAAGCATATTGCTACGCGTGAAATCCGCCACAGAGCCCAGGCGGTGCTGACCTAGCGTTCTCTGTTGGCCACGCCAATCGTCCGGAGCGGGTAGGAGTTGGATGACTGGCTGGGAAAATTTGCGGACGTCGCCAGTTTCAACCAGCGCAACCTGAAACAAAACGTTCAGAACGTGCACTTCTCGTCGGAAGGCGCTGCGTTAACTTGGTTTGAAAAGGAGGGTTATGGACATGGGAAGACTTCCGTCGCGATGTGCACTCTAAAAAAAAAGAGAGTCCAAAGGGAGTCGTCGCTGCAATGACTCCCTTAGACTCTACTACGACTCTCTTTTACGCTCCACGACCCTCTTTAAAACAGGGAGGGGTCACGGGACTCTTGCACTTTGCAATGGGAGTCACGGGTCAACAGCATTTTTAGCATATATTTACAGTTAAACCTGGATGTAACGAAATTGAAAAAAGTTCGCAAATTTTCGTTACATCCAGGTTTTCGTTACATGCAGTTTTCAAGTAAACACCAGGGAAATCATCACGAACACCAAAAAAAAAACATGCGGCAGATGCCGATTTAGCGCAACTTACCTCAAATGTTTATTTAACATTTCGAATGCTGTCTTTCGAATGCAATATCGTCGACAGGGAACTGGCTGGGATATTAAATCGAGCAGCAACGTCCTTCCTCTTCTCACCCGCGGAAACCGCACACTCTAAAAAAAAAGAGAGTCCAAAGGGAGTCGTCGCTGCAATGACTCTCTTAGACTCTACTAAGACTCTCTTTTACGCTCCACGACCCTCTTTAAAACAGGGAGGGGTCACGGGACTCTTGCACTTTGCAATGGGAGTCACGGGTCAACAGCATTTTTAGCATATATTTATTGACTGATTGAATTTCCACAGTGATACTTAGGTTTGTTGCTACCGTATTGCAAGATTTAGTGGCGCAGATACAAAAACATGAAAAGTAAGGGCACACAGGTGTGTGTCCCGTGACTTTGTCTGCTTCTGCGCAAACGGTACAAAATTTGATTTTCTAGGACTGTAAAGCATAAAAAATCTAACGCTGTTTATGGAACACACAAGGTTGAAACGCCAAGCTTTCTACGATGCAAACGCAAAGTCCACAATGCAAAGTGCTGAGCTAAGCTAATGTGGCGATTATGATTTTTAGTGTGTAATTGGGTCATCTGAATATGCTGCTTCGGTTAGCTCAGTGTTGTCATTGATTTGGACTTTGGCGGATAGGAGTGTGGACTTTTCATTTGTATCGGAGAAAGCTTCGCCTTTTTCATCCTGCTCCTCTTCGTCTTCTTATTATTCTTTTTCAATATGTGCCCTCCAAATTTGTAAAGTTGGCTTTCCTACTTCGCGTTTTATCAACGACACCACAATTTGCCCTCCCATTGTTTAAAGTTGGCTTTCCTGCGCTGAGTTTATCATCATCATCACCACCATAAGCCCTCCCATTTGATAAAGCTGGCTTTCCTGCAGTGCGTACAGGCGTAAAAGTGCCATGAGTGGGCATAGAGAGGTTCACTTTAACAATTTTTTGAATATGTCGTATCAGAAAGCAATCATCTACAATACACACCATACCTGTGGTAGCCAAATTATTTTGTTCTTACAATTGTCGGTAACTATGGGCGAATGAAAATGCTAAAGTGCGCAAAGACTAGCAAATATTTTAACATTGCATAGAAACCACATGTAACAATAACAAAATATACTTAATATATACGAATTAAAGTCTTTACTGCAATGCTGTTCAATGTTGATGAAATAAGCAGAAAGTATGATTGACATTGCTTCTGTATATGATTTAAGAGGGTTGTCTATTTTTTACGTTAAAAACATTGCCAACTGTGCACCGGATAACGCTCTGCGAATAAGAACACGAATAAAACTATGCTTCGTAATATATATTGCTACGCAACTAAATGGCCTCCTCAGGAACCCTACAAAATAGGCGGGAGAATATCAGGACGTGTGGCGTGTTCGTAACTAGCTTTTGCGCCACAATTCTGCCGCTCTACAATTCAGCCTCTCTATGCACGATGTTGCGTGCCTGCTTTCTTGCAAAGCTTCGTTGTCGTGCAACAAAGCCTACTTTACTGCAGATGTTATTCTCATTCGCGTTTTACCAATTAAGCAGTATGTTCACTGCTTCATGTGCCACTAGTAATTTTGTACATTAAGTACATATCGATTTAAGGCATCGCACTTGCGCGCGTACAGAGCTCTGTGTTCAGATGTCATGTAAACTTACACCAAGCTGCCCGACCAAAAAGCAGAATTCAAGTGTTAGTCATTCAAATCCTTACTTGTAGTTGATTTTATTCAATAAAAACTACTTCATATTGCGACAATCTTTTTATTTAAATGATTAATGCATGTTGCCCACAATTATTATATATCTGAACCTGTGTGCGAGCGTCGCCTCTTTTAGTGCGTTTAAAAAAGCCGCCAAGTAGTCACGTGACTGAGTTGTGTTCGTTTTATAAAAACTTGTGTACATTACGTAAAACGTACATATATAAAAAGTTTCTGCCAGAACCAGATTTCTTTTGTCTAGCGTTTGCTTTAAAACTCAATAACAAGAATACAAATGCAAATATTTTAGACAACGCGAATCAATAGAATCCACTGCGAGCCAAGTGGAGTAAGCCAGTGAATGGCGCGAAGGCAGCAGCGGCTCGAGTTGACGCATTTTTGTCGAATTCGCGTATCAAAACCGCTGCGGGATGGAAACGGCGTGACACCGGTACGAAATGCGCTGTGCGGAATTCATTGCGCACCGCCTGAAATCGTCTACTAGAGTTCTTCAGTTCGGCAAGTCGACGGCGTGCTACGGTTGAATGCGAAGCCGGAACAAAGGCTGTGTCATCGTGTTTTTTTCACGTGAGTACTGTCCCTGCTAATAATACCAAGTGAAATAGTTGTCTCGGTTAGCTTTCCGGACACATGCCGAAAAAGTTGCATATGCTGTGCTTGTTTGCTTGCTGCCTGGCGCCTCGTAAGCGTTGTGAAATCTCTCCGCCCCCTCCTCCCTATTTGAGACTGTTCTAAGCTATCGCGCTCGCGAGACCGGCTGCCGCCGCCGCGACCGTCCTTCCTCGCGGCTGCTCGCGGTCTGCGGACCGCGATATGCGTCGTGAAACTGCCGTACTCCCTGTTCTGTGGCCGTACTCGCTCGCCAACGCGCCCCTACAGCGTACGCGTTGACCGTGTGCTGGCGGCGTTGTCGGGAAAAAAAAGTTGCCAAGAGGTGAGGACGCAGGAAATGTAGTTAAACAGATGAGAATTGGCAATGTGCAAGGGGGAGAAAATGGTATGCAAATGCAGGACACGGAGAGAGAGTTCGGGCCGCGCGCCAGCGAGCGGGTACGGCAGTTCCACAACGCCTGATGTTGCCAAGCTTCACGAGCTAATGACGAAGCCCGTCTTTGAGTTCACGTAGAGTTCACAGGGGCACAGAATTCATATACGTGGAAATTGGAGGTGAAAGGCGGACATGTGGCCTCGTAGGGAATTAAGTCTCGGGGTGTGTGTGTGGGGAGGAGGGGTATTTTACAGCGCCTACGAGGCGCCTGTTCTAACTTGTTCATGCCGTCCGTATTCTTCAGCACACCCTCCTTTTGCCCTCGTCCATTAGCCCACGTCAAGCTTGTCTCGAGCGCTACTGTTGTGTTCGCTGTCTAACGGCTGCTTTTTGCACCGTCGGTCGCAGAAAACCATTTGACTGTTGGGCGGAGCGGTACAATTCTGTAATACACGGCGCTAGTTTGCAATGGCAGGCTATTCAAAAGTGTGTCAAGTGTTCCCTTTTTATTCTGTAGTTTTCTTCTTTGACGTTTCGTGAAATAACAAACCGAACTACAAAAAAAACAGTACATGGGGGGTGTAAATCGTTTTGAACCCTTTGGTGCAGCGTCATTTTTAACACTGGTCTGCCCGTATAGGCAAACTTGTTGGGACCGTTTAGTGTCCTTTTTATGGGGAAAAGCCATTATGAATGGCATATTGGAATGTATTGTCACGTTCGCACGATATTTGCAGGTAAAAAAATAGGCCCCAGTGCAAAATGAATCCTTTAATATAGGCATCAAAAGAAGCCTGGAGCATGCTAAATATTCTTTTGAAGGTAGGTTGTGCTTTTTATGATCACATAGACGGACACAAGAAAACTACATACAATTTCACGAGTAGACGGCGCCATCTTCTCGTGAAAGCGGACGTTTTTCTTGTGCCCGTCTCTGTGATCGTAACAAGAGCAACTTTCCTTCAAAAGCTTACACCAATTAGCCCGACATAAAGCTGTGCAAAATATTACATGTCCTGATCACACACTCAGAGTGTACTTTCTGTATTTAGTGAGTCGCCTGTTTGCATCATTATTGTCTGCCAGACATGTTGTCACTTGGGCATTACTCCAGCGTGCAGACCAGTGTTGCACAAGTAGACATGCTTCAGTGCTCTTCCTGTCACCCTCATCTTTTGCTCATTCTTTCAACTATCCAGCAACCAAGTCTTCATCTTCCCTCTCGTTATATTTTGTATGTACTGTATTACAGAGCCATAAACACATCAGCTTGTCTACACTAATTAAGGAGGAGGTGCTCAAGCAAGGAACAAGGTTCGGGTGGAGGCCGATCGCGGAACCAGAGGACTCTGAAGCTGGTGAGCTAACCAGGACTGGAGATGGGCCTGCGGATTCTGTGTACCAGAGGTTCCAGACGAGCGAGTTGGCTTGCAGACAACCGGGCTCGGTTCTACACCTGGCCGCGGTTGGTGGCCACGGCCCAGGATGGATCACCACACCTGCCACGCAGGGCGTGGTGCTGCCTGTGCTGCTTTGTCCGAGCAGTACACGCATTCGGGGGCCAATGCTCTGCTGCAACCTGGACCAACGATGACCCGCGGCACACATCGCTGAATGGGGCTTCTCGTGTTGGTGAGAGCATTTCCGTTTTTCTCTTCGCTTGAACTGGATTTCGGGGGCTGCACGTTGACCCTTGTGTCCTTGTTTGGTGCTAAGTTTCCCTTTCACCGTTCGCCATTGTAACTCATTCTGTTCCCTTTCTCCCGAGTTCCGTGTGAACGTGTCACACTCCTGCAAGGCCAAGAGAATCTTCGCATCAACAATTAATTTTTCCAGAAAGGTTAGAGTGTCAAGCACCATACACTTGGCTGTTTGGCATGGAAAGACCCAGCATTTGAAACATGTCATAACAGCAGGTAAAATCTTGCAGGGCTGCAGATTTTCATCGACATGGCTGTGTGAGGTTATGCGGGTTTGTAGTAGGTTTCAGGGGATATAAAATTTGCTTGTGCCTGCTTTGGACTGGCCCTTGAGACTTCGAATTGCTTGTGCGGTTGACGTCTGTGTAAAATTGTCATTTGTTGCAACTGCTCCTGCCCTTACTTTTTGCCTTCACCTTTGGCTCTATCAGGTATGGCTGCTCTTAATCCTCAAGTCCTGTGGATGTCCATGCTCACGGGGTACTTTGCCTTTTTGGAGGTTTGTATTACACTTGTCTCTATCTTAGTTCTTTCAGTTCAGCTCATAACCACCATTTGCTCTCCTAGAGATCGCATAAATATTGTTGATTTCAAATTAATTCCAAATAACGGTTGGCTACTGTTATTGCACGAAGGCATCTTTGGATGTGAAAATGCTGTGAAAATTGTTAAAAATTGAACCTTGGTGTCACTTCTTTTTTATTCCCAGAGAGGTTGTGTCAGTTTTGTGCTTTTCGTTTACGCACCAAAGGCTTCACATAAAAAAACCAAAGCTTCATAATACTGATGGGTCATTCCACGCGAAACGTTCGGGCCCAAAAATTGGCCACCGCCAATTCCGTTGAGAAAAGCAGGTGAAGGAATCCTGAAATACTATGAATATGTGGAAACCTTCATACAACAGCTGTAGAAACCCTAACGAGGATTTGAATATTCAGACAGATTTGATCAGTGGACAAAGCTTCCTCAAGGCAATATTACACTAAAATAATGCCGAGCACGGCAAACACTAGTTCGGAAAAGTTTTTTTTCCACCCTCCGGTTTTGTGAGCAATGTAACCAACATAAATGAAAACATGCAAACCAGTTATTCTCGATAGCACAAAGGCAAAGGAGACTGGGAGAGGGTAAAATAGGGGACAGAAGAAAAGGAGGGCTGGTCAGCCTTAAGAGCAGAAATTGACAAAGGGAGCAATAGAAGAATTGAAACTTGAAGGGAACAGTGCAACAACGCCTTCCCGGAGGGCTCAAATTGGTGCGAGGGGCCAAATATGGCCTACCGTCGAAACAAAATCTAAGTAAAATTATCAGGCTAGATAGAAGTTGTTCCAGACGGAGTTCACTATGTGCGGTGCGGCTTCTGTCTTCACTTGCGGCAACTTTTGCTATGTATATTGCACATCTGATATGTTTAATCATTTTTGTGGGCCACGACACAGGAAGAAGCAGTTTTCCTCCCTTCATTGACCAGGGCAGTAGTCTGATGTGAAGTGAAGTTTAGAAGCGAACACATGCCCAGAAAATGGTAGGAAAACACCTAAGAGGACTTGGTGGAGAAGCGCCACTCTAATGTAGCAGGGCCGGCAGAAGACTCTTGTCTGTCGACATTTTTTAGTGCTAGCCCATATTGTGTCTCTCATGCCAAAGCCTCAGTGAGAAATTTGAAAATATTCTGTGTTGCTTGCGTATTTCTGACTAATGTATTTCCGGCTTGGAAGGGAGCCGAGTAAGTACTGCAAAGCTAGTTCTTTCAAACTAAACAAAGCCGTATTCAGTCTTTATGGACCCTTTACTGCATGTGTTATTGCTTGCTTGCTGCAGAAACAATGCTGACGTTGTCATCTGTGTGTTTACAGCAATTCCGCGTTTTTCACAAACTTGTAATCCAGTTCCACTTCTAATACTGCTAAATGAAAGTAGTGCGGAAGTAGAGACCCTGATAATAAAGCAATTGTTAAAGGGACACTGAAGTGAATTTGTCAAGCTCCCGTTTTTGCTTGCACTGCGTAGACTGGCTCAAATTAGCACACTTTTCATCGTTTATCCGGTTGACAAATCGGTAAATATTTTACAAAGCGCAAAAGAAGAAAAACTACCATGCGCGGTTTGCGGCGGCCGCACCAACTAAGGCTGTGACGTTGGGAGGAGGGGCGCCGTGATTGGACGATGCCCAAGGTTAGCAATCAAACAAGTTTCGGTTTCGGTTTCGGTTCTGTAAAACATAACCAATGGCGTTGTTGGATGGGCATTCTCAATATCTCAGTAATCATCGCACCGCGCTTCTGCCATGTTGTCGGCTGTAAAATGCACAAGATAAGCCTCCCAGGACGGCTTGTAGTCGTAGCATTCACTAGCCGAGACCTACGCAGTGCATGAACGCCCTCCGCGTACCCGCAGACGCCCAAATGTCATGCGCTTTTCCCCCATATTTGGAGCTTGCCTCCCTCATGCCTGTATCGTAAAAAGCGTGTTCGCACCAGGCCAAGGGTCTGTTCATTCTGGCCTGTGCCCACTGCCTGCAAGCAGTCAGTGCTTATGGCAACAGCACGCCAACGAGAATTCGCTAGCGCGCCAGTGCCAGCCTGCGCGCGTTTTGTGAACTAGTTCGTGTAGCCAGGAACGTTGCGGCGCAAAAAAAGGTGAACTCAATATAGAAAACATCGGCGGAAAACAAAAAAGTTAAGTTACAAAAAAAAAAAGCACGTACCCGCGGGGATTCGAACTCGTGACTTGCAAAACACTTGCGGTGAGATATCTAGCACCCCAGACCACTGAGCCACGAAGCGGGATGCGAAAAGCCTTGCTAATATAGGGTATATATTGTACAACCGGTTTACACTTTTATTTAGTTTTGGCATTTCAAGCAGCTTAGGTGACTATTTGTTGTACTGCGCTCGTGCAGTAAGCGTCGCCCGAGTTTCCACAGTAGCTCACGTCTAGCAATTGCATTTCGTAGACGGAAAAGCGTTCGCAGATGCGTAGTCGTGCTCCTGACCGCTGTGCTTGTTCGCCCAGCGCAAAAAAGTGCTTCCGGCGCCCTAGTTTTACGCTGTACGGTAAAAATATCAGTTGATTTTATTTCCTTAGTACCTATATTGACTTCGCTGACTCTTCTCCCGCCTTCAAGAGGCCTTATATTTTCCTACTGGCGTACCAGTCAGCGAAGCGTCGCATGTGCGCTTGTGCAGCGCTTGTGTGAAGCGGCCTTGACTTGGAGCTAGATACAGTGTGCAAACAAACCAAGTAAAGAAAGGCACATTCTTCCATTCACAAACGTGTCCTGGCTTCGTTTCAATTGCGACCAAGCAATTTTTTTTAACCTCCTTGATTGCGACGACCCGCCGGCGGCCGGCGGACGAAACGCTGGGCCGACTGACTCTGTCTGAAGGCCGGGGAGGCGTGCAGTAGCGCGCAGCCAATTGCCAGCTCATCCCCTCCTGACGTCACACGAAAACGCCACAGAAAACGGGCGAGCGTAAAGAGAGGAGGACAGCATTTTCGAATTAGTTTTTCTACTAAATAAAATCGCGTAAACGCGCCTAGAGTGGTCGAAACATGGCCTGGGGACTCCGAACTACAATTTGCGCTAGCAATCCCGCAATGTTTACATATCACTTCAGTGTCCCTTTAATACACCGTGAAAATATGAGGAACGTAGCAATTACCACATTGCATTTGTTAAGCTGGAGCCCTGTGGATATTTTTCCTTATGGCCTCCTCTATACTCTTTTGTTGGTCCCCCACATCTTAGTAATTTCCATGTCAGTGATATGTATTTTTTTTATCATTAGATGCAAGAGGGGTGGATACACTGTCCTGCGGCCTGTTTTGCTGAATTAAAGTGGTGTCGAAGCCTTCAGAGAAGCACTGGTAAGTACAGCAGTAATTACTTTTAATGAAATCACTTTGCAGGAGCTTTGGAAAAATTGAGTGTTGCTTCTTTGTGTGGTTTTAGAATTTTTAGAAAAACGGTTGTGTCAGCGAAATTGCTTAAATTTCTTGGAATCGTTCCCAGTCTTCAAAAATCATCTATCGATTTCTCTATAATCTTGCTCCGAATAATCTTCCAAAAAACAAAACCGAAGAAGCAGACAAAAAAGGCATATTGTGAGCTGCTAGCTACCAACCTTCAAAACAACTACCTGGTCTGATAACCACGCCACCACTGTGACACCGTGACACACCTCCTAAATTTCCAATACGGACCCTGGCATCAATGAATATCTTGATGTGTGGGTGGGTTTTGTATTTTTAAGCTATTTTGGCAGTGATAACGCTCGTTTCTCACGAAATGGTCTTCCAGATCAGCCTAGTCATGCTAATACTACAAGCAATTAGGTTAAAGCTCCCATATTCAACTCATAGAAAGCTCTCACACAGTTGCAATTTCAACAACTTCAGCCAACGTAGTCATGAATAAAATGAGCCACTAGAAAAACAGTTGTCTTTAGTAACAGTTTTCTAAGAAAAATAGCTTGGTTGAATTTGTCTCATGACAGCTGATTAAAGCTAGAGTTTAAAGGTAATTCTTTTTCTGTGAACGAAGCGATGCTTCTTACTACTAAAACCTGTCCCGAACATCAAAACGCTCGAGACGGCCCGAAAATCCAGAAGCTGCCGTATGCATTACGATGGTCGCTAAGTACACTACTTCTGGCGTTGACGCTGATATCTGCTAAGAATAGACTTCGGAATATGGCACGCAGACAGGGCGGTAACTTTCTTTTTATCGCAGAAAGTCTACCAATTTTTGGGGTCTAACAATTTTTGGGCAATAAAAATGGTAAGGTAAAAATTCGGGATGGGACAAAAACTGCTTGGGGCTGAAAACAAAACTCGTTCACTGTCAGTTTACTATCATGCACCTGTTGAAGCTTTCACTTGCTGGTTGTTATAATCTTCTGGCTCACTTTTCTAACCCTGCTTTCAGGAATGAGGTGCGATGCACTGGAACAGTGCCCAGCTAGCTATCCCCGAGTAACTGTTGCGTGACAAATGAAAAAGGCGTTCAGCTCTATCAGGGTTCGCACAGGTCCTTGAAAACCTTGAAAACCCTTGAATTTAGAAGTGTCAATTTCAAGGCCTGGAAAGTCCTGGAATTTTTAAAGGGTCCTTGAAAACCCTTGATTTTTCCGGAGAGAATCAATGGCCCTGTCTTTTCACAAGAAGTTAAAGTGTTTGTCGTGGATTTAAGGTGTTCACAAATGTAAAAAAAACATTGTAACAATCAAGTTTCAGTGTATTGCGTGAAATTACAAGTTTGGTAGATTTTAATTATTACGAAGCAACATTGGGAGCAGGCATTTGTCAATCCAATCTATATCACGATGCAATCCAGTGAAAGCCAGCTTCTGTTCTCTATCTTGCATCTTCCATCTAGTCTATGGACGGTTGCTCATTGCATGTTTGCTGTTCCTCATACGCTCCATTGACGTTTGCTTTTACGTAAAAATGGTGGACGTGTACATAGTTCATCCTGCCTTGAAGCAACACTTGCTCGATTTAATTTCAGCTGATACTCTTGCTGACAAAGCAGGAGATGCAGGCAGCATTAACCAAGTTTTGAAATCAATCAGTCTCAGCAAAACACCAAGAAAAAAGAAAAACCTCTAAATACCAGCCATAAAATAAAAAAATGAAGCTGGGGGAGCATTTACGAACCCGTTAGCGCCTATCTAAATGTACACTAATGTGCTTAGATATTTTGCAATAAAAAACTTTTGCTTTATGTTGGAAAAGTTATAAATAATTCCTGATAAAACATTAGATGGAGTCCTTGAAAATGTGTTTTGTGGTCCTTGAAAACCCTTGAATTTTTGCTTTTGAAGCCTGTACGAACCCTGTCTATGAGCCTCCTGCATTGCACCTCCACCTAACATTTTAGAAAACAAACAATACCAAACTTGTGGCAGACTCTTTCAGAATATGTAGTTTTACTGAGGAGCAACTCTAGACCTCCGAAAATATCCTCGTACAGAATCAAAACTGAAGCCAATTTTAAGCTCTCTCTCCTTGCCTTAACTGATGTCCGATGACTTGAGGTTATCAATTGACTTTCAACTGGAACTCTTATTGCACAAGTAAGGCATGGGTGAAGTGAAATCACAAACGGCATGCTTTTTTAGAGGAAAAGTAGTGGGCAACGAAGGCGTTAAGGCAAATCGGGTTGAAGTTCTCTGTCTAGTAGTGCCAAATATAAATTGCGCAATGCAGAAATGAAACAAATGACAGGAAAAGGGCTGAAAATGCTTAGTGCACTTGTCAGGCATGCGGAGACATCCACGAATACTTTGACTGAAAAAAAGCTACCCGTCCTCTAAACCAAAGCTCACTAGTGCATACCCGGTGTAATTTCTGGTAGTCCTCACCTTTAAACGCAGTCGGATTGCAAAGCTGACGACATCATTTGATACTTGACTTCTGTGAGCCATTTGATCAAAAAATCTAATGGTAATGCAGCGTAACCACAAGTGACATCCTTTTTTGTATAGCGCAGCAGCCATGGCACCTATTGAAACAACACATGCTGCTCAACCCTCAAAAACACCGTCAGAAATTTCAGTGTAGCCAGAGCAGGAAAATTAGAACTGATTCTAAAACTGCAGTGCCTAGACTAACCAGTGGGATGCGTTAGTTGCAAGGGAAATGACAACATGGATATCAGGAATATACAGCATTGATGATCGGTGATCGGTGCTTTATATTGCCGATTTTGTGATGTTGTAGTTGTTTCTCATGTACCCCGGTGGTTAGTCTAGACACTACACGTTTAGGCAACCTTGAGATTTTCGGCAGTTTTTTGCAAGGTGAGGTGTGTATGTTTTCTCAGAAGGGAGCGTTGCAGCTGCGCTTGATAAAAAAGCATGTGACTCGTGGTCATGCTGCATTACCATGGAATTTTCTTGACCAAAAGTCTTCCAGCAAGCCAAATGCCAAATCATTTTGCCAGTTTTGCAATCCGATGGCAGTGACAGATGATAATTACCTGGAAATGACACCAGCTTTCCACTACTGAGCTTTGGTTCGAAGAAAGGGTCGTTTTATTTTGTGAAAGGTTACTTCTGAAGGTTCCCCGCATGTGTATCAAGTGGACCTGGCATTTTCAGCCACTTTCCAGCAGTTTTCATTCTGATTGATTGATTGTAGGGTTTAACGCGCCGACACAACGCAGGCGATGAGGCGCGCCGTAGTGGAGGGCTCCGGATTAATTTTGACCACCTGGGGATCTTTAACGTGCGCCGAAATCTCGTACACACGGGCGTTTTTGCTTTTCGCCTCCATCAGAAAAGCGGCCGCCGTGGCCGGGAATCGAGCAGTTTTCATTCTGTTTGTGTGTTGCAAACCTAATATTTCGTGCTACTACGCAGTTACCCAACTTCAAGCCGATTTGCCATAGCACCCCCGTCGCCCTCTACTATTCCTCGAAAAAAGAACGCCTTTTGTGATATCGCTTCACTCATGCCCTACTTTTGCGATAACAGCTCCAGCTGAAACTCAAAAAATAACACCAAGTCATCGGATATCAGCTCAGACAAGTAGAGATTTCCAATCAGCCTTGAACACTGCCAGCTGTTCACTGGCCAGTTTTGTTAGTACGAGGCTATTTTTGGAGGTCTAGTGTTGCTTCTTGCTGCAACTGTCTATTCTGGCAGTCTCCAAAAGGTTTGATATGGTGCCTTTTTGAAAATGTTAGGCAGCACTCTTTTCGCCGTGCGAAAGCTTGCTGGGCACAATTCTAGTGCTTCGCAAGTTATTCCTGCAAGCAGGGCTACCATAGCGAGTCAGAAGATGACAATAAACCGCAAGTGGAAGTTCTGGTAGATAATTGATGATCAGAATGTCAACAAAAATGCACCACTGAGATTGGTTTTAAATTCCAAGTGGATTTTTTGGCATCTCTTGCTTGCCGTGAATCTGGTGCTTGCTGTAGTCCTTAATAAGATGTTTTACATCACGTGGGGACTAAGTTGGTCCCCTAATAATATCGAACCATTTCAGAGAACCATCCAAAATTGTGTATTTTGGAATGAATGTTCGGCTTCACCACGAGACGCGGGCGCCATGCGTGCAAGCACCACGTGGGCACCACGGGGACAAATTAATTTGCACTAGAATTTTTTCTTCGACAGGATTTTTTAATGTAAACCTTCAAAATGCGTATTCTAAATTTTTTCCGCTATTGGTGGTTTGTTACACACAACTTCTCTTTTTTTCATTTTTCTTTACGGTGACAAAATTTTGATTTGGGTTTTTTTTTTTTTTGCGATCATTATTTATGCAAACATTACACAACTGGTGCTAGCAAGGGCGTTGAATCATCTTCATTTTTGCCACTGCACTATGTGCCTAACCAACACATTTAGCAAAAAGAAATGTTTTCTTAGAGCCCTAAAAACTGGTCAATTTTCTGCGGTAACAAAAGAGTTGAAATCAACGCTGGTGTGAGCTTTACTGCATGACTCTGAATTTGTGCAGAGAAGCCCCTCTAGTGCATGAGAAGTTCGAGAACAAAAAGTTGGACATCCAAAGTCAATAAATTGGGATAGGGAAACTAATTATTGTGGCATGTCCCATCAAGGCTGTAGTGTCAGCTTTACTGCATCGCTCACAACTCGTGCAGAAAAGCCCATCCAGGGAATTAGAAACTTTGGAACAAGTTTTGTGCCAAATTTAATTTTATGAGAAGTTAAAAAATCAGGGTACGGAAACTAAACGCGTTGACAATAATTCAAATAGACAAGGGGTTTAAAATTTTTTCTTGTGGCCACTAAAAACATGAAGAAACCGAGGCACGTAACAAGGCAGTGGTGCCCTTTGTACTGACAACTTAGGTTTCTTTTCCATCAGTAATAAGTGTGATCTAGATAACTACAACTGTAAGCATTATTTAGTGCTTCATGCTTTCACTTAAGCTAAAAACTGTTGAAGGAAAAAACGAAA
The DNA here is from genome assembly GCF_048455015.1 of Haemaphysalis longicornis. NCBI lineage: Eukaryota > Metazoa > Arthropoda > Arachnida > Ixodida > Ixodidae > Haemaphysalis > Haemaphysalis longicornis. The sequence continues at coordinate 151,187,716 of NW_027526361.1, forward strand.
CGGGGTGCAGACATTGCATGCAGAGTAGAAAATATAGTCAGCGTATTGAATAACTTTAAAAAAGCGTCAAAGTTAATCAGTGAAGCGTAGATAGAAGGTTCAGACAAATTGCTATCAAGCCTAAAAGCAAAAGAAAAGTGCAACAAGCAGCACACCCAGCGGTTTTTGCCCAGGGAATGGGGGGAATCTATGATGTGTTGTTCCCATCTGGAAAGTCGATGTATCCAATTTGTCCCTTGGCGTTTTGCATGTACCCACTAATTGCAAATCATGCAAGTACAAGCCTTTCTTGGGCCAAGTTTGACTTCTGAAAAGAAGCTAAAGCACTGATTTGGGAGCTTTTAGATGTTTATTACATAAAAAACAGGAGCACAGTGAACCTGTATTGCAATGAGCTTGAATATTTAGAAACTTCGCTATGATTCCTTTGTTACCATTGTGCGGCCCACTATTAAAGGGTGTTATTTTAGGCGATGCACTCAATAAACTTAGTTGCAAGCAAGTGCTTGTCCTGTCATCTTCTATGTCATGTGCTATGGACTCGACTTTTTAAGAACTATGTACCAACTTGCCTCATGCTTTTTACTGAACAGTTTGAGTTAGACTTTGTACCTCTCCAGTGTTTTGCAGTGTCGAGCATGCCCTTTGTGCAGCAGGTGTCTCAGTTCACTTACTGCTTTGTTAATCGTGCTGCCTTTAAGCTTTACATAGATATTTTCATACCATCAAAAGGGGGGAGTAGCAGCCTTTTGCACTCATAAATTCTTAGTCTCCCTCCCTGGAGCTTTCAGATCCTCTTTATGGATGCAATAATTTTTGAAGCCTTTGCATTTCTGGGGTGTCCATATGTAACTTCATACATTATACATATGTTCCCTCATACAAAATATTTCATAACAAAAGCCAAATGGCGAAGCAAGGAAATGTAATGGCAAGAGGTGTGCTCCTCGCCCTCTTTTTTGTCAGGCACTGGGCAGTTAGCCTGTTGTTGATGATTTTACTGTGCTGGCTACAATTTCATTTTGCTTTTGTCTTATCGTTCAATTTCTTTTCATTGATATTTCTGGCAGGTCCGAGACAAGGCCTGGTCCGAGACGCCAGGACCCGAGGACACCTTGCAACGCTTGTGCACGGCTTGTGAAGATTTCTGGATTGACTTCATGGACTTGTGTAAGAAGTCTGCCTTAGAAAAACAGCAACAAGGAAAGAAGCCTTTAAAAATTATCGCAATTTATTTCCACACCAGTTTAACCTTGCACCAGCAGGTATGCAAACCTGGTTAACACAAAACTTGTTTTTGTGATTTAATATCATGCCTGTTAGTCTAGCAAACCTGCGTTGTGACAAGCCATAGCAAGCAGTAAAACATTCTTAGTGTATCTGTATTTTTAGGCTATTTGCTGGTTATTTTGTAATTTAAAACAGCTGTGATACCCTAAGCTGGCTTTTCATTCAAATGTGTATCACTTTCGTCTTTAATAAAATAATTTTCAAGTACTTTTGGTTTGCTTTGCTATACTTGTATGAAACTGCTCATGAAGCTGCATGCATGTGGGCTAAAATTGCACTTGCACATATACTGCAATGATTCCACCAGCAGTATTACTGACCATCTCTGGGAAGGTCACCCATACACTTCCACGACTCTGTCGCCATAAGCATCACGGGACTCTTTAAAAAGGGGCATCCTCACAACTCTTGTTACAGGGTCGTGATGATCATCAGGCAGGGGTCCCGTGACTCTCTTTTTTCTTTCGTGGCAGTCAGTACTGACTCTAAGGAGGTAGTCACCCATATTCTACTGTGACTACTGCGACGGGGTCCGTGTGACCCCCTTTCAATAAGAGTAAGCGTGACTCTGCGAAAGGGGGTCGATGAAGAGTCAAATCTGTGGCAAGTAAATACCCCCCAAAGAGGGTCACAGGGACTCCTTTTTTTCTTAGTGTGCATTTACAATCGCAAGTTTGTCTTCAAGAGACAAAACCTTGCGCTTCCTCGGCACGGAGCTCATTTTCACAGCGAGCGCTCACAACGATACCCACGACGTCGCCGCGCTGAGAATGCGCTACGCCTAACAACAGAACACCTACCGGACCAGCCTAACCAGAGTGCGCTCGCCCGTTCGGCACGGCAGCGCCACCAGACGTCACAAAACATCGATGCTCGCATGGATGGCACGCACTTGCTTGCTGCAATCGTATGCGTTCTACCCGCCATCTTGCCCCATATTGTTTCCCCTCTTATATAGAACTTGCGCGTTGTATTTACAAATTTTTAGTAGTGTTACGGCTCAAAATCATAAATGATCAGTGCCGCGAATTCGTTACATTCAGGTCGATTACCGCAACACCTTCGTTACGTGGAGGTCACAAATACATGGACTTCTATGGAGATGGAGTTGGGGATTGGAAAAAATTTGTTAAATCCAGGAATTCGTTACATGGAGGTTCGTTACATCCAGGTTTAACTGTATTGACTGATTGAATTTCCACAGTGATACTTGGGTTTGTTGCTACCGTATTGCAAGATTTAGTGGCGCAGATACAAAAACATGAAAAGTAAGGGCACACAGGTGTGTGTCCCGTGACTTTGTCCGCTTCTGCGCAAACGGTACAAAATTTGATTTTCTAGGACTGTAAAGCATAAAAAATCTAACGCTGTTTATGGAACACACAAGGTTGAAACGCCAAGCTTTCTACGATACAAACGCAAAGTCCACAATGCAAAGTGCTGAGCTAAGCTAATGGGGTGATTATGATTTTTAGAGTGTAATTGGGTCATCTGAATATGCTGCTTCGGTTAGCTCAGTGTTGTCATTGATTTGGACTTTGGCGGATAGGAGTGTGGACTTTTCATTTGTATCGGAGAAAGCTTCGCCTTTTTCATCCTGCTCCTCTTCGTCTTCTTATTATTCTTTTTCAATATGTGTCCTCCAAATTTGTAAAGTTGGCTTTCCTACTTCGCGTTTTATCAACGACACCACAATTTGCCCTCCCATTGTTTAAAGTTGGCTTTCCTGCGCTGAGTTTATCATCATCATCACCACCGTAAGCCCTCCCATTTGATAAAGCTGGCTTTCCTGCAGTGCGTACAGCCGTAAAAGCGCCATGAGTGGGCATAGAGAGGTTCACTTTAACAATATTTTTGAATATGTCGTATCAGAAAGCAATCATCTACAATACATACCATACCTGTGGTAGCCAAATTATTTTGTTCTTACAATTGTCGGTAACTATGGGCGAATGGAAATGCTAAAGTGCGCAAAGACTAGCAAATATTTTAACATTGCATAGAAACCACATGTAACAATAACACAATATACTTAATATATACGAATTAAAGTCTTTACTGCAATGCTGTTCAATGTTGATGAAATAAGCAGAAAGTATGATTGACATTGCTTCTGTATACGATTTAAATGGGTTGTCTATTTTTTACGTTAAAAACATTGCCAACTGTGCACTGGATAACGCTCTGCGAATAAGAACACGAATAAAACTATGCTTCGTAATATATATTGCTACGCAACTAAATGGCCTTCTCAGGAACCCTACAAAATAGGCGGGAGAATATCAGGACGTGTGGCGTGTACGTAACTAGCTTTTGCGCCACAATTCTGCCGCTCTACAATTCAGCCTCTCTACGCACGATGTTGCGTGCCTGCTTTCTTGCAAAGCTTCGTTGTCGTGCAACAAAGCCTACTTTACTGCAGATGTTATTCTCATTCGCGTTTTACCAATTAATCAGTATGTTCACTGCTTCATGTGCCACTAGTAATTTTGTACATTAAGTACATATCGATGTAAGGCATCGCACTTGCGCGCGTACAGAGCTCTGGGTTCAGATGTCGTGTAAACTTACACCAAGCTGCCCGACCAAAAAGCAGAATTCAAGTGTTAGTCATTCAAATCCTTACTTGTAGTTGCTTTTATTCAATAAAAACTACTTCATATTGCGACAATCTTTTTATTTAAATGATTAATGCATGTTGCTCACAATTATTATATATTTGAACCTGTGTGCGAGCGTCGCCTCTTTTAGTGCGTTTAAAAAAGCCGCCAAGTAGTCACGTGACTGATTTGCGTTCGTTTTATAAAAACTTGTGTACATTACGTAAAACGTACCTATATAAAACGTTTCTGACAGAACCAGATTTTTTTTTTGTCTAGCGTTTGCTTTAAAACTCAATAACAAGAATACAAATGCAAATATTTTAGACAACGCGAATCAATAGAATCCACTGCGAGCCAAGTGGAGTAAGCCAGTGGGTGGCGCGAACATGAAGGAATGGCGCGAAGGCAGCGGGGCGAGTTGACGCATTTTTGTCGAATTCGCGTATCAAAACCGCTGCGGGATGGAAACGGCGTGACACCGGTATGAAATTTGCTGTGCGGAATTCATTGCGCACCGCCTGAAATCGTCTACTAGAGTTCTTCAGTTCGGCAAGTCGACGGCGTGCTACGGTTGAATGCGAAGCCGGAACAAAGGCTGTGTCATCGTGTTTTTTCACGTGAGTACTGTCCCTGCTAATAATACCAAGTGAAATAGTTGTCTCGGTTAGCTTTCCGGACACATGCCGAAAAAGTTGCATATGCTGTGCTTGTTTGCTTGCTGCCTGGCGCCTCGTAAGCATTGTGAAATCTCTCCTTCGCCCCCTCCTCCCTATTTGAGACTGTTCTAAGCTATCGCGCTCGCGAGACCGGCTGCCGCCGCCGCGACCGCCCTTCCTCGCGGCTGCTCGCGGTCTGCGGGCCGCGATATGCGTCGTGAAACTGCCGTACTCCCTGTTCTGTGGCCGTACTCGCTCGCCAACGCGCCCCTACAGCGTACGCGTTGACCGTGTGCTGGCGGCGTTGTCGGGAAAAAAAAGTTGGCAAGAGGTGAGGACGCAGGAAATGTAGTTAAACAGATGAGAATTTGCAATGTGCAAGGGGGAGAAAATAGTATGCAAATGCAGGACACGGAGAGAGAGTTCGGGCCGCGCGCCAGCGAGCGAGTACGGCAGTTCCACAACGCCTGACGTTGCCAAGCTTCACGAGCTAATGACGAAGCCCGTCTTTGAGTTCACGTAGAGTTCACAGGGGCACAGAATTCATATACGTGGAAATTGGAGGTGAAAGGCGGACATGTGGCCTCGCAGGGAATTAAGTCTCGGGGTGTGTGTGTGGGGAGGAGGGGTATTTTACAGCGCCTACGAGGCGCCTGTTCTAACTTGTTCATGCCGTCCGTATTCTTCAGCACACCCTCCTTTTGCCCTCGCCCATTAGCCCACGTCAAGCTTGTCTCTAGCTCTACTGTTGTGTTCGCTGTCTAACGGCTGCTTTTTGCACCGTCGGTCGCAGAAAACCATTTTACTGTTGGGCGGAGCGGTACAATTCTGTAATACACGGCGCTAGTTTGCAATGGCAGGCTATTGAAAAGTGTGTCAAGTGTTCCCTTTTTATTCTGTAGTTTTCTTCTTTGACGTTTCGTGAAATAACAAACCGAACTACAAAAAAAACAGTACATGGGGGGTGTAAATCGTTTTGAACCCTTTGGTGCAGCGTCATTTTTAACACTGGTGTGCCCGTATAGGCAAACTTGTTGGGACCGTTTAGTGTCCTTTTTATGGGGAAAAGCCATTATGAATGGCATATTGGCATGTATTGTCACGTTCGCGCGATATTTGCAGGTAAAGAAAATAGGCCCCAATGCAAAATGAATCCTTTAATATAGGCATCAAAAGAAGCCTGGAGCATGCTAAATATTCTTTTGAAGGTAGGTTGTGCTTTTTATGATCACATAGACGGACACAAGAAAACTACGTACAATTTCACGAGTAGACGGCGCCATCTTCTCGTGAAAGCGGACGTTTTTCTTGTGCCCGTCGCTGTGATCGTAACAAGAGCAATTTTCCTTCAAAAGCTTACACCAATTAGCCCGACATAAAGCTGTGCAAAATATTACAAGTCCTGATCACACACTCAGAGTGTACTTTCTGTATTTAGTGAGTCGCCTGTTTGCATCATTATTGTCTGCCAGACATGTTGTCACTTGGGCATTACTCCAGCGTGCAGACCAGTGTTGCACAAGTAGACATGCTTCAGCGCTCTTACTGTCACCGTCATCTTTTGCGCAGTCTTTCAACTAGCCAGCAACCAAGTCTTCATCTTCCCTCTCGTTATATTTTGTATGTACTGTATTTCAGAGCCATAAACACATCAGCTTGTCTACATTAATTAAGGAGGAGGTGCTCAAGCAAGGAACAAGGTTCGGGTGGAGGCCGATCGCGGAACCAGAGGACTCTGAAGCTGGTGAGCTAACCAGGACTGGAGATGGGCCTGCGGATTCTGTGTACCAGAGGTTCCAGACGAGCGAGTTGGCTTGCAGACAACGGGGCTCGGTTCTACACCTGGCCGCGGTTGGTGGCCACGGCCCAGGATGGATCAACACCTGCCACGCAGGGCGTGGTGCTGCCTGTGCTGCTTTGTCCGAGCAGTACATGCATTCGGGGGCCAATGCTCTGCTGCAACCTGGACCAACGATGACCCGCGGCACACATCGCTGAATGGGGCTTCTCGTGTTGGTGAGAGCATTTCCGTTTTTCTCTTCGCTTGAACTGGATTTCGGGGGCTGCACGTTGACCCTTGTGTCCTTGTTTGGTGCTCAGTTTCCCTTTCACCGTTCGCCATTGTAACTCATTCTGTTCCCTTTCTCCCGAGTTCCGTGTGAACGTGTCACACTCCTGCAAGGCCAAGAGAATCTTCGCATCAACAATTAATTTTTCCCGAAAGGTTAGAGTGTCAAGCACCATACACTTGGCTGTTTGGCATGGAAAGACCCAGCATTTGAAACATGTCATAACAGCAGGTAAAATCTTGCAGGGCTGCAGATTTTCATCGACATGGCTGTGTGAGGTTATGCGGGTTTGTAGTAGGTTTCAGGGGATATAAAATTTGCTTGTGAATGCTTTGGACTGGCCCTTGAGACTTCAAATTGCTTGTGCGGTTGACGTCTGTGTAAAATTGTCATTTGTTGCAACTGCTCCTGCCCTTACTTTTTGCCTTCACCTTTGGCTCTATCAGGTATGGCTGCTCTTAATCCTCAAGTCCTGTGGATGTCCATGCTCACGGGGTACTTTGCCTTTTTGGAGGTTTGTATTACACTTGTCTCTATCTTAGTTCTTTCAGTTCAGCTCGTAACCACCATTTGCTCTCCTAGAGATCGCATAAATATTGTTGATTTCAAATTAATTCCAAATAACGGTTAGCTACTGTTATTGCACGAAGGCATCTTTGGATGTTAAAATGCTGTGAAAATTGTTAAAAATTGAACCTTGGTGTCACTTCTTTTTTATTCCCAGAGAGGTTGTGTCAGTTTTGTGCTTTTTGTTTACGCACCAAAGGCTTCACATAAAAAAACCAAAGCTTCATAATACTAATGGGTCATTCCACGCGAAACGTTCTGGCCCAAAAATTGGCCACCGCCAATTCCGTTGAGAAAAGCAGGTGAAGGAATCCTGAAATAATATGAATACGTCGAATTCTTCATACAACAGCTGTAGAAACCCTAACCAGGATTTGAATATTCAGACAGATTTGATCAGTGGACAAAGCTTCCTCAAGGCAATATTACACTAAAATAATGCCGAGCACGGCAAACACTAGTTCGGAAAAGTTTTTTTTCCACCCTCCGGTTTTGTGAGCAATGTAACCAACATGAATGAAAACATGCAAACCAGTTATTCTCGATAGCACAAAGGCAAAGGAGACTGGGAGAGGGTAAAATAGGGGACAAGAAAAGGAGGGCTGGTCAGCCTTAAGAGCAGAAATTGACAAAGGCAGCAATAGAAGAATGGAAACTTGAAGGGAACAGTGCAACAACGCCTTCCCGGAGGGCTCAAATTGGTGCGAGGGGCCAAATATGGCCTACCGTCGAAACAAAATCTAAGTAAAATTATCAGGCTAGATAGAAGTTGTTCCAGACGGAGTTCACTATGTGCGGTGTGGCTTCTGTCTTCACTTGCGGCAACTTTTGCTATGTATATTGCACATCTGATATGTTTAATCATTTTTGTGGGCCACAACCACGGTGTAAGAATATTTAGGTGTTGACACTGCGCGCGGCGGCGCGGCCAGATCTTGTTCGCCGCTCCATGCGCTTCTCCGGAACGCCGCCAGAGTGCACCCCGCCACGAGGGCCTGTCTGCTCGCCGAGCTACGGCAGCCGTAATGCAGGTGCTGTGGGATCGTTCGGTGGAGCGGCGTGTACGTGAAGTTTTTTGATTGCAGATAGGCACAGACACAATGAAATTGCTATCGACACCAAATAATTTTGGGCTACTTCCATTTTTACTCACAGAAACTGCAGCAGTCCGCGGAACAGCAGCGAGAACGCGGTCGTGCGACCCTTTCGAGCTCGTTGTCGAAACGCTTCTATTGCGAATAATTTTTTTTTGCTCATCCGCACGACGCCCGAGAGCGTGGTTACGCCTTATAAAATAAAAGGTTGTGTTAAACGCACACGCTCGTCCTTTTGGGCTGAAGAGCCTACGCGTAGCATAAAATGTTGCTTGAGCAGTGTAAATCGCCCAAGGTGTGAGGTGGCAATGCCCGCCGTGTAGAGAAATATAGTAAAATTTGTCCAACTGTGGTTCTTTAACGTGTCCAGAGACGTCAGTGACGCTTTCGTATTTCGCCTGTATCAGAAATGCTACCTCCATAGCTAGGCACACAACCCGCGCGGTTTTGCTGTGTAGCGTGACGGCTGCGCCGTTGTATGCGCGAGGGCCCGGAACGGCGCTAAACCAAGACAATACATATGCGACATTTTAATGGCTAAGGCACTGCAGTGCTGCCTACTCGACGCGAAAATGGCCAGTGAAAATTTCCCAGGCGTTTCTCTATCAAGCTCGGATTTCACGACGATGCCGACGGTGCTGAGCGGTTGTCTATCTCACGGAAACACAGGCGTGCACGCCCAGATATAAAATACTGACGCAACTCTAAACTGGGATTGGCGGATGTCAGTTTGGAATAATTGCAGTCGGCGTGGTAAGGCGACTTCGTGGACCACAAAATTCTCCGCCGAACTTAGTAGGGTCAGGGCAAATTATACATTTTTATAAACGTATTATGTTAAACCAAAATGTGCAGCGCGATGGCCCGCGAGGGCCCGCGATGGCTGTATAAACTTAAACGCATCGCTGCCAGGGCATACGGCGTGTAGTGTGCATGTGTAAATGCTTCTTTGAAAACACATGGAAGATACCGGCATCGGTAGCCTCAATTATTTTTAATAAATTTGGAACTTGGGCTAACTGGTTCTTTCGCACATTTTGACAAAAAAACTGCATGTATACAAGGGCAAATAAAGGAAAATACAAGAGCTTATGTTTCTGTTTCCTTTCTTTGTCCTTATCTATGCACGATTTTTTTTGTCAAAACTTGCAGAAGCCTCCATTATTTCGTCCGCGGACGTTGTCACCTCCAGACTTTTGATATTGTGAGATTTTACTGATCAAAGAGCTCAATCGAACAACATAAAAGTGTAACACTGACTGCGGCATCAGCGAAAGAATGCAACTGGTGCCCTTGTTCTGTACGATTTGAATAATACAATTTGGTTTTAATTTGAAGCCTTGCATTGCGGTGTCTATTATTTCCCACAGTGGCGTATCCAGAAATTATTTTCGGGGATCGCTATACGCCACAGGTAAAAAAATAAAAAAGAAATAGATCCTGCGGCGAAACAATTTTCGTTTTTATGCTTTAGTAATGTCTGTGTTATTTGTTTCGTCGACGTAATATCTGCACAAAAATACGGATACGCATAAGAACCATACTCGTGAACAAACCAACATTCTTGTTATCCTTGTTTTTACATTTTAATATAACGATTCGCTGTGTTAATAGCATTGCTCTGTCTAGGCCCCTGATTACCCACGTTTACATTCAGCATCAGGATAAAAAAAATATTTTTGTTCCACGAAAGCCAAAATAGCCGTTATGTGTAACACACATTTTTAACTACAAGTCGCCTTTCTTGTTGAAGAAAACACAATGCATTACAAGTGCCGTTCGCAAAGATTTGCCATCGAAAAGCACATGGGCTGCGATATCCGCGCATTGCGTCGCCTTGCTGTACCGCGTGAGTTCCACAACGCTCACTGCGGCTGGTGCCGCAGTGATCGGTGACGAACACAACGTGGAAGCTGAATTATAATGTCTACTCCTCACTCTGGCAGCAGAAAATACCGAAACGCAGTTTGAAAGACACGTAAAGTCAAGCACGACGCGCATCCACCGCAGCTGCGCCCGCTACTGCGCAAGCGATAGCCGGCCCCTCATTCGCAGCGCCCCCGCGTCGCTGCGGTCTGCGCATGTACTAAGGGCAAACACGATCTGGCCGCGTTCTCCGCCGCGGCGGCCGGCAAGTGTCAACACCTAAATATTCTTACACCGTGGCCACAACACAGGAAGAAGCAGTTTTCCTCCCTTCATTGACCAGGGCAGTAGTCTGATGTGAAGTGAAGTTTAGAAGCGAACACATGCCCAGAAAATGCTAGGAAAACACCTAAGAGGACGTGGTGGAGAAGCGCCACTCTAATGTAGCAGGGCCGGCAGAAGACTCTTGTCTGTCGACATTTTTTAGTGCTAGCCCATATTGCGTCTCTCCTGCCAAAGCCTCAGTGAGAAATTTGAAAATATTCTGTGTTGCTTGCGTATTTCTGACTAATGTATTTCCGGCTTGGAAGGGAGCCGAGTGAGTACTGAAAAGCTAGTTCTTTCAAACTAAACAAAGCTGTATTCAGTCTTTATGGACCCTTTACTGCATGTGTTATTGCTTGCTTGCTGCAGAAACAGTGCTGACGTTGTCATCTGTGTGTTTACAGCAATTCCGCGTTTTTCACAAACTTGTAATCCAGTTCCACTTCTAATACTGCTAAATGAAAGTAGTGCGGAAGTAGAGACCCTGATAATAAAGCAATTGTTAATACACCGTGAAAATATGAGGAACGTAGCAATTACCACATTGCATTTGTTAAGCTGGAGCCCTGTGGATATTTTTCCTTATGGCCTCCTCTATACTCTTTTGTTGGTCCCCTACATCTTATTAATTTCCATGTCAGTGATATGTATTTTTTTTTATCATTAGATGCAAGAGGGGTGGATACACTGTCCTGCGGCCTGTTTTGCTGAATGAAAGTGGTGTCGAAGCCTTCAGAGAAGCACTGGTAAGTACAGCAGTAATTACTTTTAATGAAATCACTTCAGAGGAGCTTTGGAAAAACTGAGTGTTGCTTATTTGTGTGGTTTTAGAATTTTTAGAAAAACGGTTGTGTCAGCGAAATTGCCTAAATTTCTTGGAATCGTTCCCAGTCTTCAAAAATCATCTATCGATTTCTCTATAATCTCGCTCCGAATAATCTTCCAAAAAAAACCAGAAGAAGCAGACAAAAAAGGCATATTGTGAGCTACTAGCTACCAACCTTCAAAAGAACTACCTTGTCTGATAACCACGCCACCACTGTGACACCGTGACACACCTCCTAAATTTCCCATACGGACCCTGGCATCAATGAATATCTTGATGTGTGGGTGGGTTTTGTATTTTTAAGCTATTTTGGCAGTGATAACGCTCGTTTCTCACGAAATGGTCTTCCAGATCGACCTAGTCATGCTAATACTACAAGCAATTAGGTTAAAGCTCCCATATTCAACTCATAAAAAGCTCTCACACAGTTGCAATTTCAACAACTTCAGCCAACGTAGTCATGAATAAAATGAGCCACTAGAAAAACAGTTGTCTTTAGTAACAGTTTTCTAAGAAAAATAGCTTGGTTGAATTTGTTTCATGACAGCTGATTAAAGCTAGAGTTTAAAGGTAATTCTTTTTCTGTGAACGAAGCGATGCTTCCTACTACTAAAACCTGTCCCGAACATCAAAACGCTCGAGACGGCCCGAAAATCCAGAAGCTGCCGTATGCATTGCGATGCTCGCTAAGTACACTACTTCTGGCGTTGACGCTGATATCTGCTAAGAATAGACTTCAAAATATGGCACGCAGACAGGGCGGTAACTTTCTTTTTATCGCAGAAAGTCTACCAATTTTTGGGGCCTAACAAAACATTTTTGTGTAAACATATTGATTAGGCACATTCTGCATCAGCTCAAAATGCAGATTATTCGATGCCCTTTCCAACAAGAGCAGATTCGCAAATTAACAAAATCAGTTTTTGGCCAAACGTTGCAAATATGGATAAGTTGTGTATATCAGTTCGCAAATAGTTTAAAAAGTTTGGAGTATAATTTTTGCCAAACATAAAAAACACATCTTGGAAAAAAGTTTAGTTGCCCAGTACAATTTGTCAGATATGAAAAACATGTTACCATGTGTGGTGCCCTCGTTCTGCAGCCCTACCTCTGTTTCAAAATATGCAATTTCGGATAGTTTACTGAAAAAAATCGGGTGGTTTGGCACTATTAGAGGCACTATTTGTCCCCACATGATGTAGAAACATCTTGTCAATGGTTGACATCGCATTAATGGTAAGGTAAAAATTCGGGATAGGACAAAAACTGCTTGGGGCTGAAAACAAAACTCGTTCACTGTTAGTTTACTATCATGCACCTGTTGAAGCTTTCACTTGCTGGTTGTTATAATCTTCTGGCTCACTTTTCTAACCCTGCTTTCAGGAATGAGGTGCGATGCACTGGAGCAGTGCCCAGCTAGCTATCCCCGAGTAACTGTTGCGTGACAAATGAAAAAGGCGTTCAGCTCTATGAGCCTACTGCATTGCACCTCCACCTAACATTTTAGAAAACAAACAATACCAAACTTGTGGCAGACTGTCAGAATATGTAGTTCTACTGAGGAGCAACTCTAGACCTCCGAAAATATCCTCGTACAGAATCAAAACTGAAGCCAATTTTAAGCTCTCTCCTTGCCTTAACTGATGTCCGATGACTTGAGGTTATCAATTGACTTTCAACTGGAACTCTTATTGCACAAGTAAGGCATGGGTGAAGTGAAATCACAAACGGTATGCTTTTTTTGAGGAAAAGTAGTGGGCAACGAAGGCGTTAAGGCAAATCGGGTTGAAGTTCTCTGTCTAGTAGTGCCAAATATAAATTGCGCAATGCAGAAATGAAACAAATGACAGGAAAAGGGCTGAAAATGCTAAGTGCACTTGTCAGACATGCGGAGACATCCACGAATACTTTGACTGAAAAAAAGCTACCCGTCCTCTAAACCAAAGCTCACTAGTGCATACCTGGTGTCATTTTCTGGTAGTTCTCACCTTTAAACGCAGTCGGATTGCACAGCTGACGACATCATTTGATACTTGACTTCTGTGAGCCATTTGATAAAAATTCCCCCGCATTTCCCCGAGGGGGAGAATGTGAAAGTGCGAATGCACGGTTGTCGGCCCGCTTGCGGCGCTTGCGCTCGGCCCCCGCAGCCCACCGCCTCGCCGCCTTCTCGTCCATCTCTTCCATCGGGTTTGTAGTATCACGTGTACACCACGCAGTTATCAAGCCGCTATAACGCCGCTGAGTCGCCAACGCACGCCGCTGACGACGTAGTTTGAATGCGTTAAAGATATAAGGCGCTTCACTAACACTGATGTCACCGTCGCGTCCGTGGCTTGGTCGGTAGAGCGTCGCGCTGCGGCCGCAAAGTCCTCGGATCGAAACCTGGCGCCGAATGCTGTTTCTTTTTTAAATATAGAGGAGCACTGCGGACGCCAACGCCGCCGCCGCCGGCGGTGGATGGTTTGGGGTCGCTTATAAAGTGCATTCGCACTTAAAAAATCTAATGGTAATGCAGCGTAACCACAAGTGACATCCTTTTTTGTATAGCGCAGCAGCCATGGCACCTATCGAAACAACACATGCTGCTCAACCCTCAAAAACACCGTCAGAAATTTCAGTGTAGCCAGAGCAGGAAAATTAGAACTGATTCTAAAACTGCAGTGCCTAGACTAACCAGTGGGGTGCGTTAGTTGCAAGAGAAATGACAACATGGATATCAGGAATATACAGCATTGATGATCGGTGATCGATGCTTTATATTGCCGATTTTGTGATGTTGTAGTTGTTTCTCATGTACCACGGTGGCTAGTCTAGACACTACACGTTTAGGCAACCTTGAGATTTTCGGCAGTTTTTTGCAAGGTGAGGTGTGTATGTTTTCTCAGAAGGGAGCGTTGCTGCTGCGCTTGATAAAAAAGCATGCGACTCGTGGTCAAGCTGCATTACCATGGAATTTTCTTGACCAAAAGTCTTCCAGCAAGCCAAATACCAAATCATTTTGCCAGTTTTACAATCCGATGGCAGTGACAGATGATAATTACCTGGAAATGACACCAGCTTTCCACTACTGAGCTTTGGTTCAAAGAAAGGGTCGTTTTATTTTGTGAAAGCTTATTTCTGAAGGTTCCCCGCATGTGTATCAAGTGGACCTGGCATTTTGAGCCACTTTCCAGCAGTTTTCATTCTGATTGATTGATTGTAGGGTTTAACGCGCCGACGCAACGCAGGCGATGAGGCGCGCCGTAGTGGAGGGCTCCGGATTAATTTTGACCACCTTGGGGATCTTTAACATGCGCCGAAATCTCGTACACACGGCCGTTTTTGCTTTTCGCCTCCATCAGAAAAGCCGCGGCCGCGAATCGAGCAGTTTTCATTCTGTTTGTGTGTTGCAAACCTAATATTTCGTGCTACTACGCAGTTACCCAACTTCAAGCCGATTTGCCATAGCACCCCCGTCGCCCTCTACTATTCCTCGAAAAAAGAATGCCTTTTGTGATATCGCTTCACTCATGCCCTACTTTTGCGATAACAGCTCCAGCTGAAACTCAAAAAATAACACCAAGTCATCGGATATCAGCTCAGACAAGTAGAGATTTCCAATCAGCCTTGAACACTGCCAGCTGTTCACTGGCCAGTTTTGTTAGTACGAGGCTATTTTTGGAGGTCTAGTGTTGCTTCTTACTGCGACTGTCTATTCTGGCAGTCTCCGAAAGGTTTGATATGGTGCCTTTTTGAAAATGTTAGGCAGCACTCTTTTCGCCGTGCGAAAGCTTGCTGGGCACAATTCTAGTGCATCGCAAGTTATTCCTGCAAGCAGGGCTACCATAGCGAGTCAGAAGATGACAATAAACCGCAAGTGGAAGTTATGGTAGATAAGTGATGATCAGAATGTCAACAAAAATCCACCACTGAGATTGGTTTTAAATTCCAAGTGGATTTTTTGGCATCTCTTGCTTGCCGTGAATCTGGTGCTTGCTGTAGTCCTTAATAAGATGTTTTTACATCACGTGGGGACTAAGTTGGGCCCCTAATAATATCAAACCATTTCAGAGAACCATACAAAATTGTGTATTTTGGAATGAATGTTCGGCTTCACCACGAGACGCGGGCACCATGCGTGCAAGCACCACGTGGGAACCACGGGGACAAATTAATTTTCACTAGTGAATTTTTTCTTGGACAGGATTTTTTAATGTAAACCTTCAAAATGCGTATTCTAATTTTTTTCCACTATTGGTGGTTTGTTATACACAACTTCTTTTTTTTTCATTTTTCTTTACGGTGACAAAATATTGATTTGGGTTTTTTTTTTTTGCGATCATTCTTTATGCAAACATTACACAACTGGTGCTAGCAAGGGCGTTGAATCCGCATTTTTGCCACTGCACTATGTGCCTAACCAACACATTTAGCAAAAAGAAATGTTTTCTTAGAGCCCTAAAAACTGGTCAATTTTCTGCGGTAACAAAAGAGTTGAAATCAACGCTGGTGTCAGCTTTACTGCATGACTCTGAATTTGTGCAGAGAAGCCCCTCTAGTGCATGAGAAGTTCGAGAACAAAAAATTGGACATCCAAAGTCAATAAATTGGGATAGGGAAACTAATTATTGTGGCATGTCCCATCAAGGCTGTAGTGTCAGCTTTACTGCATCGCTCACAACTCGTGCAGAAAAGCCCATCCAGGGAATTAGAAACTTTGGAACAAGTTTTGTGCCAAATTTAATTATATGAGAAGTTAAAAAATCAGGGTACAGAAACTTAACGCGTTGACAATAATTCAAATAGACAAGTGGTTTAAAATTTTTTCTTGTGGCCACTAAAAACATGAAGAAACCGAGGCACGTAACAAGGCAGTGGTGCCCTTTGTACTGACAACTTAGGTTTCTTTTCCATCAGTAATAAGTGTGATCTAGATAACTACAACTGTAAGCATTATTTAGTGCTTCATGCTTTCACTTAAGCTAAAAACTGTTGAAGGAAAAAACGAAACGGGGTGCAGACATTGCATGCAGAGTAGAAAATATAGTCAGCGTATTGAATAACTTTAAAAAGCGTCAAAGTTAATCAGTGAAGCGTAGATAGAAGGTTCAGGCAAATTGCTATCAAGCCTAAAAGCAAAAGAAAAGCGCAACAAGCAGCACACCCAGCGGTTTTTGCCCAGGGAATGGGGGAATCTATGATGTGTCGTTCCCATCTGGAAAGTCGATGTATCCAATTTGTCCCTTGGCGTTTTGCATGTACCCACTCATTGCGAATCATGCAAGTACAAGCCTTTCTTGGGCCAAGTTTGACTTCTGCAAAGAAGCTAAAGAACTGATTTGGGAGCTTTTAGATGTTTATTACATAAAAAACAGGAGCACAGTGAAACTGTATTGCAATGAGCTTGAATATTTAGAAACTTCACTATGATTCCTTTGTTACCATTGTGCGGCCCACTATTAAAGGGTGTCATTTTAGACGATGCACTCAATAAACTTAGTTGCAAGCAAGTGCTTGTCCTATCATCTTCTTTGTCATGTGCTATGGACTCGACTTTTTAAGAACTATGTACCAACTTGCCTCATGCTTTTTACTGAACAGTTTGAGTTAGACTTTGTACCCCTCCAGTGTTTTGCAGCAGGTGTCTCAGTTCACTTACTGCTTTGTTACTCGTGCTGCCTTTAAGCTTTACATAGATATTTTCATACCATCAAAAGGGGGGAGTAGCAGCCTTTTGCACTCATAAATTCTTAGTCTCCCTCCCTGGAGCTTTCAGATCCTCTTTATGGATGCAATGATTTTTGAAGCCTTTGCATTTCTGGGGTGTCCATATGTGACTTCATACATTATACATATGTTCCCTCATACAAAACATTTCATAACAAAAGCCAAATGGTGAAGCAAGGAAATGTAATGGCAAGAGGTGTGCTCCTCGCCCTCTCTTTTGTCAGGCACTGGGCAGTTAGCCTGTTGTTGATGATTTTACTGTGCTGGCTACAATTTCATTTTGCTTTTGTCTTATCGTTCAATTTCTTTTCATTGATATTTCTGGCAGGTCCGAGACAAGGCCTGGTCCGAGACGCCAGGACCCGAGGACACCTTGCAACGCTTGTGCACGGCTTGTGAAGATTTCTGGATTGACTTCATGGACTTGTGTAAGAAGTCTGCCTTAGAAAAACAGCAACAAGGAAAGAAGCCTTTAAAAATTATTGCAATTTATTTCCACACCAGTTTAACCTTGCACCAGCAGGTATGCAAAGCTGGTTAACACAAAACTTGTTTTTGTGATTTAATATCATGCCTGTTAGTCTAGCAAACCTGCGTTGTAACAAGCCATAGCAAGCAGTAAAACATGCTTAGTGTATCTGTATTTTTAGGCTATTTGCTGGTTATTTTGTGGTTTAAAACAGCTGTGATACCCTAAGCTGGCTTTTCATTCAAATCTGTATCACTTTCGTCTTTAATAAAATAATTTTCAAATACTTTTGGTTTGCTTTGCTATACTTGTATGAAACTGCTCATGAAGCTGCATGCATGTGGGCTAAAATTGCACTTGCACGTATACTGCAATGATTCCACCAGCAGTATTACTGACCATCTCTGGGAAGGTCACCCATACACTTCCACGACTCTGTCGCCATAAGCATCACGGGACTCTTTAAAAGGGGGCGTCCTCACAACTCTTGTTACAGGGTCGCGATGATCATCAGGCAGGGGTCCCGTGACTCTCTTTTTTCTTTCGTGGCAGTCAGTGCTGACTCTAAGGAGGTAGTCACCCATATTCTACTGTGACTACTGCGACGGGGTCCGTGTGACCCCCTTTCAATAAGAGTAGCGTGACTCTGCGAAAGGGGTCGATGAAGAGTCAAATCTGTGGCAAGTAAATACCCCCCGAAGAGGGTCACAGGGACTCCTTTTTTTCTTAGTGTGTGGGGACACCTTCGCCTGCAATGACCGCAGAGTCCGTGTACAAAGCATTCTGGGAACTCGCATCCAAAAGGCAAATGAAAGCGTCGCGACGTTTGCCGAGGACGTGCCCATCCGTTCGGGCGCACAGATCCAGACATGTGGGTGCCTAAAAAACTTCTGCATCTGATCCAGGACCTCCGCTAGGGGGCCGAACAGTGAACACGCACCTCGCATGGGCTCCGCTTCGACGGCCGATTTTCGCTGACCTGTTGACCACAGCGACCTGCAAATAGTGTCACTGAACTCCTAACGACGAGAGCTTCACGTCGACACCCCCTGTGGCCCCGACAACCCCGTCTTTTGGACACAGCGACCCCTGAAAGGCTGGATCACGCCGGTGACGCTGCTAACCCTAACGCGGTTGGCCTCGCCGCCGCCCCAGCGCCGAAGCCCCGCCTCGCCATGCCGAACGCCGACGAAGACGACATGGAGTACGATGCCCTCAGCGGCCGCACTCTGCCGAAACCTGGCCCCTGGCAGATTATGCTTGACAGAGAAATCACCCGGGAAACTGCCGCTGCACAAACCGCACGCCCGCCGCGAACGCCGCGTCAACCGACCAGCCGCAGTGATTTGGCGCCCCGACTACCCGACGCCGACTACAAGGTAATCTTCCGACCTCGTACCGGCCTCCGAATATCTGCATGGACTGACCGCCAAATAGCCCAAGGCCTACAACTGGCTAGCGGAATACCAGAAGAAATCTTCAATGTGCACGTGACGGTCCAATCCCAACCAATTCAGAACCTCATCATCGCAAGCACTCCCGACGAACGCTGCGCTCGGGCTCTAAGCAGCACCATGCTCGTGCACCTAGGAGCAGCAACATACGAACTGCAACCATACTTGAAACCCTTCTCGGGTACGGTCCGCGGGGTCATTCACGGCCTTGACCAGGACACTACCACAGCGCAATTGCCACACATATTAGCTCCAACCGGCATCAATGGCGCATCCATCATCGATGCAAGAATGCTCGGCACGACAACTTCGGCACTGATCACTTTCGAAGGCAAGCACGTCCCTTTTTACGTGAAAGCCTACGGAACACTATACCGATGCCGTCCCTACCGTCAAACAGTGAAACACTGCTCCCTGTGTGGTGAGCTCGGACACCGCCGGGACGTGTGCCCCGAACCTGACAAAAATGTGTGCGTGAAGTGCAACGTGCGCGAACCGACACCCGACCACGAATGCACTCCCAAATGCCTTCTGTGCGGCCTGGATCATCCTACCGCGGACAAAGCCTGCAAGAAAAGGTTCAAGCCCTCCCCACCGTCTTCGAAGACCCCGCAGCCAACTGCTCAATTGCTCACCCAAATTGCTCAACTGCCCAACTGCTCACCCAAAGACCAGCCGCCACACCATCAGGACCAGCACGGGAACCGCAGGTGAGCTGGTCAACCCTCTTTAAAGCCTCGCCCACTGCTCAAACCCAATTCCCCCCCCTCCCTAACACAACCCCCATCCAACCACCCCCCGACCCCCGCCTCCAGGAATTACAGCACGAAAACACGCAGCTCAGACAACAGAATTCCAAACTACAACACCAACTCGCCGACATGAAAACGCAAATGGATCAACTTGCAACCCAGATGGCAACTATTTTACAGAATCAAAATACACAACAACCAAGCCTAGCCACTGCCCCACGCCTTGAGTCAAATCCAGAACTCCCTTCCCCGGCGGATACTAGACGCTCGACTCACAGCCATTGAAACTCGACTGGAACGACTGTGCGAGCAAATAAAGACCAATTTCGCCAACATTGCCCAACCCCTCACCTCATTGGATACCCGGGTTGCTGCCCTGGAAGAAGATTGGCAAAAGCAGACGCAGCACAAGAAACCCAAAAAAGACACCCCTCCGACCATCACTGATACACTTTCCTAATAACAATCACCGCTCCTGGTACACAGACCCCGACACGGAGTAAATCCCTGACTATCTGGCAATGGAACTGTCGCTCACTACGTGGCAAGAAACAATCCCTCACCCTTTTTGCGGGCCAACATGCACCGGACATCATCGCGCTACAAGAAACGGGCACTGATAATATATCCTTCAGTGGATACACAACATTTGTATCTGATCCGACATCTCGCACCGCCATCCTGGTTAAATCCACCCTAACAGCTCAACAACTCACTGCACCCACGCAACTGGACTATACCTTCGTAGAAGTCATACCCCAACGAAAACAGCAAACCAGCCTATTTGTGCTAAATATATACAGCCCCCCTGATCACGCCCTACCCGGAATTGACCAACTAGTCAGAACCATCCGACAAAGAACGAAAGGCCACAAATTATTAATCATGGGAGACTTCAACGCCCACCATACTACGTGGGGCTATGTCCGCTCCAATAAAAAAGGTACCTCCCTTTACTATGCCATACAACAAAATCAGCTGCATCTTTGCAATACCCCCCAAGTTACTACCCGCATCGGCAACAGTATATCACGGGACACGACCCCAGACTTGACGCTCACACATAACATCAAAGAAGCTACATGGACAAGGCTCGACGAGACACTGGGTAGCGACCACTATATCATCCAACTTCAACTACCACATAATCCGAACCAGAAGTGTAAAATTGGAACAGCCCGTCTCACTAATTGGAAGAGCTTCCGTGAGGCAACACCCGTAGACCCCATCACCAACCTAGAAGAATGGACCTCCAAACTACTCGAATCGGCCCGGCAACACACCAAAGAATTGACTCTGACTGAAGATCACCCCGCAGCGGACGCGCACCTCCTCCACCTATGGGACGCCTGCCGTGGCTTACGCAAAAGATGGAAAAAACACCGCACTAACCGCCGTCTAAAGATTCGCATCGCTAAGCTAACCGCAGAGGCTGCAGCATACGCACAACGGCTCAGCCAGCAAAACTGGACACAATTATGCGATAAATTGCAAGGAACACTGGGTACTCGACGCACATGGCATCTGCTACGCTCCCTAATGGGGACTGGTACGTCCAAGCAAGCCACAGCACACCAGCTTCAACGGCTTATGCACAACTACCAGGTAACAGAGGACGACCTGCTCAACGAACTCCGAAACCCCATTGAATTAAAGCCGACCACCTCCCCCAAGACTTATAAGACCCGGCCGTACACTGGTCAAGCCATCCTGCAATGAACGAACCCTTTACAATGGCTGAGATCGAAGCGGTGATCAGAAAACTTACCCGAAACACCACCCCGGGAAGAGACCAGATATGTACAAATTACTTCGCAACCTGGATTACATAGCCCATGAAAACCTCCTCAACTATATCAACGAACACTGAATAGCCGCCACCCTACCTCCACAATGGAAACATGCCGACATTACGCTAATTCCAAAACCAGGCAAGCCCCTCACCCCCAAAAACCTTCGCCCAATATCACTAACTTCTTGCATCGGAAAGGTTTTTGAGCATCTGGTTCACAACCGACTACTTTCACACACAGAAGAGTATGAGTACTTCCCAGACACGATGTACGGCTTCCGACCACACCTATCAACACAGGACATCTTACTCCAACTAAAAGAAGACATAATAGACAACCTCAGCAATCAAAACAAGAAATCCATATTGGCTCTAGACGTCAAGGGAGCTTTCGACAACATCTCCCACGACGCTCTCTACGCTGGCCTGGCTTCAACAAACTGTGGCCAACGGACCTACGACTACGTATCCTCTTTCCTCAATGACCGCACTGCAACAATAGGCATCGGACACCTTCGCTCCCCCACTTTCTCAACAATACCAAAGGGAACCCCACAGGGCTCAGTCATATCCCCCCTATTATTCAACATTGCCGTGAAGGATCTGCCACCTCTCCTTGAACGCATCCCAAACCTAAAGCATGCAATATACGCAGATGACCTGACTATGTGGACCCCCATGGGCTCCACAGGCACCCAACAAGACGCTCTCCAAGAAGCAATACAGATTGCCCAACGATACTTGCAATCTCGTGGTTTAGAATGCGCCCCTGAAAAATCCGCACTCCTCACGCTATGTAAAAGAACTCGCAAAAGCCAGGAACAAGCAATCCCGGATCCTGACCTGCACATAAATAACCAACCTGTACCTAAAGTATCTCACCTCCGAATTCTAGGCCTCAACATCCCGAAGGACGGCTCCGGCTCTCACACCATTCTTCATCTACAACAAACTCTGAATCAGTTGGTCAGCATCATTCGGCGGGTCTCTCATCGCCGATACGGCCTCAAAGAAGCCGACACCACGCGCATAATCCAAGCTATCCTGATTAGTCGAATGATAGCCCTAAAAAATGCTGAAAAAGAGAAGCTAAACATTATGATTAGGCAAGCCTACAAAACTGCACTGGGTCTACCCCCGAAAACGGCCACACGCAAATTACTCCAACTTGGACTTCACAACACATGGGAAGAATTACAAGAAGCCCACAATGTCGCTCAGCAGTCACGCCTCAAACTCACCAAAACCGGACGCACTACCCTCGCCCGCTTGGGATACATGGTTCCGCTACCACAGGACCAGAAACAGCGCATCCCTCTCAACATCCGAAAAACCATCAGAGTCGCTCCAATACCACGCAACATGAATCCCATCTACAACCATGCACGACGCGCCGCCCGCGTCAGAGCCCTCCAAAATAAGTATGCTGGGCAACCTGACACCCGGTATACCGACGCCTCCCCGTACCCGCACAAACCCGCTCACGCAATCAGTGTAATTGACTCCCATGGAACAGACCTAACAGCAGCAACGATTGGCACTACAAGCACAGAAACTGCTGAAGAACTAGCCATCGCACTGGCCGCAACTACTGCCCCCCACCAGGATGAAGAGGAATTCCTCACGATAATTACAGATTCCCAAGCAGCATGCAGAAACTACACTATTGGCCGAATATGTCCTTCTGCGCTCAACATCCTACGTTCTGCTAAGACGCTACCGCAAATCCAACTTGTCTGGACCCCCGGACACGAGTCCCTTGAGGGAAATGAAGCGGCGCACGCCGCGGCCCGCGCACATACACTCCGGGCCATTTCTCAAGAGGGCAACGCTCCAAGACCTGAGCCGCTGTTAAACTACACAGACATCTTGGCTCACCACCGCCACGAGCGCAGAAGTTACCCTGCACCTCACCCCGAACTGACCCGCACCGAAGCCACCACTCTGCGCCAATTACAAACTCATACCCGCATGGCACCATTCTACACGCAATCCACCCCACCCTCTATCCCGGAACCTGCAAATTCTGCACCCAGCCCAGCACGCTATACCATATGGTATGGGAGTGCTCACAAACCCCTAGCCTCCCCCCAAACCCCAACCCCACCTACGAGCAGTGGGTGGCCCGGCTGACCAGCTCAAGCCTCTCCGACCAGCGAGACCTGGTACGAAGAGCAAGAGCAGCCAGCGAGGACCTGGGTTTTCCGGACTGAAGAAGACCCCCCACAGGGCAGGTGCCCCTAACATCAGCACCTAAAGCTCGTCTTAAATAAAGTTTATTCCATCCATCCATCGGATCCACGGCATCAAAGAACAGCTCTTCGCCGGCCTTGTGCTCAGTCCACCACGTACTGTGCGAATGCCACCTTCGCCGTATTCCCGACCGCAACCTCCTGGCTCTTGGCCACAAAGGGAATGTACGCCTTGTCCGCAAATTTGCAATACCGACGTGTGTCACCCCGAGGGCCTCCACTGGAGCCTGTGCTATCACTGTGTCGAGATCAGGCATGTTTATCGGCGTTGCCCCTACCGTGAGGATTCGCAAACACCGTAGTTTCTCTTCGGCGGAAAAACTACAATTCGCGACGCCCTGCTGCTTCACCACAACAACGGCGGATATGGTATCGCCTGCTTGAAATTCGTAAAGCTCGCTGAAAAATTGCCACAGCTTGCCTGCCTGCGCATCACCGAACCGCAGCGCGTGGACGCCTGACGCTACGACCTTTGCCGCCGTCACGCGGCATTTGCCCCGAGTGACGTGTCCTGCGTTTGGAGACCGGTACGACGTCGACGACTATCGAAAATACTTCTTGGCAATGATTTCGGCCCATACAGGGTGCTCCCAGAACCTAGGGAAGTGCCATACGTGGAAGTACCAGATAATGATGGTGTTGCCGGTTGTTGTATATCTCTACCTCAGATAGTCGATGTAGTGCGTATGAAATCGTGCGTTTCGTGATTAGGCAATTAATTCCACGACGATTCCGCCTTCGGACGATGTTTGTAGTGATGAGCTTCATCATTGGCACGATTCTATTCCGGGAGGGGGATAGTGTTACCTGTGTAATCCGCGACAGAGCGCAGATGGCGCCGATGCAGCGTTCTCTGTTGGCCATGCCAATGGACCTGAGCGGGTGGGCACCATTATGGCATGGGTCGCTATCATCCTCCTCATCGTAATAGAGATGACGAGCATATTAATCACTACCTAAGCCGTGAAGAAGACGAATACGTGTTCCTTTGTGAGCGCGTGTTCTTGGTGTGTGACTGCTACCAGGCATCATGCACAAGCTCATTGAAATACATTCACTTTTCCGCTATTCCTCTGGCTGTGATCACTTGTACCGTGGCAATATGCGAGTAAACAGGATTATGCACACTTTTTAAGGTTTATGGGATTTGGGTTGCGTTCCTGTCTCCAAGCGTTACTCCTGCCATTATTCACTCCATGGGCGGATCTAAGCTCGCTTTCTAGTAGTTTATTAGGGCGTCGAGTTTCTTCTCTGGCGCTTTACTACTGGGCTGGAGCAGCGCAGGGCAGAAGCGTTTGCGGGTCAATGGGAAAGGCCATCGTCCAGCACTGGACCTAAGTGGGGTGATGATGATGATGATGACGATGATGATGAAGGAGGAGGAGGGGAGGAGGAGGGGCAGGAGGAGGGGGAGGAGGAGGCGGATCCACTCAGAACTGTGTGCTTTTAACCACTATCCGCTGTCCTTTTCCACAATTCAACAGGTGTCTTTATGGGTCACATTGTACGTAATATCCTCTTTGTAGTTACTGTAATGAAGATGAGTCCGCCGACCATTCCTTGATGACCCGCCAACATTTTGCTAAATTCAGATTTCAGCGTCTTGAAGCGCCGCTTCGCAGACTTGGAAACACATCATATGTGCCGAATCCCCTTTCGCTTGGGACATATGGGATGTGGTTCTACCACCAGGACGTGTGCTCTGCCCTTGTGAGCTTTATAGAACACTCTAATCGATTCCAGCTCTGATTAGATTTTTCACGCTGGCAACTTACGTAATTAATTTGAGGTCTTTCTTCCCAATTCTTTATTTTTTTAATCCTGTATTTTACTGTCGAATTTTTTTGTCACACGCTCTAAATTCCGTATTTACAGGAGCCGGTCAAAACAAAACATCTTTTTTTCATACCCCCTCATGTGTATCCAATCCCTTGTTTTGGACATCACTAAGACTATCATCATTGTCATCATCATCATCATCATCATAATCTGTGTGCTCATACTACCCCTTTTCAGTATTCCACGTGGTATTTTCACAGTATTAAGAACTAGAAGGAAATACCATCTCGTAGAAGTTGTTCACAGCATGCGTGCAGGCTGTATTTAGGAAACTTAACTGAGAAAACTTAGGTTTAGGGATAAATGAGAAATACCCATGCAACTTGAGGTTTGCGGGCGATGTAGTATTTCTTGACACAGCAGAACACCTGGACACAATGCTTCAGGAACTACCATCAGAAATCCCTGTCGTGGGGCGAAAGATAAATATCAAAATTGAAGGAAGCTCACACTGACGCGTAAGACTTGAAGGTAGTGAAGCTGTACTCAAACTTCGTGACCATCCTGATTGCAGCAGATTTGCTTCTTCATCGCTGCCCCAACGGCCTTTACTACATCATTGGGGCTGTACGTGTAGGCTTCCTTCTTCTTTTGAAGTGATAATAAACGGACATCACCCTGGAGGGGCGTAGGCTATAACCTGTGTTTCTCGCTCCGAACAACTATAGCCACAATTACGGCGAACGCTGAAGCTTCATTTTTGGCCAATCTTGGCCAATCTCCGTAAGTGGGTATGCTGGGCTTGACAAACGTGTATCAGGAGTGCTGGGCGGTTGCGGCGAGGCATGCACACACGAGAACTCGGCATTTTGTTCGTTTTTTCAATTGCCGGGCGATGGCCGCAATTTTGCCCAGTGTAAAAAAAAACATGCTGAAGGCGTTCTTTCTAGCACAGGTAACAAAGCACTGAAACAAGTAGAAGAATATGACTACCTTCGACAGATGGTCAGTGCTGTTTTAAACTACGAGAAAGAAAGAAATTCGGCGAGGGACAGGAATGGTTTGGATACACTCGGCAACTGTTCGCTACTAAAAAATGTAAGATACCTGTATTCTTGAAAAGAGGCATTCAATGAATGTATCCTCCCAGTGATGACATACGAAGTGGAAACTTGACGGCTTACTAAACAAGTAGAAAGCAAACTTAGCTCCGCCTAACGTGCGATAGAGCGAATAATAACCAATCAATCAATCAATCAATCAATCAATCAATCAATCGACCTTTATTTTCAGTGCTCAGGAACAACCCTAGGGTCTTGGTGCCGGTACAACATACAAAAAAGACACTAAAATTAAGACAAGACAACACACAAAAACCATATGTATGACAGAAACAATAAAGTAAAAACAGTGACAGAAATCTCAGAAAGCAAAAACGGAAAGAAACAAAAAAAAACGGTCAAAAAAGAAAAGAAAGCCCTAGTGCTGCAAGCCATGACACTCTGCCAGCGAAACGTCCAAGACATGTGAAAAATACGATAGGAATTATACAATCAAATATTGTGTCAACATGAGATAGAGTATACGTATAAAACCAAGGTTTTCTAATAAAATGTTCCACAATAAAAAAAAAACTTCTGCGTTACCAGCACTGACAGTCAAACTTACAGACGTTCAAGCAACACAGAACAAGGAAAAGCGAAAACAAACAAGCAAGAACATGGTTTGCGTATAATAAATACAGCACATAAATTTGTAATGGCAGAAAGAAACTTAAGCTACAACAGTTTTCAACTCATTAGAGAACAAAGTAAAAGAGCTCTGGAATATACCCAGTCGATCGGATTATTCATTATATGCACATTGTATTATGCACATCGACGAGCGTTGGCTATTCAAAGCAACTGGCTTTAAAGCTGGAAATTTTCTGAACAGTTTATTTGGCACGTTGACATTGATAAGTGTAACCAAATCGTCATACAAAATATTACCATGAAGAAGTTTATAAAGAAAGATAACATCACCTCGCATTCGTCGACACCAAAGGGAACGAATACTTTTCACAGAAGACATGCTGCCGTTTGTGTCTCCTTGCACATGACAGAAAGGGTGCC
Organism: Haemaphysalis longicornis; assembly: GCF_048455015.1. Lineage (NCBI taxonomy): Eukaryota > Metazoa > Arthropoda > Arachnida > Ixodida > Ixodidae > Haemaphysalis > Haemaphysalis longicornis. The sequence goes on from NW_027526361.1 coordinate 151,215,332, forward strand.
TAAATATTGATAGGAGCTTATTTTGAACCACTTCGATACGGTCCCTATTGCCATTGCAAATTACATTCCAATCAACAGACCCGTATTCGAGAAGAGGTAAGCAGAGAGCCGAATACACTAGGAAAGGACTAGTACCCTTGACCAGGAAAGTACCATTGATCGGCGATGCAATTCAGGTTCACCTGTGCCCCGCACAGTCCCCTCCTCGAGGGGAATTCTCGTGACCCGAAGTCGCCGCTGTCGTCGCACGCCGGCCCAATAGCATTCAAACCAAACATAGAAAGCGAAATACGGGCACCAGCAAAACATCACACCAAGTAACCGGCATCGCCCAAAAAGGGGGTGGCCGGGCGAAACAGTACTAGTGGATACACGCAATAACAAAGTCACAGTACATTGAAAAGGAGAATATTTGCACACTCCTGCACAACCGCAATGAAGTAGATACAAAAAAGGCACACACTGTTCACACACAAGAATAACTTCCCCCATAAGCACGCGAAATGAATCCTAAGGCCCCTTCAGAACCTCGACAAAGCTCGACCACCCAGGGCATCAGCGGAAACGCTGGGCCATACACTCAGATACCTTCCCGGTGAACATATGTCTCGCACTTAACAAGCACAGTGCCCGAAACGAGTACAAAATTGGGCCACGGTCAAAAATTCAGAAGAAGGATTTGACCCTCGGTCATTGAGCCTCTGCTCAGTTATACGGACTCTCGTGAATATCTGCAGCAGGGCTACGGCCATCCTCTACCTATTAGTACTCGGCAGCGCCGCCACTCCGGGGAAAACAAGTAGCGCAGTCGACTAACGGAAGCTAATATCTGCCCCATTTGGGCGTCGATAGCGGTAGAGGCCCCACAATGCCATTAGCAGCCTTACGTAAGGGGGTGCTCACTAGCGGAACCCGCCGCAACGGTAGCTTTCTATCCGTGCAGTGAGCCCCTGTTTTTTTACAGATGTCGCAGGAACCTCTTCACATCTCCCTGAAAGCCCGGCCAGAAGAAATCGCCCAGTATCCGACCAGGGGTCCTCGTACGGCCGAGGTGACCGGTCATCAAGCCAGAATGTACCAAATGGAGCACCTTGTCCCGGTATTGCTTGGGCACCATGAGCTGCGCTGACGGGGCCCTGTATTGCCTACGTATTCTCGGAAGAGGAGACCGTCGGGCAGAAAGAACCGATACGAGCCGCTCTTTTGGCATCTTGTCCTTGTTCCTCGTCTTTGTGGCTTGAAACGCGGTAAAAGCGTCTTGTCAGCGTGTTGTGCTCTCCGCATTTCATTCGTGCTGACGTCGGAGATCAGAGTCAGCGCGCGCAAGCTCTGGCCGTTAGGCATGCTCCCTCTAGCTTGCTGTCGGGTCGCCACAGCGGATGCGGATACGGCCAGCATCACTACAGCGCTATTGACCCTTGTACCTTTTACTTCTGCCACCCAGGTTTCATCCGGCTCCCCTGGTGGCCTTACGCCCTCAGTGTTGCCCAGGATGAGATCAAAAAGAGGGTCTTCCATACATCCCGCCCGTATCTCTCCGCTATAGTAGGGGGTGTCTATCCGGATCTGAGCTTTGCGGTCCGCCAAGTAGACCGCCCAACACTCCCCTGTTAATTGTCTATCATCCACAAACCCTCGGTTGGCAATGGCGATGTTGCAGCCCGTGTCCCTTAAAACTGTTCTGCCCCGATGCGGTCTTCCACCACCGGCAGGGTTGGTGCTCTTGGGAACCTGCCAACGCGCTCGACAGGGACCCACTTGCCATCATCATGCCCCGAGCACCCGTCGTGCCAGCAGATTGACACGCTCCTTGCAGCAACGGGACCACTGTTCTTCTGCTCTTGTTGCCCCGTGTTTATCCTACATTGAGCCGCTACGTGCCCTGGCTTAGAGCATAGGTAACAGCGCACGTAGGGCGCTGATGGACGCTGCTGCCCATGGTACGGCTCGCGCCTGCCTGGGTCTGTGATCCTGTCCGCCGGGGTGCCCTCCCGCTTCTGCTATTCCCTACCAAAGCTGTTCAAGTTCCGAGCCATTACGTAGGCGTCAGCCCTCTGCATCAACTCTTTCGTGTCCCGCGCCTTCTTTTCTTTCAAGACGGCCCGCAGACATAGACGGCCCGCAGTTCTCCAAAAACTGCTCGGTCAAGAGCAGACTTTTCACCCCCAGGTAATCCTTCCCTGTCCCGGAAAGTTGCAGCCACCTTTCCCAATAATTCTCCAGTGGCGTGAAGAACTGCGATAGAATCTCGTCGTCTCTCGGGGCTTCCCCCCTTAGCTTCTTTCGGAAGTCTTCTTCCGTAAGGCGGAAGCGGAGAAGAAGTGCCCGCTTGACCTTGTCATAATCAGCGGAATCGGACGCGGGCATTCGTCCGAAAATGCTGAGAGCCTCACCAGTGAGGCAAATGCTGAGCGTCGTGGCCCACTGACTTCGCGGCCACCTCTGTGCCTCCACCACCCGTTCAAAGCGAGTCAAATATGTGTCCAGATCGTCGCCCCTCTCGTCAAATGCCGCCATCAATTTGTGCAGACTAACCGCGGGCGGTCGCGATGCTGCTTCGGTTTCATTTAAGTCGCCCCCCGCACTACCGTTACTATTAGCTTCGCTCCTCGTGCGCAGGAGTTCCATTTGTTCCTGCGTTTCTAGCACTCTGTACTGAACACTCTTTATCGCGCGCCGCGCGCTCCTTCACACGCGCCTCGCGCTCCTTCTCACGCTTATCTTCCTCCCGGCGCCTTTCACACTCTGCGGTTCTTTCTTCTCTCAAAAATTCCTGAAGGGCGGTCCCTTCGAAGCCCAGCTCTTTACCAAGAGCAACTATACGTTCCAGATCTGCCATTCTGTCTGATACGGAAAGATCATCCGTTACCCTATGCCTCATGCCCCGGGCCAATCGTGGTTAGCGGTCCTGTCGCGGACGCCAGTTTGTCACAAAATTAAGCGAGGTAATTTAGGGGCCGATGTCTCGGACGGGAGGAGCGACAAACAACTCCCCCCTACGTGCGAATTCGATAATGTGGTTCGGACCTGCTAACCAGCGATAGGTCCACGCCTGATTGGCCGCTGGCGTGAGGCACGAGACGGGGCACGGGATAACCGTTTTAAACAAAATACATTTACTTCTTCCACACACACAGGAAATACAGACTGACACAGAGGGTAATAAAGACAAAGAAAATGAAGCTCGGCTTAAGAAACAGGCGACCGTAACACGAAGGAAGGAGTAAGGCAGACAATAGGCAGGCTGGGGGGCTTCCCCCAACTACTCTAACAATAGGCCCGTTAGACACACACACACACACCCGTAGACACAACACGGTACACTAAGAAAGGAAGATAATCAAGTCCGCGCAGTCTACGTGAAGGAGGATGATAATAGAGATGGCCATTTTAGAGTCTGCAGAAGAGCGAAGAAGAGGAGGATGTCTTAGCTCGGTTTGGTCGGTGGCCTCGCCGGGGAAGATGCGCCGGTCCGCCGGTCGTCTGCGGTGAGTACCGTTGATCGGCGACGCAATTCGGGTTCACCTGGGCCCCGCACAGTCCTCTCCTCGAGGGGAATCCTCGTGGCCCGAAGTCACCGCTGTCGTCGCACGCGGGCCTACACCGCAGCCCTCAGAACCGGCCGCCGCGTCACAACCGCACGACCTTCCACCGCCACTTCTCACTTCCTTCTCCCCGCGAGTCGTGAACCCCGCGCTGCACCGAGCACACAGTCTTTCGGACAGCGCGTCTTCCAAGAGCCAAGTGGGTGGGACCTCTGTTGGCCGCGGCATTCTCGCCCCTCTCTCGCCGAAACACATGGCGCACCGCCCCGTGGGCCGAAATGTCGGCGAAGACATTCATACTCCGCCGGGATCCCTCCGCTGGGTCCCAATATGGCGAGCAAAAAAAAGACAGCCAAGGAGGGGCCGGAATTTTGCGACAATGGCAGAACGAACGTCGTTAATGAAAATGGAAAACAGAAGGGGACCTAGGACCGAGCCTTGATGCACACCATTGGTTGCTTTGTACCTGAATGATGTTTGACCGTTAACACTTACATAACAATATTGCTCCTGGCAGTAGCAACATATAAGACCCAGCACAGAAGTGTTTACATCTAACAGATTGAGCATGGAAAGCATTAACGAGTTGTTCACAACATCAAAGGTCTTGCTCATGTCACAGTAGACCACATCAAGCTGGTTATACCAGTGATTGCAGGGACAGCATGCTCCATGAAGCACACAAGGTTCGTTGAAGTTGAACGACAACGCATAAATCCATGTTGATTAGGTATAAAGGTGTGTTTAAATGATAAAGACAAGAGCGTGTGAAAAGATAACTTGAAAATGTTAGAGGAAGAACAAAGGTGCGAGACTGGCGTATAGTGTATAGCGTCAGTTTTTGTGCTTGACTTGAAAACTGGTAATACACGAATAGTCTTCCATGAACGAGGGAAGGTGGCAGACCGGAGACGGTTTTTAAACATTGAAGTGAACACAGGAACGAATATATTTGCATATGTCTTTAGAATTGCAGCAGGAATGCCATCTGGCCCATCAGGCCCACATGGAAACGAGGGCTTTAGCCGCTAATGCCGGTCCGAACGATGTTGTCATCCAATTGCAAACAACCGGAGTTACCGCCCTGGTGACAAGGGACGCTGCCGTCATCACTACCACTGCTAAGCCCAAAAAAAGAAGAAAACTGACGAGCAAAGCAGTCGGCCGCATCTGCATCCTCATCGCCGCTGGAATCCAGTAGACGAATAGATTCTTTAGTTGTGCTAGACCTAGAATGAATGTACTTCCAGAAGGCCCCGTGCTGATGAGTTGGTTCAGCTTCTACTGACATCAGGTACAAAGCATGATCACGCTTGTGCAATTTTATTGCATAGGGCACGTAGGCACGTAGGCAAGGGAAACCGTCGCTCCAGATTAGGCAGGCGTGTTCAAAACCTGCCAAGGTTAATCGGCTTCTCGTGGCACTCTAGCATACATCGAAAAGCAGGGAACAAAAAACTAGGAGGCCATAAAATTAAATGGTAAGTTCGGCCCAACTATTTGTTGAATGGACTACTACTAAAGCTTAGCTTAATTGGCGTTGTTCGGGCAAACGATAACGCATGATATTTCGTGGAGCAGTGGGCCAAAAAGGGCAACGAGAATGTAAAAAAGAGGGAATAACGAAACATAAACACCGCCAGCCAGAGCAGACATCACAATAAATAAAAGCTTTCAGTCTGCCGTACTCTGCACAGTGGCAATCCTTTGCGCCACCTTCTCTCGAAATCTGGCAGTCGTCACAACTCAAGCTAATATAATGAGTTGCGCTTCCGTCTACATCGCCTTAATCTGTGCCTCTGAAGAATCCGCCATAGCTTAGGCAATCACCCGTACCACGAACCCGCTCATACTTAGATGCCCGTATCCCTGCCAGAGCTTGTTATAGGATCACGTGTCCCCAAATACCCGCCAGCTCCCCAGCCATCACCCCCCAGCCGGAATATTAACGCTGTCTGACCTCCAGCTTATTCTTCGTGGGCTCCCAGCATCTATGCCACCAGCGAGCTTGTGATATTTCTGCGAAGCCTAAACAGGTCAATTTGGGCACTCCATTCATCGTCACTTTCCAGGTCATCACGAAGCATTATCCCGTTTTTAGAAACGTCCTCACGCCACCGCATCCTACCCGCCTTAAGCAAGCCGAAACTGCCCTCCGTCTACATTGCCGCTCTCTCCCTAACCCCAACAGATTACGTCGCTCGTTGAAACCAATTAATATCCCCCCAAAAGTATATATTGTTCTTAAAGGAGCCATGAAGAGAAAATACAACTTCGTGTAATTTGAAAGAACTAGGATTCAGTATCTCACTCAGCTCCATTACAGCCCCAAAAGATGTTTTTTTAACGAAAAAAAGCAAGAATTATTTAAAAACTTTCAAATTTTGCGCCACAGTGACGTGTTATGAGCAAGAATGACGTCATACGGGGCAACAGTAAAACATAATTTTCAGTGCGTTAACTGCACGTTAGCATTCAAGTGATGCGGTAAAATGGAACTAGAGGCCCCATTACAGACGTCCAGTAATGTGTCGTCGCGACAGGTCAGTTAGGCGGCCGCCAATCGCACAAACAAGGTTCCGTGACGTCATGGAAAAGTTGCGGGAAGTTGGCTAGGGGGTCGCGACTGCTTCACACGTTTTCTCTAATATATCCGTTATTTGTTCGAAGGTTACGATGATATTGGTATCATTGTTATCGGGACTAAGCAGTCTTTCTAATAAACCCAACTTGTATTTTGTCTTCATGGCTCCTTTAACCTGGCACCCTAACGCACATCATGGTCGGTTGTGCTAGCAACCCTGTGCTCACACTTTTACGTAACCGTTTGTCCTTCCCTTGTGGGCGAACACGGTGACCACCGGTGACCCGGACGTCTAGCAGCTACTGGCCTCTAGGGACGAGATACCTGAATCGGCCATCGGTTGATTGATTGATTGATTGAGGGGTTTAACGCGCCGACGCAACGCAGGCGATGAGGCGCGCCGTAGTGGAGGGCTCCGGATTAATTTTGACCACCTGGGGATCTTTATCGTGCGCCGAAATCTCGTACACACGGGAGTTTTTGCTTTTCGCCTCCATCAGAAAAGCGGCCGCCGCGGCTGGGAATCGAACCCGCGACCTCGTGCTCAGCAGCGCAACGCCTTAGCCACTAAGCCACCGCGGCGGGTGAATCGGCCATCGGGCTTCTGGACAGAACAACCATACCCATTTCTCCGAGAAGGGAATATCTTTATTAATACTACTACTACTACTACTACTACTACTACTACTACTACTACTACTACTACTACTACTATTACTTGCTACTACTACTTGCTCCAGTGCTACTACTGCTACTACAACTTCTACGAATACGAATGCCTAAGTTTCTACAGTTTTGTTCATTATTTCCAAGTAAATTGCAGAATGGCTAACCGTCACACTGTGGGCAATAATCGCAGCGCAGATGGTTGGTGAGTACCGCCGACAATAAAATATATTTCTTCGAAGTCATGATTTGACCACAGGCAAAATAATGTGAAACTCTGTTTCCCTTTTCGGAGAGAGAAAAACTTCGGGTGGGGAAATTGAGCCCGGCATTCCCGCTTGCCTTGGCCTTAAGCAAACCTTGCCTTAAGCAATAGATTCTAGCCTGTGATTCACGAGCACGAGGACGGTGCTGCTCTCTCCTCTGTGGCCTCCAAAGCCTCTAGAGCATATACTTCGCAAATCAGGAGTGTCCCTCACAATACAAGGGAGCAACTCGAAGTTGCAGTGGTCCCCCAAAACATGCACCTCGTGAATTACACTAGGAGCAGAGAATCGAGAGCAAGGGCCACTTACAAATGCTACTGTAAGGAACCAAGCACCGCATACATGGGCGCAGCTCCCTATCCCCATAAAAGAGCAATGACGATCGTGGTCGCCAAGCACAAAATGGCGTCACTAGCGTAACGCTACCCTTAAGTGGAATAGGCGGCCATCGCTCTTTGCCACAACGCAAACAACAGCCAAAGTCATGATTAGAGATCCGCAGCAGGCGTGCCGTAAGGGAGAATTCATCGAAAAACCCACCAAATCAACGTCAAACGTCCATCAGGCAGATACATCATGATCATGACGACCCCGGTCTAACCTGCCATCTGGCGCAAGAAAACAGACCTCGCCCCCTCTGTTGCCCTGAGGTTTTATCCGCCAGGCCTGTGAAAGCGAGTAGGATAGGCCCGTTCCATTGATCACGTACGACAATATAATCCAGCGTAGAAGTCTGAACGTCTCGCCTACTCCGCAATAGAGGGAACGGGAACACCGCGCACTAATGAGAAATACCTTTCCCTATTTGTCAAGCTCGCCTCTTTACCTCCGCTTTTGTCAGCGTGGTACAAGCTGACCAGCAAGAGGTTTTCATTGTTTGGCCCCCTCTTTCTCTGCAAAAAACAATTGAGGTGGTGAGGACACACTTTACAGCTGCTTCCTGCGGACGCCAGCCGTAGCGCACTTCTTGCAGCATATCATTAATCTGGCCAGGCCCTTGCAAAGAAAGAAGTTCACTATCTACCGGACTTTTCGGCCACATTACTCTAGCCAGATAATACATTCATAGCGCATACGTCATAGATTCTCGCACACAATTGGTGTCCAAATGCTTCGCGTTTTCCTTCACTGACGGGAGGGCAAATGCTGAGCCAAAATTCTCTTTACTCAGGTAAAATGGTGCACGGTCGAACGCACGATCATTGGGGCAATTGATGAAAGTTTGAGTTTGCATTTTAGCTGCGGGCCACTGTACCAGTAACGATTTTGGCGGCTTCGGTGGGTCACTTTTCAAGCTTTAGAGAAAATACTAGGACGTTTTGCCTCAAACGTTTCATGCAGAGAAAACACCACTTTCGCGAGTGCAGAAAGACCAGTCCTTGGTAACTCACTCACCTCCATCCCAGCAACAAGAAAGAGGTAAGGTAAAGTACTTTCATTACTCAGAAGCCGTAAAAAAATTTGGAAAATTTTTCAAGTTGCGTCCTACACTCACGTAACATGACACGATTAGCGTGATATGGAACACCACTAAAAACATTGTCATCAAGATCTCATCTGCATGTTAGCAATCGAGGGATACGATCCAAAAGAACTAAACGTCTCACTAAAATCGCCCAGTCACTGCAGATGAGGTCTTTTTGAGGTCTGCAGATGCGACTTCTCACTGCAGATGAGAAGTCGCACAATGTATGGTGGCTTCACGGAGACGTCATCAGAAAGTGGCCGGGGAGTCACAACTGAATGATCTGTTTTCTTTAGTCTCTCTATTATTCATTTGAAGTTTGCTATAAAATGGGTGTCCTCGATATTGAGGTAAAGAAATCTTTTATGAATTAAACTTCTATTTTGTCTTGCTTGCGCCATATGTTAGCCATCGCTCGCTCCCAAGCAAATGAAGTACACTTTGTTGGAGTTCATAGTGTCCGCAAATCTGCAACTCCATATTGAAAGGGACCGGCTAAGTTAGACTGTTCGCGTTTCGCACTCTTCGGTACAATAGCACTTAATATTGTTCGCCTTTACGAGAGGTTTTAAAATCATTGCTACTTACCCTTGTATGGTAAAAGTTAACATCCCTTTTGAAAAAGAAATTAACATAAATGGGATCAAATATGTCAGCTGGATTTTATCCTACTCCACATACGGGGTTGGCGTGCTCTCGACGAATTCGAATATTTACTGAAAGTAATTAAGAGCGCATTAGACGACTGCAATGAAGGAAGAAAAGGCTGGACTTCCGGCTGAGCCTGAAAGACACTTAAATTCCAGCGATAATGGCCTGGACCAGTCCAAGGTCCGCATCGAACTAGTTTCTTGGGGCCGGTGGCGATACACGTTGCGGAGCGATGTTCCTGGCATAGAAGTATTTCTCGCAGTATTTCTCGCAGAAGTATTTCTCTCACACTCACACAGATCAGCATCACAGTATCTCGTTTTAGGTTCCAGATGAACTTGGGTGCACCGTATGAAGGGCAACATGATTCACCTAGTTGTTGTTGTGGTTCATCCAGGACAGGCGCGTAAAATAAAAGCATCTTTCTTCCTTCGGTTCTTGTGCGTCTTCTTCTCCTCGTCGGAACGTGCTTTAGCAGGACGTACACCCTTGGCTCAACGTACACTGTAAAATACTAGATTTTTCCCGCACCGAAATTGGCACGTACAAGAGAATCTTTAAGAACACAAAATGTATCCTACATATCCAGTCACTTACTGAGTTGCGAAGTTGAGGAAATATTTGCGGAAAAGTGTCTACCCGTGGAGGTGGGCCAGTGTCTAATGCGCCGGGCTGCCGAGCCTAAGGGTGCAAGTTTAATCCTGGCCGGTCGCCCACTCATTCCAATGTTGGCAAGAAACAAAAATGTCACCGTTTCGAGATTTTGGTGTAAGTGGTCCAAATTCGTCTCTAGTCCTCCGCCCGCTCCCCTATCACTAGCCAGGCTTCATACCCCCTTAACTTTCAATTTAGAAATCAACATTTATGCATGTCACTCGTAGGCGTGGACGTTTTGCTGAACGTTTTACTGCATCGAATAAATCGTGCATTTCCAATGACCTTAGCGTTCTGGGCAAGTTGGTAATCTGGAATTAAACCAAATATTTTTGCAAAAAGGGGGCATGCGGACGAAGCTAGGACCGACGCCCACAGCGAAAACTTCCAAATACACCACCCTGAGCTGGTGTCGCTAGTGGAACCGTTTTCAAGAGAGGCGAAACCCAGCGCACAACAACCAGCTCAAGATGTAACATCCAGCAATTGTACAAAAGTAGGTGTAGCTCCCTGCATTCAGAGTATCGCCTAATGACCCCAAGAAAAGAAAAACGAAGAACGTTGCGGTCTGTTTTGCGGTACACAGGAAGCTTGGGAAGCTGCGTAACTGACCAACCAAAACTGACTAACCCCGAAAACTGCAGCGAGAAACACCTGTAGAGATTTCTTGCTTGTGCGGCCCGGGTATTTTACAGCGTCCGGCCGACTAATAAAATGCAATACGTTAAGGAGAGGGGGCGCTGCCTGAATGCCTAGTTATGCGAGCACAACAATAACGACAAATCTGGCACTGGTGTGTTGATGGCCTCATTGTTGAAAAAACGTCTTTAAACCTATGTTTGACAAGTATGCGGTTTTATCCCGTGGCAGAACACCTGTTATGAGTGAAATTACGCAATCTGGGCGATTGCACGACTCGGAGTTACATGTGTTAGCTTGCCCTCGCTGGCACCTACCCAGATCGAACGAGGTTTCTTAGCTGCCGCATCGCCGAGCCTTTCATATTTTGTTAGGGTTCGCAAGCGCAGTCGATCCTTGCTATTTTTATAAGGTTGACGCAGTGGCGCAAATAAATGTAGTCTCAAGTTCGCGCCTTGCACCTATTTCGTGAAATTATGCATTTTAAAAGAAGGGTGTAGGACAGGAGCAGCAGTTTTAAGACCAGAACGAGACATGGAGAGGGAGAGAAAAAACTTCATATTTGTCGAGCTTAGTGTGATTTTACGGGTTCGCCCCTTAAAAGGGATCCCTGGTGCAGAATTCCTTTAATTAGACTGGCTCATCTTCATCGGTTCATCAAGTTAGGCCGGGTATCCAAGTGTGTGCTGGCCAGGGAAGCCCTCCACTGCTGGAAAGTGAGGTTGGGAAGTGGAGAGAAATATGGGCTGCACTGGCACGCCCATGTTATCTGGTATAGTGTGCAAGCCTGGGGACAGTGAGTACAGAGGGAAGGTTGTTGGGGGGGGTATAAAGTGGAGGCGGGTGGTATGGGGGTCGCCTAGTTGTAGCCTCGTGTCAAGAGAAGCGTCAGTGCGGTGCGTGAGACTGCAGCGAGTTTGTATGTATTGGGAGAGAATTTCTATGTAGCCACTAGATCCGTGAGTTTGATCTTGGGGTTGGGTCGGGGGATAGAGATTGGCCACCATCGACAAGGGCTCATTGTATCAAATCGCTAGCCGCGGTGTGAGCCTCTTCATTGCCGGGGATGGCGACGTGTCCATGAGCTCAGAAGATGCACGTCACCGTGGTCGTCGAGCAGGTTTTGAGGATGAGTAGGGCTGATGAAGAGATACCGGCTGGCTGACTGCGAATCGGCGAGAATAGTGACTGCTTCAGAGCGAGATGTAGTAGCCAGAACATTGATGGTTACCCATGGGAGACTCTGCGAAAAATTATATCTGCGCAGAACGCAAAATCTACAACGTACCCCCACCGGATTCCATCTAGGCGCCTTTCGTAAGACTAACAGCCAAAATAGACTCTAGTTCACATGTGCAACCAAATGTTTGACCATTGCTCCAGCGGGAACAAAGCGTTTATGGGTTAGAAAATATAACTGCTTCTGACAAACAAGGGAAAGAAACCAACTCACAGATTATAATCGCAAAAACGAAAGTCCGAACGCTGGATCATCATTATTTTCCAAGCGAAGATTGGGATTCTGAGGCAAAAACGTTGAAGTTGCAGACAATATCTATCGTGTGACAGTGATATGGAGGTTATATAAGGTCTGTTGTGGTGGTAAGGAGTCAATGTACAACATCGAGAAAACTTGGGGCAATGCCAGACGAGGTTGTTGAGCTCCGCTGGGGTGGGGTGGTGACAATAGGTACAATGGAGGGCGTTCTGTAAATAACAGGCTGACGCAGAACGGGTGTTATGCAAAACGAGCTCGCATCGTCTACGACACTGCAGCTGCATGACTCGCCAAAATCAAATGTGGATTGAAATAATTCGTTCTGTGCGTTCACGCAGGAGGGTGTATTAGATATCTAGTGAGCCCTACAGTAGTGTGCTGAGTTTCAATTTAAAGAAGCGGCAATTAAGTCTTTATGAAAGTATGCAGCGACTAATTGTTCTCTCCTTTGCTGCAGGGAATTCTGGTATTGGCTGGACTGACGCGTAAGACGCGATCGCGTGGCAGGCACTGAAGCCTCCGTTTTTACGGGGCGCCCTCAGGGGCTCTTAACAAGTTCTACATGGTTCATGCGCCCAGTTTTATCTCCACAGCTTGCTTTTAGTTGCGGCATGACGAGATACCCCAAAAAAACAAAGATGAAAAACTCCCACCTCCCCTCGCGGGAACCCCTGTGTAGATGCGACGCATAGGCGGAGCGGCGAAGGGACCGCGTTTTATAGCGCGCATAACGTTGAGGGGACTGCGTAAGCCGGTCCCAGTCGATGACGAAGTTGGCGTACTTGTAAAGCGGCGTTGACTCTAGGTGTTTGAGCCAAGCGTGGATGTTGCTTTGCCGGAGAACGGCACACCGGTTATATGCGCAGCCCGCCCGAAGGATAGGAAACCACGGAAGAGAGAGTACTGCACATGTGCCGACCCCAGCGCGTCTGCCGCGGCTATGACGCAACACAATCCAACACAATCCACTTTAATCCAATCTAATCCAAATCCAAATCCAAATCCAATCCAATCCAATCGAATCCAATCCAATGACCCACGCGAGAGAGTGTTCGCTATCGGAGAGGAGAGGGGGTGAGCGGCAGAGAGCGCAGCTGGCGCGGCGAGGAGAATGGGGTAGGGCTGGACAACGCCGACGACGACGACAACGACAATGACGACGACGCCGGAGGGACAAGGCGAGTGAATCAGATGCTCTGCATCTAAAAATACCGATCGTACTTGAGTGTGCGCGTCGTGAGGAGCGCCCAGCGCCAGCCAGCTCGACCTTCGAGAACACTTTGCCCAGCGTTCGGGGAGAGATCTCTCCCGTGCGGTTCTCCTCGCCAGGTAACTTGCGTCCGCGCTAGAAGAGGGAACGCCGAGAGAGAGAGAGAGAAAGAACTTTATTCTGGAGCTGTTGGGTCAACGGCGAGTGGTGACCAGCGCTTGGAGGGCGCCGGTGACCTGGGCTGCTCGTTCAGCGAGTCCTTGTTGGACCCGCGGATCCGAGCTGCCTAACGCCGCCTCCCAGTGGTCCACACAAGAGATGAGAGGGGATGAGTTTTGAGGGCATTGCCAAATTATATGAGCAACTGTTTCGTGGGCTCCACAGTCTGGACATTGGGGAGAGGGAAATACAGATGGATAAATTGCATGTAGTCTGGTGCGACAGGGGAGGGTATTGGTTTGGAGAAGGCGCCAGTACCGTTCCTCGGTAATAGAGAGTGACCAATGGGGTGGAGGGTAGCGCCGGCGAGAGAGGCGGTAGTGGCAGGTAATTTCCTGGAAAGTCAGAAGGCTGTCGCGGGTTGATTGGGCTCGTTCGAGCTACAGGCGCCGAGTGCGCCAAACCGGTCACCGCAGGTTCTAGCGCTCGCTAATGCGGTCCACCTTGTGAGAGACGTAGAAGCCTGTGGACGAAACGATCCGAGCCTATAGGTCATAGAGAAGGTTTAGCGGCCAGTTCGAAAATCCATGTGAAGTGCAACATCCGGGTCTCTGACGAATGAAGACGGGCCAACAGCGCTGCTGTTTCTCCAACCTTGCACTATAAGTGCAGGCTGTGCCAATTTGTTTCAGACTGGTTATAACGAAGAGCGAGCTCCCAAATCGTACGGCTGCCTATTCTCCACACGCAAAGCGTTTCCTAAAGTCATCTGTATTTCATAACTTCCTATGAATCTCCGACCGTTTATCATTTCTTTACTTTTTTTCCCTCGTCGGGACGCTCTGCCTACACGCACTACCCGTACCTTCACATTCGGCTTCCCCGCATTGTTCTGCGCCTCACGCGAACTTGCCTGACTACATGTGGGAAAGCCAAAGTGCCTCCTCGCAGTCGGCGAGCCTCTCGGTCGACCAGCGAGTTCGAGATGCGATCTCCGGGGGTGGCCGTTCAGACAGCGCTTTGAGCGGATTTGTTTGGTATGCCCGTCCTTGGAATGCCGAACGAGGGCAGCCATGTCCACCGCAGGCAGCTAGCGAGGCAATGAGAGCGCGTTGCGATGTCCAGGATTGGACTGTAATCGCGGTTGTTTGAAACCCTCGGTTACCTTAAATTAAATTGCGCTGTGGAAGAAATCCAACGCCGCTGCCACCCAGCTAGCCTGCATACTCCTGGGGTGTTTATTATTGAGCAATAAATGACAATGAGCCGATACGCTTATCGCTGCCTTTGTTCCGACGAGCTGTTGCTGGCGCGGTACAGCATGGGGCCGCGAGGTGGAAGTTAGCAGGATATGAAGCTGGGAGAAATGAGAATAGAAAGTAGAATAATGTGCCTCTTCGCAGGTTTTGCTGTCACATGAAAATACCTACTTTAGTATCACACACCCCTTGCCCCTTCACGTTATTTTTCCGCGTATTCCCTACTGCAAAATATGCAGGATCCCGAAGGGCTGTCTGGCCCCACAAAAAATGCACTTTAAAGCTTCCACCACCAGCACAGCCACAGTAATAATGCTCGAGCATTGCAAACGAGGGGGTTTGTGAAAGGGTGCCCTAAAGTTAGAACTTTCTCTATGAACTGAACCTCGTGCATGGGTACCCGCAGCTTGGCCTACGAACAGTTTGCCGTACCTTAGCGTGTTGTAAGGTTTAGAGTCATGACTTCATAACGCAATACTCGGTACATGGCTAGCGGGGACGATTGACGAAATCTCTCAGTAATATTAATGAAATTAAAAAGGAGGCCAAAAAAGGGATATAATGAGGATGGTGGAACGAGTTCGGTAGAAGGTCTTATTTATGTCATTTTAACAGGCTTGGCTCCAGACATTTTTCGTCGTCCAATGAAGAATTAAATATCATAACCAAACATTAAAATACAACGTTCGAAATACAGGTGAGCTACAAGCAAACATTTTTCCTACTATTCATCCTATAAGGTATCGTGTTTTAAAGGGACACTGAAGTGAATTTGTCAAGCTCCCGTTTTTGCTTGCACTGCGCAGACTGGCTCAAATTAGCACACTTTTCATCGTTTATCCGGTTGACAAATCGGTAATTATTTTACAAAGCGCGAAAGAAGAAAAACTACCATGCGCGGTTTGCGGCGGCCGCACCAACTAAAGCTGTGACGTTGGGAGGAGCGGGCACCGTGATTGGACGATGCCCAAGGCGAGCAACCAAACAGGTTTCGGTTTCGGTTTCGGTTCTGTAAAACACAACCGGTGGCGTTGTTGGATGGGCATTCTCAATAACTCACAAATCATCGTACCGCGCTTCTGGCATGTTGTCAGCTGTAAAAATGCATAAAGATAAGCCTCCCAGGACGGCTTGGAATCGCAGCATTCACTAGCCGAGGCCTACGCAGTGCATGGACGCCCTCCGCGTGCCCGCAGACGCCCAAATGTCATCGCGCTTTTCCCCCATATTTGGAGCTTGCCTCACTCATGCCTGTACCGTAAAAAGCGTGTTCGCACCAGGCCAAGGGTCTGTTCATTCTGGCATGTGCCCCCTGCCCGCAAGCAGTCAGTGCTTATGGCAACAGCACGCCAACGAGAACTCGCTAGCGCGCCAGTGCCAGCCTGCGTGCGTTCTGCGAACTAGTTCGTGGAGCAATGTAAGTTGCGGCCCAAAAAAGGTCAACTCAATGTAGAAAACATCGGCAGAAAACGAAAAAGTTAACTTACAAAAAAAAGCACGTACCCGCGGGGACTCGAACTCGTGACTTGCAAAACACTTGCTTGAACATACCTAGCGCCCCAGACCACTCGGCCACGGGACGGGCTCCGCCGACTTTGGTAATATAAGGTATATATTGTACAACAAGTTTACACTTTTATTTAGTTTTGGCATTTCAAGCAGCTTAGGTGACTATTTGTTGTATTGCGCTCGCGCAGTAAGCGTTCCCCGAGTTTCCACAATAGCTCACGTCTAGCAATTGCATTTCGTAGACGGAAATCCGTTCGCAGATGCGTAGTCGCGCTGCTGACCGCTGTGCTTGTTCGCCCAGCGCAAAAAAGTGCTTCCCGCACCTTATTTTTACGCTGTACGGTAAAAATATCAGTTGATTTTATTTCCTTAGTACCTATATTGACTTCGCTGACTCTTTTCCCGCCTTCAAGAGGCCTTATATTTTCCTACTGGCGTACCAGTCAGCGAAGCGTCGCATGTGCGCTTGTGCAGCGCTTGTGTGAAGCGACCTTGACTTGGAGCTAGATACAGTGTACAAATTAACCAAGTAAAGAAAGGCCCATTCTTCCATTCACAAACGTGTCCCGGCTTCGTTTCAACTGAGCGAACGAATTGCGACGATCCGTCGGCGGCCGGCGGACGAAACGCTCGGTCGACTGACTCTGTCTGAAGGCCGGGGAGCCGTGCAGTAGCGCAGCCAATTGCGAGCTCGGCTCCTCGCGACGTCACACGAAAACGCCGCAGAAAATGGGCGAGCGTAAAGAGAGGAGGACAGCATTTTCGAATTATTTTTCTACTAAATAAAATCGCGTAAACGCGCCCAGAGTGGTCGTAACATGCCCTGGGGACTCCGGACTACAATTTGCGCAAGTAATCCCGCAATGTTTACATATCACTTCAGTGTCCCTTTAATTCCACCGAGTCCTGTGCTCCAATTCCCAGAATTAAGAACGCTGGTTTGTTTCTTTGCAAGAGCATTAGTTTCCTTATCGGTATAAAATGAAGGTTAGTCGCCGACGCTATGAATAGAAAAGTTTACATGGTATTAATAAACAGACCATTCCAGGAATGAAAATGGAACATATGGACGCAAGACGGTTGAGAAAAGAGACTAACTCTACACCAAAATCACAATGGAACGCAGCATTCCAAGTACTTAGGTATAAACCACTGGGAACCAACCAGCGGAATCAAACGCCTAGAAAATTGTTTGCTAATTAATATACACCAAATAGGCGTCTTCCTCGTCGCCACCGTGTCCGCTGTCTGTCGATGTTTTTTTTTTTTTTTGTTCTATCTCAATAAGGCTGCTTCTACATAAGAAATGTTCCCAGTTGTCATACCGGCTAAGCGTTGCCAACCGTGTATCACCAATTTTTGGCACTGTAAGCCTGCTGAACTACGTCGATACACTAACTAGGCCGATGACGGTTGCATGAATAACGCATGAATGTCACTGCGATTTCATGAAGGTACAATAGTGCAGATTCGAAGTTTCTTACTCGAGTGTCTGTTGGGTATGCCACTTGGTAACCTATTGAGCTGGAACTCGAATCGTTGAGCTTTGCTAGTACACGGGCGTAATCGTCTTGTTCGGGCAAACCTGTGGCACATGCTGCGATTGAGCAATTGTATACGGGCCCGCGTGCAGGGAATACGCCGTGTATTTGACGTGCTCGTTTGGTCGTCATAATGAGAGCGGTAAAGTCGAAGTAACCTTATTGTCGAACTAAATGAGTTGGTTTTGGCATTTGTCACGCTTGACTCCGACAGCTGGTAAACCAGTTTTTATTTTTACGTGATACACGCAATCCCCATTCCGTGTTTTCGTGGAGACAACAGTGCCACATATGCTGCCCATATTTATTCTTTTTTCGCAAGCAAAATGTGTGGTAGAGCGAAAGCATCCATAAAGAAATTGGCAGAGTCCCCCCGATTTTTAGTTCTGGGGTTTTTGGGTTGCGTACTATAAAGTTTCAGGAACCCGTTACTAACAATCTTAGGGAGGGGCTATTTCTGGGCACACCTTATCTTTGAGCGTTGAGTTCTGCCTCTGGTCAGGATGTGTTATCCCCGGACAAAAAGGTTGTCGTTCCAGCATCCCTTAAAACCTTTTCTTAAGTTACACACAGAAACATTGCCAGTTAAAGCGCAAGTAGAATAGAAGTGCGGTTTTGGGAGTTTGTTGAATGTGTGCAGTGCTCACGGATTGAAACGCGACACTTCGAGCGCGTGGCCGCCGGTACATTCAGCGCCGGCTGTGGACGCCCGTGGAAGCTAGGCGTTGCATTGTGGTATACCGCGACGATGAGAGCGTGGTGACCCTAGGCTTACTGCTTCCAGTTGCCAATGAGCGGGACTGTGTTTCCCCACAGCGACAGCTGGGCGCTGCGAGCCTGGAGCGCTGGAATGCGTTTGTGCGCCGACGGTAGTAGCCCTGCTGTCCGCGCAGCCAATTTCGCGACATCGTGTGCGCGCGCTCTTGTTACGCGTGCCCTTCCAATGCGGCACAGTAATGTTCATGTAATGCACAGTCACGCTCATCTGAATAAAAGAAACTGCTGTGCGAAGGAACAGCACACTTTACACCAGGATGTAAACTAAAAAAAAGGAAAGACGCCATTTCAGGCACGGTCGCATGTGGTGCAGTGCACTAGTATACTTCGTCGGCTCTCCACTTTTTAAGTGCGATGCACTTTATAAGCGACCCTGAATCCGCCGTCCGCATTGCTCCTCCTCCTCTCCCCTAGCAACGGCGCGAGGAGCGGAGAGGAGCGTCTGTAGCAACGGCGCAGCGACGTCACACCCCACGTGACCCGCGCGCGCTCCGCCTCCCGCGCCGTGGCTGCGCGCGCCCGCGCCGGCTCCCGCACCGCTCCTCGCGCCGTGACGTCACACTCCCACGTGACCGCGCGCTGGCGCCTTTGCGTCTGCTCCCCCTCTCCTCGCGCCGTGACGTCACATGCTCTGCAGCTGGCGCGCCTCTCCCCCCGTTAGGTTTGCACTCACCCTCGGCGCGCGCCTCTCCCCTCGCCTGACAGCTCCCCCTCGCCGGTACTGCGCCTCTCAAGGCGATGGCAGAATTACTACGCCGTGTACTCTCGGCGCAAGAAATGCATTCGCACTTCCTCACGATTCCCTTCGGGGAGGTGGGGGCAATTTTTTATTAGTTTATATCATGGAGTAAAGTTGACTGTTCCTTCGAGCAGACGTTCGTTTGATCAGATAAGCGTGACTGTGCCTTAAATGCACATTATCTGTGTCGCATCGGAAGGGCACGCGTAAGGAGAGCGCCCGAGCAGACGATATCGCGAAATAGGCTTCGCGGACCGCCGGGCGGCTACCACAGGCGCAGAAACGCGCTCCAGGCTCGCAGCGCACCGCTTCCACCACGGCGAACCACAGCCCCGCTTATTGCAACCGGAAGCAGCAAGCCTGCGGTTAAAACGCTCTAACCCCCGCGGTATACCACAATGCAACACCTAGCTTCCACGGGCGTCCACGGGCGGTGCGACGTATTTTTGGATTCGCTTGACGTTGGCCATTGCGCACTGTTGGCTGAGGTCCATTTCATTCAACGCTGGTGGGCCATACGGAGTCTATACGTGTCTGATAGTCTCCCATCTCCCAGGAAAAGTTCTTTGAGAGGAGAGGTTTGTTTATATGGGAGAGTGGCTTCAGCAGGTTTTTCAAGCCTGTTTTCAGCACTGCTGTGTCTCCAAAGACTGCTAGAAACCACTATCACGTTGCAGCGTCGGTTAACGCCTTGTAACGAAGCGTGAGTGGGTGATCTTAACCGAGCCTACCTAAGGCACAGCATCTATGCGAGCCCAGGAAACTACAAATGAGAAAATTGAGGCCCGTCAGGCTCTATGAAGTTGATCATAAGTTTACTGATTGGTACGTCGCAGGCTCTTCCCGTCAAGGCTTTTTCCGTGTTCTGGCTGCGGTTGCTATCATTTTAAGGAGAGCGAATTTCTTATCGACATTGCATGCCTTGCGCTCGTCCAGTTCAATGTTGAAACCAGCCCAGCCATTCGAAACGTCCTCGATGAATTCTGCCAGCTGCATGAAGAAATAAAAGACAACAGTGGAGACGATAGCATTTGTTTAATTATTTACACACTACTGCCCGCGGCAGGTAATCAATCCCGGAAGTAGTTTAAACTTAAATTAGTACAAACGAAAAGGGATAGAAAGCAGCACCTCCCAAATAGGCAAGATAAGACAACCAACAGCAAGGAAACAAAATATTGTCTAAATGACAAGTAATTTACCGTAATAAACACGCAGGAATGCAAAACTTGGAACGCAACTTTTCCATGATGCTACATCAAACCCACACACAGAAAGCATTAAAAATTAGGAAGCGACACAAGCAAACCCAGGTTATTCAAAATCACCACCAATCACTGCACAAATGAAACAGCAGTCAACTAGACGAAATCAACCGCTACGCAAGTATATTGAGTGTGGGGCTGTGTATGGAGGTCAATCGGGGACAACACTGTTAGAAAACAAGAATTACATTGGATACAAGTGTCTCTCAAGAGCGTAATGTACGCCGCTTCCTACACCTCCATTCAAAACTATAAAGTGCAGGTATATTCTTAGATGACCTGTAAGAATTTACATCATCAAAAATGTTTAGCCACTCGCGGCTTTCCATAGCGTTGTTTTGGTTTTCTTCTCAGCCTAACTACTTGAGGTTGTTCGATAGTCAACAATAGGTGAAGTGTCCAATAAAGCAGCCAATTTTCTGGTCATAAAAAACGACAAGCGGTAAAAAGGATCGGTGTCCCACTCACCACAGCCTTAATATCGTTTCCGTCCATCGTTGTCAAGAAGTGGTGTGTTCTATTGCTTTCCCAGGTCGCATACTTTGCAAGCTCTTCTTTATCGTCCTTTAAGACAATATTCTGACCAGTTTCTGGGCAAAGTGCGTCCACTGTGCCAAGAAAGGCGTCCTCGCATAGGTCATTGTACTCTTTGATTTCATCTGTGCTTGTGTATATCATGACGCCGAACGTCAACGAGAACATTACTCTAAACTTATGGCCCTGCTTCTTGATTTCGATCCACGTCTTGTTGGCGATGCTCTGCGGGAAGATAAAGCAGAGCGCAATGTTAATATCAACCAGTAAAGGCGTTTAGAAATAACAGGCGAAACGTTGCCGAGTATGTTTTGGTGCCTACCCTGTAATATCTATCTGAAGGCAATAAGCCAGTGGGAAATTACTTCAAGCTGCTGGCTGGTGTTAGAAGCTGTTCCATGTCGGTCAGCAAACACTGCCATAACTATTGGAACAAACTGGATTACCTGTCATGTGCATGAAATCTGTGACGTCGATTATAGCGTACAAAAAGCTGATGAAGCACGGCCACTAGCACGGCAGCGGTTCCAATGTCGGCAGCGTACCGATTCTCGTCGTCAACATTAACGCATACGACCAGGTTGTGGGCGTGGACGCGAGGGCACCAGCATCGACGTCCGAAACTGCTTCGTCCCTACTTCTGGCCATACAAGGTTGTTGGTCGCTTTAACGACGTCAACTACGAAGTTGCACCTCTACTAAGGCACACTGCTCGTGACGCAGGCCAACTTCAGGGGACGTGTACGTGGTCTTAATGAAGCAGTAGTACTACGACCGAGAGCGGCTTTCCAATCCCTACAACGTGAATGTTTAACGTGCTGATGGACAGAACGCGGTCTTCAATTAGTGCGGAGGTTTCGATTCAGCACGGACATACTCCTATACCTGCCAAAGATATCGTCATCTGTTCCTCATTGAAGAATCTTGGGGCATTGTGACGATGTTCCTTCTTAAGAGGGGGCAATCCCACAGTTCAGTCATTGAACGGCAGCTGAAAGTTCTTCAAAGAGCGCGGACTGGTGTAATTATAGTGGCCATGCCGTGATTCCTTGCTCGCGCGAGACAGGTGGGTGCATTCCTTCTCTGAAAAGAGGACGACGCTAGCTCGCGTGTTCTCTCTGGTGTCCCATCGTCGCAATTAGATGGACCAACCAGTTCGATCCAGTTCGCTAGGTAAATTAGCTGTTATCCAAACGAGTCTCCACATTCGCTACAATATATTTAGCATAGAATAAGGTTCCAAAACTAGCTTCAGCGTGTTCCTCGTCATCTTTTCTGCCGCAACGTGGCGCACTATCGAAGGTTACGAAAGGACTTTCATCGACAACACCATATAGCTGGAGCAAAGAATGAGCTTTACAATAAAAGGGAAATATGTTCTGCACCCACTCCTTACGCCTTGAGCGGATCAACTTACGAAACTTGGAACAGCGCTAGCTTTTTTTCCGAGCCGGTATGCGACGTAGTTTACCGTGCAGGCGCCGTGCGTAATGTCTTCCGTTGAAGGGGTGATATGAGTTTGCAGGATAATCGTGTTGACGTACCTGCAGAAACGCGTAATTAGGGGACATTAACAGTCTGGTTCTTTCAGCACAGCGCAGTATTAATTTTGATTGATTGATTGTGGGGTTTAACGCGACGACGCAACGCAGGCGATGAGGCGCGCCGTAGTGGAGGGCTCCGGATTAATTTTGACCACCTGGGGATCTTTAACGTGCGCCGAAATCTCGTACACACGGAGTATTAATTTTAGGTATATAAATATATATATATATATATATATATATATATATATATATATATATATATATATATATATATATATATATACCACCTCCTCTTCCACAGAGATCTATTCTTCTGGATATGGAACTAAACACACGAAAAAATTAGGACGGCTCCGCACTGGCGGCGGGAACACCGGGCAGACAGTGCAGGTGGAGAACCCACCTAGCTTATTTTTGGTTAGGTTAAGTGTATGCGTGGTTACACTTAAGTACTTGGCCAAAGTTACTGAGTAAAGGTGCTTCGAGGCCCGTTCAAGCTTTCTGCGTGGTGCCGTCGTTATATCCCCCCACCCCCCGGAGCAGTGGACATTCCCCCAATAAAGTATGTAATAAGTAGGCGCGCCGCCGGCTTTGCGGTGAAGCTCTAAAAGTAGCTGAAGACGCAGCGGTACGAGCGTTTGATCACATTTTGTGAACTCGTTTAATAGCCACCATTCGGCTTGTGTGATGCTGGTTAGGCTGGTTAAGAAGTTGATTAACGTTATCGCTACTTGGAATTTGGCCTTCTTTCATTTTGGAAATATTTCTTCTCGTTGCACCGCCAAAACTGTCCCACTCGTCGCAACGAGCGATCGCGTGAGCCACCTCGCAACGAGTTTGCAAAGCCTTCATTGTGTCAGTTGTGTAAGGTCCACCCCGTCACGCGTTTACAAAGCCGGGCTTGGTCCAGTTGTATCGCGCTACCGACCGGTGGCGGCGTGAGTCCCGTCCAAGCGCGGCGAGGCAAAGCTACGGTGGTGCTAGCGGGCACAATGACGTCTTCGCACGCCAATGTTTTTCTGCTCACGTTTGGACTACCTCCCACCAGCTTAACGAACAGCATTGCTCTTAAAAGAAAACTTGCACATGTATAGGTATAATCACACGGCACTACTACAAACATCCTACCATTGATAAAAAAGGGAATTTCGAAAACTGTATTCGGAGCGGGTGTCACTCAAAGATTAACATGTTTTTTGTTCACGGCCGGCTGGGGGTCGCGTCTTGCGACCCCCGCGTCGCGTCATCTACTCCAGCGTACATCACCCATACATCCAGATACTTTAATACGCGTCAGCGGGAAAACAAGGACTATATGAAGAATGACAAATATGCGCATCTATCCTCACACTGCGGTTCGTGTGGCTGCACCTTGTTATTCGGTTTCAGAAAGGCAGTCTTTAAACACGAAAGGTAGCGCACGCTGGAGATATTAGAACCAGATTGCATCGCGAAGAGCAGTCACTGTATCAGCCAGGACTGGATTAGATTGGCAGATAAAGAGGTTGCATTTGTGGTTATTGCTCACTCACTCCCGCACACGTGCAACGTTTGTTGTTCGTGTGTTTTCTGCCCCTGTGCGCAAAGGAGTGCGCTCTGTGTGGATATTCGTTTTAAATATCTAGTATATGTATTTGTGAATTGAAATTTCAGTTGTAAACATGAGACCGGCGTCCCCCTTTGGACAGCCGAGCTGGGGTAAGTCGAGGCTTTTCGTTAGTCTGCTGTTGCTCCGCCTCACGTAGGGGTGGGACGTAGGTTCCCAGACCACCAGTGGAATTTCGGAAACCGACTTCCAGGCCCACCGATGGATGGCGCTGGTGGATGGAGCAGGATGGAGATGGAGCAAGATGGAGATTGAGCAGGATGAAGATGATATATAAAGGTGAAGGATACAGGGCTCATGCCAATTCGTACAGGCCTATTACAGTTACCTCAGTGGCATACAGGCTGGCAATGCAAGCCATAAAAGCAGAACTACAGGCCTGGATGGAGGGGAACATCATACTGGGAAAACTACGAAATGTTTTCAGACGAGACTGACGGTTAGAGGACAATTTATTTGTCCTAACCCAATGCATACAGGTGTCGATGGCTCACGAGCGACCACTATGGATAGCATTTCTCGATATAAAGGGAGCCTACGACAACGTAGTTAGAGAACTTCTATGGAGCATACTTGAGTGGGAAGGATTATGCCAGGACTTGATACAGCTGTTACAGGGAATTTACAATGAGAGTGAGGTGCAAATCACCTGGGAGGACCAAAAGTGCACGGAACCGGTAGTCACAAATAGAGGCTTAAAGCAGGGTTGTCCTCTGTTGCCATTGCTGTTCATGCTGTACATGGCTAGACTAGAAAGAAAGCACTCGGCCATTTAAGCCATCAGTTGTGTACTGCTACGCATGTTATAGACAAGGGCACATGAAATCCTCCTTCCTTACCCGCCGAAGAAATACCCTATGGAAGCCACGGCTCCGCAGGCTTTCCGATGCGGCCTCTGCTGGTCAGATGACCATGATATTACTTTCCGGAAGTGCCCTACAAAGTTGGAGGCAAACAAGAAAGTTCGCGAGCGCCGTTCACAGCGAAACGAAATTCGCCGTGAATTTCCACTGCCAGATCAGGGGCCGACCTCTAATCGATACACTGTTTTGGCTCCATTAGAGGAAGACGCGGCCGCAGCTGAACCTCCAGCGACAGAGACGATAACGTATAGTGCAGCGGTTAAAACGCCCGTGGTGGCCGTCGACGTTCATCACCCGTACAAGAATCACCTGCTGATGATATGGAGGAAGAATGGGAAATTGATAACACAAGGCTACGTTACAAAAGGAAATTCAGTGTCTTAAGCAACGCCGTGCAATTCTTCAGCGCCAGCGCGTGAACAACCGCTCCACTGCAACCCAATCCGCGACCCTGCCTGTGCCTCCAGTTATCCAGGTTTCCACGTCGACAACCATCTCACCTTAAGAACTACTGTGTTTCGTCGCGAAGCAACTCCAGACTCTCACCTCGGCATTGTTGGCTAAACTCCACCTGTGATGATACCTGTATCTGTGGGCTCGCCGCAAGGCGTTCTGCAATGGAACGGCCGGGGTATATCGGGCAAGGTTGCAGAACTTAGACAACGCATTCTGTACGGTAAGCTACATGTATGGGCACTACTACTCCAGGAAACAATTGGTTTCCCTTCTCTTCCTGGATATGTGGCTTATTCATCTCCCTCCATTCTTGATCGTCTAACCACAATTCCTGATGTCCCTCCAGGAAAGGTAGCCGTATACGCCCGGGCGCGATGGTGCACACTGTGGCAGGAAGTCGTCACTGTGCTGGTTCGCCTCCCCCGTACGGACGTCATCATAGTGTCATGGTATGCTCGCCCCTACAGCGGCCGTACAGCTAAACTATGCCTCGGATGGCTTTCCCATCTACGTTGACGGCATTCCGGCTGTCCAATTTTGGTGGCGGGGGATTTCAACGCTCCACACTACGTGGGGCTACGCCACTTCCAGTGCGCGTGGTGTGTGTGTGTGTGTGTGTGTGTGTGTGTGTGTGTGTGTACGACATGTTTACGGACGCTCAGTATGTTCTCCTAAATGACGCGTCAGTGTCTACACGACGCCGTGAACATCCACGTGCTTCTCCAAGCTCACCTCGACCCACCTGACTTATCTTGGTGGTTAGGAAGTGCTTCAGTGTCCTGGATGTGTGAGCCAGACTGCTGTAGGAGTGACCACCATCCGATTTATCTCAACCTTTCTCCCAGCCGGGTGAATCGTCTTCGAAGACAGTGTCGGGTGGTATACTGGGACCTCTATCGATCGACAGCAGCTACGATCGTCTCCAGCACCTTACCTGACCCATGCCAGAGTCTCCGCGTGGCTTTGGAAGCAGCGACTCGTACGACGTGGGTCGAGGAATCGCGGCCTGCCACTGACCTACGACCTTGTCGTCTGTGGGCCGCGCGCCGTCAAGCTGACCTAATGTCAACGCGGAATCCCGCATCAATCGATGCACGTCTGAACCTTGACCGCCTCACAGCAGCAGCCCGCCGACATGAACGACGACTGTCACGGGGCCGCTGGCTAGACTGGTGCGCCTCACTTGGCCCTTCGTCGTCTACTGCCTCGGTTTGGCGAACATTCCAAGCAATGGAACCTGGTCACCGCCCTCCAGATCCAGCAGCTAGTGCCCTTCTAGCATCTGGCCGGACACCATTCGCCTTTGCCTCGCTCGCTGCAAGTACCTTCTTTCCCGCCTTTGACACACCACCAGCTGTCTTTACTATTCCAAACTGCCTACCGACATTAGCAGGTCCATTCCCCCCATGCAAAGACATTGAAGGGATTCAGGCACCCCTTACAATGGCGTAATTCTTGGCAGTCATTGACCATGCCAGTCCCCGCACTGCACCGGGACCTGATGGCATCCTTTATGAGCTATTTATCAACACGGAAGGCTCTACACTTGACGTCATACTTGAAGCCATAAATGCAGCGTCGACTTCAGCCACAATTCCTGATTCCTGGCGTCACGCGGAAATCGTCGCTATCCCGAAGACCGGCAAAACACCAGACCGGATTTCTCACCTTCAGCCAATAGCTCTGACATCAACGATTTGTAAGCTGATGGAGCGCATGCTAGCTACACGTTTTACTGGGTGGCTTGAGCGATATTCCTGGTACCATCCCGCCCAAATTGGATTCCGACCCCAGTTGGGCGTCGAAGATGGACTGCAGCACTTTTCTGATATGATCCTGATCGGAGGACGCTTTCGCCGGATTCCAACCGTCCTTGCAATTGATATTAAGAAGGCCTACGACAATCTAAGCCGCGAAGCCATTGTTCGGATCCTAGAGTGGATTAAACTGCGCAGGCGTGTCGGCACATTTGTGAACGCCTTTCTTCGCGACCGCACATTCACCCTTCGCTTGGCCGGGAAGGCTACAGGACACTTCACATCGCACCGTGGTGTGCCACAGGGCTCTGTGTTGTCGCCGGTACTGTTCGATATCGCCTTGCTTCCCCTAGCTTGGCGGTTGGCGGAGATACCTGACGTGTATTACATCATGTATGCTGACGACATCACTGTGGTCCGTGCAACCTGACATCTCTGTCCAAGAAAACGCGCTACAAACGGCGTTAAACATGACTGATTCCGGGTGCGCCCAAGTAGGACTTGAACTATTGGAAGAAAAAACGTCATACTAACAAACATGGCCGTGACTAACAAACATGGTCCTATCAAATGTCAGTGACTAACAAACATCGCCGACGCCGACTTGAGAAACGGCCTCTCTGGTTGTTTATTCATCAACAACCTCGACAGGAGGTCCCAGCTATTCGTGTGCTGGGCCTTGATGTTGCCTCGTCTGGGTCCGCGGCTCCATGGGTGAAGAGTGCGAAGGATCGTGCCGCACGGACAATACATTTGATACGTCGAATGGCGACGAAGGCTGGCGGGTCGCGCACCAGCGTTGCTCGCCTCCTTGTGCGGTCAGTGTTGCAACCCAGACTCGTGTACCAGGCTCAATTCAACCATCTCACAATGAGGGACTGGGATCGCCTCGAAGGCATCAACCAGGATGACATGCGGGCCATTACTGGACTACCCCGAATGACCCCGATACCATCTCCGCAGGGGGAGGCCCAACTCAATAGGATTGATGAGCTGGTGCACCAACGCCGCTCTGCCTGGGCCCGTAAAATATCGATGACCGGTGCCGCCTCTGCGCTAGCCCGGTACATGAGGTACGTTGTACCAAGTACCACTGTGAAAGGTTCAAACATTCCTCCGTGGCAGCGAGTACAGTTAACAGACAACTAACCAATCGTTCGCCTCCGTCACGCCGTACCTCGCCAGGCCACGGCCCGTCTCTCGCCTACATAGCCCAGACGTGGAGACGCCAATTGCATATGTAGACGTCAGCGTCAAAAACGGCATGGTGCACACTGAACTCATCTGCACCCAGCTACCAGAGGTGAACCAATGTTGCTCTTATGAGGCTAACCCGATGCCACCAGCGTATCTTGCTTAACTAGCAGCAATACACGATGGGATGGCCGCAATACTGCTTATTGTCCAGGCAAGGTCATACTGTCGACTAATAATACGCACAGACTCTCCATCCACGACATCTGCCGCGTAACACAAGATACAGCGTTCGCAGATGACATTCACCACTTAGCACGAAGCACTCTACTGCAGATCCGCATAGAATGGGTACCCCGTTCAGCTGTACCCGGCAGTAGAGAGGCAGACACGGCTAGTCATCCGCATACCTTGATGCGACCACTACCACTTTTCCCCGAAGATCCAAGTTGAAACCTGGCACAACAGAAGGAAATTCTCCGGCGCACCACCCTACCCATCATACCCCCGCGTGGTTCAAACCTCCCTGGTGACTTAACTTGCCGAGAGGAGGTTGCGCTGCGGAGAATACGCGTTGGGATGGCCCTTACGCCGTCTGTGACTGCCTCTTGGCCATCGTAGTATCGCGGCCCATACGACTCTACCTGCACATTCTGCGACTCCGCCGTACAGAGTGTGAATCTGCACCTGCTGCTGTGGACCTGCCCCGGACTGCATCAGATACGATTACGGCACCTTCGTGCAACCGGCCTCCACCCTGGCCGCCCTCCAGGCCTGCAACGCTGGGTTCATGGACCATTTCATAGGCACCTTCTAGACTTTATACGAGAAGCAAACTTGTTCCTGTACCTGTGAATAGTGCACCGTTATGCCGCAGGGCAAACTTTCGAATGACAAAAAGAAAGAAAGCTTGAAGGCAGTAAAATAGGTTTCAGTCCATGTTATAGCCGCAAATGACAGGAAGTGGAACAACATATCCGGGACTGATATATGCAGATGACATAGTACTACTAGCAGAAAGGAAACGGTGTCTGCAACAGCTCACAGATATCTGCGGGGAAGAATCCACCGAACTGGGGTTAGAGTGTAGCGCAGCAAAGTCGGGAGTTCTAGTTTTTAATGACAACGCCCGTAACGAATCGGTATTCGTTCAAAAAGCAGCAATACCGTGGGTAACAAAATACAAATATCTGGGCATATGGTTAAACGAACCTCAGGCGTATCTAAAGACTCATGAGGAGCATTTGAGATTGAAAGGCGGAAGAAACGCCCCTATCATAAAGCAAAGAGCACTGTGGGGATCTAACAGATATGAAGTAGTGAGAGGAATCTGGAAGAAAGTAATGGTACTAGCACACACTTTTCAAACGCAGTAGTCTGTGTCAAATCAGAGATTCAATCAGGGCTAGGAGTACATCAGAGGGCCGTAGGTCGATCGGCATTAGGAGAACACAGTAAAATAACAAATTAGGCAGTGCAGGGAGACATGGGATGGGCATCCTTCGAAGTGAGTGAAGCACAGAGCAAAATATGTTTTGAAGAAGGACTTATAAATATGGATGATCAGGGATGGCCGGACAAATTGTTACGGTATCTTTACGTGAAAAGCGTGGACACACAGGGGAGGAAAAGAACCATAACGCTCAGGACAAAGTATATGAAACCTGGAAGTGCAGGGGAAACGACCAAGGCAATAAAAAATGAAGTGAAAAAAACAAGAGACAACGACCTGGAAAAAGAGGATGGATGCGGAGAAGTCCTTAGATATCTTCAGGGTCTGGAAGCAGGAGATCACACGGGAAAAATTATTCGATAATACCAAAGGGAGTGCATTGCTTTTTGAAGGCCGGGCGGGTTGTTTGAAGGCCGGGCGGGTTGTACCGGCACGCTTATCCGCGAGCCGGTACAGGAAGAACTATGCGCAGGCTGCGGAAATGAGCCAGAAACCATGCGACATATTGTAACGGAGTGAAAAAGTATCCGTCCAGTCCTCAGTTATGGAGCCATCCATCTTCCGGAAGCCCTTGGCATTAAGGTTAGCAAAAAAGTGAATTGGACAGCAGTAGAGGTTAGTAAAAGAAGGTTAGAATGTTGGTGGGAAAAGAGCAGAGAAGAATCTGGGAAGACATGTGAACAAAGAAGCCAGACTAGCACAAAAATTTCGTAAAAGTATTTTCTTTTCATTTTGGTATTATTATTTTTTTATTTATTTTGTTTGTAATTTTTGGCGAAATTATTGTACAGCGCCGTTGTGACTAAGGCCGCTGTGCAACGCCACCCAGTTACAAAGGGGAAGTCACTAAGCATCATCACCATGACCGTCATCATCGAGTACAGTTTTTGTATATGACACCCCCACGGGAACACACAGGCGCATCTATCAGCTACCTGGATCCCCAAAGTCTTGCGGACAAGCCCCCGTCAACGATGAATGAGCCGCCGAGCCGGTTGCAGCGGCGGCGCGACGTCGGCGCGTCTGGATCGTGGCGGCTGCACCGGCCGCAGCGCGGTGCAGCAGGAGTGGGTGACTTGCGCGCAACTGGGGAAGGACCTGGGTGAGCAGCACTGAAAGCGGGCTTTCCTGTCACGCTCCATCCGACGCTGCGGAAGTTCTTCAAAATCACACGGGTAACCCTTACCATGGCTATGCAAAAACGATGGACGGAGCGGGTTCCTCTCCCTCCGGATAGTGCAGGGGGAAGGGAGGCAGCGTCCAGCCGCTGACGTTTAGGCAGCGATTGCTTTGGGCGAACCGTAGAATTTGCGCGGCGACAGCGCTGCCGTTCTGGGGCCGATCCACCTGTTGACGTTCGAGTCGACACAACAGAATCGCGGCTGGTATATTTCCGGAGTTTTCACTACGGGTAGATCTGGGTGCTCATTTTTTGCAGATGTGTCGTTTTTGCCCGAATATGGTGCTATAAAACTGTCTGTTGAGGTGCGCTGCCGAAAATTACGTAACCAGGGGCTTTATTATTTAGAACACTTTCTTATGATGTTAGCCAACCTTTCACTACCCAGTTTACAAATATAATCTGGCTACTAGTAAATGAAGAGTTCCACTATACCACTGTCATATCGAAGGATGGCACATTAACTTTGTGCATGTTTTGTTTGTCAAATACCCGGAGAAGGGAAAAAGAAACCTGTTTTGATGCCATACGCTTTCGTAATACTTTTGATTAAAAAACTGGTCACATTTTTGAATGTAGGGAGTATTCCGATCACAGAAAATGAGGGAACTGCGGAAAACAGCGGACGCGAGCAGCGCACAAAGCGAAGAAACCGGACAATTAGCTGGCCTGAACCAGGCTTTATGTGTAAAAAAGCGCACCGTAGTGGCGTATTGTTCTCACAAAGTGGTTACAGGCTTCCTAAGACAAAAATACATGACGAAAACTCTTACGTGATGTCTTTCAGCTCCTTGGCTAGGACACGCCCAAGTGAATAGGAAGGAACGACGGCGCCCAGAAAGGTCATCCCATCTGGTTTAGTTTTCAATATTCGATTAAATACCTGAAAAAAAACGCGACAGGGGCTTTACGAGGGAAAAACCCCGAATTTCGCTGCCAACTTGATTGCTCCTGCAAGCACGCGCCCGCCCGCCCGCCCGCCCGCCCGCCCGCCCGCACGCACGCACGCACACACACACACACACACACACACACACACACACACACACACACACACACACACACACACACACACACACACACAACACACAAACACACACACACGCACACGCTCACGCACGCATGCACGCACACGCACACTCACGCACACGCGCGCGCACGCACACACACACACACACACACACACTCACGCACGCGCGCGCGCACGCACGCACGCACGCACACACACACGCACACGCACGCACGCACACACACACACGCGCACACGCACGCACACGCACACACACACACGCGCACACGCACGCACACGCACACACACGCACAAACACGCACACATATAATATATTAAATTAATATACACATTTACATACATGCATATATATATATATCTGTACTTATATAGAGAGAAATAGTAGGTAAGTTTATTTGTGCACTGTATATGACAGAACTTCCTAATTCTGCACCGCTTAAGCAGTGGCGTGCTTGAGTGCGATACAGGCAGCCGGCATAGTTAACACCAGTGCAAGAAAACACGATCACTCATGTACATAATGAAATTCAAAACTTTTCAATTAATAAGTATTTAAAAGCACCAAAAACTTTAACATATGCCTCATTAACATATATAAAAAGAACGAAACTCAAATAGGCACTGTGAAAATTACCTACAGCGGGGAATAACAACACTCAAAATATATCATAACTGTACTTTAGGCAAATCAATAAACTTGTTGACAAATAAAGTACTTGTGGTTGATATCTTGTTATACTTTTCGTATCGACAAAACAAAACTAAACATGAAAGTCACAGTTAACATTATCGTACACAGTTCCCTTTCTGCTATCCAGACGCTTTAAAACAAAAAAACACATACGCGAGCCAAGTACAGTTCATATCCTTTCCAGGCAAACATTTTTAAATGTGCGCTTTGCTCGCTTCAACGCTGGGAAATGCAATGCGTCAATCGGCAGCTTATTAAACAGGGAATGCACATGATACACTCGCCATCGTTTCCCCTAACTGGTGAGAATCCGTGGTACGCTGTCATGTTCACTTTTTTTCAAACCAAATGTACTCTTTGGTTTAAGCAGTTTAAACTGATTATCGTATTAATGGTTTACATAAATTACGAATTTGCGTAACTTTTCGACTCTAAGAGGATCTACCACTTTCAATAGGTTTTTCTTGTCCGGGAATCAGAATTGGAAATAGCGAATCAGAATAAGAAATGAAGGGCTCGTTGAATGAAGACAGAAATTTGGGTAGGCAGACAGCAAAGCGAAGGAAACCGCAGAGGAAATGTGGTACGTCATATTTCTTTTCTCTTATTTTGTTGTTGATAGTTTTCATAAAGATAGAAAGAGATTGGAGAAAAACACGCCCGCCGGATGGGATCCTATCCCACGCGTATTCTGGGCGTCGGCGGTTCGGATCCCTCATGGACGGACGGTTTTTCTCCACTTTCTTTATATCTTTCTATAAACTATACCTGTTGATAAAAAAATAAAAATAATGACGTACCACATTTTTCCTTCGCCTGCTTGGCTGTCTTCACTGCCTACCCTAATTTCTGCCTATCCACACACGCACCTTTTTTCTAAGCTGCTACATTGAACATTTTTAGGGCCACGCTACATATGCATAGTCACGTCTTTCTCACTGTCTTGTATGTTATTTCATCATTTTTACGTTTCTCTTTTTAAGACCATCTAACTTCTTTGAACGGCAGCTCGCTTGTTAAGAGATATACAAAAGGGCGTCTAAGCTTGATATGGACGCAGTTGCTTGTCAAACATGTACGTTTAACCTCATCTTATCAATTTTCAGGAAAAGGCCCCTCCGAGAAATTGGGCTGGCATGCATATGGGCAAGTGTTATTGTTTGATATTTTGTTCTCGTAGACACGCGGACGGTTAATCCTGACCATAAGCAACATCGCTGTGAAATGAGGCGTCATTTTGCTGACTGAACGAGAAGGACCTTGGAAGTGGCATCAAACACACATTGCCCACACGATCACAACATTCTCAAGTGTTTATTGCTTCATACCGTTCGGTAATAACCGGAATATCTGCTGTCTTTTTTTATGCCGATAGTATACCCGATGTCATAATGACTAGGATACAGGTATAACGTAATTCCCGTTTCGCGAAGATCCGCTGAAAGGGAGTGGTGGTGGGGTCCCCATTTCCACGGATGAAGATCAGGTGGCCTGCCAGGGGTGAGGCCTGTGCTTCGGAGATATGTTCTGAACGACATGTTCTTCTGGCCCCTTCCATGAAGGAAACGTCCACAGCAGGTGTTCTGCATCTGCATCTTCGGCAGGGGCCATGCAAAATCGGCAATTGTGTGCGAACGGGGATGGTAGCATGGCGGCCACTCCCGGGTAATAGAGGGCTGGGGGGCCACACTCACGCGAATTCTTCGCAGCAAGACCTCGTTTCATCGTACGAATTTACTAGGGAGGTCCATTCCACACGGTGGAATTAGAGCTCGTATGGCGCAGGGAACGTCTTTCTGTTTGAGAAATTATCCTGGGGCACCTATTGTCAGCAATGACAATCGTAGTAGAAGGAAAGCAGGGCGGCAGGCAGCATCCGCGCAATGTGAGCGGGGAACGTAGTTCGAATTCCTAATGAAACTTTGAAACACTAGCGTTTTATCCCCGAAGACAAGCAACTCACTGTTCGTTTTCTTCCTGTGGAAGCCCCTGTTTTGAGAGAAGATGAGAATTCTGTAACGTTTGAAAATTCAGTGAGAAATAACTAATTGCAAATATAACTGAAGAATGACGGAATGAAAGAATTTCTTGTGGAGTCCAATCGTAATCGATTTTTATGAGACTTTTGATAAACCAAACGTGCAGAGCGTTTTGTGCAATCCCACGCTTCCCATGGATGCCAATGGAGGGACAGCCGAAGGAAATAAAATGTTCTCAACTTCACTCTGAAGAAATTGTGGTCGTAACTGAAACGATCCGTGCGATGGAGTCTTACGGCGCCCATTTGTCTAGAAAACGCCTCTCCAATCAACTAATAAAGAATGCGTACAGGTATTTGCTGCTAAGCTTTTGCGATTAAGGTAGCTTTACCCGTAGAAAATATCCAGGGAACCCTAGCCATAGGCGGCTTCACTGCACAAAGTGTACAAAGGAAAGGCTGTCGGTCCCCGCTGGCAAGACTCTTGCAGTTAAGGGGCCAACGATATGAATGAGCGGTTGGTGTCATTAGTGTAAACAGGATGTGAGCTTCGGGACAAGCGCTTCAAACGTCCGTTTCACCCGTGGCGTTCCTCATTAGAAGTAACCTGTGGCCGGTGTTAGCCATTTCTACCGTGACTGAAGACCACTGCCCCGCCGTTGTTGCTTGATCAGTGCTTCTCGCGGGGCCAGCTGCCCGCCCGCTCTGCTACGTGCGAGAGAAACACTGTCACTCTCTCTCCTATTCTTATTATTCCCAAGCGTGTTCTTCCCGTGTGTTAATGCGGTTGCAAAGCAACGGCTTTGTGTCTACACAGGAGCGCTTTTGTCTTGACATACATCAAGCTTCGCTTTTGAAAGATGCTTCCCGGGGTGCCTTTATGGGGTCACTGCTCAGCACCGCGGCTGCTGGGTGCGTGGCAGTGCGACACACAGATGCCTCTCCATCACTCCCCCTTGTAGGCGCAAAGCTCAGGCTTGGTCTGGCCAGTCGATTGTTTTCCTATTGAACTACCCACACCTCCTGTTTTGGGAATTCCGAAGCTCCCCCGATATTCGTTGAAGCTCGCCAAAAAATGCGTGCTGGTCTAATAATGCACACAGAAGTTATCAACTGAGAAAAGTGACACCCTTCCCAACAACCGTTTTAAGCGAATCAAGGAAACATCTGTCACCTCGGCGAAGCAACAATAGGAGGGTCGTGGCAAATATCTTCGGGTTTTTTGCGGGCAGTATTTTTCGCACTCCCTGCACGGCTACTTAAAAAAGCAAAGATAAGGTTTCTGTGGAACAAGATGTATTATTGTTGAAAAACAGCCTTACGCATATTGACCGGCACATCTGTCCGTGTGCACGGCAGCCTCGACTACGTTACGGTGTTTATTGCGGCATTCTTTTCGTTGGGTGTCAAACAAACTGACTGATTATCCCGTGCAACTCACTCAATTACTTTTTCCGAGTACATTTCTCGTTTGATTTCTTAAGGAGTCGAACAAATGGCTGTAGTCACTTTCTGGGCAGTTCGCGGTAAAGTTGTCTTTTTTTTTTCCACTTACCTGCAAACGTTCTTTCAGTGGGTCCAATGCGTTTGCGGCGAACTTAATGTCAAGGAAACCCAGCGCGCGGAATTTTAAGGGCGGCTCCACTACGTTTTCGACGGCTGTCAATTCTTCAGACAAATAGTTTTCTGGGTGTGACTCCAAAAAGCTTCCTCCAGCCTTAGTGCCAGATCGAAAACCTTTAATTGCCTGCGTAGCAAAAGGAACACGCACAACATTCAGCCAACTTCAAACGTGAAGGTCTCAAACGCTGGCCACACACAAAAGCGATACGTTAGGGTTAGCATTCTTTTCATGCTTCTCCAAACATTACAAGTCTCCAAGTCTGCCTTTTCAATTCAATTCAGCTTAGTTATCTATTTTACATGGGTAATGAGAAGGCGCACTTGGCCCGAAGCGGTTGTACACAGATTGAGGGGGGCACAGAAAGCCAAGAAATGAAGCAGCGGCGGCGCCGCTCACAAAGAAGAAATAACAATGCATATATAATCAAAGAAAAACAACTATAACCCACAACCTAACAGTACCAGCTTTGAAAGAAAGTTTTCGTACTTCTACGGCATCTAAAACTAACAACAACCTTATTTATACATTTACTCATATCCACTTTCAAAACAAGGCAACACACAATGAGGAATCGGTAATTAAAATGAAACAATTAGACAAGCTACCAACGCGAACAACAGCAACACACGTGTGTACAAAATATTGGCACATTTGTTTAACTGTAGGGAAATTGTAGCTGTTTAGAAGGAACGTAAGCTCGTGGTGGAGCATTATAAACTTGTGTTTGGTTTTAAAACAAGGCAAGAACCATTTATGTGTCTGTCTGTCTGTCTGTCTGTCTGTCTGTCTGTCTGTCTGTCTGTCTGTCTGTCTGTCTGTCTGTCTGTCTGTCACTCTCTTTCAACCACCTCGCCTGAAAACAGCTCAACAATCTTTAACACTAAGCATATATTCCCGCCACAAGAATGTTATATTCATATATTCCCGCCACAAGAATGTTATATTCATATATTCCCGCCACATGAAATCTAGGTGCGAGATCTACACAGGGGAAAAGCGGGCAACATCAACATTACGTCGGTCGTTGAGTTAATAGGCCTGAGGTGACGCAGGAAAATAGCTGCGCGCAGTTCACCAAAACCAACCTTTCAGGAACAAAGATTCCAGGTGGCGCCTGAATTGCGCAATTGAAAGTTACAATTATGGCCGACAAGCCACGTTTACGGACCTTCTGCTTACGTCGGCAAGGGGCGCTGAGCTACCGGTCCTGACGTTTCCGTCCCGTGGCCCCCCGCGCACTCTCCCGTTTCCGCGCACTTTCTTTCCAGGCGAAGCCTGCTTTCGTATTGCCGCCTTATCTGACCTTCGGCTCCTCCTTAATAGTATCTCAGTCCACTCTCTTGCTAGCGCCAGGCCTAACCGTGGCCAATGCGCTCTTGTGTGAACTAAGTCGCTTACAGAAGGATTGTAGGATGTGAGTGCACTAGCAGCCCACCCGCTACCGGTAGCGCGTTCCCAAACGATGCTCAGCAGAACACCCCACACATGGCATTTATGACGTCACATCGCGCGATGACGAGCGTCAATAAACACGGTAACAGGCTGTGCCCCGGAGCTGAGGGGCCCTAAGCGATACCAAATCTTTATTAGTAAGAAAAACAACGCGCAAACATGTACACTGTTTTCACTGCGTTGAAAACAATTTGCGTACTTTTTAAAAAAATGTTTCAAGTTGCCCATAAGTTATCGTCAATATATTGAGCTATAGTGAACGCACCCACGTTTGTAAGGATGGGGTGTGGGTTAGTGAGCGAGCGAAGGTTAGAGAGCATTTGATATTCATTAAAAGGGGCGCCTACG
Source organism: Haemaphysalis longicornis (assembly GCF_048455015.1). Lineage (NCBI taxonomy): Eukaryota > Metazoa > Arthropoda > Arachnida > Ixodida > Ixodidae > Haemaphysalis > Haemaphysalis longicornis. Next base: position 151,253,472 of record NW_027526361.1, read on the forward strand.
TCTCGTCTGTCTTTTCACTGTTGAGTTTCCTCATTTGTGCCACATCTAGATAAGAGCTACATAGTTTTTAACCATCATGATATCACGGGGAGCAAATACAGGCCAGTAACATATTTAGCTCGAGGGTATTCCGTCAGTCAAGTTTCTGTAACATCACAGAAAGGTTATCTTTGAACGTAAGCAATTGCGCTGTGCAAGCTCTTGTGTTTACAGGGTATTCGTTCACGGAAGGGCCAGTTACGTGATAACATGCGCGGCTCAGCAGTGTTGGGATCTGTCGTAGTGGTTTTTGTTCCACTTAAAATTTCATTTTCGCTCATTTATTTCCCATGTGTATTCACTCCGCCTTCCGTCTACTTCCTAACTACGCTGTTCAGTCACTTTACATTGCAAGTGTTGAACTTTGAACTATATGCGCCCTTATGTACGTTGAAGATCATTTCATCTGCTATATTATTAGCAGCTGTGTCTGCGTTGCATGGTAATTTCGAACAATGAATTTTTGCCTCTGTGAGCTAGGAATTATTACATGGGCTTCTTGTATGGTAGGAAACTCCAAATAATATACGTTTATTGTATCAACACCAGCACTTCACGCGTTAAAAAAATCTTCTTTTGCACTTGAAACTTTCGTTTTTTTATGTCAAGAAGTGGCGATCTCCTGGGTACTTTTTTATTCAAAATAATTACTTCCCAATAACTGTTGTAATGGGTTTTAGCTTCGCATTTTCGAGTAATTTATTTATTTGATCGCCTAAAAATTGCACTATCAGCCCATCCCCTATAATTAACCTGCAGTTATATGTAAAAAAATCCAACTGGGTGAAATCTTTGTAGAACGTACTGAAGTCTTTTTTGTTGCGATTTGTAGATAGAATGTTACTTACGCAAAACACACGTAAAAAAGCTGAATATTTTTTTTTCGCAAAATTATATTTCGTTTTTTCCCCGTGCTTTCACCCTGGATTTTTTGTTACTTTTTTTCAAAAGCTCAAACATAACCGACGGGGTGACGACCGACCTGCTGCAAGTACTTCGCCGGCTGACCCCTGTTTTGTATTTCGTTCAATCCTCCAGATGGAATCGGCACTGCGAGCACCTCTGCATGCATAGTATTCTCAAGAGCTTCCTACTAAAATACAACCAAACACTCTGGAATTACATGTATACACATAATGTGTCCCATTTAAAAAGGTAATGCCTTGTTTTCTTCCCATGTGCATAAGAAAATTGGGCCTTTATTTTAACAGGCAGCTTGGCCGGCTACAGCCGCAACCCACCGCTTTGAAGATGTTCCACGACGTCCCTCCGTAGGTGCTCACAACTTTATTATGAAGGAGTGTCAACTCAGGGTAAATGATGTAGTCGCAGAAGCCGGTCTCAAGTGGGTCGCGGCTCGAGAGGTGTAGCCCAACGACACACACAAACAAGCCCGCCTTCCGTGTAGATTTCGTTCCTGGTGGCACTGTGAGGAGAGAATGGCATGATATCATTTACTGTGATAATATTTGTCACCAATGTCGGGAAACAAGGACAATACGGCCGCAGACAGCGAAAATGTGTCGACTAATGAATCATAAATCTAGAGAATATTACCCCCAAATTTCGCTGATCAGAATAAAAACCTAGTTAAACGAGAATGTTTATCGCTGTAGCACATTCACCGCCACAACATCAGGTATTCCATTGAATGTATACATTGAATGTATATATGTTTGCCTGGCAAAGCAAAAGCGAACACGCTCCAATATCATTCACAGTGCTTTTTTAAACAGCGGGTAATAAATATGGTATGCGCACGCATTCCTAGACGAGTTGACAACACGCGCACTTAAATACAACTGTGGGGAGCCCACAAGTTTTGCGCTTAGGGGATGTGCTTGTGGGAATTTTGGAAGCCTGCGAACGTACCATGAGAAAACTCTTAATCTTAAAACTCTTAAATAACCTGTCCCACCCACGGGTACCTTCTAAGCAAGCCGAAGACGCAGCTCCAGTGGGTGGTAGGTGAACAAGTTGCGCCACAGCAGCCGCTTCGAAACAGTGCTCTCCCCGAGGCACCGCCTTTTACGTTGGCAACTTGGGGACACGGGCTCCCTATAAATGTTACATTTCATTTTCACGATCAGTCCCTGTGGTTCTTGAAATGTAGCGATCACGGAATCGAAGAGCAAGAAGTCCTGCACCTGCACCTTAGCCAACAAGGACTGTAGTATGCACTGCTCGACATTATGATTTTGTTGTTTAAAGTCCGACTGCAACAAAATCTTCGTTGCCCAAATGCACTTTTTTGCTGTACTATTACTTTAAAAGGGGCTAAGTACAAAATCTAGACGCCTAAATACGCGTCGCTACTTTGCAAGAGAAGATCAGGAATTTGTCATTTGAAAACCGAAACTCGATATAAATGCGACCATTACGGTGAGCCGGGAGTGATGTCAGACTCAGGAATTGAGTAGGCGCGGCCGGCAGCTTCTCCCTTTTGCTGCCTGAGGGATGGCGGCGCGGATAAGAGTTGTTATTTTATTGTGGAAGTACACCGTTCGGCATCAGCTAAACGAAGTCAAGCAGCCACGTCTCCGCCATAAATTTAAGGAAGAGCCGGTATTCCGGACTGTGTGTGCAGCGGTGAAGGTCAGGTGGTTTTCCTGGGTGGTACCCGAGCACCTCCGTGTGGTGAACCCGTGCTGCCTGGAGACCCGAGAATGTCCTCAGGGGGCGGTCTAGAGTCGCTTCATCAGCAGGGGCTTCACAGAAGGGGCATGTTTTTGAATGACGTGCGTCTTCCATAAGGCCTTTATCACCGGTGTCAAAGCTGCGCCCACATGGATTCTCCGGATCACAACCTCCTCGCGGCTGGTTAAACCATAAGCTCGGGCCGATCCACGCAGAGGAAGAAGGGCACGCGTGGAGTGCCATAGGGACTCCTTCTCAATGATCAGGATATCACTATTCGAGAGGCTCAATTTGATGTGCATGTGCAAAAGACGGCGTCGGTCCCGTCTGTTTATAATTGACATGAAGGTCATCTTTGCAGTTGATATGGTCATGCCAATCGTGGCACACCAATGCTCAGAGTTGTCTAGGGTTGCCTGGAGGCCTACCTGCTGACTGTTTAAATCTTTATGTACCGATCAGACTGTACTGTCGTCGCCGTAGATGAGAAACAAAATGCCCAGAATTGTAGCTAACTGCCACGACAGGAGGAGTGCATAATTTAACAACATTGGTGCCATCACAAAGCATTGAGGTACTCCCCGCTAAGAGGTGAAATGTCCTACCCCTTCCTTGCCGACCCGGATAGAAAAGGTTCGACGGTCGAGGAAAGGCTGCTGCTCCAAATTGCAGACTATCCTGGGCACTTTCAACTGACATAGCATGATGAGGATTGCTGAGTGACTGACATAGTCATAGGTCTTTAGGACATTCATTGTTAGAAGCGTTCGTATGCTACGAGGTCTGTTCCAGGCCATCGTCCTGACGAGGTCTCGGCAGAAACCTATCTGAGCCGGATGATGTCTCGCCTTTCTTGGCGGCCGAAAGCCGCCAAGACATGCGAGTAGCGAGCATACGCTCCAGCAGCTTGCAGATAGTGCATGTCCATGCACTCGGCCTGCGATTACTCATGCGGTCCACTGGCTTGCCTGGTTTTTGTATTGGCACTACATCCGCATGCTTCCAGGAAGCTGGGAGCTGCCCTGAGGCCCGGATGGTGTTGGCTGACACAAGTATCCACTGAAGAGCGGGGCTAGAAGCGTTCTTGTACATCTCATAGCTGATACCATCTGGCGCAATAACTGGGCGCAACTTAGCCTGGTCGATGATGGCGGCCACAAATTCCGCCTTGCAAAAGGCACTTCAATGCCATCAAGGTCCATCTCAGCTGGGGACGCACCTGCTTCAGGAGGGAGGTGTAGCTGGCTGATGAATGTTGGTTGAGCCTGGTGGAACGCAGGGTAGAATGTTTTGGCTAGATCTGGTGCAAATTGTTTTGGTGTTTTTTATAGGCGAGGCACGCACTCACTGCAGTGTCCGGTGGTCGTGCCACAGCTTCCATGCTGGTGAATGTGCGCCAGATGGAAGATGTCGTAGATGACAGTCCAATAAATGCGCACCAATCTAGTCACCTTTGTCTAGAGAAGTGCTTCTCGTGGCGGCGGGTGGCTGCTATGGCACGATTTAAGGAAGCTCGCGAATCTGGTGATCCTAGAACCCAGTTCATTGCCATTTCATCCTGACGAGCTGCTCATTATCGGAGGAGATGCCAGTCTGGGTCATGGTCCCATGAAACAGGATTTACACCCATCCACCAGAAGTCCGGGGAATAGAGCGGCTTCTGAGGATGATCCCAGCGACGTGTCGATGCGTGCGGAGCATTGGGCAGCAGAAACTGCTGACTTGTGAATGTGTCGAACGCGGAAATGCCACTCGCGCTGGACGGAGGGTAACCACATGCCTCATGAGGCGCGTTAAAGTCCGCGCCGACCAAGTTTCAAGTTTCAAGTCAAGTTTATTTCCAACATTTCAGTGTTGGGCATCCACCAGGCGAAACAGTGGTCATTGACCCATTGAAGGGTTCCTGGCAGCCCGTAAACTCAGCAGCTGTTTGGCAATGGTAAAAAGCACACACATGCTAATATAGACGTGAAATTAACAGATATATACAGATGTAAAAAAACACCTATATACGAACAACGAAACATAAGTGTACACACTCTTAGATAATATTAGTCATGGCATACATTAAGTGAAAATATAAAAAAAATGCATAGACACAATAAACACAATTCTGAAATATAACACAACCAGCTATACTTTATCCAAGGCATGCGACACTTCACTGTGTGAAACAAAAAGAAACAAAACAAACAAACGCCAATACAAGTGCACAAAATTAAGACAAATAGCTATCTGGCCACAAAACATTTTCGCAGACTCGTCTTCGTACATTTTCTCTAGTCGATACCATCATTTTGAAGTTTGTTAAGGATGGAGGGCAATGAATATTGCAAGGACTGTAGAAAATACCCGGTGCGCTGAAGGGGAACGAGCCACCTGTTACCGCTGCGTGTGCGAGAGTCGCTTGTTTGAAGAGTAATACTTGAAATTGCTGTAATGAAGTTTCTGAACTTGTCATTAGAACAAAGATACAAATTAAGTAGACGGAAAGCATAGAAAGTTTTCGCCCTAACAATTTCATGGCGGGAAAACAGCGGTGCACTAGGATCTCTGAAAGAGACATTTGAAATAAATCGAAGTGCTCTGTTTTGCAGGCGTAATATTAAATTAGGTTATGCATCGTAGTTGTTCTCCACACTAGGTGGCAGTAGATAATGTGGGTAGCAAATGGCATCGTAAATTTTTAGCCTAATGTGTTCTGGGAGAAACTGGCGACTTCGCGATATCGCACCAGCGGCGGATGACAGGGATCTAGCTAGCATTTCAACGTGAGACGTCCACGTGAGGTCTGCAGAAAAGGTGATACCTAGTATTTTGTGTTTGTCAACCATTTCAACACGCGTGCCCCCTGTTGTTAATATACTTTCCACCTTTGCTGCTTTGTTCTTGGATTTAAATAGGACTGCCTTAGTTTTACCCGCGTTAATTTTAAGTTCATTGGTGTTTGGCCATTCAGAAACTTCAGTAAGTGCTTTTTGAGCTTTTAACATGATTTCCTCTATATTACTGCCCCAAACAAAAAGACTGGTGTCGTGTGCATACAACAGATAGGTAGCATCACAACGAATGTTAACGATGTCAGTGACATATGCATTGAAAAGTAAGTGCCCTAGAGTACTCCCTTGGGGTACACCAGAAGAGGCTGTTTTGAAAGAAGAATAAAAATCGCCTTTCGCCACGCGTTGCTGTCGATCAGAAAGATAGGACGTAAAAAGGGAACTTCACACGCCGCGTATTCCGTAGTCGTACAACTTATTTAGTAATATTTCATAATTTGGATAGTCGAAGGCTTTGCTAAAATCGATAAATATGCCTAACGTGAATTCGTTTTTTTTTCTATGTTGGCGATTATAAGCTCCTTCTGGGTTAATAGCGCCGTCTCTGCAGATTTGGCTTTTTGGAAGCCATGTTGGCACTCCGAGGGTATTTTATATCTACACGAAAAGCTGTTTACGTGTGAGTAAATTATTTTTTCTAATCCTTTTGAGAAAACCGGAAGTATGGATACTAGTCTGTAGTTATTAGGGTCATTAGCATTGCCACTTTTGAAAAAGAGAGACACTTTCGCCTTCTTCATAGCACGTGGGAAACAACCGGAACACAGAACGAGATTAAATATGTGTACAAGGCACGGCGCGAGAATATCTATTATATGCTTAACGGGTTTTATTTCAATATCGTGAACATCTTCAGCCGCGCTGTTTTTTAAGACCATAAATGTACCGTAAACCTCCAGTTCATTCGTTGGACTGATAAATATTGTCATTGTTCTGAAAATTGGTTAGGGAGAAGGTAAGGTTATTTGCTGGTCGAACCACATTTAAAAAATGCTCATTAAAATAATCACACAAGGGAACGCCTTATAATTTGCGGCCCTCTACAACTATGTTATAAAGAATGCTTTTTTTTTCCTTTTACGTCCTAGAGCTTCATTAATGATTTTCTATACTTTATCAGGTCGTTGCTCTGAAACGTTACTAAAAAGATTTTCGTGGTATAATGCTTTCGCCTTCTTTAGCTCAGAGGTTACTTTGTTCCGTTATTTTTTGAAAGTCGAAAAGTCAGAAGGATTTTTTGTCCTTAAAAAAGTTTTGAAAAGTTGGTTCTTGCGTTTGATCATTTGTATGTGTTGTGGTTGTACCCAAGGGTTCTTTATCTTTGTTTTAAATTTTGCGCAGATGTTTGGAAAACAAGCATTGTAATGTTTACAAAACATGGACAAGAATTTATTGTAACTGGTGCCTACATCGGTCTCAGCGTAAACGGATGATCAGTCTTCGTTTACCATGCATGTCCGAAATAAATTAAGGTTGTGGTTTGAGGACGACCTGAACTTTACTTTAGCTCTAAGCTGGCGAGGTTCCTCTGCTAGTACGCTACTGGAATAAGGAATAACATAGGAGAGTGATCGCTAAGGCCGCAGCTTATCGTTCCAGCCAAATAAACCTCGGTGTCTTAAACTAAAGATAAAAAAATCAAGAATTGATTGACCAGAATCTATTACACGTGTCGGCGTTGAAATAACGTTCTGGAATCCGCACGAGGAAATATGATTATAAAACCCGGGAACTAGCGGTATCATCCAGCAAATTGATTTTAAAATCAACATTGAGCAGCATTTGATACTGAAGAAAAGAAGAAAATTGAAGCAGTTCTGCTAAGAATTCCAGAAATACAGTTACATTACCAGAAGGAGGGCGGTATAAGACAGCGTAAATGTTGCTACCATTTGTCAGGCACAATACCTCGTAGTCCGGAGTCACACGTGTGTACTGTTGTAGCACTTCGCACTGCAAACGCTTTCTAACGTGTATCGCAACCCCGCCACCGCGCGTTCCAGTTCTGTTGATAAAGTAATAATTGTATTCATCTAAAATTAACATGCCACTATGTATGTCGTACCAGGTTTGAGACAGCATTATGATGTCCAACAGAAATTGAAATCCAGTGAAAAACATGGTCAGTTCATCTTATTTAGGTGGGGCGGAACGCGCATTAAAGTGAAGAGTAGAAACAGGGCTCTGTACTTTGGGTGCATCTGCAATTTCACATGGCAAGGAATATTCATGATAAACCATGCGACAAAGAGGAAAAAGAAGGAGAATGGGAGCTACTCGCTAAATCAGCAGATTTTGCTCAGGTCACGGTATGTCTCGACGCGAACTAATACGCTTCCTTCTGACTGGCGTGCAAATATTTTCCCGTTCCGCGTCCAGACAAAGCGCCACTGACACTGCCCCTTCCTTCCTATAGCCAGTGACAAAATACGCTTCAAAGGGGGACCGAGATGCTCATTCAAAACAAATTGGGCTTCACTTGACAGACCAAGTTCGCTGTTGTTAACGCGATGGGTGCGTGCCTTTTTAAGGACAATGCCTCGCTTCTGCCAGTTCCAGCACTGGGCATGCCGGGTACAAACGGCGAAGGTGAAGAAGCCAGCCCATTCCCAGTAGAGGTGCACTGTCACTATGTGGACGCACGTAGCACTACACCAAGATCACGTCTGACGGGGAAGGCGAACCGACACGGCAACCACTTCCTGCTACTCCCTCCACCAAGACATTCACGGCACTTGCATCTGGTGGTAACATGTGGCTACGCACACCGCCACTTTACCAGATGGACCAGATGCATTCCTGCAACAGTGGTCCGGAACGGCAGGTGAGGAGCACGCAGTAAATTCTGCAATGCGGGCAATGGAGGTGGTCTCCTGCAAAAGCAGAACCCACACTTGAAGTGTGCCGATGCGGAGCCGAGTTTGTAGGTCTCGTTCCTTGCTCGCTAGACCCCTCTAGTTCCATTGAATTACACCCTTGTGTAGTAGCGGGCTTGCGGAAGCATTCGCACCCTAATGGATTACTGGAGGAATCATGCACGTATGTGTGCCACAAGAACAGTAGCCAGATGTTGCAGTTGCTCTATTACAAAAGCAAGAAGTTCCGTGAAGGTAAGGTGGTAAGATTCAGGAGGTAATTGTCGAAGTTGCGCTGCAGTGCCAGGTGGACGAGCAGGTGCATTGTGGTTGTGCACACGCGCACCGGTCGCGTGATGTCGCGCTGAACTTGCAGTTTTGGAAGGAGGTGCTTCCTGGTGTTCTGCCCTTTGCGCTAAGGTCGTACGACATTACTGGATACGCTCGATTTCTGGTTGTCACCGTGCCAATCAGCGGTCCAGGTTAACAACGCTATCTGCGCAATGCTTTGTTGAAGGCAGTGGTTCCTTTCCATTTGTTTTGTGCCTGGTGTTGTACGTGGGCGCTTCGCCGCACTAGCGTACCTGGGATCCCAGAGCAGTTGGCTCCCGTGAGATTCCGTTGATTCGTCACAGTCCTGGTCTTCCGCCACGGCTAACGCAGTGCTAACGCAGTGCTAACGCAGTACCAGTGGCTGTGGTAGCTTTGTTGTGGTGCGTTTGTGGTAGAGATTCTCGTAGTTACTCTGTGGTGGGCGCCTTTCTGGGCACTTCGCGGACGTAATGTCATGATCATTGCTGCGGTACCATCAGCAGCGATATTCTGGTGTAGCAGCCTCTACGTGCGGGTCCTTTGGAAGGGTCGGGAAAAAGGCCTTCATAATTCCCGGACGTAGGCACTGATAGCAGAATACCGTGGATGGGCGGTACTCATGGACCAGATAGATGCAGCCAAAGAATAAAGGCGAGAAGCTTTTTTCCGACGGTCGCTTTAAGGTAACAAGGCATGTAAGGCTGCGTTCAAGGTATCTTGCCGACACCACCTTATGAGTGGGGCAGGTGAAGTTCGCCCTTTGAGTCGCTGGGTGGTGCCCGACGTCTACTCCATTCAACACGTACCTTTCGAGGTCGGTTCCGGAGGTAAGGTAGTTTTGGACTGGGGTAATAAACCTTTCTCTGACCGGTGTTGCTTGGAGGGCGTCAGTTTGGTTGTGGCTTCTGGGGTAGGCACCCACAATGAGATCGTGCTGTCTAGGCGGCGGTACGTGCAGCCACTAAGCCTTTTGCTGCCGAGGCAAGCATCAATAGTGTGTTGTGCAACTTGATTGGGCAGTGTAGACATGTCCGCAGCGTGGCTTGACAACCACCTTGTACGACACTGAAGACGTGGGGAGTCAAGTTGACGGGAGTGTCAGGCACTGGCGCTTGGCCGCGAAATTTTGGGTGGTCAGATCTGATGATGATACCAGCGGACGTTGCATTGGCACCGTAGGAGGCGACGTAGATGCAGAATGTTAAGGTACCTTTAAGGTAATCGTTAAGGCAGGAATCGTTAACGTACAGCAGCTTGTCGCCTTTCGTAGACCATGTCCAGCGAACTTGCATGACGAAGTTCACGCTGGCGAAAATCTCCCGCGGCAGGAGGCCGTATGTTCTTGTGGTTAAATTACATGGAACGAAGACACGGCGCCCGCCGGTGAGTCACCTCTGGGTTGATTTGAATGTCGATAACGTAACCACCGAGCCCTCAGTCAACGGCGGCTTGAGTTACTGGTGTTTCTTTTACTGAAATATTCCTTCGCAGTTTGAAAAAACGTCAACGGCGCTAGAAAAGAAAGAGTAAATATCAACGCTGAAAAAGTGAAGGAAGCTCACACAACCACGTCAGACTTGAAGGTAGCGAAGCTGTACGCAGCCATCACGACCATCACGAAGGTTTAACTCCACGATTGGAGTCGATTTCCTGCTTCTTCGCCATAGCAGCGACCTATACTCCATCAGTGTTGCCTTAAGTGGGAGCTATGACGGCGGGCGCTATGACGTGTCTTTCTCGCTCGGAGCAACTGTTCCCACGATCACGACGAACGCTGGAGCCCTTCTCGTTTCGAGCAAGTGTTGTCACGATTAAGGCGAACGAAGGAGATCTTTGGAAAATCTTCGTCAATCTTCTTAACGTGATTTTCTTGGATTTACAAACGTGCTCCGGTGATGGTAAGCGGCCACCGCTAGGCACGCACACACGAGCGAGCGGTCGGCATTTTTTTGGTTTTCTTAACTGCTGGATGGTCGCCGCAATCCTGGCCAGCCTCCGTAAGTGGGTATTCTTGGCTTGACAAACGTGCACAGGGGACGCTGGGTGGTCTTCGGGAGGCACGCACGCGAGCCCTAGGTTTTTTCTTGGTTTTCCCCAATGCGTTAACCTGAAGAAGCTCTGCGTTGCTGAGACAAACGAGCAAATCGAACAGATTTAGGGTAAATCCCCAAGGCGGAGTAAGTTTCTGTGGAGGAAAGTTTGATATACACCTAAATGCAGCCATACGGCTACAAAGGAAAGCTTTCCTTTGTAGCCGTATGGCTGCATTTAGGTCGATGTCAAACTTTCCTTCACACAAACGAGCAAATTCCAAGAGAGCCGGGGCTGGTCGACCCGAGGTGATACGCCGTCGGAGAGCGAGCATAAGGCAGCTGTACAAGGGCTGATTCGTGGCGGTGGCAGCAGGCTCTCGGTTGACTGTACGAGTCCGCAGGAACCCGAGTCGATACACTGTTGCGACTGGTCGTCGCGTCGGCGCGTGAACCAGTAAAGGCCAGAATACATGGAGCCAATATGCCACGATAAATCGACGAACAACGACCGGCCACATCCCAAACGTACGCAAGCAATTAGCGTGAAAATTTAGGTCTTTCACTGGTGTCGTCTGATGTCCAACCAGAATGCACTGCAAGAAAGCCAACTTTCTCTGGCGATGATGATGATCGAGGGTCAAGTGAAGAACAATTAAACCGCTTCTCGTGGTCGGAATCGAAACTGGGTCTCTCGTGTTATAAAGCCGACGTCTATCAAAATGCGCCATTTTGTCCCGACACTCTACATTCAATCAAATCAACTACACGTCTGTAGAAACGACAGATTGGGGAAAGCGAGACCGAAATCGTGTCCAACACCCAATGAACCAACCCAAAGGGAGCACACGCACATCACCCATCTTACCATACACCTAAGGTATATGTATTACGTTAGCACCATACTGAGTTTCAAAAAAATAAAAAAACCCTCGCTTCTGGGTTGCTTGTGTGGTATGGAATTGATCATGCAAAGATTCGCGTTCCCCCATCGTTGTCAAGGCTGCGAACAAAACAATCAGGGCCCCTTCTTGCATAAATGTAGACGACAATATAGAAGGATGTGGCGATGACTACTACTACAACAGTGGAAAGGGACGACTGAATGTGTAACTAAACAATGTCAAGCTTAATGCAATGCGTGGTGGTGTGTCCTTCGGTTCTCACATAGAAAGAAATCCTCACGCTTCTCTAGGGTTTAACCCTTGCGCGCCTTTACGCAAGCTCCGCGAATTTTTTTGAAGCCTTTTCCGGATTCTGCATTCCGGACAATCAATACGGCTACATCGACCTCTACGGTGTTTTCTTTAAAAAGTGGGAATTGGGGTATATACTGCATATATTACTTGCTCTGTGCGTACACCGCAAGAAAAAGGTTTACCTTTGTTCTTTTATGCAAGGCTGACTTTACAGGCCCAATTTTTAGTCGTAATATTCTATTGGAGACAATTTAATCTTAGCGTAGCCGATTTTTCCTGATGTAACGACTCCAGGCGTTCTTGTCCTCGCGTACCGATCCAAAAGACACGAGTCGTATTCTCACATGAAAATTGGTCCTCACTCTTTCGTGTTGTTGAAATCATTAATCCAAAAGGTTTGCCTTGATCTATACTTTTACTTACACTTTTACGTAGGGAGCTCGCTTCTTTTGTTGGCGCTGTATTGCCGGTGAGCGCAACCACGGGCGGCGCTGCGAAGCGCGCCTCCGTGACGTCGGCTTAGGGATTCTCGCATTTGTCGTCTGCTTCTCTCGGGCTCGCTCTCCGTGCTGCTGCTCTGCGCTCGGTTTGCGTCTGATGCTTGTCCGCATCAGATTTTGCGTGTGCGTAACTTTTTATCATAATTGTAGACTTAGAACCTCATACACTAGCTCGCGGCGTGAGTTAAAGTATAATGTTTAGTATTAGATGCCGCTACAAAAGAAACATTGCCGGCGTCTCCCCATTCCTTGCGAAGCCGGTCCTGTGTGGAGCGCGAAAAGTCGAAGCTAGGCGGCAGCTTCAGTATTAAGCAATCTTTCGAACAAAGGTAACAGCCAGCTGCTAGTAACCGGCAAAAGTGAAAATACACGACCAAAACAACTTCCAGGCCTTCGGGGCTGTCGGCTTTGGCAGAAGGCATTACGATTCCCGGTAATCATATGTAATGTAAAACAGTCTTTCCAACCTTGCCGAACGCTCGAAAGTATTGTATCACATCACTTTACGTTGTCATGGCATAGAAGTATGCCGACATGCAATATGGGCTCCAATAACCGTAGGTTGAGTTCGAAATAACCCGCTGTGTATAGGCGCGTGCTGGTTTTATACCAGGTATCTAACCTGCAGTAGGGAGGTTTATTTAGCAAAACGAGTTACGTCTACGGTAAGGATATACGAACACTGTGATTTTGAGACCTGGAGGGATATTTCGGTATATTTCCCAGAGCCATATCTTCCCAATATTCAGATTTGCGTTATAGGAAAACTGTACTCAAGAGAACGAGAAGGAGGAGTAGGAGGAGGAGAAAACTTTATTGAATAGTAAAATCGAGCTGATTAGTGTTCCGGGTCATCAGTCCAGGATAAACAGCTGCGTGGAAATATTCATCGGTTTCGATTCTTATAATTTATGAAGAAGGGAATGTATGAAGAAGGGAATGTATGCCATACAGCCTGAAGAAAATATCCGCACGATCTTTGTGAGCCAAACCTACTATAAAGACGTTTGCGACGGTGCAGAAAAATTAATGCGTTGGGCATGGAAAAAAAACAATCATCTGGTACAGGTTGACAACAAAGACAGAAATACAAGACAGTCGCTTTATTTCCTGCTGTGCGAGGCGCGTGTTGAAACCCGCTGCTTGGTGCGTAGCCTCAGACTGTTGAGTCTTCGTAAGAGCATCTCAAAAATACTGTAGGGAAGCATAAGCATTTTGAATTCTCATCGGTGAGCTCTGAGCACTGACCCTCGCGAATAAGCTAGACAGGACGAGTTACACGCGATCTTCCCACCGATGCGCGGAAGAAAGTTCTTCTCTCTCTCCCGGTGCGTTGCCACCTTGTTGGGAATGCAGCTTGAAATTATTCGGAACTGTCAGAAGCTGGCAAAAATAACTTAATTACCAGAAATATGCTCTTTAATAATACATTAAAGCATCAAGCGAGCGATTTTTAGCGCCTGCATTACTGTTCTTTAGAAGCGGAGTGTAGCAGACGACAGCGGCGCGAGTCCCTAAGCCGACGTCAGAGCCGCCAGGGGGCGCCACTGAAACATCTCACCGCCAATTGCGGAATACTGTTTGCGTATTTCGCTCTATTGTGTCGTAATGGCCGGTTCTAACGAAGTGGAAAATATGTACAAAGTTTTGCATGAGTAGTTCGCAACAATTTAAGGAAACATCTTTTTTTTCACACTCACATGTGTTTTCACATTCACATTTACATATGTTTTTTCACAACACATTCACAGTTGCTCCCCGAAAAAAAAAAGGTTGAATAGCTTATTGTAAGAGTTCGCAACTAAACGGTGATCGAACTCCCTTTGGTGGCATTGCATTTCGCCGTTTCCCGGAAAGTAATTCTTTATTAGACGGACTCATCCACACAGATTACTCCCGTACCACCAAGGTATAACGAGCGAATTAATCACATCAAAATTGGTTGTTCGGATTTAAAATTGAAAAACAAATGTAAAATAGGTAATTACACATATCTAAATACACAACAACTAAAAGTTATTATCGCCTTATTTGCCGCTGACTTTGTTTCTGTGTGTGTGTGTGTGAAATTGTGAAAAAATATTTTAGGGGTCAGTATTGTAGAATATCACCGTAGTTAATACTGTAATTTCTTCTAAAATTTTTATTGCTTCTGTATTTTCATTAGCTCCAGTTTCCTGCTTCCGAGATAGTTTCTATGTACATCAGGAAGTTGTTCTCTGTGTTCTTTTTTTAAGGGACAGTCCTGTAAATAGTGGTCGAAGCTCTTGCTGGTAGGTTACACTTACATTTGCTGTTATTTGTAACGGTAAACTCATGAAAACGAAATGTAAACCTAGCGTGTCCGCTGATAAACTGTGACATGTAACAGCCTGTGGTAAAGTAGGCCAGTATTGTTTTTTTATCCATTGGAATATGTGGCTTTCATTTACTTGTCGCCTCTCAGCATTCCAAAGTTTTCTTACGTTATTATTGAACTGTTTTTTTATAAATTGTAGTGAATTAGGCCAGTTTTTTTATCGCCATATTTTGCTTCTTTCTTAGCTCTGTCGCCCTCAATTTCATTACCGGCAGTGCCACTGTGACCTTTAATGTAATTTAACGTTATTTTGGCACGTTTTTTTATTTTGTTTAGCACTTTTATAATTCTAGATTTATTTGGGTTCCGATTATTCAGATTTCTATTTGCTTTTAGGGTTCGTAGGCTATCAGTATACAACTGTACGTTACCTTCTTTGAAGCCGCTTTGGAGGTATTCAATTGCTTTTGAAATCGCGATTCCTTCTGACTAAAAGTTTTTGCTGTACTCCGGAAGATCTTACTGTAGATTTCTAATATTTTGCGGAGTTATCTAGAAATATCGTCAGATAAATTTGTGGGACATCAGCTATGATGTTTAAGGCCGGATTTGAAAATGTTTTAAATGCTTTGCTGGTTTTAATGAGACTTGCTCTTTGAATAGTTAGTTATTTTTCTCATTACGACCTGTTTCATATACCAAATTACAGCACCACAAGCTATGATCCCTGATAGTGCTCGGATATAAATTTTGTGATATAAAATATTGTGGTAAGACTCCGTTGTATGCTGTAATTTTTCCCAGGCTAGTTATTATTTGGTTTGCTCTTTCCCGTTACATAGTTAATAAAGAGTGATTAAACTGAGCTTGTTGTCTATATAAGCGCCTAATATATTAATTTTTTTACATAATTTAAGATTTTTGCTTCCTAGCTTCGTAATGGTAGGTCTTTTAACGTACTTGCCACCTATTACAGTGAACTGTGATTTTGTTATTGTAAATGTAAGTTCTTTGTCTATTCCCCAGTGTTATACAATTTTGAGCACTTCGGTTGCATTTTTCTCAATATTATCTTTGAATTGCCTCTTTATACGGAGGTTATGCTGTCGGCAAAAGCCTGCGTATATACATCGCTAGGAAATTTGCTGTTTAGGAGATCTAACATTGTTGTGTTCCAGAATAGTGGACTTAAACGTGAAACCTGTGGCCAACCCGACTGAAGATCAAATTGATTTCTAGATTTCTTCATGTTATAGATAATTTTTCTATTTCAAAAAATTACTCATAGCTTCATCCCTGAAGGGGATGATGCTGTCGCACCATCCCCTCTTTCATATCCCAAGCAGATTTTAGAGAAATGAATACTGCGCCCCGTTAATTTTGATCTGACGCCGTAAGCATAAAAAACCTACAGTGGTGGTAAGTGCCAAAAGGGCGTATGCCATACAGTTTTATTGCTTTAATGTACGAAGAAATACCTATACGGTAAAATCTTGCCCTATACAAGCATTTTACGCGCCACTACAGTATATTGTCAGTGTCCTCCGCTAAAAGGGATGTCGTAGGCATGCACGTCCCTGCCAGTAATGGTATAAACCACTTTGTACTACTAAACCCATTTTAGCCATAAAGTTGTGCGCTTGATCGGCACGTTACGTTTGGAGCAAAATGCAAACGCAAACATCGCAATGAAACGAACTGTAGGTAGTATAAATTCAATAAGATAGCGGGCGCGATATCAAACATGCAAGTAGGATATCGGTGCAAGTTTGGATTTTGTACAAACCAAGCCGGTTACGCCACTTACTCTTAGACGTTCTCGCGTCGTTGCCTTTAGAAGGAGCTTTAGTCTTGTCGTCTACAAAGAAAAAGAATCAAATTGGATAAGAGCATGCGTCCTGCACAGCAGGTTCTTTCTATATGAATGGAAGCAATAAATCCCTGTTGGGTACGTTCTCTCAGTGAAGAAGACCATATGCGGAAATGTGCTGCGATATCACAGAAACCAGCCGCATTTCATGGCCAAACGACTCACTGGTGCCTCCACAAGCTTGCGCTCGCGTGCTGTTCCAGGAAGCACGACTTCACGTATTTTCCACATAAACATGTCCTGCTCAGGCGTTTCATGGTAACAGTCCTATCCCACACCATAGCACCAAAGAGATGAAATATATTCCACTAAGCGTCCGCTTGCCCTTCCAAACTGTTCAGCCTGCTCTGGGGCCTTTTCCGACGTCGTTCTGAAGGAATAAAAACTAACCTGGGACTGCTGGATTTGCAATCCGTTTTTTACAATGCCGGGAATTCACCGGTATTGATAACTGAGGAATTTGGTTCAGTCCTGCTTACAACACTCAGTACAAACAAGGTTACTTCTTAGGGGTAACCGCGTGATGTATACTTTAGCGAAACATGTATTTGAGAAAGAATCTAAATCCATTTGATATAATTCTTTCTTACATCAATAGTGCTGCACCCTTTAACAGTGATTTTCTTTCCAGTTTAGCGTTGGGTGTACCGTGAGTGGCACAACGGCGGAGCAGCAATCTCCAAGGCAGTGGCTACAATTCTTGAATATGGCGCATTTCCCGAACCACGAGCGGTATGTGTACACAGCCGCCAAGGAAAGCAGAAAGAGTTCCAGGTGTGCTTTCTTACCGCCGCCGTCGTCCGTCTCCTGACTTCCTGCGAGAAATAAAAAAAATATCGGTAGCCGATCATTGAATGACGCATGCTTTGTAGTAGGGTGGTTTCGTGCTCGCCAAAACTTTACAGTGAAAAAAATCTCAGTGGAGCTAAGCTCTGATTGTGAGTGGAGAAAGAGAAAGTATCAATGCCCCGTTCGAGTCCGTTGAGAAGTCCCTGCCTCACCGTGCCGCGAGTAATTAACTGTTCTACCGCTACGCCAGGTCGGTGGAGGGCCGTCTTAATCCTCCTCACGTCCACAGCTAAAACTTTACGCTTTTTCCGTTGCCTAGCAGCACGGTGTTTCCATTGTGTTCTTAGAAGGGCCAAGCAGGATAGCTCAAAACAGTCAAGGAAATTTTCGTGACCGCGTCAGCAGAAAACTCCCAGGCTACTACTGGCTACAATAACGTACACCTGAGGCTACTACTGGCTACTGGCTACACACTGGCTACACAAATAAACTTCTGGCACCGCCAGGGAACGAACCTTGTCCCGCCTAGATAAGAGGAGCGAGAGCCCGTCGTCTTGCCGACTGAACTATGCCCAGACGTGAAAAACGAGGAGGTAGACGATTGTGTTGGATTAGTGTCTAGAGAGGGGAGGGCGCTTTTTTGTGGCAACGAATGAAGCAAGAGTGAGAGGGAAGCGGTGAGAGAGATGACACCAAAGGCGTGGTGTCGCCATCTACATAACCCTTCAGTAAAGATGGTTTCCCCGATGTCCGGTGTCGATCAGGAACCCAATCGCCCTGGCTCCGGTTGATTTGGCAGGAGGCTGGCAGGGCGATGGTGTTGAAGTTCTTGGAGGCGGCGGTCGAATTGACGAACTCGAGGCGTTGGGGTTGATTAGGTGAAACGGAAGTTTATATACAGCTATTTAGAGTAGGATAACTTAGTACATGAGTAATAAAAATAAAAACTTCAAACTTCAGCTAGACACTAGCTCCGAGTGCGCACAAATCACTCGAGCTCCTCAACTTCGTCTAACTCTCCTATTCTCGGAGCGTACACAAACCGCTCGAGAAACCACGGCCGAGACTCTGTCTCGCCGTAAGATCCGTCTAGTTTCCCGGTACGGCGCTGCACCCTAAACCTCCGACGCGATCTTAACCTCGGCTAGGGGGCTCACAAATCCCAACCTAGCTTTAACGGTCGAGACTCCTTGTCCCGCCGGGAACTGCCCAGCTCGGCGCTCAAACGAGAACGATTTCCAACGGCTAAGTTCGGCCTTATAAAACCTCGAGATCACCCTCTCTCGGGAACGCCCCTGTATCGTTCGTACACGCGTATGGGAGTGCCCAAATTCACGTAGACAGCTGTCACTCAGCACGCCACGGAATATTCAATGAGTCGCCGCCATCTCTGGGTCAACGGACCGCCCACGGGCCAGCAGGCGCGTACGACCCCGAGGGGCGAGAGCGAAAGACGCGACTGTGCGTTATGCTGACCGGGCGTGTTAACAATAGAGACTCGTGTGTCGCTCGTCCCGACGCCGGTAATCCCACCACCTCCGCGCGTCGAGCCGACGTTCCTGGAATCCGGCGGCGCTGTCTGCTTTCTCAATGGGGGATTATCCTTGAGGTATGCGGTGGGCCAGACAATCCGTCTGCCGTGCACGGCGTGACGAATTGGCGACGACTGCAGCGCAGTGTTGGCAGTGCTACGTCGCTAGACAGAGCGGCGGGTTCTCATGCGCAGCCCGGGCGCCTGGCCGCTAATCTCATAAGTGGACCTTACACCTTCAAAAGACGCTAAAAGCGTCCGCGCGAAACGGCGGGTTCTAAACAGCGTAGTGAGGTGCCGGCACGTGCGACATGAAAGTAAGCAAAAAAACAACACTCCCGCTCGCGCTGTTCAGGCAGGAGGCGCGCCCGCACTGAGAAGGTGGGAAATTTGATTTTCATTGGACAAACCTGCGTTCAATTCATCAAGAGTGGAGTGAGGCAGAAAGGCGAAGAGGGTGATTGGTGGTTAGAGTGAGCAGAACCCACATGTGTGAAGTCAAGTGACGCCGCATGAGTAATCGTTTGGTTGTCTTTTACAGCTTCGCCGTCCAACCACCTTCACAGCGTGAGCTGAAGCCATTCGCGTAAACGCGCCCAGAGTGGTCGAAACATGGCCTAGGGACTCCGGACTACAATTTGCGCTAGTAATCCCGCAATGTTTACATATCACTTCAGTGCCCCTTTAAAGCAAAGCTTCCTCTCTACCTCTACCAGCTAACGGTTCCTTCGTGGCGTGCGGGGCAATAAACTCCCAACTCGGCCGG
Organism: Haemaphysalis longicornis; assembly: GCF_048455015.1. Taxonomy (NCBI): domain Eukaryota; kingdom Metazoa; phylum Arthropoda; class Arachnida; order Ixodida; family Ixodidae; genus Haemaphysalis; species Haemaphysalis longicornis. The sequence continues at coordinate 151,273,139 of NW_027526361.1, forward strand.
GGAGGGGGAGTGCGGCTTTCACTCACGGGGAGGAGTGTAGATGGCGCGGCGAACGGTTACCAAGCATTCCCCGCGCGCAGGTGGCTGTTCTCATCGGCGGGTGTGTAGCTGGACGGCTTTGTCGACTGCTTTAGCCACGGTTGTTTTAGGCCTGGTATGGCGCCGCTTCGCGTCCACTGCGCGCTTCCTTCGCACGGATCGATTAACGTGTTCGACAGCACCTCTTGGGTAACCCCGACCCGACGGAATTAGGTGGTCGAACGGCAAAGATACGTTAATGATTGGTTTGCAGGGCGGGAAAACAAAATTTAGGGACCACATTTAGACATCTGGCCGCTAAACAAACCCTACCTTTTGCGCTCTGGTTGCCACCAATGATACTCCGTTTTCGAAATTGGTAAATACCAATGCGGTTGTGTTTCAACAGGTATTACGAAAGGTGAAAGGAGCAACTCGTACTGATAAACAGCGATTATAACAGTTCCCTCACCTTTTTAACAATTCTCAAAGTTACTAAACTTACTAGTTTTATTCGCCATAAATGGGAATCACTAAGCTCACAAGCCGAATTGTTTCGGTGTCTGGGCTTGTGTCAGGTGGTGGTGTAACCCCGAGCTAGCACATCAGGATGCCTAGGTTCCATTGACTCACGCTTCGAACGACGGTCCTGTCAGTTTTTTTTTTTCTCCCGACGCACGTCCTGACTAAAGCGGCGTCGTCCGCGGCTCTAGCCCGGCCGTGGCCGACGCCGCCCTCGCGAATTCCTAGTAACGACTGGCAGAATATCTGGTTTCACTCTTTGTAGATCCACGAGTATGAATTCAAGTGACCTCGCATAAGCAATCGTTGTGAGTGTCAATTAAAGCTTTGCTTTCCAATCACCTTCACAGCGTAGATTGGAGCCACTTTTTTTGAATGGGACATAAAATGCGGATTTCAACAGCTGGGATGTTTGTATATGTTGCTAGTGCAGTTTTCAGATGGCTGGGTGTGATAGAGTGTGAAATATATTAGCTTCCATACACATGTGTTCGTGCCATGTTCATAACGCTGAGGCTTGAAACTTGTACGGGAATTCCGGATACATCGGGGGATCGTACAATAAATAAAGGTTGCCTTGAAGTACCCGGAAGAGTGCTTATTTCAAAGTTCAAGCTAAGGTGGTTGGTTTTAATTCCTTTGCCATCGCGTCTGGTGGCAATTTGCTTCATTGTTGTGACACCTTTGTAGCACAAGCCTTGAAAGAGGCCTTCAGATCCGTGCGAATGCATTACTTCTAAAACTACCCCCTGAAATGTGTTGAGGGCATGGTGTGCGGACACAGCCACACCGAGGTCCCACATATTCACCCGCGCCCGCGCCACTATACCTTCTGGCAGCATTTTGAGAAATCAAACGGAAATAGTTACGAAAGTTTACACCAGATAGGTTCCCCATTCTGCTCGGAACGCACGTGAAGTAGGGCAACTTGTTCTTTAAATGTTAAAGGAGGGCGTTTTGATTCCCGCGCGCCTCTACCATACGGCAGCGCTGGTATTTAGGCAGTCGGGTTGGAGAATTGAAACACGGTAAATTTAAATTGACTTGAGAACCTTCAGCGGGTTTGCCTTGGGAGGACCGCGGCGGGAGACGGAACAGCATGATAGGTGAGCGAGAACGCAAAGGAAGGTGTTTACTCGGCAAATGCTGACGAAGGACTATTGCAACGCAAGAAGCAGATACGCGGCTAATGTTTTTTTTTTCTCTGACGAGAAAACAGATGTGTGGGAAATTAGCGCTATCAGAAAAGCTGGCTTCAAGTGTTCCTAGGCGTGGGATCAACACGAGCGTCCTTACCCTTACAATTATCAGAACCAACAAGGATCTCTCATTCCGGAAGCATTGTTGGAATTGAAGTTCAACTTGGATGAAGTGTAAAACGCGAAAGCTTCACCCAGGTTAAACCGCACTGTAGTAGAAGCCTAAGAATTTTTTTACACAAGCTTGTCATCTTTAAGGTGTGCCAAGAACTGACCACACAGGAGGTTTCATTTTTTGCCCGTGTAAGTTGGCTACCGCGGCTGAAATCTAACCTGCGTTCTTGGAATTTCAGCCACACGCATTAGTCCCAGAGCCTTTTTTCGAGACCCTTGCTTACGTCTTTTTTAGGCTACACGACCCTACACGTCCCACACGTCCCACACATCAAACAGCAAGAAGTTGTATTACAACTTTAGCTTTGTTACAGTCGGTTGACACTGTGACCGAAGCACCAGCTTACCTAATGCACCATAGATCACCAGTCCTGCAACGATGCCCGCAATCAGCAAGACGACCACGACCACCAGGACCGCCACTTTGTTGGTCTCTCCCTCACTGCGTGCGAAGTCAATTTTAATATACCAGATTTTTAACCATTATATGCCATGGTGTCTTGTTGGATGAACAGTTCACATGGAAACCACACATTGACTTCTCATGCAAAAAACTTCGTTAATCGCGTCACACAGTATTCAAGTGTCTTCTTCGTGATCGACGCACTGAGAACAATTTATTATGGCATTTTCAAAAGTTATTTGAAATATTTCAAGGAATGACGGGGTAACACAAGTTCATCATACGCACCGTCACAGTTCGTCCTTAAGGGGGTCATCCGTTTAATAACAGCAGCATACTACAAAGCACACACGAAAACCCTTCTCAAAAATTTAAAAATAATGTCTTTGGATGTATTTACCAACACCAATGGAGTTTACCAGTAAATAGGCGTATTACTGGTAATTTACCCCTGTCGCGCTCTGCTTTCAAGACTTCATGATTCGATTCACGAAGTTCTGCTAATAATAACTTTCCAGTAGCTGGAGGTAAAAATGCTTATAGCGACAAAAGAATACAGAGTATTCAGGTTATTCTTTGGAATTTTCTACCAATCGATATAAAACTCGCTAGTAATTTTTACTCAGGCTTAAAAAGTTAATTTCACACCTATTCTTAATGCTTCTTGCTTAAAGGTGATTACAATAAAATTTTATGGATGACGCATGCTGTGCCACCATTAGTCGTTTCAGGTGCGGAGTACCTTAGCACCGCACAATGTCCGTCCGGGTCCGTGCGCATAGCATTTACAATCGCAAAAAATCACACAGGCACGTGCAGAATTCGAGCCTCTGTCTGGTAGACCAGACAGAGTTAGTGTCGGTCGTCTCACCCAATGGTCTACGACCGTGAGTTAGTACCCGAGAGTCAAACGGCTTACTCCCTCGCCTGTAACGGTGCGGAGTACCTTAGGACCTCCGAACGTCCTTCCACGTCCATTCTGTGCGCACACCACCATTCAGCGAAAATCAAGCGAAATTCGATTTGAAACGTGAGTTGCAGTTTCATTTAGGGAATAATCAAGGTGCAACCTCACGGCTCGAATCGAATACGGTCGGGGAGCAAATCCGATATCACTCGGGGCGTAACTTGGATCATTTCGAGCCCCCGTTCTCCGCACCCTCGCCATCATCCACGGAGTTCAGATGCTGCCATTTTTTTAACCCTGCCTATTAGATATAATTTAGAATTGTATACACAGGTTTGCATAGGTCTGTATATATTAATGTGTGAAGATAGCTGTAAGTGTATACATGTATACGGGTATGCATACATGTATAACTGCATATATAATTACGCGTATATATCGATGTATTTCCACGTGTTTTTGTGTATTTTAGTTGCGGGGTCTTATACCTGGTTTTACGAATGATTCTTGCTTTTTTCATTTAGAGTTGTACATGTACATGTCTTTGTACTCCACTGTTTCTTGTACATGAATCCCAACTAGCCTACGGGCTAGGCATTGAGATGTCCTGCATTATGCTTCATATACGCCTCAACGCTCTAAATAAACAAATGTTCTTTTTCTTCCTAAAAAGCGAGCTCACACATGCCACTTTCTTCACGGATACCAAAGTATCTTGTAGAGTTCCAAAATTTAAGATCTAAACGCAGTCGCACCCATTGATGTGTCCTGAGGAACTGAAAATTTCCAGTAGGTTTGAACGTAAGGGTGCAGAGTCGAAGGGCACTTCACAAACACCTTAAAACGATGGCAATCAGGGGTGAAAAATCTCAAATATATAAACATCACCTACTTAAAGTGGTATTATTCTCAGTATTATTAATCGTAACTGTGGCTCCCTTGCAATCAAGCATGTATAAACGTTTTGCTAAATGCGAACCACCCGCCTTGGGGTTAATACAGAGATTTGTACAATGTAACGCTATATAACAAGCCTGGCGATCAGTTAGGTATAGTTAAGAAATACGTGGCGGCGGATGCATAAGTTCAAGAAGCGCTGAGGGCAGTCTCTGCACTGTTGTACGGCTGAACGACCTGATTTTGTCATGTGGGGGAGACTAGCACGGTGTCTACCAACATCGACATAATGAGCATTTTGGGAAACCCAACCGATTCGCTTTTGCTCGGGACATACCCAAAATGGTGAGTCAGAAGACGCATTTTGCCTTAAAATGTTTGGTGTGTTCAGCGTGCGATCAGCGATCAGCGGGCGATCAGCATTTCCTGGCGTCGTCGTTGTTTGTCTCATATAGTCACCGTCCGAAAACACCCTGACACTCGTTTACGAACGCCATGTGTTTGAACTTAAGGCGTGATAGAAGGACATACCGGGACAAAAGTTTTCCAACGCTTCGAGCTGGAACGTTTTATCTGCGTGGGCAAAAAGGCCTATTCAAAGAAGACATCGCGACAGTCGTTTTAGAATGCCTCGCGCTAGAACGCTTTGTTCTTGAAATAAATGAGGCATCTAAGGCAACGCTGCACACCTCTACTCCCTAATGGTGTCATCTCTGCGTGAAAAAACGTCAAGGCGCCAAGAATACACCTATACACTGCATGATTCGCCCATCCCCAGGTTTCGCGGTAGTGAAGATGGCTCGAAATTTTTAGGGGTGAATCCGCTTAGCGGCTCGGGCTTTGGCCATCTCATGTCATCGTCATAGGCGTCGTCGAATGTAGTCAGGGTTCTAAAACACCGGGACACTTTATTACGCCTCGCGCTGGAACGTTTCGTAACGAGAACAAAAAACACAGGGACTCTTGGTTACGCGTAGCGATAGAACCCTGCGTACTTCGAAGACAGAAGGCTTTTACAGCAAAGCTGTATACGTCTATTTCGAACGGTTTCATCTCCGTTGACGAAAACGTCAATGTGCCCAGAATACACTCTTACACTGCATGCTTCGCCCCTCCCCCGGTTTCACATTAGTAGACGTGGCGCGGAATGTTTTTTGGTACTTTAGTATTGCCGTGAGCACATCAATGAAATCAGGGTACTCGCACTCTAATGTTCTATAACCCACGTTACCAATATGTGCTCATAGAACAGGAACAATACCATGGAATCTATCGTGCTTCGCACATGAACAACTTTCACACGCTCTGTGATTATATATTGTTTATGACTTTGCGCACTGTTCACTGAAACCTAACTTTGGCGGAACTACATTTAGCTTTGGGCTCTACTGTGTTTCGCACATGACCAACATTAGCGTTTCCTCAAATTTCGTACTTTATGATTTTGAGTAGTGCTGACTAAGAAATCACATGGCGCAACAGTGTTTTACGTTTCATGGCATGGTTTCACTAACTTGGGCACCACAGCCCAGTTATTGCACTTTAAACGCTTGTATGAGTGCAACACCGTATCGCCGATTCAGTGTAAAGAAAACGCATTATCCGGTATGCTGCGCTTTTCCAGCCAACCATCTCAATGCAAATTACACATGGCAGATACATTTGCTACCTAGCGTACGGAGCGTAACAGTTATTTCATTTCTGAATTGGGAAGGGCTCCTAAAAAACACTTTCGCTCGGGTAAACTATCGGTCAAGCAAACAGGTCCCATATGTAGAAGGATGCGATGCTACAACAACATTTTTCGATGGGAAATGGAACCTTGTGAGTATCCCGTGTAAACACTAGAAAATCATAAAGGAAAACAACACTTATATACACATACTTATGGTCATGTGCAATGACTGCGTGCATCGATAAAAACAGTTGCAACATGTTTCTACACGATAAAAACAGCTGCAAGGTTTTTTGTTTGCCCTTTCCTTCCCACAACCCTGACACCGGAAAATTAACTTCCTTATGTGACAGGAATGAGGATGGGTGGCTTATGAAGACCTCTCGCAATCTCTTAAGACCTTTTACTGCGCAGCTCCCACAAACGTGTGGGTCAACAAATTCGTCCACTAAGAGGCGGTTTCACAGACCTGGATAGTCGCTGCGAACGTATCCGAGATTTAATTTGTTTTGGTAGTTCAATTATTTCTTCACCAGGGAGCGACAAATCGCACATTGAAAACGGCGGCCCAGCCGGCGCGATCAGGTTAGGTGCCTTCAAGATGCAAACTAAAAAATTAGGAGTGGCTTAGCTCGGCTGTGCCAGGATATACATAGCGTGAGCTAAGGTACCCCAATCTGATCCAATCCAATTCATTCCAATCCAATCCAATTCAATCCAGGCCAGTCCGGTCCAGTCCAGTCCAGTCCAGTCCAGCCCAGTCATTGCTCCTCGCGCATGCGCAGCACGGCTCTCCAGGAGCCACGCGAAACGGCTATCAAGCGGCTCCGCCGCAGCGTCAGACTTGGCTACTGCGCAACGGAGGCGCACAGCCCGGCATGTGACGGCGCCAGTGCACCTGCCGCGGCTATGACGTCACTCCACTGGAATGGGGAGACCGGCGAATGTGCAAACTCAATTCTCTAGACACCCGTACTCAATATGGATTGGATAGATTACCAATCCAATACAATTCAATTCAGTTTAATCCAATTAAATCCAATCCAATCCAATGCTCCACGTGCTTGTGCAGCACGGCCCTTCAAGGTCCACACGAAACTGCTAAACGTTGGCCAGTGTAACTTACGCTACAATACTTCTAAGCTACAACTCTACGTAACTGCCCGGGTCGCAGTGGAGTGTAGCTGTTAGGGTAGAATTCCTGTGTGTATGTGTGTGGGTGTGTGTTTGTGTAAGTGTGCAGGTGTCCTACTCCTTCGTGTCCTGTATTTTGATATTTATTTATTTGTCTAGTGTTTCGTTTTTTTTCTTTCCCCTAACGTTGTATATAGGTTATTCTTGCCCATGTTTTATATATTTATGTTAGCCCTCTACCCTATCCCCCTATTTCTATGTACTCTTTCCTCCTTATCCCACCTCCCCTACACCAGCAGGCGTTCCGGTGTCCGCCCCTAGGCGAGACAATTTACGCCTGTTGGTGGACCTTCCTTTCTTGTTTTTCTGCAATAAATACATACATACATTCCCGTATTTTGTGGATAACAATTGTAAGACACGAATTGTAGGACTTGAAAAAACACGATCGTCTAAAAAATACCCGCGTTCCCAACTTGTGTGTTCTGTCATCACGCTTGAAAAATGCACCGACACTTTTGTGTGGGCAGGGCTTTCATCGTCAGGAACATTTTGCTGGGCGGTACAGGGTAGCGGGCACGCGCACTGCAGCGCTGGCGATAAATGAACTTTTCAAGGTTTCTTGGTCTCTCATTTATTGGCGATTTTCTGGTTGCTCGTTCTTGATGTTTTCTTGCGCCTTAAGGTTGAACTAGTTTCGTAATTAGTTATGATAATATTAATATTTTAATTACAATTATAACTCGTTAGGCGATTATTATATCCCAAAATCCTGCGAGTGATGCCGTTTTAAGTGCGAATGCACTTCTTAAGCGACCCTGAACCTGCGTCCACCGGCGATGTCCGCGCTCCTCACAGGTGTTATCGCGCGCGCCTCCTCGAACCCTAGCAACGGCGCGGAGCGGAGGGGAGCGTGTGTAGCAACGGCGCGGAGCGAGGGCACACGTCACATAGCAACGGGGGCGGAGCGAGTGAGTGCGTCATAGCAACGGCGCGGGGTCGTAGTAACGGCGCGCTCCACGAGATGGCGCGCGCGTCGACGGCACTCCGGTGGGGAGCGCGGGCCGGCGCGGGGTTGCGCGGGTGTGCGGCGCTCCTCCTCGCCCTCCCTCCCCTTCGCGCGCCGTAACTGAGTGCGCTCGTCTCTCCTCCTCCTCTCTCGCGTGACTGCGTCTCCTCTCCCCTTCACTCCGGTCGGCGCGCCGTAGCTGCGTTCCTCCTCTCCCCTTCGCTCGCCCCTAGCAACGGCGCGGAGCGGAGGGGAGCGTGTGTACCAACGGCGCAATGACGTAGTACGCTCGCGTGATGTCGTGCGCTCGTCGCCTTCTCTCCCCCTTCGCTCGCGTGACGTCGCGCGCTTCGCCTGGCAGTTCAGTGGTTCAGTCGAACGCGCGCCTCCGTCGAGATCGGTCGCCGGTTCTGCAGTCTACCCGGCTCGGGCAAACTCGGGCATTCGCACTTTGACATGTTCCCTCTCACTTGGGAAATGCTTGGGAATTTTTTTAAGGTATGATTTACCTGCGGAATATACGAATAGAATCCCAGCCCACACATATCTTGTGGTTATGTTTTCTGCGTGAAATACTCTGAAGTTTCCATTCTCACTTGCCGAAGCATCTTTGCGAAGGGGTAAATACTAACAATTTAATTACATGTGGCCATTTTTTCTGAAAAAGTTTTGTTGAGCGGGAAAGGGTTAATGTGGAAAGCTTGCACCACTTTTCTTGTTTGATTGCTTTGTTCGTATAGCATCGTTCTCTCTTTGAAGGACAAGGTACACTCTCATTTTTTGCATTAAAGTTATAAGTGCCTACAGGGCCTAATTCTAGAGACAAAAGATGTTCTCTGAGTCTGGTATTTATACACCTCTCCGACTGCCCCACGTACACGTGATAACAATTCAAGGGTATCACACACACGACCCCTTTCTTGTTACAATCTACCAATCGAGGAATATGGTTCATATTACTTTCTTGTGGAGCATTACTTTTGGATTATGTTTTTGTACATGCGCTCAACAGTGTGACAAATTCGGCTTAGTTTACCTAAATTCAGCGGATTCTGCATTGACATACAGGGTCAGTACTATGTCTTGCCCCAGGATAAGTTAATGAGGTACGCGGAAGAAATGATTACTCAAGATAATGATGAATTTGCCTTTAGGAATCGATGTGGGATGCCTGTAGGATCGTTTTAAGAACTACTCGTTTTTTTACTTAAATAGCCCCCTTGTTGGCTTTAACGGTGAGGTATTTATTCAGAGGTCCGGGGTTGCGATAGCGTGAAAAGTCGCCCCAGTGTTAAGTTCGATTTTCCTCGTTAAATTCGATGAAAAACTTGAAGTGGAATTAAAAGGAAAGGTGGAAAGAATATTTCGTTTCGTGGACTGTTATTCCGTAATTGGTAGTTACGAAAAGATCTTTCGCCTGCAAAGATGTGGTCTTGACATGCTTCAAAGAACACGGGGACGGTTTAAATTTCACTTGCGAAGTCTGCCTAAGAAACATACTACAAATGTTATAACTGACATTTTTTTGCATCTGACCCCACATGCCCAAATTATGCACCCCAGTCTGAGAAACCTCTTTTAAATTTTAAGCTTTAAATTTTAAATTTTAAGCTTGTAAAGAACAGCATTCCCTTCTCCTGCATTAAGTCTGCATTTTTGAAGTCCTGCTGGACGTGATGCGTCAGAACCTTGAAGGACAGGTTGCCAGGTTACTACAAGCACGTTTCCGCTCTTGTCAGTTCAAGCTGAGTGCGAGAAATCTTACAAAGCTTTCACGCCTGCAATCTGAGAAGGTTAGGGGCACGAGGATGAAAATAATTGTAATGCCATACGTACGTGGGCTTTCCCATCGTATGAAGAAAGTAGGCAGACAGTATAATGCAAATGCTGATTCTTTCGCAAAAAGTAAACTAAGCCAAGTTTGTTCAACTGTTGAGCGCACGTACAAAAACGGAAAGCAAAATGAAAGCTCTGCAAGAAAATGTGATGACAGGCATACTCCCCAATTTGTTCATTGTAATAACAGAGAGGTTGTGTATCAGATACCCTTGAATTGTAAACGCGTGTACGTGGGGCAGTCAGGGACGTGTGTAAATCTAAGACTCAGAGGGCATCCTCACTGCAAAAAATGCAAGTGTACCCTGTCCTTCAATGACACCACGATACTATACGAACACAGTAAACAAGCAAGAGAAGCGGTTGAAGGTTTTCACGTGAAGAGATTGGGAGAAGACTGCATTAGCCACCCTTCCATATCCCTGTCAGATAAGAAAGTTAGTTTGCTGGTGTCAGAGTTGTGAGAAAGATAGGGCAAACGAAAGATCTCGCAGCTGTTTTTATCGTGTATTGGGCGTCGCATACCCACCGCTTTCCCCTGTTTTGATGGGACCTATGTCCCTCGCGTTACGGAGCCGATGGCAATCCCAACACGTCGCAGAGGCGCATGTAACTTATATGCAATGTGTTGGGGCTGCTGTTTTCCCTGCGCTGTTTCCATCAAAGCTGCCTTTGCTAGTCGCAATATCTCCGCAGTAATATAAGATGAAGAACAAATCTAGAATTACCGAAATAATTACCCAAATTATTGAAAATCTGGTCTCTTTTATAAGCTATTCCAAGGGTTGCGCCACCCTCTTTTGACTACTTTCGGTATCAACTTTAGGCCGATGCTGAAAGTAGTCAAGAGAGGACGTCACACCTCTGGTGAATGGCTGCTTTGCACTTGACAGCTTTCACTTTGAGGGGGGATGTTTAATTTTCTAGTTCTATCTAACGCCACTTGAACTGCTTCCGTTGAATTTGATCCCCATTTATCTTTTGTGTAGGTTGAATTCACTGGTGAGGCATGCATGCAGGCAACCATGTTAGTGCTCCGTCATTGGCTTCGTCGGCCCCCGCGGGATGGCGGTACATGTCCGTGCAAAACACATGTGTGTTGGACGTTCCAAACACTATCCCACCGAACTCAAAATAATGCTTCGACTCCAATGTGAGTGCGAATTATAACCTCTGTGTTGACACCCCCGTTGATAATGGGGTAGAAACGGTGCAGACGACGCACGCTGGTGTTTTTTAAGGGCATAGCACTTAAGAGGCTCGCCTTGTCGACGTAGCTCGCTAGCTGGGCCCAAGTAGGGCCCCGTGGCGTACCGTAGTAGTGGACTGCCGTCGTAGCGGCGTCCCACAGAGGCTTCGAAAACCAAGTGGTTTATATTGTCATAACCGTTCGAAATTCGTGAACCGCTGCCGCCTGTCACACATCTCCCCGTTGTTCAGCGCAAAGAAAACTGTGATTACTTTTAAGGCAAAATATACGCAATTAGCCGGCAGCGCCCGTGTGCGTTTAGTTAGGAACGCTCGTTGGGTTGCTTTCGTGGCGTTCCAAAAAGTAGCAGCGAAAGAAAAAAAAACTGGGGCGTTTCAAACTGTGGAATAAGGTGCCGGTTGCGCAGACACGTGCGGGAGGAAAACAAAAGCACAAAAAGAACAGAACTCCCACTGGTGCATTTTCAGGCAGGGGGCGCGCGACCACTGCGGAGGCGAGGAATTTTAATTGCATTGGACAAACCTCCGTTCGATTCATCAAGAGATTAGGGAGACAGGGCGGCGAAGAGCGTGATTGGTGGTACCAGTGAACAGGAACGGCGCCACAGCCCATCATGGCGAATCACTGATCTGCACTTCCGACAGCTTTCACGTTGAGTGTAATGGCTTGAACTTTTTATGCGGTGTGGGGGTGCAGAGGCACCGGCCGTGCCATGTCCGTGGCGCTCGGCCATGTCCGAGGCAGTTTCAGTGTTGCCAAGCGACGAAATTGACAGCTAAAGTTTTCAACGAATACCATCTACACGCAGTTGCTCATCCTGCCGCCGTTATTTCGATTTTTTTTTTTTTTTTGTTCTGTAGTGCTAAGTTTTGTCCGATTCACCCTGGCATAGCGCGAAATTGTTGCTTTCTGAAGTAGCGAAAGCAGGCAGCCAGCCAGCTTCCTCCGAACCCGCAACCGCCCGTTTATCGTCCGCAAACGCGTCCACCGCTCCTAAGGCCGGCTTCCGGCTGTTGCCGCATTTATCGTACTAACTTTAAAGAATGACGTCATTTCACGTCTCCACCAACCGAACTCCGTGACACACCGTTTTTTTGCGTCCATAGTTCACAATATGACTTTTGCTTCGGTAGTCTGAATATAGCCTTAGCCTTTGCTAACCCACTTAATATCGTAACACGCGTTTCATATCGGACGTACATCAGAAGGAATAAAACACAAAGGAATATTTAGCGGTTTCTGTTCCATAAGATAGATCCCAAAAAATAAACACAAATAAACGCTTAGCCTGCAGAGTTTTCTACACTGCATCCGAAAAAAATCAAGCTGCAGGAGGCACTCGGGGCATGGTCAATTCCCATTGGCTTACGACACATGTCACGCCACGAGTATAATACAGAAACAAAAAATTCAGTACCTTCCGCTCTGTGGTAAAGGCTGCCTAGCAAAGCTGTGAAGGCATTGATTGATTGGTTGTAGGGTTTTAACGCACCGACGGAACGCAGGCGATGAGGCGTAGCATAGTGTAGTGCTCTTGATTAATTTTGACCCCCAAGAGATTTTTAACCTGCGCTGAAATCTCGTACACACAGGCGGTTTTGCTTTTCGCCTCCATCAGAAACACGACCGCCGCGGCCGGTAATCGAACCTGCGTCCTCGTGCTCAGCAGCGCAACACCTTAGCCACGGAGCCACCATGGCGTGTCAGCTGTGGTGCCAAGCATCAACGTGAGCTACAATATGTCTTCGCCGGAAATCTAATCTTTCACGAAATCTCGTCTGGTCGGGAAAAAGATTAACAAGTGATCGCCGACCAAAGGTTTATTTAAAACTGTAAAAAGACATTTCGGCTTCCATACGGAAGCCTTGTTCACTTGGAAGTCTGGGAAGCCTTGTTCACTCCGTATGGAAGAACGCATCCAAAGCTTCCAAGTGTACAAAGCTTCCGTATGGAAGCCGAAACGTCTTTTTACCGTTTTAAATAAACCTTTGGTCGACGGTCACTAGTTTCTTCAACTATGCTTTCACCGGGTTGTAGCTCAAGATCTGCGCGAACATGTTTGTTTGGAATTTGCGAATGAGCATTATTCCTGGTTAATTATCGTAAATAGGCTTTGCCGAAGTTGAGTTTTGTTCCAGTGGACAAACATGGGGCTGTACGCTTTCCTCCCGCACAATCCCACGTATTGACTTCAGACGAGAATTCCACAATATTTGCGGCTTCAGTGTATACAATGTTTTGAAAAGTAAACAAAACTCGGCGTAGTGTTACAGTCGTCTTAGTGTCTAATTGTCATTTAATTTGTGCCGGAAAAGTTTTAATAAAACAAGACGTAGGATGACGTTCTGTAATGACACTCCCTCCAAAGATGTACGGGCTTCACTGTGTAACCGTCGATGTGGAAAAGCCATCTTACAAAAGCAAAATCATACAACGGTCTTGTTAAAGTCGGCTTCACCCCTAAACACAAACGCGTTGCAGGGAAGATATTTTGCTTTGAGAACTATATGCAGTTTCGTAGTAAAGGATGAAGCCCCTGGGAATTTTTTATTTTTTTCTCGAGTTTTCCCACACGCTGAAGGTATTGCGCAGTTTCACTGTAATGGGGATTTTATTGGGCGCCGGAACATGGAGCTACGCTCGCGTGCGATTTTTGTCTGCAGCACTCTATTGCCGGAGACGATCTGCTAGATCCTAGCCATAGACTGCTTTGCTTTAAAAGGGAGTTTTCTTGAGAAATTTTGTCCGCAGCTTTAGTGGCCCTCGGCGTCTTTGGTAGCAGCGTCACTGAATCATGGATAGTGATTCTGAAAAATGGGTGACCAGACAAAAGACACCGCAGTTGGAACACTAATGAAAAATAACAGCCATTCCAGTTAATGATAAAGCTGTCGGAAGGTTAGAGCAGTGATTCGCCATATTGCGCTGTAGCGCCATTGTCCGCTCTACCACGCAATTGAATTCAATTTCCCGCCTTCGCAGTGCTCGCGCGCCCCCTACCTGAAACTGCGCCAGCGGGAGTTCTGTTCTTTATGAGCTTGCTTTTCCTCTTATACGTGCAGGTGTTGCACTGCCACTTTTTTTAAAGACGATAGTCTTTCTTGGGCTACTTAAACCCAGAAATTTTGGTCTGTCTGTATGTCTGTCTGTCCGTCTGTCTGTAACCCGATTCAGCCACCCGGCCAAAGTAAAATTGATCTTGCGCAATAGTCTTATATACTCACAGCCATCGTAAACGTCTAAGCCCGGTTTATATGTTCATACTTCTCAACTTTGTGGAACAAGAACAAAGCATTACGCAAATATAAGACAGGAAATTAGTACACGAGGGATATTTACAGTGTTCCTTTATTAAAAAATTCCTGGGTGCTTGGTTTTTGGATAGCAAATGATATTCTACATCTACTGCAGAAAACCGCCGCCTCCTGGCGGCATATGAAAAATCACGCGGCAACAGCAACTAAAGGTTCCACTAGCTAGCTTCCGCGTTCTGCTTGGAACGCACGTGGAGCACGGCCGCGCGGTTCTATAAACCTTGTAGTCGGCCGCCTCCATTCACGCGCGTCTCCGCCGTACTGCAGCGCTGGCATCGGGGAACCCGGCCTGTAGCAGTGGAAGGCGGTAAATTCAAATCGCCATGAGCAAACATTTAGTGTGTTTAGCTTGGGATGAGCGCGACGGAACAGGAACAGCATGAGAGGTGAGCGGGAAAGCGAAGAGGGGCATTTCCTTGGCAAATGTCTACAAAGACTATCGTCTTTTGACGACATTTGCAACGAAAGGAGCAGATACGCTGCCAATTTTTCGCTTACTATACTAAAGATAAACCCAACGAGCTTTCCAAAAGGCCCAACCACATGCACGCGTAAAACCGGCGTACTCGCGCAACGACGTAAACCGGCGTAAGCGCGTAAGGAACCGGCGTACTCCGGCGTACGCCGAATGCATTGGTACGCGCTTGTTACGGCGAAGTCAGAGCCCGCCAGATATCGACGCAAACTTTCGGGCGCACGGTGTTGACGTACACCTCTGGCGGTGATGTTATCGGCGGTCAGGTCGCATAACAAGACAGGGAATTGATAAATAAGCTAACTTCACTATTAATTATGCGATAAAACGAAGTAATTTGTAAAATACGGGGACCAAACAACCGGATAAAAAAACGCGAAGCAACGAGCAACTATGGGAGCAAGGCAGTTTACGCCACATGTAGCGAAGGGTTTTGTGCCTGCCAAGTATGCACACTAATCCTTAACGTTTTTTAATGTCCCAATAACTGTTTTAGTTGTTTCTGTATTAAACATACGTATTTTTGTGAGAATAGGCATTGTTTGTTTTATTTGAGTTACTATGTAGTTGAACTGGTCGCCACAAAGCTGAGTCCGGAGTAGTCGAGCCACACTGCGCGGCGCATTGGTTTACGCGCGCATTGCACCGATATGTGGTTACTCGCCCTCTCCGACGTCGTCGGTCGGCGCAAAGATGTCGCCGCAGGCGTACGTCGTTGCGCGAGTACGTCGATTTTACCCGTGCATGTGGTTGGACCTTAATAATTACGTGTATTTTCCCTCAAACGTACATTCAGTTTTCTCTGCGCTAAACAACGGGGACACGTATGACAAACGTAGCGATGCACGAGTTTCGAACTCTTATGACTAAATAAACACCTTGGCTTTCGAAGCCTCCGGGTTACGCCGAGACGCAGTCACTACGATGGAACGCCGTGTGGCTATATTTGGGTCCAGCGAGCGAGCTAAGGCGACAAGGCAACCCCTAAAGTGCTCTGCACTAAAAAGAGACTAGACAAACAGGAGCGTTGATCTTTTCAGCGAGCATAAACGAGCTTCATTTTGTTTGTACTAAGTTATCAGCGGCTGAAATAACGCGATCGAGGCGCGCCTACGTGCCGTGTGCTCCGCTACTGCGGCAGCTTTTCTGACTTCGCGCTTTGATAAAAAGTGTCTGCTCACAATCTGCGTTCATACCATAGAATTTGAACCTTTTACATCCTTCTAAAAAGAACAATGTGCATTTTTATACGTTTACATTTGCGATGTTTCACTGAATTAAAGCTAGCACAGATACGCCTGTGGCGAAGAGCGCATAAGCGCGCCTTTGCGGGTGTAACTTTTCTTTTTGGTAAATTCAAACAGCAGACAAATAAAAAAAAATTCTTGGTGCGTCGACTGCCCTAGCTGACCCCGTGCCGGATACTACCTAGAAAGGGGGCACTTGTTTAAAAATGGAGCACTTGTTTAAATAACGAAAAGAAAATAAAATTGCAATTTTTGGCAATGTCGGTTCTTTTGTATATGGTTGATTTTGGCGCCACAAATCCAAAAAGCGAAGCATCATTCGCCGCAATTATTTCACCTAATAAGCTAGTCTATCCTGAATATTTCGCGTAGCCATCCGCCTCAAATAACTGCGCCGTCCACTTTATTCGCTTAGTAACATGCTATTTCGCGGAGTCATCCGCTTTATTCCTTTAGTCACTTATCTTAATTCAATTTTATTCACTTTAGCATAGTTCGATTCAATTTGATTCAATTTAATTCGTCATAATTCACCTGGTCATTCAATTTACGCAAGTTGCACAACTTCCTACTCCCTGTAATTCACTTTGCTATACTTTATTTCAGTCAGTCATTCA
This sequence comes from Haemaphysalis longicornis, assembly GCF_048455015.1. Classification (NCBI taxonomy): domain Eukaryota; kingdom Metazoa; phylum Arthropoda; class Arachnida; order Ixodida; family Ixodidae; genus Haemaphysalis; species Haemaphysalis longicornis. Next base: position 151,289,776 of record NW_027526361.1, read on the forward strand.
TTAATTTTTGTTGGAGTATTACAAATCAAGACTTGTTTATTTACATTTGCTTTGTTTTCCTTCATAATTCATCTTACCCTTCTTAATTGAGCTTGGTCCCCGCGATTTGTTAGATTTCTCTTTATTCACTTTGATGCCTGTTATTCAACTTTAGTTCAAATTAGATCAGGTTGATTCCAGGTAATTCACTTGGGTACCTCATAACACAACTTCTTCACACCTAATTCGCTTTGTCATTCTTCCCAATTGCGTCTACAGGTTCATTACCACTGATTTACTTTGTCATATTTATCAATTTACTAATAAGTTTCTAATGCTGGAATAATGCAATTATTCCAGGTTCCATTTTTCATTTTTCATAGTACGTTTCTTCACTCACCTAACTCGCGGGACGCGTCCGCAATCATCTTTATACGACATGTGTTGACAATCGGCTTTCGCTGGGGTGCAAAAAGCGAGAACGCCCGTGTGCTCGAGATTTAAGCGCAGCCCGCAACTACGGCACGCTTCATCGCCTTTGCAGTGTCGGAGAGTTAAACCCCACGATAAATCAATCAACGACCGGCTTTCACTCCATGACTTCGAACGTGGACTGAGCGACGAGACGAATCAGGCTTTCCCTTTTCTAATTTTTTTTAAAGCGAGCATATTCGGTGCTAGATGGCAAGGGGAAGGGGTGATCAATGCATGATTTCCAGGACCTGGCTGGCTGCCGCGGCAATCACTACAACTGCTTCTTGAGATTCAGCGTCCCAGTTGGTATGTGGGGCTACTTCCAGCAATGACGTCATAATATGGAGATGAGACCAGGTTCAGCCGTTTAATAGGCCCTAGACGGGCTGCCGTGCCATCCAAAAGGATTGTTATTGAATACAAATAACAATAGGATGCGGCAGCGTTTAAGGAACAAAAGAACATCTCCACTAGAGTGAAACCTGCCGAGGTGCGAAGCGTGCTGTGTATAAGTGTTTTCAAAGATTGCAACTATCTCTCTTGCCCACGGCGCGCGCTGATAGTGCGGCAGAGAAGAGTCAGTGGGAGCCGCAATCGAGCGCTTCCTGCACCGGTGGCTCCCACTCTTGCGTTGAACCGGATAAAGAAAAACCCGACGCGGTGGCTCGGTGGCTAAGGCGTTGCGCTGCTGAGCACGAGGTTGCGGGTTCGATTCCCGGCCACGGAGGCCGCTTTACTGGTCAGGCGAAAAGCAAAAACGCCCATGTGTACGAGATTTCGGCGCACGTTCAAGATCCCCAGGTGGTGAAAATTATTCTGGAGCCCTCCACTACGGCGCGCCTCGTCAGCTCCGTTGCGTCGGCGCGTTAAACCCTACAATCAATGAAATGAATGAATCAAGGAATTAAGAAATCTGCATGCCCCATTTGGCCCAGTTTGGTGTTGTGGCAGGGGTCGGCCAGGAGTGGAGAAACTCTGGCAGCGAAGTGCCTGAGCTTTGGGTGGAAGACGCGTCCTGGGTGATCAACGAAGCCCCGGCAGTGACAAGCTTCTGCTTGTCCCTGACGATTGCTGAAGCGGACAGAGAGCGTTCCACAAATCTTTAAATAAGGTTAGTTTATTTTGAACCTGTTTTACCCGATGATTATACCCTGTTCTTTTAGTACGCGTTACGTTGTAGCGCGAGCAGTTAGAAAACCAGTGTCCCGGTTTTTAGTCCCGTGACTACATGAGACGACAGCCGACGACGACAGCCAGAGCCCCTAAGGTGATTTGCCCTTTCAAAAATCATGCACCCCTCCCTTTTTACGACGACTATGGTTGAACGCGGAGTTTTCTTGTGATGGAGTCTTTGGTTGGCCAATCCCACAGTGCGAGTATGTGCTACTCTGGAGGTACTCACCACTTTGCTAGAATACACACTGCAGCTCTTGGGTGTGTGCTCCGTAGCTTTAACGCTTGGCATCGTGAAGTTCGGCGCGAGTAGCTACCTGCTGCATCGCAACCCATCCGACCACGTCTCAATAGGGCAATCGGATAGACGCCGGCTTCATGACGCAAGGGACCCAAATTTGATTCCCGCCACGGGAAGCTTTTCCCTTTCCCTCACCGACGATCATCCATCATCATCATCAGAGAAAGATGGCTTTCCTGGAGGGCGTATGCGCGTAGACAGGCATCAGTGAGGAGACTAAGGCAGCGCTTTAAAAGCCCACGTCGTTGAACACGTTCTTTGATATGCCTTGACAATGTATTCTATACCCTAGAAGTTTAGAATCGGCAAAGAAACGACAGGTGGGGTGAGGCATATCCGGGCAGCTGAGAAGGAAATATTTCCCGAATGTTCTTATAGCTGCAGATGGAGGACATGCGCATTAACGTGCGAAAAAAGGCGAGAGCGGAATGCGCGTAAGAACAACGGGGGTGCTTACAAATTTCTCAGAACGTAAAGTGAAAGATGAGTAGCGCCTTCTGCCTGTCTGCTCTTGAACATTCTGTTGAACTGTGCGGAGTTGAACTGTGTGGACACGCCTTTAGACCCCGCTAGCACCGTGCGAAGCTTTCAGCTCGCTCGGTGTCACCGGGAACATACGGTTGTCCCCGCCGGTATCTTCACCTCTCAATTCGCGTCGCATTGCAGCACACGCGTAAGAACCTTAAATTCCTTTGGCGCCGCTGTTTCCCTTTCGCGCCAAGCTCCGCCGCCCTTTCTGAGAGCGCTCCAGCGACGCCTGCTGTTTCCCTTTCCTGGCGTGCGAACCGCGGCTGACCCTCCCCATTTCGTTGCACACAATCCATGACTCAAGCTAACTAGTTTCCCATTTCGCTCTTTTTGTACTCACTGCCGGGAGGAGGAGGACGCTTACCGCATGGTGTGTGCATGGCCTACACACCAACTATACACCCAATCCAAAACACGTAACCGTACCAGCGGGGCGCCACGCTGCGCAGCGATGACCGTGCACATGGACTCCTGCATTTCTTCGAGTCCACACGCATCACCCGCTTGACCGTGTGGAGTAGTGATGGCCTGTTTCGGCCACATACCGTCAGGTCCCGAGCTTTCGGCCCGGAGCTTACTCGCACCAGAACCCGCTATAACAGCACTCACCCTACCGTACGGAAATTCGAGAGCGGCTTGTGCCTGGTTGCGAAGCAACCAATGCTTGAGACCACTCCACTAGCGGCGCTTTGGCAAGCCATAGACAGCCAAGCGCCGCGCTGCGGAGAACGTTATTCGTACGTTGCCATACCTCGTCGCACCTCGCGTCGCCCCAAGATTAACAGTTAACGTGAGCACAGCACTAGGAAGGCTAGATATTGGGGGGCGGAGGCAGAGGTAGCTGGAAAGAACTTGGAGGTTGCGCGTTTAGCATTGAAAAGATATAGAAGGCGATGCGCTGCCTTTCAGCAGTGGCTGGTAGAGAGAACCAGAATGGCGTCGCAGGCCGGTGGAACCCTGGAATTAATAGCCCCCTTCTGTCCTCTCTTTTCTTTTATTTGTAAAGAGATTTTCAGTCAATCATTTTTTTGTAGCATCCTTATTCCACCTCAAGCATCACAGGAAATATCTTGATTGAAAACTTTCGCATTAAAAAAAGAAATCGTTCCTGATTTCTCAGTCTAGCGACCCCTCGTTTCATGCTTTTCACGTTTCCCTGACCAGGCCCTGTTAGTTTTGACACGTGTTCATCAATGTTTTTTTAATGCAATTTCATATTTGAAGTCCTGCATTTTGCTGCTTCCGAGCGCTTTGAGAGCTGGGGCCATCTAGTGAGTGCTATCGCCTTGCTGGGTTTCGGTTCCCGCTTGGCACAAAATTTTAAAGCACCTCCGGTATCATTCGACGGTCGTTCGTTATCATGGCACGCAGCGCCGTCGTGTAAAAGTTAAAACTCAAGTTATTTAACCCAGTCTGCATGAACCTTATCCGGTGATATAAGCAGCACTGACAGGGAAGACAATATAGATTCATCGGATTTGAAAACGGACAACGAAAGTGGGTCAATCTCTCCGGCTACGTAAACATGCATTCGTTAACAACACTAGCTTTGTACTCGGAACTGCTTCTTTGCCTCTGCTTGCGAAGATAAACTGTCCTCTAGAAGTCGCTTCTTTTCCTTTGGCCGGGATTGTTGGGTTGGTGTAGCAGAGTTGACGTTTGGCCTTCAAAATGTCTGTGGGTCGATCCCGGCATCACGCTGGCAATGACGCTGGCGTCACGATGCCCTGTTCCACAGTTTCTTTGTTTCGTTGTGTAAGTCAATGAACTTCGCAGCTGCAGTTGTCATATTAGCAGGGCTATTCCGAATGAGAAGAATCTACATTCGTAGCCTTTAATGTTTTTCTCTGTGTGAGGCAAAGGAACATTTTAAATGCAGAGCATTTCAGTAACTCACGATGTCGCCCGCGTTGTCCCGTCGTAGTCCGCACCGTCGTTGTCCGCACCCCTCCCCGTACACTATATAAAAGAAAATACTATCCGGCGCCAGGTTTCGATCCCTCGATCCTGCGGGCGGAACGCAATGTACATGGTGCTCTACCCACTGCGCCACAAAGCCGACACAGAATGGGACGCTACGAACGCGCCTTATATCGTTGACTCATTCAAATTACTGCCGACGAGTGCTCTCTCGTCAGCAGTTGCCACAAGTGCAACAACATTAACGTAACGCAAACTACTTAACGTCGTGCGCCCCCGGAAATGCTCTCCATTTGATCGTGCCCCTCGCGAGGGGGATGTTTGCTTCAGTTTTCTCTTGGCCCCAGGTTTGTGCGTATATTGCTTCTTGTTTTTGTAAAATACTCTTTTTTAAAACTAATACCAATGCAAAGGGGAATTACTATTGTGCATTTCTCTGTTATACACGAACGTATTACGCAGTTCTTCCTACCAGAAAAAAAGATTGGTGTGGCTACCCAAAAAATCTGCTTTCCCTGTTTTCAGAAAAACGTTCTCCCGTTATACAACTTACTGGACTACTAAATATACACCGGTCACATTTTCCCGAGCCGACGTGCACAACTGAAATTCGCTTCAAAATTCGGTTTCGCTACGTGGCTGCCGAATTGAGTTTGAGAATTCACAAGCTTTCGGTAGATATAGCGCAAACAAAGAGGGCGTGCTGTTTATTAGTTTGAGGCCGCATGGGCGCAGCCATGTGGCCTTACGCTAACGTGCAATACCGGTCTACAACGCTTTGTTTGCGGAGACGATCTGCTGGATACTAACCATAGACAGCATGGCTGTAAAACACGGACGTGCGTAGAGCAGGCGTGCGTAGCATGAACCTAGCGCCTGGTGCAACTTCTGGAGGCACCCGCCGCGGTAGCTCAGTGGCTAAGGCGTTGCGCAGCTGAGCACGAGGTCGCGGGTTCGATTCCCGGCCGCGGCGGCCGCATTTCTGATGGAGGCGAAAAGCAAAAACGCCCGTGTGTACGAGATTTCGGCGCACGTTAAAGATCCCCAGGTGGTCAAAATTAATCCGGAGCCCTCCACTACGGCGCGCCTCATCGCCTGCGTTGCGTCGGCGCGTTAAACCCTACAATCAATCAATCAACTTCTGGAGGCACGCGCCCCTATTCTTTCCCAATTCCCTCCCCTCCCCCTTCCCCTTTCCGCACACGTCTCCTTGGAACGAACTTAAAATTAGACCTTTCCCCGCGCAGGCGCTGGAGGCACTGGCTTGACCTTGGCTGAGGTTCAACATTAATGTGACGCTACGAGGAACGAGCCGTGTTTTGGGGCTGTAAGTGAGGTAACAGGGCTTTTGCTCTCGAAGAAAGCGTATCCTCTCCGCGGCATTTTTTATGTTTTCTTTTGCTTTGCCGACAGCCGTCACCGTGTTTTGGTTATGGCTAGACTCTCGAAAATGCCGTTTTGCCGCTCTGCCGCGTATTGGTTGTGAGCTGTTTCTCAGGACGTTTATTTCCCCTTCGCAAAGCTGCAACAACGCGCTATTGTTTCCTACGTTTTCCTAAGTTACGCGATATACACCGTTTTTTGCGGATCTCGTTTGCTACGCTTTGACTGACGCTGTACCCCTATTCGTCCGCCACGCCATACTCAACCGATTATAGCGAGGAGAGGCAATTTATTGAAGGTGTTAAATGCTTCTAGCCTCACTTCGACGGGCTCAGGTGTTTGCGGAATTGTATACACCAGCCGCCCCTCCTACTGTTTCAAGTGTAATCTTGAGACGTTTTGCATGACAAATATTATTGGCAATAGTACAAATGCATTTAACAGAAATCGGTCATTTGTCCAGGCTACGCGAAAACGTTTCCAGCCATACATTGTTATGGCGATGCTTACGGCTTTCTGGGATGTACATGAATGACCATTATGGAGCACAAATAATTGCACAAGCTGTTGTAGGGACGATTAACGACCGGCGATGGTAATCATTTTCGCTTTGTTTCACCAGCCCACCAGGGCTGGGGAAATAAATACAGAGGATGGGCAGCAGTTTTAAATGCGTCACAGATCCAGTACTTACCCTACCGCTGCCGCTCCTAACGGGCGAGAATAGGCAAGAACGGAAACGAAGCAGTGAGACGGGACGTTCTTCTCACCAGGGTTTTTTCCTAACCACTACGTACTTCGCAAGCATCAAAACATGATAGGATGTTGTAGTAATTACGTTTAGTGAAGTGGCCACAGTCACAAAACTAAATCCGTTAAAGGGGTCGTGAAAGGCGTTTTGAGCACACTAAATGAACTAGCGCAATCGTTAGATCTGGTCGTCAACGTCAGCTGTGCCATGTATTACTCTTTCTCGTGCAGCGCAAATCTCACACCTTTGTTACAAAGTTTGTCGCCGTTTTCTCACCCCCCTTCCCTGCGTGTTTTTGGACGCCGCCATCTTCACATGTCTATTTCATCGATTCCCAGATGTTCGTCATGAGGTAGACATCGTCCTATTGGGCGGCTTTTTCACGCACTTCCGGCAAAGAGATGTGTCGTCTGCTCAGCGTCGGCTTGCCGCTGATCTGCCAGCGGAGTGCCGGAGTGCTTGGACATTTTACTACAAACGAAACAAGTGTAAACAAACGCTCAACCGTTTGTATTGAATGACGGCCATAACACGACATTGATATTATCTTACGTGAGTACGTACCATAAAGAAATCGTCGAAGCCCCGTGGCACTTCTTTCGTGCAATCGCAGGAAACGCCCTGAGCCGAATGCCCGGGTTTGACGCATACATTTTATTCAACTTCAAAACAATCCAGAGATGCTCTTCGAACGAACACAGCGTCACAACATGCGTTGCAAGTCTGAACTGCGATTGACCGACGATCGGTTGACCCCTCCTGCCCGTCGTAAATTCGGCACTCACTTCGCGCCCGGTTTGCGGGGACGAACAGCAAGTCACTTAACTCTGGCACGCAAGCTGAGAAGGCTTTTAGCCAGGCACACTGCACATACCCCATGCGAGGTTGAGTCGTACGGCGCTCGAGAAAGATAATCCAGACTATGGGAAGCACTATCCACCCGCAGAAGTACAACGTCGCATTTCATCGCGAAACGAACGCATCCACAACACAGGAGGCGATGCACACACACACGCACGCACGCACGCACGCACGCACGCACGCACGCACGCACGCACGCACGCACGCACGCACGCACGCACGCACACACACACACACACACACACACACACACACACACACACACACACACACACACACACACACACACACACACACACACACACACACACACACACACACACACACACACACACACACACACACACACACACACACACACACACACACACACACACACACACACACACACACACACACACACACACACACACACACACACACACACACACACACACACACACACACACACACACACACACACACACACACACACACACACACACACACACACACACACACACACACACACACACACACACACACACACACACACACACACACACACACACACACACACACACACACACACACACACACACACACACACACACACACACACACACACACACACACACACACACACACACACACACACACACACACACACACACACACACACACACACACACACACACACACACACACACACACACACACACACACACACACACACACACACACACACACACACACACACACACACACACACACACACACACACACACACACACACACACACACACACACACACACACACACACACACACACACACACACACACACACACACACACACACACACACACACACACACACACACACACACACACACACACACACACACACACACACACACACACACACACACACACACACACACACACACACACACACACACACACACACACACACACACACACACACACACACACACACACACACACACACACACACACACACACACACACACACACACACACACACACACACACACACACACACACACACACACACACACACACACACACACACACACACACACACACACACACACACACACACACACACACACACACACACACACACACACACACACACACACACACACACACACACACACACACACACACACACACACACACACACACACACACACACACACACACACACACACACACACACACACACACACACACACACACACACACACACACACACACACACACCACACACACACACACACACACACACACACACACACACACACACACACACACACACACACACACACACACACACACACACACACACACACACACACACACACACACACACACACACACACACACACACACACACACACACACACACACACACACACACACACACACACACACACACACACACACACACACACACACACACACACACACACACACACACACACACACACACACACACACACACACACACACACACACACACACACACACACACACACACACACACACACACACACACACACACACACACACACACACACACACACACACACACACACACACACACACACACACACACACACACACACACACACACACACACACACACACACACACACACACACACACACACACACACACACACACACACACACACACACACACACACACACACACACACACACACACACACACACACACACACACACACACACACACACACACACACACACACACACACACACACACACACACACACACACACACACACACACACACACACACACACACACACACACACACACACACACACACACACACACACACACACACACACACACACACACACACACACACACACACACACACACACACACACACACACACACACACACACACACACACACACACACACACACACACACACACACACACACACACACACACACACACACACACACACACACACACACACACACACACACACACACACACACACACACACACACACACACACACACACACACACACACACACACACACACACACACACACACACACACACACACACACACACACACACACACACACACACACACACACACACACACACACACACACACACACACACACACACACACACACACACACACACACACACACACACACACACACACACACACACACACACACACACACACACACACACACACACACACACACACACACACACACACACACACACACACACACACACACACACACACACACACACACACACACACACACACACACACACACACACACACACACACACACACACACACACACACACACACACACACACACACACACACACACACACACACACACACACACACACACACACACACACACACACACACACACACACACACACACACACACACACACACACACACACACACACACACAGCTTCGGTCGCTGCCTTGGCTTAGCTTCAAGCTTCGTTCGGACAGTCAGCGATGTTACGAAGATACAGAGGTACGTGAGGGCGACGAGCTAACGATTTGAAGTATTTAAAAACACAGGGACAAAGAACTTGGTTCATCAGAAGCAAAAAATCTTTCCTCCATCTCGCGCTACTTTCCGCCATGTTGCGGCCTCACGTACGCATGGTATTGGGCTGCTAATTGAGAGTTTAGTACAGCGTTTGTTGCCTTTGCATACGCTAACCGCTAAATTTTTGCGTCCCGCTACATAAACACCACGAGGGGAGTTTTAGTAGAGCGTCTCATCAGTTTTGCGTAGCGGCACGCTAATGCATACGGCGCCATCTGTCGAATGTTTTGCGAAATGACTCGCCAGCTGATCTGCTAGCGGAGTGCCGGAGTGCTTGGACATCTTACGACTGTCCAATGAAGTGCAAACAAACGCTTTCCCGTCAGTGTTGAACGCAACACATGGGTGCAGCTTCTCAGAACACGGGTGCTCGCTGCTCGAGTGCGGCGCTGGTTTGCTCTGCGCCTTCACGTATCCCCACTGATAAAGCGATCCGATCCGGCGCGTTGTGTGCACGGGTTTTGTGTCGGTTTAAAATGTCTGTTTCACATGCCGCCGGTAGGAATTACCACGGCTGCAAATAAGACTCGGCACCAGCGGGGCCACATCTGAGACGGCTTTTTGGTTAAACAATGCGCAGTGCATCAAAGAAAACGAGCTCACGACTCTCCCCGTGCGGCTACGAGTTCGCCGCCGATACTAAGTCACGTGCCGCCGATAACAACTACAGCAACGTACGCCGCGAAAGGGCAAGGACAGGCCGCACACATGTGGCCAGGTCTTTCGTTCGCTTTTCCAGTTTTGAGCGGAGTGCGGGATCCATGTCCATGGTGTCAACAAAGATGAAAAGGCTGAAAGAGCTTGCCCGTAGCTGACGGCAGTCTGAGGAGCGCAATAGCGGAAGTACGTCTCTGCTCACGCACGCAGTATCCTGGTAAGAAAGGCTCGCCGCCGAAAGCAGCGAAGAAAATGTTTAAAGGGGGAGGAAATACGGCGCGACGATAATGCGCGGTTTTTGGTTTACGATTTCCCAGCTAATACTCATCGCCTTAACAAAATTCTTGCAGGAGGAGATTGCTAATACATTGCTTTATTTGGTTACATGTACATCCATGCATCGACGGAAGGTATTTCAGGACCCGTTTAAAGAAGGAAAACATTTACTTGCAGATAGTGCAGCTGATCACTTTTTTCCGGCAGGTTTCGAGGTGTTGTGAATTTGTGTCTACATTTTTGCATCGAATATTGCTTCTTGGTAAAAAACTTTCTTCTCACTCAGCAGTTTCTAAGAAGGTGCCGAAAAAATGCCTATTTGTATGTCTGACAACGCAAAGAAGCTCGTTAAGCAATTCTAAAACCGTAACGACCAAGAAGGAACTGACATTCACCGGCATTAGGCAGATAGCTAAGGTACCGGAGAAACGGTGATTGTCTCCCGCCCAATAGATTAGTCATACTTCCTTCGATTATTCCTTTGGGGCTCTGGATTGCGCCCTTATCATCTCCTTCTAGGTGAGTGTTACGTCGCGTGCATGAGTGTTACATCGTCACCTTTGTACGCTGGGAAAACGTAGTGCAAAAACTTATTACATTTTATGCACACGCGTTCAGTACAGTGAAACAGTATGTTGCCGGCGTTTTAGCGTATACTTGGCGCCACGTGATTGGGAACTGCACGCAATTTGGGAAAACATGCCAAAAACAGAAATGTGCTCACCGGTACCGACCACGGACGCCGCCACGGACGCTGCAAAAGGAAAGCATACACACGGGATGGTTTGAATGAGACTGTCACAAACGTCTGAACAGGCTCTTGGTATTTTAGGTGCGGAGTACCTTAGAACCGCACGATGTCCGTCCGCATAGCATTTACAATCGCGAAAAATCACACAGGCGCCGCCATGATTCGAGCCTGTGACTGGTAGACCAGACAGAGATAGTGTCAGTCGTCTTACCCATTGGGCTACGACCAATGGGTAAGACACGAGAGTCAAACGGCTTATTATATCGCCTGTAACGGTGCGGACTACCTTATAACCTCCCAATGTCAGTCCGAATCCATCCGTGCGCCCACTACTATCAAGCGCAAATCAAGCGAAATTTAATTTGAGCCGTGAGTTGCAGTGTAATTTAGGGAATATTCAAGGTGCAACTCACGGCTCAAATCAAATACAGTCGGGGCGCAAATCAAATGTCACTCGGTGATCAACTTGGATGTCGTTTCGAGTCCCCCTACTCCGCACCCTCGCCATCATCCACGTTGTGCAGATGCTGCCTTTTTTTTTGTTCTTTCGGCTGCCATGGCGAAGTCCAGGGCAGTGGACGGCCACTTGTGGTCGCTCTTTCCTCGCCTCCCAATCCTTCGTCACCCCGTTTTCTAGTGTTCGTCTTTTCTTCTGCCGTCGCTGCACCGACGGGGGCATTGCGGCGGGGCCGCAGCAGTTCGGCGCACGTGTGGCTAGCTTGTTTCATCGAAGGCGACGCCAGTGGGCAAGGAGGAGGCCGTTAATGTCGCCATATATACACAATAATGCGTTCAAAATGCTCCGTTGTGCTTTATCCAAGCGTTTCTACAAGGAACATTCCACGCATTCTGAGGCATTGACCAGTGCGAACTGCGCGCTCCACTCAGGGCAGATGACGTCAGCAAGAAACGAAGGTGGAGGAGTGGCAGCTGTGACGAGCTCCAATGTGGTGTTTTTAGTGATGATTTTGGGAGCACAAAAGTGAATACTGTTAATGCGACAACGGAGTCGCGTATATGCACTACAGTGCTGGCAGGGGGAAGTTCTCTTAAAAAGCGCAAAGGTAACTGGACGCAATTCCCTGGATATTGAGCAACGTGCAAGTCGCCGGGTACAGGGCAGGGGAGTTAGAGGATGAGGTTGCTTTAGCTGGAGTTCACCAATAGGTTTGCGGCGGGACGACCAGCGCCTCGTATACGGGATCGAGCTCGTCTCGTCGTAGCGAGTCGGAAGGCCGACCAGACTCCGCACCCTGGACCCCGAAAAGCGTAAGCGGCTGCACGGCGACACCGACACAACTTAACCGAGACCTTTTGTAATTTGACTTACTGATAACGTACGTGCGTACGTACGTGCTTGTGTGTGTGCGTGTGAGCATGCGTGTGTGTGTGCATGCGTGTGTGATTGTTTTTGTGTGTGCGTGTGTGTGCGCGCGTTTGTGTGCGTGCGTTTGCGTGCGTACGTGGATGAGGTGTCGTGTTTGCATGCGTGCGTGGGTGAGGTGTCGTGTTTGCATGCCTGCGTGTGTGGGTGCGTGTGTGTGCGCGCCCGTGCGTGTATGAGCGTGTGTGCTCGCGGGTTTCTGCGCGCGTGCGTAAGGGTGTGTGTGTGTGTGTTTGCCTGCGTACGTGCGTGTGTTGCGTGTGTGCGCGCGTGCGTGTTTCCGTGTGCGTAAGTACGTGCGTGCGTGTGTGTGTGCGTGCGTGCGTGTGTGCGTGCGTGTGTGGGTGTGCGCGTGCGTGCGTGAGTGTGTGTGGGTGTTTGCGTGCGTGTGTGTGCGCTTGCGTGTGCTGGCGTGCGTGCATGCCTGTGTGTCTGTGTGCGTGTGTGCCTGCATGCGTGTGTGTGCGCGCGTGCGTGCGCGTGCATGTGCGCCTGCATGTGTGTGGGTGTGTTTTATTGTTTCTTGCGTAGTTAACGCCGTGCTTTAACCGCCCAGCGTGCACGTGCCCCTATTGTACAGTGTCCGACCCTTATTGTCTGCGCGCACGAGTGGAGACGTCTTAGTCAAGGTTTTCCTTTTTGTTGTCTGTTGCTGATTTATATCGTTCGTGCTCCTGTAGTAAACACGTTTCATTTAATTGAAGTAGTTACACGTGTGACCTCTCTCAGTAACTACAGTGAATTCATGGCACGCGCACACGCACGGGCCATTAACCTGGCTAAAATAAGTCACTTGTCGCCCCTCCTTGATTTCGCGAACAACCAACAGGTGTTGTCGCAGAGACCGCCTTTCGAAGAAAACCTGGCTGAAGGGATGACGCTTCAATCAGGCGCAGCACCGCTAGCCTACATTCTTGAATAATACGCGTCGCAAACAACGCGCGTGCGCGGATGGGGCAAAACGGGCTGCAGAACTTCTTGAGGGCAACGTTACGGCCGTAGAAAACGTCGACGTGTTCCCGGTGGCATACTGGCTACACGCCAGCAACAATGCCAGCCTGGTGCAACGGCACAGAAGAAGTCGGCAGTGGGAGCGCTCAGGCTTTACTTTACAGAGTTTCATAGTTTTATGCATTTCAGCTTCATTGCCACTTCTCAAAGTCTACGAAGCTATTTCACGGTCCGTCTCAAGGAATACCTAAGGGGCGAGCGTACGTTCGGGCCAGTCTATCCGCTTTTACGTTTCGCTCAATAGGAGTTACTAGTACAGCGCAGATAAGATAGGTGTACAGTCGCAGAGTAGACCCGCTTAAGTGTGGCCCACGTGCACACATCGCTCCGTTTAGAATTCTCCGCTGTGTTTCATCCAAGCATTTCTACTGTATACATTCCACACGTTTTCAGGTAAACCCGGGCACTGTGCATTCGCTCAAGCCGTGGCTTTCAATACCGCACAAACATTTGCCTCGACTGGCTTTTTGCTTCATATGGGCCTTACGATTTAGTAGAATACCGTTTTCCACATTTTGAAATCTCTGCAGATACTTTGTGGCACAGAGGTGCCACAAAAGAGGCCACGTGAGGGGACTCCTCTAAGATATGAACCACCTTTGATTCTTCAGAAACCTGTTGACTGTTTTTACGGAGTTTTTTTTTTGGCAGTGTACACTAAGGGAGTGAAAAAGTAACACTACGAGCATACTCAGAAATTCTGCTTACCAGGCGGGGCCGCTGACGCCGGTGCTTCTATGGCGGCTAAACAACAAAGAGAATAAACAATTAACTCCTTTCCGGCACGGCACTTCCAAGTATGCAGCGGCAACCTTCGACTAAAACAAAGGTAACGCAGAGATGAGGACTTACACGGCTCCCGCATGATGCCAACTCGTTTCCTGGTTCACAGGGGCTTCCTGGAAACACAGCCGTTCGGTAGGAACCGGCAAGTAGAACCGCAATTAGCCGAGCAGAACGAATCGCTGGCTGGAAGCGTAACCTGCGCCCAGCGAACGTTCCGGCCCTTCACAGAAATTTCTGGAGCTGTTGATGATGGTGGTCGAGGTGATGATGATGATGTTGTCCTCAAAGATTTTGGAACGTACCCACAAGGGGCATTGGCCAGGGCTAAATCTAAGTTATTTCCGGAAAGAGGCTGTACAATGAAACTTAGTTATGAATGAAATCCGAATTACCTTTTAATTAGCACCCTTCCGCAATTGAAACGACCTGAAGCAGAAAGAAAATTTTGAATGCAATTATATATGTATATATATATCCCTTTTCGCAAACCCCAATTTTGATGCGCCAATAGATAATATAAGTGGAATCGAAAAAGTCAACCCCAAACGCTCAATCGCGTCCTTCAAAAGCAGTTGTTTAGCTGTTGAGAAACGGCGGCAGTCGAGAAAAAAATGATCGATTGTTTCAGGGACCTGGCACCGCCCACATTGTTCCGTAGGTGAAAGTCCTGATTTAAACAGATAGAATATTAAGCCTTGGAATCCTGCAGCGCAGCTCGGTGAAGGTCACCTCGCATTGCCGAGAACCAAAAAATGAACATTCCACCCGAACTCGAAAGAGCGAATGCAGAGCCCCACTTTGCTTCTTCTTTCTTACCGACAGCGGCAACATTCCACTGCAAGGGGAATGGCCAACATTCGTGACAGGTTCATGGTACTCGATCAAGATCCTCGCAGGGTATCCAACCTTCGATTCATTCTCGCGCCTGTGAAGAATGACGAATCGACACGCGACATGCCGTTTCTCGACGTACCATTGCTCTCCATCTGACGTTCCTGCACGGGCAGAACGTCAGGTAAACGTTGCGCCCCATTCGTTGCGCCCCATTCCATTAGCTGAAGCTACGATTGCCTGAGCCCTCTTACCTACCAAACATTCCGTAAAACTAAACTAAGACTAGAGGTATAGAATAAATATTCGCTGGCCTTTTCACTATGTAAGGGTGTTTGAGTGCAAATCTGTATGCGCAACACGACGGTACTGCATTTACATTAGAATTTGGATTATTTTTTTTTCAGGCGCAAAGTAATCGCCGTCTCCTCATCGCCTGTTGTGTTGGCTTCACGAACACGCTTTTGCTACTGTGCAAACAGATCCATGCGATAGTGTCGCGTGCTCTCGGCATGAGGCAACCTTCTGCTTCTCGCGCCACCGGATCCGCCCGACAGATACAGTTACGTATGGCAGCACGGGCGCACTCTCGTTCGCTCACCGCCACGTCGGAGACAAGACCATGACGGATTTTATATATAACCACCGTTACTCACGGCGCTATTCCTCATACCAACGCGGGATCCGCTGCGACAACGTTCTTTTTCCCTCTGTGGCTCGTCGCCATGGCACTTTTCACCGCGAATTTCCCCGCGACTGCCCCGGGCGTTCTGTTTGCCTTTCGGACTTCACTCACATCGAAGAAGGGTCTTTTCGCAGTTGCGTAGTCCATGCTCAAGAAGGTTGTCTGGCCGCTGACGCGCAGGCGGTTTTTCTGGCCACACGGAACTTCGCTAGTTACGTGTGAATTGGCAAAAATATTTTACAATCAGTACAGCCTGAAGTCACGACTAAGAGGTCAGCGGCTCGGAATGTACGGAGGACGAACAGCTCTCGTCTTTTGGCACGTGCTGAAGGGAAATACGTGAGAGTAATAGCGAAAACGTGGATGCCACTAAGATACATCGGGGTTGTGACAAGCTGAGGACGGAATGGAAAGTTCATGCAGCTTTTGTGTAGTGAGGGGTGGCAAGGTTTGCTTATCGGTGTGTTTTCAGTTAGATAGTTAGTTATTCCATTATTGTCTGCTGTAGACGCGTACATAAAAGCCGGTGCGTACAAAACCTTTTACGCCAACAAAGCGCAAACCAACAGATCACTTATTTACTGAGCAATTTCTTCCACTTCGGTAGATTTACACCCTAAAAAAAAATCAAAATCTCTTGGGAGCACCACAATGTGAAATAGGAATGTCCTGTTTGTGGCGCATACTGCATTAATTTAATAATGAAGCTTAGTCAAGGGCTCACCTGCAACAGGTTGCTGACTTTCCCACCTTGTTGCGAGAGGTGGAATGGAGACAGTGAGTTAGTTCCCAGGAAAACTATCGAATAACGTTTTAATATGAATTCTTTGCATTTCATAATATGTCGTTCAGCATGCGGAATTCTGCACCTCGTGAAGTAGCTGCTGTTGCTACGGCGAGAATGCCTCCGTACTCCACTCTTCAAGCCGACCATCGTCGATTCATCGTTACTTACGCAGATAAAAAAAGCCGCCCGCATCTTCCCACGGGGGGAACTCGAGTAAATGCGTCGCATCTACTCGAGTCAAGCAAAGCGTGACGTCAAGTGAAAGCCAAGCAAAGACGCCCTTGACTGAATTCCGAACGCGCGCTCCGCCGCTTATATACGTTGAGGGGACTGCGTAAGCCGGTCCCAGTCGACGACGTTGGCGTACTTGTAAAGCGGCGTGGACTCTAGGTATTTGAGCCAAGCGCGGATGTTGCTTCGCCGGAGAACGGCACACCGGTTATATGCGCGGCGCTCCCGAAGGAGAGGAAACCGCGGGAGAGAGTACTCAACATGCGCCGGCTCCAGCGTGTCTGCCGCGGCTATGACGCAACGTGCCGCGGCTATGACGCAACACAATCCAACATAATCCACTTTAATCCAATCCAATCCAAATCCAAGCCAAGCCAAGCCAATCCAATCGAATCCAATCCAATGCCCCTCGCGAGAGAGTGTTCGCTATCGCCTCGACTCGACGCGCATGCGCAGTGTGCGTGCGGACTACGGACGCCAACGCGGGTGACATCGTGAGTTACTGAAATGCTCTGCATTTAAAAAATAAATAAAATAACCAGTCGTCTGTCGACTCTACAGAATGCTCACTCGAATGGCGTTTGCTGGTTATAGTTACACGCGCCTAGCGTACGGAGAGCTCCCACGGGGCCCTGACCTTCTCCCTTTCCAGTGAAAGCAACTAATCACCGGCGGCAAGCGGCAGTCACCCTCCTCGTAGCAGGCGCGGCTGGCACCACACCTACTTCTCAAGAAAAGCGGCCGCCCTGCGACGTTTGACTGGCCAACTTCACCCTCGCCTGCCAGTAAGCCACAGACACAGCCTAACAAAAACACCTAACAGCCGTCCAGAGCTCGGACAGTTTTCATTCTGCTTGCGAGTGTGAATGAGTGAGTGTTCTGCTCGAGACCCGCGCAAATACGCATTGTTTTCACGCCGTTCGGCCTCCCCAATGACGTCCCGGGCATGGTGCTGTCTTTCACGCACAACGCTCACCTCCAGTGGCGGAGAATTGCCCGTGCAGTGGCGCGGGAAACACGTTGAGTTTATTTGACGCTAGAAAGGGCACAAGTCTCCCAAAATGTTGCGTACAATAAAAAACGTGAAAATCTTACCTTCCACGACCTCGCAGAGGCACAACCGCGTTGTTTTTAACGAGCCACTCTCAGCGATCACTGCAATTAGGCCTCGCGTCGGCTCGCTGGCGTATTCCGTCGGCTCGAAGGTCGGTGACACGGAGGCGACGCTGCAGTCCGTAGCACGTCAGTCCAGGCTGGTTCCACAATGTTCGCAACGAGCTTCGGTTGTTGGGAAGCACTTCACATCCGTTCGTGCGGCCGGAAGTTCACACTGGCAATAAATTTTCGGGGACGCTGGAGCTCACACGACACACGACACCAACTGGCAGCCATTTTGTAAGGAGGCGTAGAGGAGGAAGGGGTGAAGGAGGAGGAGAAGGAAATGGAGGAGGCGTGGGAGTTTTTAATACTCCCATTAGGACAAACACAGTAATCACAGCCAGATACTGTGTTTTGTGAAGAGGTACAACCGTGGTAAATGCGCTTATTTACGACGGCTTGTGGCCCCCGGTGTAAACTGGCAGTTTTTCCACCATCATACTACCACACGTGGGAGCAGGCCGCCTGTCGTGAGGAGTTTAAAAGACGTACTCCAGCCAAGAAACTCCCATTCAGGCTAACTTGTGTTTTGTGTGTATACTCAGATAGTTACTTCAGTCAGCGCAATCAGATGCAGATAGCCCGGCCGTGCATTTCAATCTGTTTTTTTGGATGATAGGTGTTGTCAAACTCTGCTGCTATCAGAGAGACAGTGCTCCCCGTTGCAACAATTCCAATGTTCATCTGCTCCGCTTGCTTCCGCACATATAGACGATTTAAATTTTCGCGTCAGGGCGCCAACGCACCCGACTGCAGCGACTGAATTTGCCCTGCCGGCACGACTGGACGACTGTACTACGAAGCCCGGATGTAAACAACGAAGAGCGCTCGGTGACACGGTGCTGCTCGAGCTGCAAGCCTAGCCTTGGGTCATCGTTGTTTTTCTTATTTGAGAGGGACGAGTAATACCAATTGGTGGAAACATTTTCATGTGCCCCTGTCACCGAAGGCGCTAACAGCATTTGGATACGGCGACACCTGTGGACAGCTCGCTGGTAAGTCTGTCATCAGTCGATGTGTTTGTCAAACCTTTTGAATGGGGTAACTGCGAAGTTCCCCACGCCGCTCACAGCACGTACACGCACAGGCAAAGAAAAAGCGCTCACTGTCGTTTTCTTTCAGGGGAGAAGCTTGTCTTGCTCAGGACAAGTCCCTCGTGTACACTAGTTCTCGAGGCGACCGCTAGGGGCGCAGCTGTGCAATTTCATAGGTCGCCCGCTAGATGGCGTGCCTACTCTTCCGTCTCCGCTTCTCCGCCAAGGTACAGTGTACTAGTACTAGTACACTGTAGCCAAGGCAGCCAAGGCTAGGTCAGCTGGTATCCCCTCCCGGTAAGCTCCAGGGTGGGGACAGCGGGGCCGGCGGACGTGTCTTCCCGTAGCTCTGCGATATCCACCGGAATCGGCACATTTTCACAGCCATCGAGACCACCCTTTTATCTCATGTGATTAACTAGAATCTGAGGAGTCTCAAGAAGCAATTATTTCAGAAATCGGACCAACGATTAGATTTTTACAGCGACGAGAAGAAGCGGAGCGGCTTAGCTCAACCCCGGCGTGGCCGGCCCACCGCGGCGCCGACATGCCCACGGGTGACACGGAGTGAGCAGCACGAAAAGAAGCCCTCAATCAGAAGAAATCGAAGGAGAAACGAGAGAACGACGACGAAGGAGAAGCAGAACAAATGGAATTTCAAGACCAGCAAGAAACAGCAGAAAGCTGCAGGCCCGAAATGTACCCACTTCCCGAGGACCTACCAGACAAAGACGACACCTCATGGGCATACTACCTGAGCAGGCGGCAGAAGCAAGCAAAGAAGAAGGAACTGCAGGAAAGAGAAAAGGAGAAGGCAGAAGCAGCCAGCCATGCGAATGCTACACAGAAACCGCGTTTCAGCGTAGTAAACAAGAGAAGACATCCCAGCCTCCCCAAAGAAGATGCAAAGAATATTATCAGGCCCAAGAAAGGACTACAAGTCAAGAACTACTCGGCGCAGCAGCTTGCAAAGGCCATAGAACGAGCCCGCCCCAGCGGAAGCAAAAACATGAATAATACCATCGTAAGACCAAAATTTGGGTCGAACATAATTGTTGTAAGCACCTCCGACCAAGAGGCAGCCAACGAATTTAGAAACATCGATGCTCTACAACTAAGCGGCAGCAGGCACGAGGTCACTGCGAGGAGGAAACACCGTGCCGCTCATCGTCTGCTACGGGCTGAACGAGCGCGACTGTCTTTGTGTGCCGCAAGCGTGAAGAAACACCGCTTGCATTTTGCTTTCAAGATTGTGTTGCGGCTGCACATCTTGTTTTCGACACTTTTCAGTTGCTAATTTGCTTGGACTTTCAGCTAGTGCACAAAACATTTGTTTGGATATCTTTCTTAGTTGAATACGCGCAAGCCCGCACACCCTGAAACGTGACAATTTTGTTTGGGCAGAAAAAGTAGTAGGCGGGAAATGTGGTTTATTCACTTATATTATTAGCAACGTATCGCAAGCGAAGTTCAATACAGGCCACAATACCATAGAGCTGTTTATCTCATATACTAAGTACAAATGTCCGCATTCATTTTCGGTTACACAAACATAAGAGACATCTTCGTACAATTCATCGCATAGAGAAAATTCCTGCAGAGGTCACCACGTTCATTTGCTGTACAGAGTATAATTCTACAGAAACGATGCTTCATGAAAACGCGCGTTTATTGATAATGAAATGATTATGAAGTGAGGTGACCAGATCATTTCACCACCATTAACAACCGCTCCATATTCTTATTCTCGTGAACTTGCTAGCCCAGAAACCTTTTGTAGCTAGCGAATTTTCTGCGTAATTTCGTCATACGTCACACCTAGTAAATGGAAGAAATACCGCCATGGATATCAATAAACAACACGTAAAAGCGAAACAAATATTGAGAGTGCAAACGAGGTAAAAAACAGGTGTTCTAGCACAGGTTAAAAAGCGAAGCGCAGCTTGGCCGTCACGCAGGTAACTCGAACTTCTCGTAACACGGAATGCAAGCGGTCAGATTCCAGGTAAATAATTCTAGGGGCTTCTTTCGTGTTAATAAGAGTTTAAAGGTGGTAATGACACTACGAGAAACTGATCGTCGGAACGCTCTAAAGACAAACCAGTTCGTCGAAGAAGCATTTGAGCACATTAGGCGAACGTAATTTCCAAGCTTTTCTCTGGTGGAAAGAAAATGAAGAGCAACCGCTCACTAAACCGATCCGACTTTTTTGAGGGCAGGCGAATTTTTGTCACGACGGAGAATGCGAAAACATCGGAACATGTGGTTGCCCAAGGGGTTCCTCGAGGCAGCGTTTTAAGTCCCACTGTTTTCAATGCAATAATGGCGCAATTACCAACACGCCTCCCACATGGCATTCACTATTCCATTTACGCTGACGACATATGTCTTTGGACGTCCGGACCGTCATTGGAAGTCATCCAAACCAAATTGCAAAGCGGAATTGATGAAGTTTCCATGTTTCTGATAGAACGAGGAATGACTTTGTCAGCCGGAAAAACAGCAGTACTTCCTTTTACTATGAAACAATTGAAGGGGTTTAATATATGCCTGGAGGGAAGACCCCTGGCGCTTGTGACAAACCATCGTTTCCTCGGTGTAATAGTAGATCGAAGGCTCTCCTGGTCACACCATCTTCACGTTCTGGAGACCAAGGTGAACAACATCGTCCTAGTTCTGCGACACCTGGCGGGAGCCCGTTGGGGAACCTCCACGGATGTTCTACTCAGACTTCACGGGGCTCTTGTGAGATCCGCTATCGGATACTCATTGCCAGTTCTCATTGGCTTATCACCTTCTGGAGAGAAGAAACTCACTCTACTATTAGCGAGAAGTCTTCGAGTGTGCTTGGGGGTTCCTAAAGCCACGTCAAGTCCCCTTGTGCTGGCAGAAGCGCGAGAGTTTCCTATTATGGTCCTGCGGCTAAGAGAAATAACTCGGCACCTGTTCACAATATTCACGCAACATGCTTACCATCCACTATCAGATGCAATATTGAAGCGAACTGGTTCAAGGATCTTTGCCATGCTGCAAGACTACCAGGCACTCCTTCCGGAATTTACACGGTGGCCTGATACCTGCCCTCCCTGGCTTCTTCCACAGCCTAACATCACTGCTAGAATACCAGGTATCGACAAGAAGACAAATGTTCCTGTACCGGCGTTGGTCCAGTTAGTGTTGATGCATATGTATAACGCGCACGCGGACAAGCTACATGTGTACACGGATAGATCTTGCAATACACGTAGCTCCGCTTGCGCGTTCGCAGTGCCTGCACTAGGTGTGCAGCAGATGTTCCGATTGTCACACAGAACATCCTCGACAACTGCTGAACTCTGTGCCATTGTGGAGGCTGTCAAGTTTATTGCCACAAGGCAGCAAAGTGCTAGGTGGGTTGTCTGCTCAGACTCTAAGCCAGCACTTCTGCTCCTATCAAATGTTCAGGACAAGTTGTCCAACTAAAGGAAGATCTGCGTCGCGCCACACGTGCTCTCATCCCACCGTGTGGAACAGACCTTCCCAGTGGGCTCGCTCGCTGGGAGGAGGTCCTGCTGCGTAGACTACGAGTTGGGGTGGCCCTCTCTCCTGCGGTAACCCGGGCGTGGCCACCGCGATACCATGCCCCGTTTTCCACGACCTGCCCCTTTTGTACGGCTCCTGCCGAAGAAGCCGACACCAACCACCTGCTATGGACGTGCCCTTCACTGAGTGCAGCGAGATCCCGGCACCTTCGCGGCACAGGCCTGCATCCGGGGAGACCCCCCGATCTTCAGCGATGGCTGGGGGGCCCCACCACCGCTGTCTTCTAGACTTCATCCGGGAAACGGGTGCAAACTTGTACCTGTAGGAACTTATGCCAAAGGGCATACTGTCGCAATTAAAAAAAAAATGTTCAGGCCAGAAACGGGTACCGAATAATGACCCTTACGATTTCTGAACATCTTCAAGCAGCCCGTGATAAAGGGCCTGTCGTAGACTTCCAATGGGTACCCAACAACAGTGGCCTAAAAGGCAACGAGGCAGCCGACAGACTCGCCAAACAGGGGCACGACGATGGCGACGAGCTCACCATTCCTCTCCTCGCTGATGATATAAGGAGCTTCATACGGAAACTAAGTGAGCAACGGTCTGCACAGGCGTGGTTTGATGAAGACACGAAGCGGTCATTGCTGTACGCAATAGACCCAGCTTTACAGTTCCGTGTGAATGTGGAGCTGTCACGAAATGTAGAAACTCTGCTTCACCGTTTGCGACTCGGGGTGACTTATACAAAGTCGTTTTTGTACCGAATTCACTGTGCAACCTCACCATCCTGCGCATGCGGAGCGCCCGAGGAAGATGTTTCCCACGTGATACTAGACTGCCCATTATACTCACGGCAAAGACGTGAACTTTTACACAAACTCCCATTAGAGAACCGTCGTGTGGTGTGTTTGGAATCTTTACTAGGACCATGGCCTGATGCGGGGCTTCAAAATAAGGTTGTTCGTGCCCTGAATGTGTTTTTTACTTCAACAGAAATAGTGACAAAGCATTAGGTGACATATTAGATTTTTGTCGTGACTCAGTGACCACCAACCCAGGAGGACATTTTACAGACAGCTTTTAGTACTCACGAAAGTGTGGTGCACAGTGGAATAGTATAGCCGGGTCTATGACCCTGTATTGGTGAAATGGAGTAGCCGGGAGCAGATCCGCTTCCAACCTCTCCACTCAATAAACCAGTTAAACCACCACCAACGAAGCGAAATTTTCATCTTCGTGTCCGCTGGCATCAATCGGCTCATGATAAACTGTCCACAAGTAGCATCACATACTTACAACATTACTGGCAAATGTGTTGTACCAAACAAAAAATTCCCGCGCTTTCCCGCGAGGGGAACACGAGTAACTGCAGAGCATTGGGGCCTCAGTACTGGTTAAAGGCAGTGTTGCTTCCATCGCTTCTTCCGTGATGCTGGAGTAGTAGACACGAGTAAACGTGGGAGCGAGCGTCAACCAAGGAAGGAAGGAGCAACGCAGTGACTGAAGCACGAGCGACCGCTAGCCGCATTATAGTTGCAGCGCGCGCAGTAGAGGGAGAGCAGTACGGGGGGGAGAGCGCGCATGCACAAGCAGCGCGCGCCCTTCCACACCCCACCGCGCTGCTATCACGCACCTGTTACGCCGAGACCGCGACGGAGCGAACGGGCTGACTAAGACGCATGCGCGCGCCAGCTGCTGTAGAGAGATAGGAAGGAAGGAGGAGAGGCGCACCTGCTGCGGACGCGGAGCTGTTGACGCCGTCCGACGCAGGAACAGGCGAGGCTAAGAAATGCTCTGCATTTAAAAAGAAATTCACTGTAAAGAACAGCAGAAGGTTTATCGGTTCGCCCTGCACCTTGTTTGATAAGGATAGCGCTTTCTTCATCATAACTTTGACTGAAGGAAAAGTGTGCTGACCTGCCGTCCGCTGGGAAACAGAAAAATTTGCCTGTGCTATTCCTTCTCGACTTGTCGCACCGTAGAGCACCGAAGCACGCGTTGTGTCCTTTTCTCAGTTTCTCTGACATTTTGAGTCCGTTCGCACTCGCAGTCCCCAAAATTTCAACCTTCAAGGCATACTACAAAAAGTCTACACGTACACACAGTGAAAGTGACAGGAGCAGACGGACAGAATATTGGCAGCAGAAGAGATAAGAACGAAAGCGCCCCCCCCCCCCCGAAGGCGGAACAAATGAAGCGACTAAATAAATAAATAGGGTGCCAAGAAAGAAAACAGCCAAGCACGCATTCTATTTGTACACATAATGGGATCAATTTACTTCATTGCTGCGTATGTTGATAAGTGTATGTTGATAAGTGTATGTTGATAAGATGAGTGTGCAGCGGCCCCTGGCTCCGCTGCACACTCGGGCGCGCGAACTACTCGTCATGAACACTTTGCAAGCGAAGACAGCGGCGCGAAGAGCTCGCAACGCGGCTGCAATGCGGGCCCGCCGCCATGTATATAAGTGTATCTACATTCACCCCTATAACAACGTGTCGAGTCTTTATATGATGTGTGGCCGAATGTTTCACGGTTTTACCGATAAGCACTGGAGCTTTGCCCCACTCCTCATCATTCACTTCGTGGAGATGTTTTTACTTGTTTGTGGGTTCTGGTGGTGTGCATTCGCAAATTTTTGTTAGCTGGTTCGTAACAGGGCATTTGAGATAAGATCGTTTGTCGCGCGCAGCGTCGTTTCAAAGCAATCTGAGGGCTACTTCGTGTGGGCGAAATACAGCGCTGTCAGACGGAAGCGGGAAGGAAGGTAGATGAGATCGGGGAAAAGGATACTGATATTTCAAAGAAAGCGTCATGGAAGACAAGAAAAGGAACGCTACCCGCGTGCGTTTCTCCGCACTTCCGGGCAGAGCCGCACACAAGTATGTAAAAGATAGTATGAGCCTATGAACGATTAAACGCATATAGTGTGGTCCACGACGGCGACGTGATTCGAACCCGAAATGTTTTTATACCATTTCAGATCATAATGACGGGTTGGTAAACATTCGGGGCCTGTCAGTCGACAGCTAAGGTTACGTAATTCAAAACAAAAAAATTGTAAAATTGCCATGCCCTATCGAAGAGAACCGAGTTTGCTTAGCCTAACGCATGCTTTCCGGGCATCAAAAGAAAATCATTTTTCAGAAGAGCAATGCACACACTCTTTTGTTGGTAGTAAGTTTATGTCATAATCAAGCGTAAGATCATACACAAAAATTACTCGAATCATCTGACATTCGATTTGACACGGAGCGTGCAGCTACAGAAAAAAAAATGCACTGTGGTTTTGCGTGACGGATACTCCTACACTCCCATTAACATTGACAAAGGCAGGTGTGTGTGGCCTGCAGCGTTGGTAAGTTTGCAAGAATAGCGTTTCCATTTCAACTGTTCTTTTTGTTGCCATGCAATCGTAAGTAATTTGGTGCCATGAACAAAGTTTACGTTAGCCTACAAAACTGTAGTAACGGTTGCTGCTACAAATTACCTTATGCACCAATCATGTTTGTCAGCACGGTGACACCAAATATTAAGGTGTCGGAATGCGGATGACTCAGTCGCCTATTTTATCACTACTGTAAAAAAAGAAAGTTTTTTCTGATACAGTAAAGGACTTTCCTGTATGACGAGCTGTTTTATGACAATTGAACATACTTGACGCAAGCCGTAACAAATTAGCTTTGGATGTAACACCACGAGGGAAATAGGTGAAGGTATCTGCAAGTATAATTGAAACAGTGTGTGCCTGCCCGGCTTGAATTCAATATTTGCTGACACGATTTTCTTCTGCAGATCCTGATACATGATCGATTTGAATGACTTCGTAGATCCTTAGGCCGGGCAGGCTTTGCTGTACAAGGAACAGCTGCATTTGGAAAGCAAGTTGTCCCCCTCCAGCAGACGTGAGTATTGCCACAGCTAATTAGCTGCGCTTTTTCTATCAATGTGGGCCACCATTGTAGGGCAGAGGCAGTGTAAGGCATTACATCATCGACTGTGTGCCCACTCACTTGAATAGGTTCAAGCTCCCACCTTCAAGAAAAAACAGCAGCTAACGACATCAAGCTATACCACAGTGTTTTTAAGTCAAAAACAGAAAAACTTGCGCATGTTCTGGAAGAACCTTATGCAACCTTGAAAAGGGTAACCCATGTTTGTCTCAAACAAGCCTGGCAGGACCTGTCAGGCCAACATAGACATGAAGTATGGTAAAATTTCGGAACATACTCGGAATGCTGCACATTTTTGTGTTCGAAGGTGGAACAAAATCATGGAATAAACTTTTTGGCACCCACCTTCAGGGGCTGTGCATTTGCTTTCCTTTATAATAATTGCTTTGCTTAATTGAAAATTTTTGTAGGGTGTCCGGGAACTTGGTCTCTTTAACCCCTACTAGGGTGTCTTGATATCGGTTGCGATAACCACATGGTGCAGTCAGTGCCAGAATTATGAATGACAGGGAAATGTAGCTGGTGCGCGTGTGTGATGTATACTGCGCTTGAGTATGTGAGTGTATTCTTTTACCATGGCCATGAGTAAATGCAGCTTGCTAAAGGGTTGTTAGAATAATTGAGGTGTGGGTAGTCAGAAAAATAATGACCGGGATATTGAAATAGTGGAATAGTTTTAATACATTGTACAGAGACATGCGGATGCCTCGTATCTGTGCGTGCACGTACGCACGTACGTGGTGAGTGCATGCGCACGTGCATACATACATAATGGGAATACTCCTATCGCTTTGTTGTCAAGCTGACGTGGTCATAACCAGTTTTCTTGGAAGAATTGATTGACTATCATGTCAATTTAATAAGACGCACTTTTGACGCAGGTTGTGTGTGATTCTGCGAAGCAACCACGATTGCGGCACAGGCGAGTTCCATCCACGCGCACACACTGGCGCACGGAGGTGGCCGATGGTCAGCGTCCCAGTGTGACAGGGCACCAGCAGCTCGCTGACATGGAGCAGAATCGGCCGACTCTTGGCCTGATGTGGACACACCTCTTATGAATAGCTGAGCACAGCAGCGATGAGCCAGGAAAGCTCTGAGGCTAGCCGCCTTACAGTTGAGTGCCTCAACTGACACAGAGTGTTCAGCCACTACTTACATCTCGGCTCGTCTTTTGGTACTAACTGGTACAATACTTGCTCGCCCCGAATAAGCTGAGCGGTGCTGGCAGTTTTACCCGGCCCACTTTGGCGCTGACAACTTGGCAGGAGGATGGGAAGCGAATTCTTGAAGTAGCGAGTGCGCGACACCAAGGATAATGACACAAGCTAAGCATGTTGTTGTAGAGAACCAAAACCAAAATTGTGGTTTTGGTTTTGGTTCAGAAGGGTAAGAAACAAAAGGGTAGGTATTCTGATGCCATTCCTCATCCAAAACAATGATGCAGATTCAAGGGAGAGAGTAAATCTCTGACAAATACATATAGGCAGAAGGCATTGGAGACACAAAATGCAAATGGAATGGTAACATCTGAAGTCTACTTAAAAAACACACACATGTATACAGAGAAACATTCCAAAACTCTTGACCATCCTTAATTTCCGTACATTCCTGCTGAAGGTTTTCCGGTCGCTGTTTGCATCATGATAAACTGGAAGCAAGTGAAGCAATGGTGATTCAGAATGGTGAAGCAGAATAGAAGGGACTGAATACAACATTACCACGTACCAAGCAGTTTGGTCAGTTTCAGTCAAATCGCTCATGCTTTTTGAAACTCCCCTGTCATTTGCAGTTCAGACCACTAAGCAAAATGTTTCTCTATTGGACCCGTGATCCGTATTTACGCTTCGTTGAAGAAAAACATTGGCCTTTTGAGAGAGAGAGAGAAAGGACTTTATTGGATCTCCTGCAGTGGGGGACGGGTCAGGCCTCGCAGGCATAGAGTTAATACTACTGCTACCCCGAATAATAATAATACTACCCCGAAAGTGATGGCGTCTAATGAACTGCTCGTGCGTAGCTCGCAGGCTTCTTTGGAAAGCGGTACTGCCATCCCAAGTATGGACGAGGGGCACCATCCAGCGGCAGCCAAGAAAGAAGTTGCGCACGTCAGGCCATTTAAGCCCTTCCGCTGAAGTTGTGCGTTTTTGCTATTTTGAACCTTATTTTAAAAAAGCCATTTGTAAGAGCGGTATAATAGTGTTCTCCGTGAGCTAATCTATCTAACTAGAGAGACTTACATTTTAACTTCACTGTCATTTTAAGTTCTGCTCGAGGATATTGTGCTGCAGTGATACTGTGAGCATAGGGACGTTATTGCCGTCCATTGTGCCCGAACGCAACATCACCATCATCGTTTACACTGTCGACCCGAAGGGGTGTGTTTCCCGGTCAGTCATATCCTTGCATTCATCGTCATTATCATCTGTAAATGATCATCATCATCCCCTCGCTTCGACTGCGGACGAAGGTCTGGTCACGGCGACCGAATAAAGGCCTTCTTGCGAAACTCCATCTCTCAAGTGGTCGAGGGTGCATTCAATCCTGCATTCGAAAGCATTTCTTGTTAGAGTTCTTGCATGTCTACACTGCCCATGTTGTCGTCGGACTTGGGGTTAGTTGCCAGCTTTCTCGTGTTTTTGCGCTTAAGTAGTGGCGGGGTGCACTCTGTCTCCGCAGCGTTGCTGGTTAACTTTGCTCTCTGCGTTTTAAGGTTACTGTTCTCTGTCCTCAGTTGAGCGTTTTCGCTTCTAAGTAGCGCTGTGTCAGCTCGCATATCTTGCATCTATTTTAGAATTAGACTCAGCTTGTTGTCCTGGGATGTAGGTGATGTAGTAGGTAGCGGAGGAGGGGTGAAGTTAGAAGCGAAAAGGCCTTGGGAACTCTCCATTGCTGGTGTTGCCATTGTTGCGGTTCCGGTCGTTCCTAAGAGCACTTGGATGTAAGTCCGCTCTTGCCCTATTGGCGGCAGTTGCTTCCCCTGTGTCGTCTTCTCGGGGGGTTCGGTAGGCTTGTGGTTGTGGTTCCCCTCCGTATGGGGTGGTTTTCCTTGGCTGGTGCTGCTCTGTTGACTGTTGGTTGGTACCTTCGGCGCCTCGCTCTTGGTGTCTGGTTCCGACGCCTTGGTTGGAAGCGGCGGGGGTAACCCTCGGCTCCAGCTGGGTGGGCCTCTCTGGAAAACATGTAGTTCGGTTTGTACAACTGCTGTTCCGGGGCTTGCGATATGCCGCAAGCGGCGCATCTTTTGGTCGGTGTTTAGAGATCCTGAAATCATGTACTGATCAAGGTGAATGCATCCAGGCAAGAAGGATATTACTGCTAACGAGGTATGAATAGGGAGCGATGGTATTTTACAGTGAACCTAGTCTTACATGCATGATGCCATGTGAATATTTAGCAACAATACTGGGATGTCTAGCACTCATTTACAGCTTGTACAGAACTTCGACAAAACCAATTTTTTCAAGAACGTATTCAGCTCGCACAAGAACACGCATGGTAATCTACTATTTAGGACATTGGCAATGTAAAACTGAGTGCAGGAATTTAACTCAAACGATACCACGCTGGTGCGAACATACTTTGGTTTTTGCACAGCGTCGTTGAAAGCCCAACTGCACTAGCCCGAAAGGGCGTATTTTATACCGGACACACTTCCAAACATGTTCATATACATAATCACGCACGCCTCCACAGCGAATTTGCTACAATTCACTCCCTGTTGACCACAACAGCCATGCTAACTGTTGGATGACCTAGTCCTCCCCTACTGGTTGCGCCGCTTTTGTTGCTGCTGTGTGACTGTTAACTTCCTCCGAGTAGGAGTCTTCGGTAGCAGTGTGTGATGTTATCGGCAAGATCTTCAGACATTTCATGGCTGCCGCGAGATCTTCAAGTAAAACGGACCATGATTGAAATGCGTCAAACGGTTTAGGTTACACCAAATTCAAGGAAGAGAAAAACAACAGTCTCCCAGTTCCTTGCGGAAAGGCACAGACTTGGTGGGTGATGGCAGCGGCAACCAAGTGCGGAGAGCGTGACTACGGCAAAACAGCAGCAGCCGGCGACAGCCACGGTGCTTAGGCCGCGCCTGATGTGCAGACTCGGAGGGTCGGGTCGTCGCCCCATTCGCGCAGGGTGTACTTGATGAGAGGTAGTGGCGTCGGCATTGTGCACTGGCAGTCCCGCCGTCTGCCGCATTGTTCTCGTCCCTCGAACCCGGTGTCCGACGGAGATCGGAATGCCGACGACCAATCTCTTATTTCGCGTCTTCCGCGCATCACTACGCGCTACGTGCCACCTTCTTCACCTTCATCTCGGTCTTCGTCTTTGTATTCTTCTTTGGTCATTTTTTTCTTATCTGTCAGTGCTCCTGTTCCTTGTCTTCGGCGCCATACCCACCTGTTTCATTATACAGTGACTCAGCCGAAATCCACGCGACGGCGTCCGCGCCCTCGTTGCGGTTGGGCGTACCGCCGGGGAGGGCTCCGACGTGGGCCGGGAACCACCTCAGCGTTGTTATGGTCTCTTTTCCTCTCGGGAGGATTCTCGCAGCCGGTCTTCCGACGTGACCGCGGCTGTAGCCTGCCACGGCGGCTCGGGAGTCGCTGAGTATTGTAGTCATCTCTGGGCAGTTTCTTAGCGCCAGCGCTATGGCTGCCTCTTCTGCCTGTTCGCTCGTGGCCGCCCGGACGCTGCCGGCTGCCACCATCTCCCCGTCGGACGCCCTGACCGCCACGATTGCGTAGCGTCCCGGCTTACCGTCGTACGCCGCCGCGTCGACGTAGGCCGCCCGCTGGTCTTCCTTGTGCGCCTCCGCCAGGGCTCTCGCCCTCGCGAGTCTTCTCTCTTCGTTTCGTTCCGGATGCACGTTCCGCGGGAGCGGCGGCACCCTCAGTGATCTTGCTAGCTCTGCGGGCAGGTCCTCGCGATCTTCCCCGGTCGTCGTTGGACTCGCCCCGACGCTCTGCAGTATCATTCTTCCCGTCGCGGTCGTTCCGAGGCGGGCAATCTGCGCCGCCCGTTGGGCCTCCCCGATTTCCTCCAGGGAGTTATGTATGCCCAACTTTGCCAGGGCCGCGTTACTGGTACATTGCAGCAGTCCCAGCGCCGCCTGGTAGGAGCTCCTGATCGCCGCATTGATCTTGTCTCTTTCGTGTCTCCGCCACGCGTGGAAGGCTCCTACGTACGCGACGTGGCTCAGCACAAACGACTGCAGGAGGCGTAGGAGGTTTGCCTCCCGCATGCCGCTGTGCTTCGTGGATACCTGTTTGACGAGACGGGTGGCCACCCCAATCTTCGTCAGGAGCCGTTCCAGGGCCGTGTGATTGTCGCCCCCAGAGTCTAGGTGCATACCCAAGACTCTGAGGCCCTTAACGTGCGGGACTTCTGTACCGTCTGTTGTTCGAAGCACGATTTTCTCGGCCTCCCCTCCGACGGATTTTCTCCAGTATCCGGTCGGTGGCAGGATCAGGAGCTCGGACTTTTGTGGCGAGCAGCGCAGTCCCGTGCCCCGGAGGCAGTCTTCGACCGTGGCGATTGCCTCTTGTAACGAGTCCTCCATGTGCCCGACGGTTCCCCCCGTCGTCCATATCGTGATGTCGTCCGCATATATCGTGTGACGGATCTTCTGCATTTGCGGCAGAAATCGTGCACCGCGCGACGCCCCCCCGTGCCCAAGCCCTGCGGACGGAAGACAACATGGAGCCCCTAGCCGGCTACAGTGAGATACTGGCGTGGTACAAGGAGGGACGCCGCGAGCTTCCCGGCCCTCATCGGGGGCTGGGGAGGCACGAGGGCGTGCTCTTCAAACAGCTACAAGTCGGGACAGTGTTGACTCCGGCACTGGCCCGGCACATGTGCTCGGACATTCCCGGCGATGGTGTGTGCTGTGTGTGCGGGGTGGAACTGGCCACCCTGGCCCACATACTTTGGAACTGTGACGAACCTGTGCGGGGCCCCGGCCCGCTACCACCGGACATCGAGAAGTGCATCCGCTCGACGGATGAGGGCGACCAACTATACGCGATCCAGCGGCTCGAGGAAGCCCTGGGCCGGCAGAAGCGAACGGGAGACCCTCCTGCTGGGGGAGCGCTCCCTAGTAGCCGAAGCCAAGGCCTGGGTACCCCTTGAGGCCCAGGGTAGGCGGGGGCGGTGAAGCCCTGCGTGGTGAATCCCGCCCCCCTCGCAGGATTTATTAATAAGGGTCATTTTCTCTCTCTCTCAGCCGAAATCCACCACAAAGGAGACTCCGTGTATAGATGGCGCATTGTCTGTCTTTGTTGTGTCGCTGAGCTTTTTACTCAAGGTGGGATCGCAAGGGTGAGCCAGGATTTCCTTGAGCTGTGTGTGGGTTTCTCAGGACACGTCCGCCAGTTCAAGCATGCGCTTGAACTGCACCTCAAAGTGTGCATAGTGGAATTGAAAAAAATTGAAAGGAACCAGGAAGACAAAATACGAGTCTGGTTGATTCAAAAGACTTCTTTTGTTCTGACAACAATGATGCCAATTTTTTTCACAGACTTCAAACAAATAACTGAGATATTAAGGAAAACAGATGAAGCACCGCCAGCTGGCCAGCCACTTTCCAACAATTTTCCTATGATGTCACAGAATATTGTCTGTGTTGCGATTACCGGCCGCCGCCGGAAGCGAACAGCAAGAAACGTGGCTGGGCGATTGCAAACTAAGACCGCAATCGAAGCACCCAAAAGCGCTTCCAGTCCAGTTAATAAAACAGGAGGCAGTACTATAGAGGAAAGAATTCTCCATGAGAAATAGCTAGTATAGCATGAAGGGGTGGCGGCTGAAGGGCCGAAAACTGTTCGCATGTATTCTTGCGCAATATAAAAAAGGTATTTCAGGTGCACCTTAGTCTGCGTGCTTTCAACAAGAGATAATGCTAGCAGTCCGAGTGCTCAGCTCGAATTACTTTTATTAGCGAACAATGTCGTGTTGTTTTGATACGAACTGATACGAACAGGTTGGTTCATTATTATCGCCTTGGGGAGGGGGGGCGGGGGTAGCAGTGAGAGCATCAGCTTCGCAAACGCCTTATGATCTCTTTAACTTGCAAGACTTAAAAAGCTAAGCCAAAACTTTTTAGGTATTTTACTTTTTGTTTAGAACATGCATATATCGACCAAAAGAGTTATCTTAACGTTTTATGAAAGTGCAAACGAGGTAGATTGAGTCAAGAATTTTGTTGATCTACCAGTTAGCAGTGAGAATAGCGGGCTCGAAAATAAATTTTAATTGTTGTAACTTTCTCACGTGTGTAGCCTTGTCACTGATGTGTCACTTTCTACGCTACGTTACCGGGTGTAGAGAACAAAAAAAACAGTTCCTGCGCTTGACGAACCGAAAAACGTCACGAGTTGCTGATCTAAAAGTGGAGACGGCTGCGCGTTGCAAGGCGTAGCGATCTCTTCTCTGGTTTCGTTGAGGCGGCGGAGATTGAAAGGCACGTTCTCAAGCTACGACTGGTCGGGGGCTGATGTCGTCTTCAAATGCATCATAAGGTGGAAATTTATCTTCTGGTGGCTACAAAGAGTGGTCGGTTCTACAAGAGAGGTCTTCCAAACGGAAGAGATGGAGAATTTGGTTCACGATTTTCCGGACTTGACAACATCGATAAGAAAATTATTGGGCGGCTTAGCTTTCCCATTCATTGCAAAGCAGTCCGTCGTACACAGAAGCCGAGCATTTCAAACACTTAAATGCAATGCATACCAACCATGGAAAGTGCCACCAGACGAATTTTAATGGTGCCCTTGTATTGATGAACCAGCATAACACACAAATCAATGCCATCCATTTGCCTCCGTGCGCGGTTGCAGCCGTTTGCCGCGTCCACTGTGCAGTGGACTGGCAATCACCAAGCAATCGCCAGATTCTGGGGTATCAGCCTGCAGAGCTTCGTCAATTCTGTGATGACCACGATTGTGAAGATAAGAGTGACTTGCCTGAAGCGAAATCAATGCCACGCTTCTGTCTGCAGTTTGTATTTTATAAAGGATGCCTCTGCCCAGCCCTACCAAAAAAAATATTTGGTAATTAAACCATAATAAACGAACATTGTTCCACCTGGAAACGTATCCTTTACGTAGAAGACCTTGATGGGGAAAACACCGAGAGTTTCCGGCTTTAATTTCAAGCAACATATTTTCTCCCTCATCAATTACAACGAACATAAAAACAGTCGCCACCACTTACAATGGTAGGAGCGCGCAAGTAGGCCGGAAAAAGGCCTGCCACCCTACGATGCGCGCTGTGTTTTTGCTTACCGTGCCCGGCGTCTCAACAATACTGGGGACCGGAATAACAAGTGGCGTGTTTCGCTTTATGGCAAATAAGCATTAAAATATTCACACAGCAAGTTCCTGTTATTTGGTTCTACATCTGTAAAAATATTGTGAGCATTCGCGACCACACTCCCGGCGGTGGAGAACTCCAGCGGACAATTCCCGCACCTCGTCTTCATCTCTACATGCTCATCAGCACCAGCCATGCGGCACTGTTCCATCATCTTCTACGGACATGATCATCATCATCGTGTGTTCTGCGGTGCTTGCGGCTCGAACGCCTCAGTAAACGCCGTTCCTAGCCCTTGTCTCTCAAGTGGTGGAGGGTGCGTCTCGGTCCCGCTGTGTACCTCTCCGTTCTTTCTGGTATTTGGTCGCTCACCTTCCTCAATATTCGACCCAACTTTCTTCTCTGCACCGGTTTCCTCTGATACACCACTTCACGAGCAGTATATTTCAAGGCTCGCCCATTGCCGCCAGCTGGCTCGGTCCCGCACAGAAGCTCATCAGGAACTCCGCAAAGTTCGGTACGACTCCTCCCATCGCCCTGTTCGCTTTCGACCGGGAGAAGAGGTGCTTCTTTGGACACCTGTTCGAATTCCTGCCTTTGCGAAACATTTCTGCACCGCTTTATGGGCCCCTACGTAATCGTCGAAGAAACCTCCCCGGTGAATTACCGCGTCACTCCAGTGGACCCTTCCCCAGATCGCCGCCGTCGTGGCACGGAAATTGTTCACGTCTCGCGACTGAAACCGTTCCAGCGCCGTTCCCCACAATGACTTGCGGCCCGGAGGCCGCTTCCGCCGGAGGGGGGAATTTAGTGTGAGCATTCACGGCCACACTCCCGGCGGTGGAGAACTCCAGCGGCCAATTCCCGCACCTCGTCTTCATCTGTACATGCTCATCAGCACCAGCCATGAGGCACTGTTCCATCATCTTCTACGGACATGATCATCATCATCGTGTGTTCTGAGGTGCTTGCGGCTCGAACGCCTCAGTAAACGCCGTTCCTAGCCCTTGTCTCTCAATATCAAGTTGCTTACTGTGACGTGTCTCTTTCGTTCGGAACAAGTGCAGCCGCGATTATGGCGAAAGCAGGAATTTTTTTGCAATCTTGGCCAACCACCATATGTGGACGGGCTTGGCTTGACAAACGTGCGCTGGGGACGCTTGGCAGGGGCCGCGAGACACGAACACACAGACACCCGGCATTTTCTTGGATTTTTAACTGCTGGGTGGTCGCCATGAGGCACGCACTCACGTGCGCTTGGCATTTTCTTGGTATTTGTAACTCCAGACACGTACTCTAAGGAATTGCTAAACAGAGTCGTTTTTAATACACCGGACATCCAAGATACCTGGGCCGCCTCTTCAAATTACAAATATGGCGCCTCTTGAGACACCGATAACTTTCGAAGAAACGCGTTAACACTTTTAACAGATTCCACTCTTGAGGCAGACAAATGAGAAGCTCCATCTTGACATGCACCAAGTTAACTTTTGGGGCCCTATTCTCGACTGCAGAAATTG
Source organism: Haemaphysalis longicornis (assembly GCF_048455015.1). Taxonomy (NCBI): domain Eukaryota; kingdom Metazoa; phylum Arthropoda; class Arachnida; order Ixodida; family Ixodidae; genus Haemaphysalis; species Haemaphysalis longicornis. The sequence continues at coordinate 151,326,694 of NW_027526361.1, forward strand.
CCGGCATTTCGCCCATGTTTTTTTGCGTAAGCACGACGTAAACAATCAGTGACGTGCTGCACCTATAGCTATGACGACATGCAGTGTAATTTGACGAGTCACTCATAAAGATCGCTACCAAGGTATCAAATATTGTGCAAGAAAGATATAAAAACACTTGGCATGTACTATAAAAATTAAGACGGTTGCTGAGGCTGACAAGAAAAACACATTTCTGGAGGTCAAATTTGGCGCCAACACCAGAAGGCGATCGAGTAACGTTGATCCAAAAGCGAGCTAAAGGCGGATGTCGAGCTAAAGAACATCACACAATTTTTTTACCGTATCTATTTATTTCTTTCAATCGCTTTTATTAACATAGCTGGGCTTTCTGCTTCAATGCAAGTTTGTTGCGTTATCACCTTCCCTGCCGCCACCGCCGCCACGCCATCGTCTGCTGCTACGTTACAAGTTTATGGCGTGATCACAGAAAAAGACGGCCGCGACCATCGCTTCTATGACACATAAGAGCAGCGAAGCGCTACGCCTGATAACCGCGGAGCGCACCGATGTCGCCGATTCACTCATTCGTCAAGCTCGACTGCAACCAGCGCTGTAATGAACTAAATAGTCACTTTCCATTGTTACTTTTCTCTTGAGTTCGATCATGTGACCCAACAGCTTACTAAGAGAAGTATGGACAAATGCCATGCATTGGGTTCTCTTTGTCATAGAGAGGCTTGTACTGCCCTCTTATGTTGCGGTTACGCCAAACAAATAATTTTTATTTCATTGCCAAACATAAAAGCAAAATACTGCACGTTATTTGTATGTTCCATGATCGCTGAGTTGGAAGCAGTTGAAACTATAATTTGTTTCGGTAGGAAACATGCTTTAAACAGCGCGCATGCGAAACTGCGCCAGCTGCAAATTGCCGAAGATTTCGCGGTGCCGTAAGCCAGGGCAATATTGTGCCCTATTTTGCTTGTATTTTGCGACAAAAACAGCCGCCATTTTCAAGCTGTTACGTAGCATTACGTCACTTTTACGCAGGCTGAAGTTGCCAATGCACGATGTAATCGTTCCCGCCAACTGTTTAAATTACGTCACGCCTTCTCAGCCAATCACAGAGGGGGTGTGTATTACAAGCAGTATTGTTGTTGAATAGCAAAGACAGGCTTACGTTGTCATGTCCGCTGCATTTAGTCTGGTTTTTCATTGTCGGCCAAGAATTATGCGCCTTTATTAACGAGAAATAAGGCAAACTGTAGAACTGGTGTCCGTAGACGACATGAAACGTCAAAATGACGACAGCACACACAACCGCTTTGTCAAACGGAAGCACGTGACCAAAACTGAAAGCCAATCAGAAAAGACTTCCGGAAAATTGCCTGAATTGCCGGCAATTTGTGCAGTCGAGAATAGGGCCCTTGTTCACTATATGGCAGTTTGCCGAGGACAGTTCATTCCAGACATCTTATTCCAGTGCATACATAGGTATATCAAAAACAAGAACATTAGTTCAGAGACGTTCAAAACCACTGTATCTCTGTTCTTACCAATTCCCGTTTTTGTTCTAGTTTTATGTTAGGTTAGCAACGCTACACACCCACTAGAAGCATTAAAACTCTTTTAGAAAAACAATAATCGCCCACAGCATAGCCTTAATATTTGTGAAAACAGCTTGCCGGTACCCAAATTAGAATAAACACATTTTTGACACCACAAGCATGAGCGAGAGAAATGGTAAAAGAATACCAACCTTTATAGAATACCAAACTACACTAAAACATTATTACCATTCGCTGAACACAAGCGCGAGCCCTCAACGCAAGCACGACCCCTGAACACAAGTGCGAGCCAAAATGTTCGCCCTTCAAGTGTTGTCCTGTAACTAACACATATGTAGCTACGTTGAATACACAAGGACACATGCAGTTCTCACTAAGAGCATCGACTAGAGTTTGCCTCCGCCGCAGGACGTCAAGTTTCCCAGCAGAATGCAAGATGTTGACACCGTAGGCAAAATACGTACATTGAAGATTTAACCAAAGAACTCTTGACACTAAATGCTTCATTTGAGATGAATGCGATCTCTGGCGATGCATTCGCGGCGTTGTTCTCGAGCTCTCGCAGCTTCTTCAGGAAGGCGGGCAGTGCTGGTTGGACATATGGAAGGAAACATCCAAAGCTGACATTTTTCTTCCTGAGTGAAGCAGCGATATCGCCAACTGCATTGATAAATTCTGTCGTAATGTGCTCCCTTTCAATATTGCCTAACCACATACGAACGCCAGCAAAGCCCTCGACTTCAGAAACCTCCGCAGCGTCATTTAGGAAGGCGTCCCTGGCACTGCTTCGACTGGCAAGTAGACTCCAGAAGTCTGAGTAATGGCCTCGAACAGCCAGAAGCAGAGTACCATGGCCATCCACATTTTTCGTTCGTTCGATGAGGTTGGCTCGATTGGAGATCGTTTCATTTGCGTTTCTGGGAAGCGTGTCCTCACGTTCAATCCTCATGTCTGTCCGAAGCCTGTAGCAACAGTGAATTACTACGTCGCACATTTTGTTCTGAAAGTTGCTATAAGAGGACTGGTTTCTTTTTGTAGCTTTAAGGTTCATCGTCTGAAGCTCAAGGCTAGTGTAAAGACAAATATTTCCGGGTGGTTTAACGCCGCTGGTATAGTCACGGGGAATTAGTAGTGGGGCGTCGACATCAGGCAATGCAGTCGTGGCAGCCTCGAAGCTGTCGCTGGAGTCCGGAGAAGAACCACGGCCTGGAGTAAAAAATTAAATACATGAAGAAGGAGCGTATAAATGTTATAACGGGCAGTGATGACTACATTTGTGCTTTTGCAAAAGCATTCAAAGGGACAAACACTAATGAATTTCTCGGAAGTGCACAACTCCCTCCAATGTGAATAGAGCGTCGGTTAAAAACACCCGTGAGAAAGTATTTAAAATGGTCAAGTGGTAACACGTGATATACCACTTCCTACGATCGTGCGCGATGCTCCCAAACGCTAGCGTACCAGCCCGAAAAAAAAAAAACGTGCGGCGGGTGCTGTGTCGTCACATAAGTCGTCACATGGGTCGTCACATCTGCTGCTCAAATGAAACGGAACGTTACAGGCCCTGAACCACGGAATAGGAATCGTGAAATGCTCAATAGTAGCAGAGAGAGCCATGGTTCGCGCAGAGGCCAGTAAATGCTACGGCCTGCGTAACCAACGTTACTCCCCGAAATGGCCATTATACATCCAGCGGGTTTCTGTCATGTTCCAGTGTGTGGCGAACATCGCCTTCCAAGAGAAACACATTTCGGGGGAACTGTTTGTTCTCATATGTGGTGTGCCAGAAGGTTTTAAGAGACGTACTCTTCGTGCTATCCGTGCTTAGGTTGTTTTAATAACACATCGCCGCAAGAGCTCAAATTATTGCTGCTGTGGGCGAGTGCAGCCAGCCTAAGCATAGCAGTCATTGCAAACATGTCATAACATTCCACTCGGCGCAAGAGCAATGTGAGTAGAAGTGAAGGCAGAAGGCGCCGTTTACGCGAGGCCGCTACACAACATCACGCGACGCAAGCTGCACTTCCACCGTCACTCTCCGAATTGACCCGGCGACATACACGCGCCCAGAGATCCGACATTGGTCCGAAGGCTGCTCTGTAACTTGGGGCATAATTACCTTTTGCTACACCTTTCACAGTACAATATTTATTGCGGGATGAGGTGGGAAAAGGAAACCGTTTGGCCTTCTGCTCCATGGCTCACATTTTTTGAATAACCTTTTTGTATAGGAGGTGGGCAGCCTTCGCATTGTTGGGGAACTTTAGAATACACTACAGCAGAAGGTACTCTGAGGCTAAGTAAAAAGTGTGTTTTTAAGAGACTATATGCGTTCTTCGTGACTTTTAGCCCAATGTACGCTGTGTGAGAGACGCCACAAGCCTTGCCCTATATCACCAGTGGTGTGGAGAATTCGTTTTCAGAGTGAATGAAAAATTATTGAGTAAAAAGGACAAAGAAAACAATAGATCTCCAGTTCGCCTTTCAACCGAAGCAATCTCTTGAACCTTCCACCATAAGCCATCTTGTGAATGGGCTTTAAGGAATTTGTTCGTGTTGCGTATGTTTCACAATTCCTGTGTTGTAAAGCCGATGTATGTACATATGTGCTGCATGTTTCATGGCTGTTGGTGCTACTTTTAGTTATGTACTGCTAACTAACGCACCCAAATAAAAAAGTTGGTGCCCTTTCCCAAATTCACTAAAAGATATCTTAGATGTGTTACTGTGAAGAGCCGTGCACTCATTAACAGCACGAAAACATAAGTGCTCCGGAGGCAAGTACCACAATGCTCTCCGATGCCATATTTAAGCTCCTTAGAAATTTGTAACAAACGTGCGACCTGCCAGTGTAGAGGGGCAACTTCACAAGTTACCATTAGCAGTAGTGAATCAAAAATTCTCCTGTTATTAGTATGCTTCCATCACCGAAACTATACTGGGCAGGCATTTTGATGGGTAGTTAAGAATCCAGGAAGTGAGGGAAAGGGCGACCAGGATGGTGGGTAGGCGAAATAACGAGGTAACTACCACAATAGGAACAATGAAGCAGGCATGGGTGTTCACAGGCCGATATCAGGATATAGTCTACGATGGATTGAATTGTAACCATCCTATGTACAGATTTGCCGCCGAAACCAAATCTTCACCACCAACCTTTGTTTGTGTAGTTCTTCATCTCGTCGTTTGATTTCGATTCGTGCCTTTCCCCACTGTGGTCCGGTAGCTGGTCCGGCCAGCTGTCGTGGGACGTAGGTGGTGCCATGTCATCGTCGCTGCCCAGCCGAGCGAACATACCAAGGTCCGGGTCCAGAAGCGCAAAGATGAGGATAGTCAACACGGCGACAACCAGCACCAGAAACGCCGTGGCGCATATGTAGCCCCATATGCATGACAGGAGGCCCCGGGCTTTCGGGGTGGCTGGAGTGACTCCGCGTGGTACGTCCCGGCTCGGAGGGGCAGGTAGCCGGTCCACGTGCGGGCTCCAAGAGACACGGCACCGGTCCTTTCGCGAGCCGCTGCGACGGAACAATGCAAGTAATGTAAGCTGGCCGGTACAGAATATGTCTGACTGGTCGAGGTAAACCTTCCCTCCAGATTAGGACGGCGTGTTCAAAACCTGCCGAGATGAATCGGCTTCTCGTGGTACTCTAGCGTACGTCGGAAATGAAGGACACAAAAATATAGAAGGAGGCTGAAATGGTAAGTTCGGCCCTTCTATTCGGTGAATTGACTAGTCCTAAAGCTTAACTTACTTGGCATTGCTCTGCAGACCAGCACGGATAATATTTCGTTAGCAGGTTGCACAAAAGGGCAACGAGAACGTAAAAAAGAAAAAAGAGGGAATAACGAAACAAAACACTTAATGCCAAAGCGGAGATAAAATACATAAAAGTTTTGCAGGCTGCCGTACCGTACACAGTTGCAAGGCCTTGCGCCCCCCTGCCTCGAAATCTCGCAGTCCTCACTAGAGAAGCTAAAATAATGAGTTCCGCCTCTCTTTACATCGCCTATACCTGTGCCACTGAAGAATACGTCATAAGCAATCCCCCCTACCGCATCCTCGTTCATACGCAGACACCCAGATTTCCTGCCGGGGCTTGTTATGGGGTGAGGTGGCGCCAAGTGCCCGCTAGCTACTCAGCCATCACAACCCCAGCAGGAACATTACCCTGTCTGACCTCCAGCTCATTCCTCACAGGCTGGCAGCATCGATGCCACCAGCGAGCTGGAGCCATTTCTGCCAAGCCTACTGAAGACAAATTGCATTTTCCAAGACACCACGAAACATTCCCGCGACTTTAAACACTTCCTCACGCCACCGCATCCTATCCTACTTAAGCAAGCCAGCCGAAACTAACGTCCTTCTAGTAGCCACAAATGATCGCCATCATTCCGCCATACTACTTCGCTCCTTGAGACCCAATTAATACCCCGAAAAACGTAAATATTCTTCTCAAGCAGGCCCCATTAAGCACATCATCATCGGTTGGGCCAGCAACCAAGTCCTCCCACTTTTACCCTCCCTCTTTCCCTTCCCGAGTTGTGTGCGAACATGGCGACCGCTACTGGCCTAAAGTTCCAGCACGACCACACCCATTTCTCTGAGAAATAAAAGTCTCTATTACCACTAATACTACTGCTGCTGCTGTAACTACTGATTCTTCTAATACTACTACTGCTAATACAACTTGTACGACTACAAATGCTTTATTTTTCCTATTGTTGTCTTCAGTTTTTCCGCATACACTACAGGATGGTTAACCCTTACTATGTGGGCAAGGATAGAAGCGTTGATGGTTGATGAGTACCGCGAGACAATATAATATTTATCGGCAGTCATGATTTGACCACAGGCAGAAATAATGTCAAACTCTGTTTTCCTTTTCCCGAAAGAAAATGTTCGAGTCGGAGAAGTGAGGCCACGCTCCCCGCCCGCGTTCGCCACTGTTCTTAAGCAATGAAATTTAGGCTGGGAGTCATGGACACGAGGAGGATGCTCTTCCCTCCTGTGGGTCTTACAACCCCGCAACAGCACAACCTTCGCAAATCAAGACTATCCCTCACCATATAAGGATATAAGGGAGCAACTCGAAATTGCACCGGTCCCCCAATCCATACACCTCGCAAATGACGCTACGGGCAGAGAACTGAGATCAAATGTATTTACAAATGCTACTGTGAGGAACCAACCACCGCGTGTAGGGGCGCAGCTTCCTATTCTGATCTAAGATAAATAATGATCGTGGTCGCCTAGCACACTAAGGACATGGCAGCGTAACGCTAAGCTAAAGCGGAAAGGGCGGCCATTACTGTTCGCCACAACGCAAACTACAGCCGAATTCACCATTAGAGTTCCGCAGCCAGATTTCCGTACGTTCTTGTGCGGGACAATTCACAAAAAATCCCTTTCTTTCTTTCTTGATCCCTCTTTCATAGGAATCAGTAAAACACGAAAGTGAAATGCGCCTTCACAAGAGCAGTTTCATGTTTATTGTGCATCGATATGAACTTGCGCATAGCTATTTATATTTCGTTGGTATGGCCCCGTTATACGCATCTACGTTAGACACTGGATTGCACACGCCGGACCATTCCGCAAATCCGACGGAAGCTACAGGCGCTCGCATGCCGTGCGCACGAATGCGAACTGGTTGTCAGAGCGCATAGTGCGGTAAACACACGGTCAGCAGCAGGGAAAGGAGCATGACTTGCGGGTCGGCAGCTGTTTTGTGTGTTTGGCGAGCGACGACGTGCTGGCGGGATGCTTCGGTGAAGGTGCGACCACTTTGGTACTGCTCTGTGGCGTGCACGGGAGAAGGTTGCGTTGCGGCGAGGTCATCTTGTGGAACGTGAGAGGCACAGTTCGTACCTAGGAGCGTGAACGCGTGAACGCGGTCTGCTTCCCGCTGGCGTGATTCGCCAGTCGACGTCGTTGCCTTACTGCGGCGCTTAATGCAACATTTTTCTTAGACGGGGCCATCATACCCGAAGCAGTAGGTGGCAGCTTACGCTGCTAGATTTTTAAAGCAAGTCTTTCTACCTCTACCAGCCAACCGTTACTTTGTGCATTGCGCGACAAGAAACTCCCCACGTGGCTTCGGATGGGGAGGGTGGTTTTCGCTCACGAAGCACAGTGTAGATTGTGCAGCGAATGGTTACTCTGCGTTCCCCGCCCGCAGGTGCTTGCTCACACGGGCGGGTGCGTCGGCGGGACGGCTTTGTCATCTGCTTTACCGATGGCTGTTTTGGGCCTCTCTTGGCGGAGCTTCGTGCCCATTGCGCGCTTCCTTCGCAAGGCCTGATTAGCTTGTTCGGCAGCACCTCCTGGGTACACCAGACCCGCCGGAACGAAGTGGTCGTACGGGAAAGATAGATTAAGGATTGGTTTTCAGGGCGGGAACACATAATTTAGAGGCCATATACACACATGTGGCATCTAGACAAACGCTACCTTTTGCGCACTGCTTACACGATTGGGACTCCGTTTCTAAACTGGTGAACACCTATTCGCTTGTGTGTTAAGTTGTGTTTAAAAAGCCCAAAGGAGCGACTGGTTCTGACTAATAGCGATTATAAAAATTCACTCAGCTTTCTCGCAGTTCTCTAACCTATTAAGCTCACAAGTTTAAATCGCTATAAATGGGAATCACTAAGCTCACATGCCGAATTGTTTCGGTGTCTGCGCTTCTGTCGCGCGGTGGTGTAGCCCCAAGCTAGCACATCAGGATGGCTAGGTTCCGCTGTCTCGCTATACAAAATACGCTCCTCTCCGTTTTCTTTCTGCGGACGTACGGCCGGGCTGCAGCGGTGGCGTCCCCCGCTCTAGCCCAGCCGTGGCCAGCGCTGGTGCGTTCAGCAAGCCGCCCCCGTGAATTCCAGGAAACGGCTGGCAGAGTCTCTGGTTTCCCTCTTTTTAAAGTAACATGTGAGAATTCAAGTGACGTCGCATGGACAATTGTTGCGGGTGTCGTTTAAAGTTTTGCTTCCCAACCACCTGCACAGCGTGGATTGGAGCCACTTTTTTTCTTCCTGCATGGCCGCTGGGCTGACGCTATCCATCCGCGCACACCGTACATGTAGGCAATGGAGTTGAGACGCCCATTAGCGTTATGATGCACAACTTCGCTTCGAATTGGGATGACCTTGCCAACCTTCCAATCCCGTGGCACCACTCCAGATAAGTGATTGCTGGAAGATGTGCGACAATATTACAGAAAAGAGATGTTTCGTGTTTTTTAAAAGTTTAGAATGTACACAGACCCGCACCGGTGGCTCAATGGCTAAGGCATTGAGCTGCTGAGCACGAGGTCACGGGTTCGATTGCCAGCCGCGGCCGCTTTTCTGATGGAGGCTAAAAGCAAAAACGCCCGTGCGTACGCGATTTCGGCGGACGTTAAAGATCCCAAGGTGGTCCAAATTAATCCAGAGCCCTCCACTACGGCACGCCTCATCGCCTGCGTTGCGTCGGCGCGTTAAACCTCACAATCAAACAATCAATCAATACGAAACCGCAGCGCATTTGCATGAAGAAGGTAATAGGAAGGGGTATACTGCCCCTTCGTAGACCTATTTTCGCATGAGTCCATTTCGTAGTTGACAGTGCACCTCGTACCTCCCACTGCGGCGAGAGAGTTGGTGCTTTGGAATCCTGCCGAGACCACGTCAATGTAACTGTGATGTCACTTTCGGGTCGGATATGACGTCAGGGAGATCCTGGTTATCCTGGCATAAAGCGCTTTCCTGTTAAAATACCACTAAATCCATTTCCAACGTCCATTAGACAGATACATCATGATAATAAGGGCCCCCGTCTTATCTGCCGTCTTGCGCAAGAGAACCACCCCCCTGTTGGCCCGAGGTTTATTGGGCCAGGACCCTGAAAGCGGGTAGGATAGGCCGATCTCATTGGTCACCCATGAAAAGATAACCCAGCATACAAGTCAGCACGTCTCGCCTACTCACCACTGCAAGAGAGGGAACGGCAGCACCACGCACTCCTGACAAATACCTTCTTTGTTTTGGCAGGCTCAACCTCTTTACCTCCCGTTTTGTTGGCCTGGTAGAAGCCGACAAGCAAGAGGTTTTTATTGTTTTGCCCACCTCTTCATCTGCAAAAAAACGCCTGAGGTGATGAGGGAACACTTTGCAGCTGCCTCCTACAGACGCCAGCCGAAGCGAGCTTCCTGCAGAATACCGTTAATTTGGCCAGGCCCTTGCAACGAAAAAAAAATCCCGGACCATCTTCACTAGCGTGAACCCTGAGGAGGGGCGAAGCATGCAGTGCATAAGTGTATTCTTCGCGCCTTGGTGTTTTTGCCAACGGAGATGAAACCATTCGGGGGTAGAGCTATACATCTTTGCTGAAAATTCTCGTGTCTTTGAGGAGGCACTGGGAGCGGCCGAGGCGATCGGACGCACTCTGCATCGGCTCCCGGTTCGATGACCAGTTTGAGGAGGAAACTTCCGTCGGTGCTTCATTTAAAGTATTGGAGGTTGTTCAGCAAGTGTTTCGGCATCACTGGACACCAGATTTGTGGAGATCGACCCAGGATTTCGAATTCTGCGGGCCTTTGTGAGTTTCGCCACCACGCCTAGACTTAGCGGGGCCGTTCGGCCTGCGCGATGCACGGCCTCCCTGCTTCGGCGGCTCGTTCGGATATGGAAGCGGATGTCGACATGTGTTCCCAACAACACGGACTTGGAGACATGGGAGGAAACTCGTGTGTATTTGTGACCGGTGAGAACTTGGCACCCGACGACACGGCGGGGTGGGTCCTGTGGAGCGGCAAGCGAGCTCGGACTGACATCAAGAACATCGAAAACGGTGAGTCCGTCCAACCGGCGGAATAATCCAGTCCTCGTGAACCAGAAAATTTTGCCAAAGAGTAGCGAGAGCGGCCAAAACAGCGGCACGCATGCCGCGAGTCATGCCACGGGAAGATATCAAGATCGTCATTAGGCCTAGAGGCGGGCTGAACGTTGCGAGGACGGAAGCGCCGACGCCGATAGCGGTAATTCTGGCAGCTACTGGCGTCAATAAAGAGGAAGCTATGGGCGATATATTCTGCCCCATCCCCGTGCAGAATATCATAGTCGTCAGCACGCAGGACGAGGGACGAGCGAAGCAATACTCGAGGGTAAAGTGTCTGACAATAGGAGGCACAGGCCACGAAGTCTGGACATACCAAGCGGGCATGGAAGGCACAGTGAAGGGAGTGATCAATGAAATATCGGTCACGGACACCCAGGAAGACATCGACGCGAACATCATGAACATGTACAACCCCAGGCGCTACAAGCGCACACGATCGGCACGTCGACCGCGGCAATAATCCAATTCGAGGGCATAAAAGTTCCGAACTACGTCAAGCATGGAGCAGTCCTCGTACGCTGCGGACTTTACAAAAAAACACTTGGACGTATGCAAGACGTGCGGGAAAGTCGGACACAGGGGCGACGTCTGCCCCAACCCCAACGCAAACGCCTGCTTCGCCTGCGGCACCGCCAACCCGGGCATCGAACACCAGAAGAAATGCAAGCCCAGATGCAGGCTTTGTGGACGCGAACACGTCACCGGAGACAGAGAATGCGGGAACAAATTCAAGACGCCTGACGTTGCCAGGTAACGACAGTGGGAGCGGAAGCAACTACAAGAACGACGGGGCCTGAGGGGCGAGGACTTTCCACCACTACGGAGCGAGAGGAGCGTCAGCCGCGGAGCTAAAGCCAGGGGACGAAGCAGCACGCACCGAGGGCGCTCTCTTTCGAAGCAACCGGCCTCGGAAAACCAGCGCTGGAAAACACCCGGGAGAGCGGCATCGTCGGCGCGGAGAATCTCGACACGCCGGTGCGACGCGGAGATGACAGTTGAGCGCGGACGTTCATATCCCGGGGCGGACCAGGAGGACGCAAGCGTGGAGTCGTCGATAACAAGGTAGGCTGTGCCGACGGGTCTCCCAAAGTTCGATCCCCCTTTTCCTCTCCCTTTAGCCCCGGTAACAACATGAACGGTGATAACGCCATAGCGAATGAGGTAAAGAAAACCATAGAGCGGCAGAATGCGCAGATTCACGAACTAATGAGGAAATTAGAGAAAGCAACGAATAACAACACTGCGCAGCACACACCGATACAGGAAGAAACACTAGCTAACCCGGTAGGAGAGGGACCACTCAAGCTGTCGAGGAGAAGGTCGCCACCCGCGGTACTCGCCGGAACGACGCAGAACTAGGAAGTGCAAGCGATGGAGGACGAGGAACTTCCACAGCAACAAGAGCAAAAGAAGGAAGAACAGCTACAGCTAACTCCCGGCGAGTCTGTCATCTTGGCAGCCCTGGGCAGGCTTAAAGAAAGGGTAGCTACGATTGAGGCCAAGCACGATCGCCTGGCGGCTAGGATCAATGCCCTAGAAGTCAAACAGAAACAGGGAACATTAAAGATGGAACGATCAGAACGACTGAAGGAAGCATTGCCAAGAGAAGGGGACGCTTAGACACCAACCAAAAAGATGAAGCCGAAACAACGCAACAAATCTAATCGGACACGGGTCGTCGATGAGGTGACCGATATATATCATTGGAACTGCCGAAGCATAAAATCCAAGAAAAGGGAGCTTATCCTTCACATAGGGAGCCAGAACGCGCACCGACAACCCCTAGTCATAGCGCTACAAGAGACCAAAGTTAAGCCCTGCATGCCAGGGTCCATTACGTATACTGACCCGACCGAAAAGAGCACCGCCGTCCTCGTGCGTAATACGGTTGCTGCGACGCAGCAGGTCACGGCGCAGCACGGCTGCGACCACACACTGGTCGGGCTGCACCCGAGAGACATTGGGCGCGCCAAGAACGTATTCACACTGAACATTTACTGTAGACCGAGAGCCAAACACTGAACATTTACTGTAGACCGAGAGCCAAACACCAATACGATTTCGATGCCATACTCTAGGACGGGATGGGGCTAGCGAAAGGCCGCACGCTCCTGGTCACGGGCGACTTTAACGCGCCTCACTGTATGTGGGGCTGTAAAATTGCATCCAAGAGAGGCAAGGCTCTCATCCAAGCCACGGGAAAGCACGAGCTGTACCTCATCAACGAGCCGGGGATCCTGACCCGAACAGATAACAGCGTGACGAACGACATGACCCCCGATCTCACGTGGTCCTCGGGGCCCCTAGAGACGAGGCTGAAGTGCGATGACGCCGACCTCGGCTCGGATCACAAAATCATCAGGATCGATGTCATCGGGCCTTAGTATAAGGCGCTGTGCGGCAAGGCGAAAATAACAGATTGGTATCAGATGAGAAAGCACACGAGTGAAGGGAAACAGCAAGAAGATGCCGAACCCTCTGTTGAATCCTACGAAGTCTGGGCCAGACGACGGCAGGACACGCTCCAAGAGTACACGCAAGAGATCACCACGACGGTGGACACGCCTTTCGCGGACGCCAGGCTCTCCAACCTGTGGGCGTTGCGACACTCGCGCACTCGCAGGTGGAAGCGCCAGCAGCGTAACAGCAAACTGGTTAGGCGCATCGCCCTACTGATCAAAGATATATCGCCGTATGCGGCCAAATTGTGCAGGGAAAACTAGGATAAAGTGTGCGAAGGCATACAGGGGCAATTGTGGGCGGGCAAGACCTGGAAATTGTTGCGTCACGTCATCGCCCCCGCACAAAGGAAGTCGACGACGAATCGGAACCTGACCAAAGTCATCAATAATTATGACGGGTATAGCGCCGAATCGCTCAGGAACCTCTAAAAGCGTTACCTACAGACCGAAAAGCGGCGGTGTCTGCCACCACAAGGGTACGAGGGGAGCCCTAATGAGGAGCTGGATAGAGCCTTCACCATCTCCGAGCTGTGGGCCGCCATCGACGAAAGCAACAGGAAAAGCGCGCCCGGGGCAGACAACATTACCCATAAGCTGCTCTTCAACATGTGCGGCAGAACGGCCAATGAGCTGCTCCAACACATCAACGAGGCGTGGGAAACGTTGCGAGTACCGCAAGGATGTAAGACGGCCTAAGTCCGCTTCATCCCGAAGCTGGGCAAGCCACCATCGATGGAGGACCTGCGATCCATATCGTTCACGTCCTGCGTGGGCAAGGTCATGGAGAGGATGGTGTTGCACAGGCTGCAGAGACACCTAGAGGAAACAGGACTGATGGTTTCCGCAAACATCTCGGCACGCAGGACGTCATGGTTCAGTTGCACGAACGCGCCATCAAACAAGCAACCACATCGAGCCTGGTTTCTTGTTCGAAGGGGGCGTTCGACAACGTCACCCACGCCAGCGTCCTGCGTAACCTGAACGGGGCTGGCTGTGACGCCAGAGCTTTCAACTACGTCCGCAACTTCCTCAAGGACAGAGCGGCCGTTCTGACGATAGGCAACGCGAACATGGACCCGATAGCGCTACGAGAATGCGTAAGAGCCCAGGGATCCATAATATCACCTCTGCTGTTCAACCTGGCACTGATACCCCTGCCTAAACTGCTGGAACGCATTTACGGGTTAGACCACGCTTTCTACGCCGACGATATCATGGTCTGGACGAACAGGGCCGGATTGGATGAGTAAATGAAAGAAACACTGTATCGCGCAGCGACCACGGTCCATGAGTACGCCAAATCGTACTGCCTGAGCTGCGCCCCCCAAAACCGTGAGCTCTGAGTAGTCCAGCCGGCGTCGGCAAGAGGAGCAGATGCAGCCTGACAATCGATATCGACGGCATCCATGTCGAACCAACTCAACAAGTGTCGGATCCTGGGGCTGTCGCGGCCATGGACAAGGTATGCCTAACGTCGGAGCAGGTCTTCGGCATGCTCCGCCGCGTCGCCAAAAAGAACCGGGGCATCAAGAAGAACGAAGCACTGAACCTGGTTCAGGCCTTCGTGGTTACCAGAACCACTTACTCGGCTCCATACCTTAACAGCTAACCGGAACACAGAAGCCAAAGCTAGACGTCATCTTGAGAAAAGCCACGAAGCAAGCCCTTAAACTACCCGCGTACACATTGACCAAACGGTTGTACGAGAGGTGCGTCCACGTGGACGAGCTCGTGGAGGCGCACCTCTCTAATCAGAGGGTGCGTCTCAGGGGGTACGAACACGGGAGGAGTATACTGGAAACGATCGGATGGAGGCCTAAACCAGTGCAAACGTCCGGCCGCGTCCCCGAACATTGGAGAGACAAGATCAACACAAAACTCCTCCCACGCATAATGGCGCCGGTAAAGGAGGATGACAGGAGAAAAGCGCACGCCTAGGCTTGTAAGGCAACTTCAACGTCATGTACGTCGACGCCGCCCTGGTGAAGGGAAGCGACAAGGCCGCTTTGGCAGTACCAACAATAGACAGGCTCGTCGCCATGGCGTCTACGGGGACAAGAAACGCAACAAACGCTGATGAGGTGGCAATCGCATTGGCACTAATCCAACCCGGGGCGGCGCACGTCGTGATAGACAGCAAGAAAGCCTACGGGAACTACCGCGGGGGGTTTATCTCCTCCGA
Source organism: Haemaphysalis longicornis (assembly GCF_048455015.1). Classification (NCBI taxonomy): domain Eukaryota; kingdom Metazoa; phylum Arthropoda; class Arachnida; order Ixodida; family Ixodidae; genus Haemaphysalis; species Haemaphysalis longicornis. The sequence goes on from NW_027526361.1 coordinate 151,341,763, forward strand.
GGCGGCACGCGTACTCAAACGACACAAAACACCAGACAACCAGGTTGAACTAATTTGGACCCCCGCGCACTCCTCTCTGGTGGGCAACAACATCGCCGACTATTACGCCCAGGATATGTCCCGCCGGGAGGCGGAAGCGGCGGGGGTCGACTCGTTCACACCAATCCCTATCTATAAAGATATCATTACAATGTACAGGGAAAATAGACGAACACTACCTAAGCCTCATCACTCTCTTACCCGCGGTGACCAGATGATAATACGCGGAATACAGGCAGGGTCACTGGCCCACCCAACACTACTACACAAGATGTACCCACACCAATACTACGAGGTGTGTCCATTCTGACGGACTAGCAAAGGAACGTTACAACACGTCATTCCAGAGTGCACCGCAATAAAGGCACCAATACCCGATACACCCTCACCTATCCCCTTTCCCCTTAATGAGCGATGGGAGATTCTGCGGCTCAGCCCCTCCGAAAATGTCCACGCGAGCCTAGCGGCCCGTCGTGGGTGGGAGTTGCTAGCCCGGTACGGGGCCTGGGTATGAGGCTCCGCTCCCGTCGGCGGGTCCCCATCCTCCCGTGAGGCTCACTCTTTCGTATAATAAAGTTTCATCAATCAAGAAATCAATCAATCAATCAATCAATCAATCAATCAATCAATCAATCAATCAATCAATCGTGTCTTTGAAGCTCGAACCGTTCTTTGGCAAGGCGTAAACGAGTTTCTTACGAACCGTTACAGCGCGAGGCGTTAAACGAGTATCCCATTGTTTTTTAAGGGCGCAGCTCTTTGTCGCCCGTCTCTGGGCTGCGCCGTGACCGTGACCGGTGGTCGTCGTGACCGGAGCAAACGATGGAAAGCCCAACGACTGAAAGTAAAGTGAAAGATGGGGAAACCGACGAGTGAAAGAAATTAACTGAGGAGAGTGTCACGAAATTGGGAGGGGAGGGCGGTTCGCCGTGCCGGACCAACCAGCGCTCTCCGAAAGTGAGCGGTGGGGGAGGAGAGGGGGCAGTATGCTGTGCCCGCACGAGGCGCTCGGCGGCGCGACGCTTGGCGAAAAAATGAGGGGGGCCTGCGCGTGACTATGATCTGCGTTCGCTTAAGACGCAGTTGGCGGTCCCTTCCTGAAACCCACTTCGCGCCGCCGACGGAGAGGCGCTTCATCGCTGCTGTCGAGAGAACCCACGAGTTCTGCCTACCGCACTCCTGCTACGCCCAAATATCGCATTTGGGAGTATCGTAATCACCACCCAATTTTTAGTACGCGTAACAAAGCGTTCCAGCACGAGGCGTCAACGAGTGTCACGGTGTCTTTTTAGTACGCGTTACGTTCTAGCGCGAGGCGCAAACGAGTGTTCCAGTGTTTTAGTGCCGTGCCAAAAAAAAGGCGATGGTTACGACGATGACATGAGACGCCAACAGCCCGAGCCCCTAAGGGGTTTCACCTCTTAAAAGTTCATTATCTACTGAACTTTTCAGCCACAATACGGTAGTTGCATAACACATACATAATGCATAACTCATATCGCCACGCGCCCATTGGTGTCCGAATGCTTTGTGTTTTGCCTCAGTTACTCGAGGGCAAACGATGAGCCAAAATTTCATTTAATCGAACGCACGACCATTCGGGCAATTAGTAAAGGTTAGAGTTTGAGTTCGAGCTGCCTGCCGCTGCACCAGTAACGATTTCCGCGGCTTCCGTGGGCCACCTTTCAAGCTCTAGAGGACGTACTGTGAACGTCTAGTCTCATAGGCTACAGGAAGACGAAACACAACTTTCTCGAGCCCGAAATGTATAGTCCAATTGGTAACTCACTCACCTCCATCCCAGCAACGACACCCAGAAAACGTAAAAGCGTTTTCTTTAACCAAATAAACGTAAAAAACTTTGGAGAACCTTTCAAGTTGCGGGCTACAGTGAAGTAATGCGGGCACGAATATAGAGTGATCTGGCCAACCAGTAAAAACATTTTTATCAGTTTGTCAACTCCATGTCGGCAATAAAAGGATAAGTTCAAAAAGAACTAAAAGTGTCATTACAAGCGGCCAGTGGCTGCACATTAGGTCATTGACCGTAAATCTTACAAACAATATCCGGTGACGTCAAGGAAACGTCATCAGAAAGTGGCTGGGGAGTCCCAACTGGATTATGTTTTCTTTATTCTCTGGAGTATTCATTTGAAGGTTGCTATCAAACGGATGTCCTCGATATCGAGCCAAAGCAGATTTTAACAAACTAATGTTGTATTTTGTCTACCTTGTCCCCTAATAAGTTCGTCGTTCCTCGGTTTCAAGAAATTGAAGTACACATTCTTGAGTTTCAGAGTGTCTGCAAATGCCCGACCCCATCCTGAAAGAGACTCGCTAACTTAGAGTATCGCCGTGTTCCGCACTGGTGGGTACAAGAGCACTTAATATCGCTCGCCTTTACGTGAGGTTTTAAAACCACTGCCGCTTGATCTTGTATTGCAGAAGTTACCATCGCTTTGAAACAGAAATTAACATAAACGGGGTCGGACATGTCGCTTTGATTTTATCCTACTCCAAACACGGGGTTGGCATGCTCGGCGAGAATTCTAATATCAACGTAAAGGGGTCAACAAAGCACTAGACGAGTACACTCAAGAAAGAAAAGGTCGCACGAAGCGCAGTGACATATTCACCTTCGAGCGATGATAGGCTGGACCATTCCGAGCTGCGCATCGAACTCGATTGTTGGGGCGGGGGGCGGTACTTCTTGAGGATCGATGTTCCCGGAATAGAAGTACTTCTGGTATCGCGGATCCCAGTACACGTCATAATCGCACAGCTCAGGATAGAAGTATATCCCTTCGGGTCCTAGTTGAACTGGGGGCGCATCGTATGGAGGGCAACCGGATTCACCTAGTGGTTGTTGTTGTTGTTCCTCTGGGACAGGCGCGTTCAATGGAAGCATCCTTGCTCCTTCGCTGTTGTTGTCGTTGTTGTTGTTGTTGTTGTTGATCCTGATAATTAATGGCGCATACCCAATCAGGGGATCGCCCAATCAACAGAGGATGGTAAAAATGAATGGAATTCTTATCAAATCACGAGACGCCTAGGAAAGATAATTTCGATCAGTTGGTTTTGAAAAAAAACTGGAAAATCACAGCGAGGATGACCAATCTCAATCATAAAGAGAATCGTTTGGAATTTTCAATGTAGCGCAGGAGAGCAGAGAGCATACATCCCGGCGGCAGAACCCCGTTTCGGATGCCCCGAACGATAGTATAGCCGGCCCTGTTAGGGATATCCCAAAACTGTAAAGCGGCACCTCCAGGGACTGACGTCTCAGTCGGGAACATGTCAACAGGTAGTGTTCGACAGACTCGTTTTTGTTGCAATAGCTGCACAGAGGTGTTGGCGCCAGACCAGACCTGTGCAAGTACCTATTTAACTGGGGTACTCGACAACGTAAGGCTGCAATAACTACCTCTAAGTTGCATGAAGGGCACCATTCAGGTTTCCATGAGATGTTGTTGCGCCTTCTTCTGCTTCTTCTTCCCCTCTTCGGAACGTGCTTTAGCGGGACACGCACCCTTAGCGGAACATGCAATCTATAAGACTATATTTTCCACACACAGCATACTTTGCCCGCACAGGAAAATCGTTAAGAACGCCGCAATATATTTTACATATACAGTCGCTTACTGAGTTGCGGAGTTGAGAATATCTTTGCGAAATAAATGTTTACCAGCTGAGTTGGGTCATTATCCAATGCGTCGGGCTGATGAACCTGAGCGTGCAAGTTCAATCCTGGCCGGGCCGCCCGTTCTTGGCGATGGCGGCAAGAAACGAAAGTGTCCCTGTTTCGAGAGCTTGTTGAAGGTGGTCTGAACTCCTCTGTAGCCATCCGCTCTGAACCCATCATTAGCCACGCTCCATACCGCTTAAACTTTGAATTTCGAAATCAACATTTATTCATGTCACACTTAGGTATGAACGTTTTGCTGAATATTTTGATGCAGCCAATGAATTGGGAATTTTTAATACCCGTGCCATTCTTGGCACGTTGCTACTTTATAATTTCACCAAATAATTGCGCAAAAAAGGGTTAAACGAACGAAGTAAGGACAGGCACACACCGCGCGAATTTCCAAATACAGGAGTCTGCGCTGGTGTCGGTAGTGGAACCGTTTTTAAGATAGTCGAGGCCTAGCGTACTGACAGCAGCTGAAGATGTCACATCCGGCAATCGCGCAAAAGTAGGCGTAGTTCCGTGCATCCACAGGATTGTCGATGCACAAGATGCAAGGTACCTTGAGCACCTCCGAAACGTGTGCACTACTTCGAAGCAGGCTCGGACCCTCTGAACCAAAAACGCAAGCAGTCACTTGCTGAAACAAATTCTTGATGGAATGTTACAGTGACAGAAATGACGAGGGACATTGAAGAAATTTCCAAGACGCGCGCTGACTTCATACTAGCACTTTATTGGAATGAAACACAGATTTATAGCCGACCCGTACAATCTGATGTCGTCAAAACAACCAATATTTGAAACCTCTCAAAAGACCACCGAAAGGCCTGAACCCGGCTCACGCACTTAGGTGGCATCTAAAAATGCTTTTTCCTCCTCGTACAGTGTCAGAGAAGGCTGGCTTACACTTCCGGCTCGCATCTTGTAGTTATGATAAGCTTGAAAAACTTCTCGTGTAAGCTGGTACTTATGTGAGAATAAAATCTCCCAATTAATCAAAACACGGCTTGCAACCACAGGCTCGGCAGTGCGCTGATAAGGGGGAAGAAGTGTCCTTTGTTACATTATTCAAATATTCCCGCAGGTGCGTGTCGGCACATCTATCTGATTGCCCTATATACACTTTCCCGCAATCGAGGGGCAACCGGTACACAACGCCCGTACGACAGGGCACAAACTTGTCATCGTGGTTGATGCTGCAGTCTCTTTTTGATTTTCTCGGCTTGTGGTCTGTCTTCGTCTGTGTGGCCGGGCACAAACGACTAAGCCTCAGTGGGGCTGATAACGAGATATTCATCCTGAATCTTCCTGCTACATACTCTATACCAAGTGATAAGCGGTCGACGTATGAAATGGCTGTTGTTTTGTCCTTCTTTTTATCTTGTTTTCGTTCATGGAGCGATTTGCGTTTGACAACTTTCAGTATCGTTTCACAAGTTTGCGCAGTAGCATACTCCTGGTACCCGGCTTCTTCAAGCCTATTAACCTGGGCATCAAAACTGACCCCCAGTTCATGCGCACACGACCTTTTTAAGGCTTATCGGAGCGTCTTCATTAATATGCCGTTCTTAAAATTTTTGGAATGCGCGGATACCTGGTCTATGAGTTATTCGGATGATGTAGGAGTATACCGCAAACATACATAATTCTCTTTAAACTTAAAAGATGAGGTCAAGGTATTGTAGGCCATGCTCCTTGGTAACTTCAACCGGACGGATTTTCACGGACCTCGCAGATTACCCCAAGAAAGTCGCTGAGATTCTAAAAGTTTCCAAGGCGAATTGTTCGGGGCTTAATTCCATGGTTGAAGTCCCCAAGGAGCATAGCCTTCAATACCTTGACCTCAGCTTAATGTCTAAAGAGTATCATGTATGTTTTGGGTATAGTCCCCGATCATCCAAGCCACTCCGAGACCAGGGATCCGTACATTTCAAAAATGGTAAGAACGGCATATTAATGAACACGCTCTGATCAGCCTTAACAAAGTCGTGTGTGCATGAAAGGGGAGGTCAGTTTTGAAGCCCAGGTTAATAGGCTTGAAGCAGCCGGGTACCACGAGTATGCCATTGCGCAAACCTGCGAAAGGCTCATAAAACTTGTCAAACGCAAGCCGGACCATCAGTAAAAACATGATAAAAAGAACAAAACAATAGTCCTTCCATACGTCTACTGCTTACCCCATGGTTTAAATAATGTAGCAGGAAGATACAGTGTGAATGTCGCCTTCTCAGCCCCACTCAGGCTTCGTCGTGTTTGTCCGGCCATACCAGAGGAAGATAGATCCCAGGCCGAGAAAATGAAAAGGAGGCTGCAGCGTCAGCCGCGATGACAAGTTTGTGCCCTCTCGTACGGGCATTGTGTGCCGGTTGCCCCTCGATCGCGGGAAAGTGTATATTGGGCAATGGGGCAGATGTGTCAACACACCCCTGCGGGAACATTTGAACAATCCAACGAAGGACACCTCTTCCCACTTATCAGCCTATTGCCGAGCATGTGGTTGCAAGCCGTGTTTTGATGAATTTGTCATTTTGTTCTCACATAAGAACCAGCTGACAAGAGAAGTTTTCGAAACTTATCATATCAACAAGCGGCGAGCATTTTTAGATGCCACTTAACTCTGTGAGCGTTTCTCATGCCTTTACGTGGTTTTATCCGAGGTTTCAATATCTGGTTGTTTTCACCACACCAGTTTGTACTAAATGTCGGCTATAAATTTTTGTTCCTTTACAATAAATACTAGTTGCGAGTCAGTGCACCTCTTGTGAATTTCTTCTGTGTCGTTTTTTGCCTAGTTATATTCCATCATGAATACGTAGTAACTTGCCCAACATTCTATTTTGTTGAAACAAATAGCTGCTGCCTTTCAGGGAGGTAATGATGCCTTTTTTGAAGCCCTTAAAAACAAACTGAAACACAGATCATAATGCCCTTCACCGGCGCGTACAAAGGTAGATCAAGCGAGCTCCTAGATGAAGAAATATCAAGGGAAGAGGTCTACAGTGCAATGTTAGGAGCGAAGACGAACACGATACCACGGTTTAATGGCATAACGAACTCAGGGATCCGAAATCTCGGAGACCGCCTGGTGGAGGAGCTAAGTACCTCAACGAGCAATCATAGAGAAAGGTAAAAATGCAACCGGAATTGAAACATCCCGACGTAGTCAAAATTCCCAAACAAGGAACACCACCAGTAATTGATGCTCTCAGACCCATATCCCATACGTCGTGCTTCTGGAAGGTCTTCCAATAGGCCGCCGCGAACAGACTAGTCAACTATATAGAAGATAACGATATGATACCGCCTAACATGCTGGACTTTAGGACCGGGCTTTCACACAAGACGGCTTCCTAATACTCAAAGAGGAAGTGCTGCGATATATCCCCAAGGGTGGTGAACACCTTGTTCTAACGTTAGATCTGAAAGGTGCCTTCGATCATGTCTCACACCAGGGCATCTTGGAGACACTGAATGAACTTCCCTGTGGGGTGGCGGCGTACAATTATGTAAAAGCCTTCCTTTCGAATCGCACCGCGTTTATTGGAATAGGAGACATTCGATCCAATCCCTTTCACGCGCCCAACAAAGGGATGCCACAGGGAACAGTAATCTCACCCCTGCTATTTAGCATTACCATGGTCAAAATCGCAAAAAATCTGCAAAGCGTTCCCGACATAGGATTTAGTCTTTATGCTGACGATATAGCAATCTGTGCTACAGAATGATCACTGGCTGAAAAAGACGAGTCACTTCAAGGTGCTATAAACTTTGAGGAAAAATTGGCTTGACAGAACGGATTACAATGTGCACCAGAAGAATCCAAAGTTATCCGAATCCACGGCGCCACTATGTAAGCCCAGGGCAAATAAACATTCGGATATCACACAACACCCGAAAAAGATAAAATAACAGTCTTAGCGATGTTTATACAAAGTGATAGCAAGGCAAACTACACCATAGAAGAGGTAAAGTAGTCAACTATGCAAATTGGAAGAATAGTGAGAAGAATAACTAAGAACAGTACCGGCCTGAAGCAGGAAGAAACTCAGCGCATTATGCAGGCCTTGGTAGTCCACCACCTGGCATATAGCTTGCCTTTCAACTGTATTAACGGACAGGAGACAGATCAAGCCAATGTCATACTCCTCATGGCTTACAAATCGGCCCTCAGACTCTCTAATTATACAGCCAATGAAAAGCTTATGAGCTTGGATGTATCCAGCACCTTTGGACAAATCACAGAGGCACTCCTCATCTCGCAAAAACAACACCTGCAAAAAACAAAAGCTGGCAGGGCTATCCTGAAAGCGTGGGGTTCCCCGCGGGTATAAGCTCGATTATTGACAAAATGGACCTTAGCAGAAAAGTACGAACAAGAGTGAAAGTGCTCCCCCCACCTCTAAACATGGACCCCTACCTGCCCAAGGAGGGAAGAGCACGAGTAGCCTTCCTACAGAAACAACTTGAAAATAAAAATAATATCATCCACACCCAGACTGCTTTCTACAACGGGGACAATGCCGTCGTCGTTATACTCGATCACGAAGGAGCCATCAAAGATTACCTCGCGCTAATACACACCACTGCCGACTAAGCCGAAACTAGTGCTCTCCTCCTGCCAATACGGTATAGGCAGCAAATTAACTAACGCCTCCAAATAGTCACAGATCCCAAAAGCCTATGCAGAATATCATAAATGGAAGAATTCACAAACGTCTTAAAAAACTAGAGCCAAAAACACCGAATCAGTTCCACCGGATTTTCTGGACTCCATAACAAGATCAGCTGGAGGGAAACGAGGGGGTTGACCTGGCTCCGCGAGATCTTACAAACCGCGCGGCTAACATTTCTATCCTTCTGAAGCCCCTCCGACGCGTCTTTGCCGAATGCCTCACCGTCCAAAGGCGGGAACGAGCCATTTTCCCCAACCCGGACAGGAACTTTTCTGGCGCCGGAGCTCAAACACTGAGGAAAATTCAGACAAACACTTACCCTAAGAAATCCCGGTTATTCAAAATGTTTCCTCAAAGCTAACAGAACCCTTCCATTGTAAAGCTAACCCTTCCAACTTATTTCATGCAACATGGGCCTGTCCTATCATCTGACCTCCAGGAAACACAACCACAAACACGGTCGCAATATGGGAGACAGATCTGGCCAGCTCCAACTTATGATTCCGAAGGACTTAATTCTTCGAGCCGGAGAGGAGCAGAAGAGTTCGGGGCCCTGGAAGGAGGGCGCCACCCTTAGAAAAACCGCGAGACCTCCTTTTTAGATGCGACGCTCAGAGCATCTCTTGTCGGCGGCCCTGTCCTTCCTGCGTGCGTCGGTTGTTGTCCGCGTGCGTCCGTTGCCTGCAGCCACTCTCCCCCTCTCCTCCCGATAGCGAACACTCTCGCAAGGGGCATTGGATTGGATTCGATTGGATTGGACTGGATTGGCTTGGCTTGGCTTGCATTAGATTGGATTGGATTTGGATTGGATTGGATTAAAGTGGATTGTGTTGGATTGTGTTGCGTCATAGCAGCGGCAGACGCACTGGCGCCGGCGCGTGCCGAGGTGAGAGCGTGTGCGGCCCAGCGCGCTCTCACTACGCCGGTGGGCGGCGCTGCGCGCGGTGCTGCGCATGTGCAGTACTCTCTCTCTCCGCGGTCTCCTGTCCTTCGGGCGCGCTGCGCATATAACCGGTGTGCCGCTCTCCGGTGGCCTTTCGGTCGACGGTTGCTCTCCACTTGCGCTTGAACCCCCCTCAGCGTCGCATCACACCAGGGTTCCCGCGAGCGGAGGTGGGCGTAATTTTTTTTCCTAATAAACGCTTTTTTCTCTCCCTCCCCCTCCCATGACCAGAAGAATAGAGGAAAGAAGTCGAACGTTATGGTGGTTTTTTCGGCTCCCACCAAGCTTGGGAACCTGTGTTAATCGACGAACCGAAATCGACCCAACCCGGATGAGCGCAACAAGAGACACCAGAAGAGGTTGGTTGCTTGTGCGGGCCGGGTATTGCTGAGCCTCCCGCCTACTTGTAAAAAGCAATGCATTGGGCAGAGGGGCGTTGCCTGAATTACCAGTTACGCCAGCACAGCAATAACGCTAAATCTGGCACTGGTGTGTTCTTGCCTACTCATCTTTTAAAATGCGTCTGTAAAGCTATGCTTGACATTTCATCCCGTGACAGGACGCTGCTCATGCGAGAAATTGCGCAAGCTGAGGCGATTGCAAAACGGCGATTATTGTGTGAACTCGCCCTCGCTGGCCCTTACCGAGAAGGAATGGGGTTTCATCGCTGCCGCATCGCCGCGCGTTTCATATATTTTATACATCCGCATCCGCAGTATAACCCTGTTATCTTTCCTTTCGGCCCTGAGTTTTTTTATTTCAAGCAAAGCAGTGTTTTCTGTATGTTTTCCTCACTGTCAGGGTCCCGTAAGCCCACAAACTAAAACTAGATCTGGCAATTTAAAATCTTCTCTAGAGCAGTGGCATCAATTTTGCATATTTTCCTAAACGTTATGACTATATGAACCTACAAACAAAACTTCACCTTCGTACTGCACAGATTTATCGATTTACAAGCTTGGGAATAAAACTAAGAACGCCATTTTTTCCACCCTTAGTGTCGTAAGTTCGGCTTCACAGTAGGTTTTTCTTTTTGTAGTGCGTAGCTCCACTAAAATGAAACAACAGTGATATCTACCGCAATAGGCATTACTGAAGGACAATTACCAAAAATACTAGCAGCTTTGGTTTCGTTCTCTATGCGCTAGATGAACTACAGTGTGATGGCGTCAATTGACGCCACCAGGGCCGAAAGGAATAAGATCAACACAGGGGCGCAATAAAATGTCGTTGGAAGTTAGCGCCGTGTGCCTGGCCTCACTTCGTGCGTGTCCGCCTTTTTTTTGCAATATTTTTGTGTAATTATTTATTTTCACATTAGGGCATACAATAAGAACAGCAGTTTTGTGACCGGAACGAAAGGGAAAGAGAGGGAGAGAATAAAACTTTGTATTCGTCGAGCAGAGTCTGATGTGGTGGACCTCGCCCCGTGAAAGGCATCCCTAGTCCGGGATTCCTTGACTTCGTCTGGCTCTCCTTGCTCTGGTCACCGGGTTCAGCTGGGTGTCCGGGTCTGCGCTGGCCAGGGAAGCCCTCCACTGGTCGAAGGGGGGTGGGGAATTGGAGGAAAGTCTGCAGTGCGTTGGCACGACCATGTTATCTGCTATAGTGTGCCATGCTGGGGACAGTGAGTACAGAGGGAAGGTTGTTTGGTGGGAAAGATAAGGTGGGGGTGGGTGGGATGCCAAGTTGTAGCTTCGTCTTAAGAAAAGCGTCAGTTTGTGGTGGGAGGCTGCTGCGAGCTTGTATAAAATGGAAGATAATTTCTATGTAACCACTCGATGACTGGGGTTGATCTTGGGGTTGGGGGCGGTAGAGATTGATCCCCATCGACAAGGGGTCGTTGTACACAACCGCTAGCTGCGGTGTGAGGCGCTTCATTGCCGGCGATAGCACGTGCCCACGAGCTCAGACGGCGCACGTCACCGGGGTCGTCGAGCAGGTTTTGAGCTTAAAGAGGCCATGGCGTGGCGCGCACTCATACCTGAACTTTTGCGGCGCTGCGTCAGAGGCCCTTGACGAGGTCCGCATACCTCCTACGCCCAGTTTTAACCTCAGAGCTGGCTTTGAGTTCCGTCGTGGAGCATTACTAGAAAAATATAGCGGGAAAAAACGCCGAGTGCACTTAAGCGTGCACCTCGGAAGAAGCGCCGAGCGTCAGCCAGCTCGGCATCAAGAGCACTTTGCCCAGCGTTTGTGGAGTGATCTCTGAGGTGCTGTTTTCCTCGCCAGTTAACGCGCGTTGGCGCATGAAATGGGGAGCATAGACACCGCTCTACAGACACCGACTTCGCGAAGCTGGTTTTCATGGGTTCTAGCGCGTGCATAACGCGGTCTACTGTGTGAGAAACGCGGAAGCCTGCGAACAAAAGGATCCGGGCCTGCCATTCATGGAGAACTTACAGCGGCAAGTTCGGAAATCCATGCGAAGTAAACATCCGGGTGTCCGGTGAAGAAACAGCTGGAGAAAGATCTCCAGCCTTGCATCCCTAGTGCAAGCTGCGTCACTTTTTTCAGGCCGGGTAGGACGAAGAGCGAGCACCCAATATCGTAGCGCCATGTATTTTCCACCCCCCAAAAATTTCCCGAAGTCGTCTGGCTTTCATACTTTCTGGGGATCCCACGGCCTTTTATCTTTTATTTACCTTTTCACCTCGTGGGGACGCGACATCTACACTTACTTCTCGTGCTATGGTATTCAGCTTCCCCGCGTTATTCTCCACCTCATGCGAGCTTGCGTCACTACATGTGGTGGAGGCAAAGTGCCTCGTCGTCATCGGCGAGCCTCTTTGTCGTACAGTGATTGCGAGATGCGATCTGCGGTGGTGACAGTTAGAGAATAGATCTGAGCGAATGTGTTCGGTATGTCGCTTCTTGGTGTTACGTGAATGGATGGTGAGGTTGTCTCGACCAGCTCAGAGAGATGGACGCGGGAAATCCGTTCACGTGTTTAACAAAACCCACATTTTGAAGACACACTCGAAAAAAACCTTCAAGCAAACCACGTAAATGAATCAATTACATTGATTCTGGGGTTTAACGCGCCGACGCAACGCAGGCGATGAGGCGCGCCGTAGTGGAGGGCCCCGGATTAATTTTGACCACCTGGGGATCTTTATCGTGCGCCGAAATCTCGTACACACGGGCGTTTTTGCTTTTCGCCTCCATCAGAAAAGCGGCCGCCGCGGCCGGGAATCGAACCCGCGACCTCGTGCTCAGCAGCGCAACGCCTTAGCCACTGAGCCACCGCGGCGGGTAAATGAATCAATTACACTCAACCAATTACAACTCAAATCCCTAACTGAAAATACCAAATTACAATCCAAATCAAAACTCAAAAGTCTCTACAATAAAGTCCTACACCATTATTTCAAATACACTCAAACAATCACCTTCTAGATGACCTATCTACCACCACAACGCCCTAGTCGTGTCCTACTATACTGCGTCCCCATTGGACTGGCCAATCCCGGTCATCGGCGCTGACGTGTCGCACCCTTGCGTGGCCGCGCCTCGATGCTGGCCGTCCTCGTCTTGCTTCGATGCCGGCATTCGATGCGCTCGGTCGTTCCTTAGACGGCGTGGGCTCCGCGCGTCATTACGTTTTATCTGTGTCTACCCCCTGGTAGCCGCTGCCGCTGGAGGTCCCAGTTAGTCTTGGCCCGAACGAGCTCTTCGGGGCCGTTGAAGCGAAGGTCGATGGATCGCAAACGTTGGTCGTAGGTGCCCGACCGTCGCCGCGGGGCCCACGATGACACAAGTTTGTGGTGCGCCTAGGATGCCGCAGCCGATTCGAAGTCGGCCCGCTCCCGCCCAAGCTTGGTACGCATAGTCGTTGGCCTGGGAACGTCCCCCTGGGTCGTTCCTTGAAGCTCGCGTGCTCCTGCGCCTCCTGCTTTCTTGGCTCCCCCTTTTCCTTTTGCGCACGGCTTTTAATCCCTCTGGGCTTGAACGCAGCTCACTCTCATTGACGTCTTGTCTTTTCATATTCATATATGGTCATCACGCCACTGGTCTTCTGCGCGGCGTTCTCTAATTGGCTAACCAGTGCGCTGCCATACTTGACCATGATGCCTCGGTGTTTCGGCGCGTCGTTCGGCTATTGGTGCGCTCCTGGCGCGCACTTCAAATGGCTGTCTCTTTGTTTCTTTGTCTTTCCTTTTTCGGGGGATTTTGATGCCTCCCCTCTCTGGGAGTGCCCTTGACACATGACGCTTGGAATGCTGAGCAAGGGCGGCAATGTCCACGGCAGCCAGTGAGTGAGGCAACGAGAGCGCGCTGCGCTGTCCCGGATCGGAATGTTTTCGTGGTGATTCAAAGCACCCGAATAAATTGCGCCGTGAAATAAATCCATCCTCGCTCTCAATCAACTTGCCTGCATAATATTGGGCTGTTTGTTATTCAGCAATAAATCCCAATGAGCCGATACCCTCGTCGCTTCCTTCGTACTGACGAGCTGTTGCTGGCGCGGTACAGCGCTCTCGCGTGGGGTGGAACTTCGCTTGCTATGAAGCTGGGAGAAATGAGAAGACAAAGGAGAGTAATCTGTCTCGTCGTAGATTTTGGTGTCACATAAGAATAACTACTTTGAAATTCCACACCCTTTACCTCTTCAGCTTATCTTTCCACACAACACCGACAGCAAAATATAATGGAGGATGAAGGGCTCTCTGACCACAAAATAAATCCACTTTAACACTCTCCTTACCTGCACCGCCAACGTATAACGCTCGAGCAATGCAAACGTGGGGGTTTTGATGGGCTGGCCGTACGTCTAAACTCACCCCATCGTCTGAACGTCGTGCATTGGTACCCAGAGATTGGCCTAGAAACAGTTTGGCGTAGCTTAATTCGTTGTAAGGCAAAGAGTGACGGTTCCACTACACAATCCTCGGTCTATGGCTAGCGGGGCCGATTGGCCAAATCTCGCAGTAATGGTAATGCAGTTTAAAAGGAGGCCAAAAAATGTAATTATGATAATGGTGGAAGCCGTTCTGCCACAGGACGTATACAGAGCATTTAAGAAACTGGGCTGCAGCAATTTGGTGGTCCGATAAGGAATTATATATTATAAGCAAACATTGGAAATATACAATTTTAAATACAGCTGACATATAGGAAAACATTTTCCCCAAGTATTCACGCCTATAGGGCAAAGTTTTTATTCCGGCTGCGTCGTGTGCTCCTGTTACCCAAAGCTTGGCGAGCTGATTTGTTTTTCTGCGAAAGCATTAGTTTCCGCATGAAGACAAAAGGGAGGTTTCTCCACCGATGCAACGGACGGAAACGTGTACATGCTCCTAACAAACCATGCCTTCCAGAAGTGCAAATACAACACATGGACGCATCACGGTTGAGAAAAAGGACTGTAACTCTATGGCAACTCTACCGTACAGCTTTCGAAGTACTTTAAGTATGAACTACAGGATAACAACCAGAGAAATCAAACACACAAAAAAATGAAGGAAGCTTACACTGACCCGCAAGGCTTAAAGGAAGCACAAATGTACGCAAAGGTAGCGAAGCGGTACGCAACATCTCGACAATCACGAGAGTCCATAATTGTAGCCATTTTGCTTCTCCTTCACTGTCGCAGCGACCATAACCCTGTCATTGTTTCTCTAAGTGTAAAGTTCTTTCATTTTTTTAGAATATATACTCTTCGGACATCACCTTGGAGGGGCGTTCGCTATGTCGTGCCTTTCTCGTACCGAGCAAGTGTTCCGACAATCATGACAAACGCTGCATTATTTTTCGTTCCGAGAAAGTGTTACCACGATAACAGCGAACACTTGAATTTTTTGGCAATCGTGGCCAATCTCCATGAGTGGGTATGCTTGGCTTGACAATCATGCACAGGGGACGCTGGGTGCCCGTCGCGAGGCGTGCACGCACGCGCGCTAGGTTTTTTCTTGGCTTTGTTAACTGCCTGGCCGCCGCCACAGGGCCCGCACTCCGCAAATTTTTGTATCAACACGAAAGTGTTTCATGCTCGGCTGCACAAAGATTTTGGTGACGTGATATCCGTCACGGAAGTGACGTCGCCAGAGAAAGTGCCATTGATGCTGCGGCGCCTGAATTTGATCCCACGACTATCTGGCCGCCACGGGAGGTACGTGGCGCTCTTCCCCCTGCGCTACCAACCGAGACGTGAGCATATGCTACGAGTGCGCCTTACGTCCTTCGCTATGACTCATGCAGGTGGTGCGCGCCGTCTAGAAGAGGCGAAGCAAAGTACCGCATCATGATGCTAATGAGCGCCGACGGTTGGCGCCTCGATGCCGGCGCCTTCGTGTACGTCGGACGCACGTGCATTGAGGCACCCTCCCCTATTTCTTGTTTCTTGCGTGTCGGTGTCACGCGAACCCTTCGCACAAGGAGGAAATTTCTTTAACATCAAACTGCTCCTGTGAAGGCCCCTTTCACTTTCGTGTTTTGCCGATTCCTATGAAAGAGGGATCAACCACATTTTTTTTTTAATTTGCTTAATTTGTATAACAGCGTAGCTGATCAAAATCGTGAGGTCCTCGGTCACACCCTTTTGAGAGGTCGATTTGGATAAGGGTCTCCGTTCTGGCAAATCAGACACGCACTGCAATAATGAACGAGAAATGTGAATATTTGTTTGCATACTCCTACCCCGAACACCGCAAGTTTTGTGAGGCCTTAATAAACAAGTGATGACAAGTTGAAGGCGCCGAGATAAAATTACTGCAAAATGTCATTTTCTACATTCGCAGTACAACACTGTGTGCCCTAAATAAGCAGACAGTCCGAGTGCGTATAAACAAAGTCTCAAAGTATTTGCACATATGCTTAAACGAGCCTATTGATAGAGCTACGCATCGTCGTCATTTGTGGGCCCCTGAGGGGTATGGTGATGACATACCCCTCAGTGACATAACACTGGTGATGACATACCCCTGCGGGTGATGACATACTAGCGGGAACTCGGCTCCTTACTAAACAATCAGAAAGGAAACTCAGATCCGCCCAACGTGTCATGGGGCGAATAATGATAGGAGTAACGCTTAGATATGGGAAACGAGCAACATGTACCAGTCAACAGACTCGAGTAGGAGGTATCATAGTTCAAGCTAAGAAACATAAATGCACATGGGCTGGCCATGTAGTACGACGAACTAAAAACAGGTGGACCACGAGGGCTACAGAATGGACACCGAGATACGGGAGTATGCAAATGTTACGGCAATAACTCCATGGAGGAACGAAATATGAGAATATGGAAGCAGGTTGTTGACTGCGCAGTCCCACCATAACTCGAATTGGCAGGCCTCCCAGGCAGCACATTACCGTTCGGCCTAACTCAAGCCGATGTACTTTGGCCAGTGAATTTCCCTCCGGCTTTTTTCCGGCAGACCTGTACGGCCCGTGTCCAAATGTGGGCCTTTTGGCCGTACACGGCCGTACTCCCAAAGCTATCCAACGGCCAGTCTCCGTCGCCCGGTCGACCAGCTTACGTTCATACGGTGAGATTCCCACCGTAGAGCTCCGGCCATTTGAAAGCCACCCGTGTGCGGCCGAAGTACGGCCACCAGAGGCCAGCCGAGATGCAGTCGTCGGACTCCAGCCGCACTAAAGCTGCCAGAAGTTCGGCCATGCTACGGGCATTGGAGTTCGGCCACAGTTTGTTAACTGTACTGAGGCCGGTGGACGACCACTGCATGCAGCGCAAGCAGATGACTCAGTCGCACTGTCAACAGCACAAACCCGCCATTTTGGAAGAACATGTTTTTGGGCGAGTTGGCTTATTTTGGTGAATAAACACGGACTGAGCGCTAAAACGCAACACATGGCGAAAGGACGGGACAAGCGCAAACTCTCAGCTAAATTTTATTGGACAGAGCACACACATATACGTACACTTGTCTTCTGGGCGCTCATGCGCACTCTCTACAGGCATATCAATCTGTATCCCAAGTGTAGCTGAGCTCAGCATCACACACTGCCACTAATTTAAAATGCACTCTTCGTCATTGACAAGGCTCTGTTGTTATCGCGAATATAAGATAACGCTTGTTTTTAAATATGCAGTCATAAAATCAGATAAAAAAACAGTGCAGGGCACGAAGTTGAGCCTACAAATGCACAAGCTTAGCCTCTGAAATATTCAGTACGAAAAACGTAATGCAACCATATGTTTTTTGCCGCATTATTAACAAAAGAATTGGCGGTAACATGCGCTTTTGCGCCTCTTGCCTTTCTTTGGTGGGGAGTCCCTGATATGGCGCCGGTTGAGCTCCTGCGTGGTGGCCGCTTGCTCGACGCCCTTGTAGGCCAGTTAATTTCGGCGAACCAGGGCCAACTCGAGTCGGACAACTATGCTGCGTCGATGCCTCCAATGCCCTCCATTTGTCGAGGGGGTGAATACCGTCGAGTTGATGCGTCGACGAGGCCGGCGGGCGAGGCGTGGTAGCGCTGCGACTGGCGAGGCTTAGCTGACCCGTCGGTGCGGCACAGTCTTCTTTTGGTAATAAATGGTATTCCTATGGCCTAAAAGCTTAACTGGTAATCCCCAGTGAGTCCATGCAACTTGCCGGTTCACCTAGTACCACTCATCACTGCTTGACAAACGAAGTTCATTCATTTAAACTGTACAAACACCGAGAGGATGAAAAATGCGTCTGCACCGCTCGGCTCCCAAACGGCTTTTTTTTAAAACGCCAGTTTCCAGAAGTGCATGGGTTCTCGGCGGCCAGACGCGTGCCGTTGTTCGGTTGTACACCGCTTACCAAAGTAGCGACGGGTAACCTGAGACTTAGGTCGGCTGATCTGCAGCTGATCACCGGTTGTCAACTATTCTGCGGCCGTTCGCTTGCCGTGATTCGGCCGAAGCCCGCTAACGGAATGACAAACGTACATTTCGGGGCCGTGCGTAGGCCGGTCTCCTAAGTTATTACACCGGCTGACCGAAGAAAACGAATATTCTGCCGCCGGACGCTCGGTTCACCGTAGAGAGAGGAAATCCACGGCAGCCGCACTCAGGCCACTTTTCTTCTGAACACCAACTGCCACAATATTCTGCGGCAGGTCGCTTGCCGCGCTTCGGCTGAACACCGTTTCCCGAAGGAAAAACGGATGCCCTACGGCCGTCCGTCGGCCGTTCTTCTACTGAACGACGGCCACCGAAAGTAAACTGGATATCTGGCAGCCAAGTACCTGCCGCTGTGTGTCTGAACACGAGCGGCCGGAGAAATACCGAAGTGCTGGTAGCCAAATGTTGGCTGTTTATAGGTCTAACAGTGGCTGACAGAACCTGGATGCTGGCCGGACATGCCAGAAAGCGGCCATAGTCGTGGGACAGACTTTTTGGGCTGCCTGGGCTACTACAACAAATCAGAGGTACACCATGTGAAATGAGCCAGTCGTTCTAATCGCTATATCGCCATATAGATTCATATCGCAAATCGCAAAACGCAGTCGTTTAAGTCGCAAATCGCCATATAGGTGCTCCTCTGATTTAGTTCCTCTGATATCTAGTGTGCCAAATCCCAGATAGTTTTATGCCACTCTTTTAAACATAACCCGCGGTTCAGGCATTGGGTGTGAAGAGAGAGAGTGAAGGCTCTTTCCTGAACAAGCACAGAGTTTTGTCGGCATTTGCAATTGCCTACATGCTTCTCTCGGGGGTCGGGGATGTAAGCAATACAAGCCCTAGAAAGAGGGGGGCAGGAGGAGGACGAGGAATAAACTGTAGTTGAATCCCAATCTGACTCCGTGTATGGAGGCAGACCAGTGGGGGGACTCCTCAGTCCAGGAGTCCCTGAGTCTGGCTGTCCATCCTGGCCCGTCTCACCAGGTTAAGCTGGGAGCCGGGTCCAGAGCTGGGCAGCTGCGCCGCCCACTGTGAAGGGGAAGGGTGGGGATCTGGAGGTAGGTCAGGTGTATGGGAGCATTTCCATACGATGTGGTAAAGGGTACCTCTTTCGGGATAAAACTTGCACATTGGTGAGCGAGAGGTGGGGAAGATCAAATGTCATAG
This sequence comes from Haemaphysalis longicornis, assembly GCF_048455015.1. Classification (NCBI taxonomy): domain Eukaryota; kingdom Metazoa; phylum Arthropoda; class Arachnida; order Ixodida; family Ixodidae; genus Haemaphysalis; species Haemaphysalis longicornis. Next base: position 151,361,112 of record NW_027526361.1, read on the forward strand.
TGTATTGTGAGGGAACGTCCGGGTTTGAAGTTGGCGGAGAGTGATTTCGTGAGCCTTTGTTAGAGAGGGGGGAGGTGTCGGGAAGGTGCGACGAGACAGCTTATAATGTTTGAGAATGTCGCTGTAGGTGCGTAGGGGGTGGGAATCCAGGGTGGAAGTAGGGGGATCGGGGGCATTGACCCGGTGTATCACTTCTCGGGAAGCGTCGCGCGCCGCTTCATTGCTTGCCAACGCACAATGGCCAGGAGTGCATAGAATGTGGCACTCTTCGGGGAGGTAAGTGGAGTGTTCGATGATGGGCAGGGCAGTGCGAGGAAGTCACACCTTTTTGAAGATGCCGGTAGGCTTCCTGCGAGTCTGTGATTACTCTCACGTAGTCGCGACGAGTAAGGGTAAGGGAGAGCATAATGCGTTTTCGGCTGTCGACAGTGGCGACGGCCCAAGTTGATCGGTATGGATATGGGGATGCGTCAACGTACAGCCTATCCGGAAGATGCTGGTAGTGGGTGCGGATGTAATTGGTGCGGGCGGTGCGACGGCCGTCGTGGATGCCTGGGTGTATGTTCCGGGGTAGCGGGACGACTTTAATGCGAGCGCGAAGTTTGGGGGGGGGGGGGGAGCGGGAGGCGTCCCAGGCGGTAAGGCTGAGTGGGGGTCGGATAGCCCAGGCGAGCTAAGGTACTACAGCCAGTGGGCGTAAGCTTAAAGCGTTGAAATTGCGAAGTTCTTTGAGCTTCGCACAGCTCTGTCCAAGTATTATGTAATCCCAAGCGTAAGAACAAGTCAGCAGAGGTGTTACTGGGGAGGCCGAGTGCAGTTTTGTACGCTTGCCTAATTAAAATGTCCAGTTGCTTGTGCTCTGCTTGTTTGAGGGACAGGTAAAGAGTTCCGTATGTAAGGCGACAGATGAGGAAAGCTTCAACTAGACGGGCAGTTTCAGATTCTTTGAGACCAGTACGTGGGTGGGTGATGAGCTTAACTTGTTGTGCCAATTGAGTAACTGTGCGTTGAAGTGCCAGGATGGTGTGCGAGCCTGAGCCGTCTCGTGGGATTGTGAGTCCGAGTACCCTGAGATGAGTTACTGCAGGAACCGGGTGAGTCTGTATAGTAAGAGCCGCGTCCGGCGTCGGCGCCGTGTGTAGTCCCCGAGTTCTCCGCTGAAGCGTTAGCAGTGCGGATTGTTCCGGGGAGCAGGTCAGACTACATTTATGGTAGTGATGTCGATGGCTGGTTGAAGCGATTCTTGTTGTTCTTCCATGAAACATGAGTTGGTCCATATCTTAAGATCGTCGGCAAATAGGGCATGGTGGAGGGATGGGACGGTATCCAGTAGCGGAGGCAGATTTTTTAGAGTGATGTTAAATAGCAACGGAGAAATGACGGAGCCTTGTGGTGTTCCTCTTGGGAACGCTGGGAAGGAGAGTCTGCGCAAGTGGGCGATCCCCACTGTAGCGGTGCGGCTGGTAAGGAAAGCTCTCACATAGGTGTATAGTCGTGTCTCCTGGTGTCCCAACATTGAGAGTGACCAGGCTGTTAAGTAAGGCGTCGTGGGAAACGTTATCGAACGCGTCCTTGATGTCGAGAGCGAGGATACAGTGTTTGTCATGCTTCGGAAGGTTAGTGAGAAGGTCTTCCTTGAGCTGCAAAAAGACGTCTTGGCTAGGCAATTGAGGTCGAAAGCCGTACATCGTCGTGGGGAAGAGGCTGTTATCTTCTATGTACACCGTAAGGCGATTGTATACCATGCGTTCAAGCAGCTTCCCGAGGCATGAAGTAAGGGAGATAGAATGCAGGTTGGATATCTCGATTGGTTTGCCAGGTTTGGGGATCAGGGAGAGTCAGCATGTTTCCAGGCAGGCGGAAGCGTCCCTTGTGTCCAATGATCATTGATAAGATTCAGGAGCTGGTCAAGGCTGCCAGGAGAAGGTTGCGTATTAGGCGATTCGTGATTTTGTCATGACCTGGTGCTGTGTTCCGCGCGAGGTTGCGGATCGCTGCTTTGATTTCTTCGTACGTACAAGGCGTGTCCAGTGTTGCGTTAGGGTCACCAGTATAGTCCGAATAAGAAGGCAGCGGAGTCTGTGGGGAAAGGTCGTACTTTTGTCGTAAGGTGTTGAGGAGGCCTTGTTCATCTCCTGGGAAGGCATGCATGAGTCGGTGGATGTGATGTTAATTGGTGGTCTTTTTCACTCGGGTACCCATTAGGAATCGAAGTAGGTGCCAGGTTTCGCGCGTAGTAAGCGTTTCTTTTAACTGAGCGCAAAATTGGAGCCAATTCTGCTGACTGAGTTGTTGGGCGTAGTCTTCCGCTTGCTTTGTAATGTGAGCTATTCGTAACTTGAGGCGCCTATTTGTTTTGGTACGTTTCCAGCGTGTTACCAGGCTGAGCCTGACTGTCGGAATGTGATCCGAGATCTTCCGCGGGGTACTCGGTCATGAGTGGGATTCGTTTGGTGTGTTTTTGAAGAGCACGTTCAATGGTGGTCGTCCATTCATCGAGCTCCGAATTAGCGGATGGAGTAGCTTCTAGGGTATCTCGCAAGGCTTTCCAATCTGTAAGGCGGGTGGCGCCATGTTGGGTCTTGGTAATGCCTCAAATGGTGAGGTGACTACGCTGTGATCACTTCCGAGAGTATAGGGGAGGCACTGCCAACTGCATTGGGAGACATTACGAACAAATGGTAGGTTTAGGGTGGTATCCCGGGTGACGCTGGAGCCGAGGCGGGTCGGGATGAGGGAGGAGGAGGAGGAATAGACTTTATTGAAGCCATAACGGACTTCAGGTGATCAACCTGGGCTGGTCCCTACGTCCAGGGTCCCACTGGCCCTGCAGGCCTCATCCGCTAAGGATATCAGCCGGCTCTGACCCTCCGCGTCCGAGGCCCTGATAGCCGTCTCCCAGGTGTTGGGGTGGTCTCGCAGTCGTGCAGCGTCTTGTGGTGCCGGATGGTTGGGCAGGCACGGACCATATGGTAGATGGTGCCGCGGGCCTGTTGGCAGTTGGGACATGCGGGTGAGGGGTAGAGCTGGGGGTAGAGCAGGTTCATTCTGGCTGGTGTCGGGTAGGTGTTGCTCTGGAGCAGACGCCACTTGACTTGCTCCCCCTTGTCAAGCAAATGATAAGGTGGTGGTAGAGTGCGCCGCTGCTCCCGATAGTGTTTTGTAATGCTCCTAAAGGTGGTGAGGGGGGTAGGTGGGTCCAGCCGCTCTTCCGGATCTTCGTCCCCCGAAACCACGGCACGGGCGCTAGCTTCTTCGCGTGCCAAGTGTTGGGCTCGGGCATTGCCTCTCACTTCGGTCTCAGTATGGGACAGAGTCCAGATGATGCTGATAGTCCGCTTCCTTTCTGGTGGGTGGTGGGTGTCGAGGATGTGATGAGCATCAGGGCAAATGCGACCACGTAGGTAGGCACGGCAGGCGTCTTGGGAGTCAGTGTAGATGTAGCGAGGATGCTGACAGGGGTGCGAAGAGAAGCTACTTTCGAGTTGTCGTCCCCAGTACATGCCACGGCTACCACTTCACCTGTACAGACCAGGGCTGCGTCTGTGTAGGCTACTCTGTGAGGGGCTATGTACTGAAGCATCTTGCTGAGTGCTTTGGCGCGTGCTTCTCGCCTGCCCTTGTGCTTCGTTGGGTGCATGTTGCTTGGTATTGGGCGGACGTCGATAAGGGATTCCCAGGCAGGTGGTATTTTCCGGGGTGCTTCACCAACGTGGATGGACTTGAGGTTCAGTTGAGTAAGGATGGTCTTTCCTGCTGGTGTTTTACCAAATCTAACCAGTTGGTTAACGTGGTGAGCCTCAACCAATTCTTCAAGGGTGTTGTGGGCGCCCATCTCCATACGTATCTGCGTTGATGACGAGGCTGGAAGATGCAAGGCTGTTTTTGTAACTTTCTAGAGTATAGCTTCCAGTCGGGCTTGCTCAGTTTTTAAAAGATTCATGTAGGGAGTCACGTAGACTACTCGGGAAATGGCGAAGGCTTGTACCAGGCGAAGGGTGTCCGCTTCCCTCATTCCGCGATGCCTAGTCGTAACTCTCCGGATCATGTGGCCAAGTTGGTCTAATTGTTGCTTGAGGAGGTTGATCTGATGGGTCCATCTGTTGTTGGCTTGACTGTGGAGACCCAGAATCCGGACTGGCTTGCATGCAGGGTATACCTTTTGGCCTTCTATGGTGAGGTAGACTTGTTGGATTGCAGGGTCTTGAGAATCGCATCTCTTCATAAACAGCAGTTCTGTCTTCTGAGGTGCACATTTGAGGCCCATGACATGCACGTGTTCAGTAATTATGTCTGCGGCTTCTTGAAGTGTATCTTGTAGCTTGCCCAGGGCGTCCGGTTTGGGGGTCCATAAGGTAATGTCATCTGCATAGAAGGCTTCCTTGAGGTTTGGAATGTGTTGTAGTTTCTGCGGTAGGGAGAGAAGGGAGAGATTAAAGAGGAGTGGAGAGAGGACTGCCCCTTGCGGGGTGCCCCTGTCACCGATCAGGAAGGTGTCCGACTCCACGCCACCTATCTTGATTTGCGCTGTGCGTCCTGTTAAAAATTAGCGAATGTAGTTATAGGCGCGCTCACCGCAGTCAGTGCTGTTTAGTGTAGCAAGGATCCCGTCATGTAGCACGTTATCGAAGGCGCCTTTTAGATCCAGTGCCAATATACCTCTGTAAGTGTTCTGGGTGGTCTTGTCAAATATGTCTTCTTTGAGTTGGAGGAGGACGTCCTGGGTGCTAAGATGTGGGCGGAAGCCAACCATGTTGTGTTGGAGTTGCCCGGTGTCTTCGAGGAAGTTTTGTAGTCGGGAGTGTATAATTTTCTCCATTAACTTGCCCACGCAATAAGTGAGGGATATTGGTCTGAGATTTTTAATGGTGAGTGGTTTTCCTGGCTTCTGGATGAAAGTTACACTTGAGTGTTTCCATTCCTCGGGAATAGTTTCCTGTTTCCAGGCTTGGTTCATGTCGTGGAGGAGTGATTCGTGGCCGGTGTCTTCCAAGTTCGCCAGGGCTTTGTACGTTATAGAGTCGGCTCCTGGTGCACTGTTCTTATTAGTCGAGGCTAGCGCTTCCTTCAGTTCTTGCATGGAGATGGGTTCATCCAGAGTGGCGTTTGGGAGGCCGCTGTAGTCTGGGTGAGATATCTTTGATGCGGGTGTTGTGCATCGGAGGTAGAGTGAGGCCAGGTTGTCAACAAGCTGTTCGTGGGTGCCCTTGTAGGCATTGATAGTGCGAGTGATCCCCCGTTTTGCCTCCAATTTTCCTTTTGCGGGGTCAATCAGGTAGCGGAGGAAATTTCAAGTTTGCTTGAGAGATAGGCGGCCACTAACCTCGTCACATATCTTTAGCCAGTTTTCCTTGGCCAGTTCTTTTGCGTAGGCAGATGCTTTTGCGTTGAGTTCCGCGATGCGTTTTCGTAGTTTTTTATTGTGTCGTTGTCGTTTCCATCGCTTGGTCACCTGCCGGCGGGCTTCCCAAATTCCAGGAAGATGGTTGTCAATGTAGGGAATATCTTCAGTGGTGGTAATTTCGATGGTGTGCCTGATGATGTCTTTTTTAGTTGGGTAGCCCAACAACTGTAGCCTGAGTCTGACTGGGTAGAGGTCGTCCGGGCTTTCCGAAAATTTTCCCAGCTTGTGTTACGCGCCTTGCCAATGACTGTCTTGTATTGGGTCCCTGTGACTGCAATTTGGACAATATCGTGTTCCGATCCGAGATTTTCGGCCAGGAAACTCCAGGTACAGATCTTGAGTACAGATGGCTCAAGCACAAAAGCAAGGTCAGGGCATGTATTCGTAGCTGTGCTTGTTCCTAGTCTGGTTGACTTGTCAGGGTCATTTAGAAGCGTCAGGTCTTTGTCCAGTTGTAGTCGAACTATTTCCTTTCCCCGGGCTGAATTCCAATGGTAGCCCCATGTGTGATGTGCTGCGTTGAAGTCGCCGGCGATGAGGAGTGTAGAGTTTGGTTTGGCAGTGCTTAGTCGAATTGCTTCGGTGAACGTGTCATAGAGGCACCAATATTTCTTCGCTCTGGGTCGACAATAACAGTTAAGTATAAAGAGACCTCCTTCGTGTTTGTTGACCGACTTGGGGTGGACTTCTGTGAGTGTGTGTTCAAAGGTCTCTCTGTGGTGTGATATGGTGGGTAGCTGCGATGTTGTTCTTGATTAGTATGGCTATGCTTCTTCCCGTAGGATCTTCATACGAGATGAAGCCAGGTACCTTGGCCTTCCCATTGGGTTCTTGAAGCAGGATGATGTCAGGCTTGATTTTGGAGTGTTGGTAGAATTGCAGCAGATCCCCTTTTTTGTTTGAGAAGCTCCTGCAATTCGACTGCCGTATCACAGTCTTGTTTAGGCTTCCGTTAATTATGGTTTTGCGGAGAGGCCTGGGTTGAGGGGTTGGGCTTGAATCTGAAGGTGCCGTTGGATGGCTTCAAGTTGCAGTTGTTGCTGCTGTGTTTGGTGCTGGATTTGTAGCTGGAACTTTTCTATTTGCTTTTGCATTTGAGACAAGAGGTTAGCGGTCTGTTGGGCCTGGAGCTCAAATGCAGACTGAAGAGTAGATTGCTCGTTCTCAGCGGTCTCCATCTCCTCGTCCCTAGCTTGCTTGGTAACAGCTGCGCGCCGAGCCTTTCGTTCTGGCGATTCATCCGCCTCGTCACAGACAGGGGCAGGAGCTGGTGATGATGGGTTTGGGGGGCCTTGTTTGAGGGCTTGGATGGTTGTAGTGAGGGTGTGAATAGCCTTGGCCATGTTGGACATTTCTTGCTGGAGAGCGTGGATCTGATTCTTGAGCTCATTGTTTTCCTGGAGAAGTTGCTCCTCTCTGGGTGAGCGGGTTGAAGTAGAGCTTGCATTAGGTGAGTCAGAGGCGACCTTGGCCCAGGTAACTTGTGGTCCGTGTGTGGCTCGGTTTCGGCTCACGCTCCGACTACGATCCCTGGGTGCAGATTTTTGCCTTCCTCTGCTTTCACTCCTTTTCCGACTTCTGCTCCTTCCCCGAGAGGGCGAGTCTTGGGCTTTGGCAGGCCGCAGTCGATGTCTGTGCCTACATTTCTTGCTTTCCGAAAGATGCGCTTCCCTGTACACTGCGGACCTGGGTTCACAAGATTGGTTTATGGGGTGAAGTTGGCCACAACGAGCACACATTGGTCTGTCGAGGACAGGGCACACATCCGTCCTGTACTTGGTGTTTCGGCATCGGCTGCAGTAAAGGGCAGATTTCATAAAGGTGTAGCAACGAAGCTCCCCCCCTGCGACAAAAATATACCGGGGTAGTCTTTTACCGAAAACGTAAGAAGGGATAAAGGGCACCATCCGGCCAACGTAACTTGTGTAGTGAATGGACGGGGCCAAGAGGTCACATCCTGCACCGTCAATACCACAGCGATTGATACTGCCGAAGAAGCCGCGATAGCCCACGCCATCACCACTGCCCAATACCCAATCACCATACTTACCGACTCTCAGGCAGCGTGCAGAAATTACTTGCAAGGTCGAATTTCTAAAACGGCACTTCGTCTTCTTTTAACAAGAGAGAGCATTCCCGAAGTTTATATAGTTTGGGTGCCAGGACACGAATCCCTTGAGGGGAATGAGGCGGCTCACGCCGCTGCCCGCGATTACATACACCGGTTCGTTTCTCTTGTAGCAGCCGGGAATGTCGGCTGCCGGGTGAAGCGAGAAAGGAGACGTGCGGGTGGTTTGGAGTTGCAAGACAAACTGTTTATTTTCCTTACGTCCGAGTGCAGAGAGTTCCCCCCGACGAGGGAGAGAAGGAGGCACCCCCGCGTTCTTCTAAAAGAGAAAGAGAAAAGGGGGGCCCCCGAGCGAGCAGACGCAGCATGCCGCCAGGGCTAATCCCGGGAGCCGGCCCCGACAACAAGTTGTTCCCCCTACACGGAGGGCGAGGCGCTGGCGCCACGAGTAGGCGCGCTGTCTACGGCCGGCTGCTGACGGGATAGAAAAGAATGCGGTGGTGCTGAGCAGCTTCCGCTACAAAGGCTCCCCCCCTAGATTGCGGAGCTTTTAAAGAAGGACAGCAGTTACGGGCTGAATAGCGAAAGGTCAGAGTCCAATGGTTAGCAGTGAAATCGTACGTGAGAGGCTGCTTGAATGGAAACCTCAATATGAGCAGGCTTGGCGCGGTCAACGGCGACGACTTCTCGTTTCCCCCGCACGTCGATTGTGATGGTTTTGTTAGTACGTCCCAAAACTTTGAATGGGCCATCGTACGGCGGAGTAAGGGGCGGCTTCGTTGCGTCGTGTCGCACGAACACATGGGTAGCGGGGTCCATGTCAGGAAAAGTGAAAACTTTCCTGTTGCGGGCGATGCGAGGTGCTGTAGGCCTGAGTTGCGCAAGCCATGCGCGCAGCTTCTCGATGTGATCGGAGGCTGTTGGGGCGGAAGGTGTCTGGTCGGAGAAGAATTCTCCCGGGAGGCGCACTGTTGAGCCGTAGACCATTTCCGCTGCGCTGAAGCCGAGGTCTTCCTTCACCGTTGAGCGTAGGCCAAGAAGAACGAGCGGGAGCTTCTCCACCCAGTGCTGGCGGTCAAGTTTCGCTGCCAGTGCGGCTTTGAGTTGCCGGTGGAAGCGCTCAACCATTCCGTTGCTGGCGGGGTGGTAGGCGGTAGTATGCTGCAGCTTCGTGCCGAGGAGCGTTGAAAGTGCGGAAAAAAGGTTGCTCTGGAATTGCCGTCCCCGGTCAGTTGTTATGCGGGCGGGGCAGCCAAAGCGCGACACCCATGTTTGAATGAAGGCCTGCGCGACGGTCTCAGCTGATATGTCCGCAATTGGTATAGCTTCGGGCCACCGGCTGTACCTGTCGATGCATGTGAGCAGGTACCTAAATCCTTGGCAGGGCGGTAGTGGTCCCACGAGGTCGAAGTGAACGTGGTCAAACCGCGACTCAGGAGTCCGAAATTCCTGTAGTGCAGCCCGATTGTGGCGAGTCACCTTCACTTGCTGACACGTTTCACATGTCCGAGCCCAACGTCGCACGTCCGCGTTGACTCCGGGCCAAACGAAGCGTTGCGTTATCAGCCGCTGGGTGGCGCGGACACCTGGGTGGCTGATGGAGTGGAAAGTGTTGAATACCACTCGGCGAAAATTCAGTGGGACGAAAGGTCGTGGTGCTGCCTGGGAGGTATCGCAGGTTATCGTGCTCTGGACGTAGGGAAGTGCAACCTCCGAGAGCACGAGTGAAGATCCCCCTCCTTTCAGTCTTGTCAACTCGGGGTCGTCCCGCTGAGCTGCGGCCATAGCTTCGAAGTCCAGGACTTCTGTGCCGGAAGCGTTGACGCGAGACAAGGCGTCAGCTGCTTCGTTTTCGACCCCGGGAACGTGGCGGATGTCTGTAGAAAACTCGGAGATGAATGAGAGCTGACGGATTTCTCGTTCTGAGTAGGAGGAACTGTTGTTGTTGAATACGTAGGTGAGGGGCTTGTGGTCTGTCAAGATGTAGAACTCACGGCCTTCGAGGAAGTAGCGGAAATGCTTAATGGAACAATAGATTGCGAGCATCTCCCTTCCAAAAGTGCTGTACCGTGCTTCTGCTGGCTTCAGACGTTTCGAAAAGAAGCCCAGTGGCTTCCACTGGGCGCCCTCCTGTTGCTGCAGCACTGCTCCGACCGATGTGGAGGAAGCGTCCACCATGAGGCGTGTAGGAGCTTCAGGCCGTGGATGAATGAGGAGGGTAGCCGCGGCTAGCTCGTCCTTAGCTTTCTGGAAAGCGTTCTGGTGTTCGTCAGACCAACAAAATTCTGGTGCCTTTTGGTCGTCTCGGCGCAGCAGGTCGGTCAATGGCTGGAGCACTCGAGCACAAGACGGAATGAACCGCCGGTGGAAGTTTAAGAGCCCGAGGAACTCTCTCAGCTTGCGAAAAGATGTTGGAGCTGGAAACTTCTTGACGGATTCCACCCTCGATTCCAATGGCATAATGCCTTCAGCAGTGATGTGGTGGCCGAGGAAGTTGAGCGCCTCTACTCCAAACACGCACTTTTGAGGTTTCAACACCAGACCGTGCTCATCCAGACGCTGAAAGAGCTTGCGGAGGTGCTCTTCGTGCTCCGCAGGCGTTCTGCTGGCCACCAAAATGTCATCCAGGTAGACAAAGATGAAAGGAAGACCCCGGGTGACCTCATCCATGAACCTTTGAAAGGTCTGTGCGGCATTTTTCAAGCCGTAGGGCATGCGGACAAACTCAAACAGGCCGAACGGAGTTGTTATGGCTGTTTTTGGTATGTCCTGCGGTTCGACGGGGATTTGGTGGTATGCCGCTACGAGGTCGATCTTGCTGTATATTTTCGTACCTGCCAGCCGCGCGCTGAAATCGTGAATGTGTGGCAGAGGATACTGGTCCGGCGTTGTCGATGCGTTCAAGGCTCTGTAATCACCACACGGGCGCCAATCGTCGTCCTTAGGCACCATGTGTAGCGGCGATGAATGGTTGCTAGACGAAGGGCGAACAATTCCCAGCTGCAGCATATGCTCGAACTCCCTGCGTGCCGCTTGAAGCCTTTTGCTGGACAGCCGTCGTGGCCGGGCGGTGACTGGCGGCCCGGTGGTGACGATGTGGTGAGTCACTTTATGTTTCACCGGCTGTTCCGTGTTGCGGGGCTTGGTGAGCGAGGGGAATTCGGCCAGGACGTGGTGGTAGGCTGATACTGGCTGGAAGGCGCAGATGCCAGATGAGCAGATGTTTGACTTTAAACCACGTACTTTGAGGGATGTGTTGTTATCCTTGAGGCAACGGTCACGTACGCTCACATCCAGGTTGAAGTGGCTGAGAAAGTCTGCTCCGAGTATGGCGAAATTAACATCCGCCACCACGAAGACCCAGCGAAACAGGCGCCTGAGTCCGACGTCTATTGTCAGCGAGCGGAAGCCGTACGTAGCGATGGCAGTGTTGTTCACTGCCTGCAGCGACGATGTGTTCTTGCTACGTCGGCGATCCTCGGGGGTTGCCGGGACAATAGAGATTTCGGCTCCCGTGTCGACTAGCAGGCGCGAGTTGCTTACGCGGTCGACTACGAAGAACAGGCGGCTGGGTGGAGGGCCGATGTCGTAAGCCGCCGTTAACGACTGGTCGGAGCGTTTCCCGGAAACGAGCAAGGTTGAGTGCAGCGGCTAGCACCCGTGCCGAAACGACGGTGGTACCAGCAAACTCCGTCCTGTCTATCTCGTGCCTGGCTTCTCTGGGAAGAGCTTGGGTGTCTTGAAGGGGATCGGTTGCGTCGTTGCTCGTCCTGTTGGGGAGCGCCAGATAGCACAAGTTTCTGCATGGTCTCGGTAAGGTGTTGCAGTTTCTCCTCAAGGCGCGACAGTCGATCTGGTTGCTCATGTGTTCTTGCAGCAGCTATAGGCGCAAAGGTTGGAGTTGAGTATTCCGTGATGCGATCGGCAAGTTGCGCTAGTCGATCAAGGGACGTCTCATTTGAACCCGCGAGAACCACGCGCACCGACTGGGGCAGCCGTTGCAGGAAAAGTTCACGAAGAAGTGGGCTGGCCGTCCTGACGCGCGTGCACACCGAGTAGTTGCCGCATACGGTGCAGCAGTTGGGAAGGTCGTTGGTCGCCCAGCTCTTCGCGACACAAGAGCTGCTGCAATCTGCTTTCTTCAGGCGCCTCGAGGCGGTCCAGCACCGTCTTTTTGAGGGTGTCGTATTCTTCTTGCGCGGGGGGTGAAACCAAAATGTCGTCGATAGCGTCGGCGATTTCGGGGGGCAGGGCTGCGACGACGTGAAGGTATTTTGTTGACTGCGAGGTGATGTGCCGGAGCTGAAAACGGGCCTCCACTTGGCTGAACCAAACTCTTGGATTTTTCGGCCAAAAATTTGGTAGCTTCAGTTCTGTGGCGATGACCGCAGGCGTGGAGGCAGCAGCGTTGTCGTCGGAGCTCATCGCGGCGTGTTCGTTGAAGCGTTCGGGTCACCAATTTTGTAGCAGCCGGGAATGTCGGCTGCCGGGTGAAGCGAGAAAGGAGACGTGCGGGTGGTTTGGAGTTGCAAGACAAACTGTTTATTTTCCTTACGTCCGAGTGCAGAGAGTTCCCCCCGACGAGGGAGAGAAGGAGGCACCCCCGCGTTCTTCTAAAAGAGAAAGAGAAAAGGGGGGCCCCCGAGCGAGCAGACGCAGCATGCCGCCAGGGCTAATCCCGGGAGCCGGCCCCGACAACAAGTTGTTCCCCCTACACGGAGGGCGAGGCGCTGGCGCCACGAGTAGGAGCGCTGTCTACGGCCGGCTGCTGACGGGATAGAAAAGAATGCGGTGGTGCTGAGCAGCTTCCGCTACACTCTCACGGGGCAGTCACCACGTCATCCACCTAATCCGCAACCTCTCTTGCGCTACACAGATATATTGGCGGACTACCGACACAAACGGCAAATTTTCCCCATTCCACACCACCAACTCACAAGGAATGAAGAAACAACGTTCAGACGACTTCAAACTAACACGTATCCACACTGTACCCTTCTTTATGCCATTATCCGACAGACTATCCAGCCACCTGCCACTACTGCCCAGCGCCCGGTACCGTATACCATCAGGTGTGGGAGTGCCAAAAGACACCGGACCTGCACCCAATTCCCAACCCCTCTATACAACAGTGGACGGCGCGGTTGACCAGCAAGGACCCTACGTTCCAGCTTGACCTGGTGCAAAGGGCCCGCGCAGCCAGCCGCAGCCAGGGGATCCCGGGCTAGAGATCCCCTCCACCGGGCGGGTGCCCTAACAACTGCACCTGTTGTTTTAATAAAGATTTTCCTCCTCCTCCGTAAGAAGGGCTGAGTTGGATTGGCCCATCCTTCGAGCATGGATGAGTATGGCGTTGTGGGCGCAGACCATCTTCATTAAATAGTCGGAGTCAGCTTCGGCAGGGATGCCATGAATAACTCCGCGTACCGAGTCGTGGGGGGCGGTTTGATAAGCTCGCACCTCGTACACTTTGCCTCCTAGGTGAAGCACGGTGAGTGTGGCTACGTTATTGGCTGCTGCTTGGCTGGGTGTTCCGATAATGGCAATGTTTTGGTCCGGGTCGATGCGAACTTTCCATGCCTTGGTTATCGCTATCGGAGCCTTAGTGGTGAATTGAATGGCAAGGGAGAGTTTAACAGGGCTGATCTCCGCAAGGTTGAGCCCTCTGGGGCGAAGAACAACTTTGTAGTCGCTCACCGGTAAGGGTGGCAGCCGTGACTTCCTTGGGGCAGGACATGGCTAGCCAGGGGTTGTGCCGCTAGGTTGCTGGGATGAGCCTTGCTTGACGTGTCTTCCACCCGTAACCGTATACCAGTCGAAGGAATGGCTTGTGGAGGTGTTTTTGACGTCTTGGTGATCCATGCTGACTTGCTGAGTGGTGGTCAAGTTCGATGAAGCCATTGCGTCACTGCCGCTGGCCGGCTAACCCTTGACTTAGGGTTAGCGTGGCGGCCGCCGCTTCGAAACTTCACGGGTTCGTAATTCGAGAAATAATGGCTTGCCTGAGGAAAACTTGGTCTCCCGGTGATCGCGTTGACAATTTCTGTCGATTGGTACTGGTTTCGTGGCCTTGCAGCCGCTTGGTGGGTTTAGAAGCGGTACTTGTTATAGAGCCGATGTAAAGCACGCCCGCACCGGTTGGGCCCCTAGCGGGAGATGAATTTTACAAATAGTAAAGCCGTGATGATGTGCTGCATCCCAGAGGGTAGTTCCTGATTTCACATTGCGCGAATAACCCCATGCAGTGAGCGGTGTATTAATGTCACCGAGGACGACTAATCGGTGGTGCTTAGCTATTTTAATGGCATTCCGGAGGAGTAGGGAAAGTTCCTGGTGGCTGCCAGAGGGAGGGAAATAGACGTTGAGGATAAAAACACTTGGTTCTTTCTTGCTGGTAGGTAAGAGTTCTGCTAGTATGCAGTCAATTGCAGTGCTCAGCTGATGATGTTGCGCTGCGTAGGTATTGTGCACGAACGTGGCGGTCCACGGCGAGTTGGGTTTTCGAAATGTGGTGTAGTCTCGGGGAGGTATTGGTGAATTCTACTTCTTGTCAGGCGAGTACTGCGGGGGGGGGGGGTGGTTAGGGGCGATAAGCTGGTGGAGGGATGATTTTTTGCGCTGAAAGCAGCGAAAGTTCCAAGGCTAAATGTGAAGGGACGGCGAGGGGTACATTTAGGCATTATAAACAGTCCGATCTTCCTTGATCTCTTCGTCAAGTGGAGAGGGTGTAGGGGTAGAACTGGGCCGGCGGTGCTTTTTCCGTTTTACTTTTTCAGCGTTGCGGTTTTCTATAACCTTGATGCGGCCCGAGAGCGAGGTGACTTCTTTTTGTAATGTCGCGAAATTGGCTTGAAAAAGTCGCTTCAGGTCATCCAGGGCAGAGAAAATGGGTGCCAGTGCGGAATTGTCGGTCATTGGTGGATTTTCTGGTGGTGAGGGTGAGAAGAAGGAAGTGGGTGATTTTGGGAGAGGTGTCTTAAGCTTTGAGAGCTGTTGTTGGAGGGTAGCAATTTGGTTGACGTTTTCGAATAATTGTGCTTTTAGTTGTGCATTTTCTTGAGCAATAGTCGCTAGGGTGGGAGATTCAGCAGCAACTATTGTCGGTTGAGGGATGGGCAAGGGGGGGGGGAAGTGTCATGGGGGGGATGTGGGTGTCTACAGCTGACCAGCTCACCTGGGAGGGGATGGAGGGTGGACCGGACAATCTTCGGATTGTGGAGAGGGCTGGTTTCCTGTTTCGTGTGCTTGCCGTTGGAGGCGGATGCGCGCGGGCGGTGGTGAAGGTTTGAGCTTGCGGCGACATTCTCGACTTGCCGTCAGGTGGGGGAGTCCGCACAGCTGTCACTGAGGTCGGCAAAGGTGGTCAGGAGCTGGGTTGGGGGTATGGCACCGAGAGCACAGGTTGAGATGAGGGTTGGGACAGACATCGGATCGGTGTCCGAGGCCGCCGCACTTCGCACAGCATTGATAGGTATTCCGGTAGGGGTGACAGCCTACTATGGTGCCGTAGGCTTTGACGTAAAATGGCACGTCAGGACCGTCAAACGTGAGTGCTGCTGTGTCCGAGGTGCCGAGCATGCGGGTTTCAATGATGGGCGCACCGGTGGACGCAATTATGGCGAGGAGTTGCTCAGGAGGTGTTACAGGGTCGATGCCTTAAATTACTCCGCGAGAAGTTCCTGGAGGGTGCTTGAGGTACGCTGTGACATCATAAGTCGTGTCGTCAAGGTGGAGGAGGGTGATCTTGCGCAGAGCGTCGGCGCATACTTCGCTAGGGGTGCGTTTCGTGATAAGGTTTTGCTGCGGTTTGGGGAAGGTGATAAATTTCCCATAGAACATAGAGGGTGGGATGCAAGTGGCTTGTTGCAGGCTGTGTGCAAGTTGTCGCGCCGGCCAGGCTTCGACGCGTAGGCCGGATCTCGGGCGGATGATCACCGTGTAGTCGTTCGTCGGGAGTTTCGGTTGGATTCCCTTGCGTGGAGCAGAGATGGAAGCTGGAACGTGCGTAGTGGAAGGAGTGATGCGCTGGTTGTGACGCGATTGTAAGATCTGACGCCACGAGTCATAGGTTGGGAGCGTGCGGCCGCTGTCCGGGTCGTTTCTCGGTGAGGCTTGAGGTGATTCTTGCATGTCGATTCCCAGACACAGCGCAGGTGGGGAAGCAGGCCGTGCGCCCGAATGCGTGCACGATTGCAGCTGAGCCGTGTTCTTTGGAACGTTAGGGTTAGCAGAGACGTTCACCGCTCGAAACTTCAGGTGGGTCCGGCGGGGTGACAAATGATCCAAGGCTATTGTGGCGGGTATCAGGGTGAAGCTGATGACTTAGCGAACACGATGATACTAGTTATAGAGCACTGCTGCTGGGAAGTCAAAAGCCAAGGCGGTGCAAAGCAGTAGCCTGTGTGAAGCGGATGTGGGCTGCGCAGCCTCCTGGTGGCGTTTTTTAGAGGTGGGCAGAAAAAATATTAAACAGTTTCACGAAGTGAATCATGACGAGTGGGTGAAGCACTGAGGATCGTTCTTACCGTAAATTTCCCGTGAGAGTGCTTCCTGCTGCTAAAACGATTTCCGATCCAACACAATCTAATACCATTCAATTTAATCCAATCCAATTAATTCCAAATTCAATTCAATGTGATCCAATCCAATGCTCCTCGCGCATGCGCAGCAAGCACGCGCACGCCGGAGAACGCACGGATTGCGGACATTGCGAGGTCCTAAGATGCTTCGCACCTAAAAAACACTGCCATGGCTTGACGTGCATGACGGACTATTTTTTAGATTGTGTAACAGAATTAACAATTTTAAAATGTAGCCAATGTCCTTCAAATATGGAAACACACTTTTTAGAGCCTGAACTGCTTTGAGGGTAAAGCCCATGGTCCTAGGATAGTCTTCAGAGTTACCGGCCCTTGAGCTAGGCGTTAAACACCTTCAACTAACGGGATCTTGGTGCCAAGTTGGCCACACATTCTAATAAAATATGTTCAACGGTGTCTACTTATAGTGCCTTCGATAAGCTTTCGCCGCTAGTGAAAATAGAGGTGTGTCCAGAAGTTTTTGACGGGCAAACTCGTTCAGATACAGCCACGTATGCTTAACATATTCCCGGACTACGCGCGGTTTGCTACGTTTTAGACAACGTAAATAGAAAATGATTGGTTCCCACCTCATGAAACACAAGCCGTTTTTGTGCCCACCGCACTTTATAAATATTTTTGCGTCGTAAATCTTCCATTGCTCCCTCAAGATGTCGTCTCAAAGTGAACAATTTTAAATTCAACATAACGCGCACACATGAGTGTGACGCTTCCATCGAGCGGCCGTGGTGTGACCTTACATAGATGTTGATTTCCAATTTCCTAGTTTAGGCGGCCAAAGATACACATGGCCTACGAGGGACGCTGCGACGAATTAATAAGGAACGCCTTGTCATCCGTAAAGGATTCCCGAAATCTCGACTTAAGTTCAATTTCTCTTCTCGCCTCCACCTCCATCACAAAAATCAACCGGCATGGCAAGGATTCAAATTGCAACGCTGGTCTAAGCAACCCTAAGCATCTGCACTGACCCAATTCTGCAAGCACAAATTTGGCAAATATTGCCTGAACCCTACAAATCTGTGCCTGACTGATAATGCAAAATTTGTTTTTGTGTTCATAACCATTATCTTCGTTAGTAGCACTCAGGTGTGATAGGAAAATTAAGAATTCCAGGCTTTATGTTCCACCAGAGGGCGCCGTGTCATACTAAAGAGCATTCCGACAAGCAGAAGAAGAAGCAGAAGAAGCGAAGGAAGAAGGATGCAACCACCGGATGCGCCTGTCCTAGAAGGACAACCACCACCACTACAATCTTCTTGCCCCCAAAGCGCTGAACCCCCCGTTCATTCGGAACCCCAAGCGGGAGACCCCAATGCTGAACCGTCTGGTAAGGAGGTCTATTGGGATCCGCGCTACAAGAAATACTTCTTCGCCGGGAACATCGATCCACAAGGCGTACCACCCCCGGCCCCAGTAATCGAGTTCGATACTTCTTCATTTGATTCTGAAATGTATTACTCAGACTTCGACATGCACCAGCCTATTATCGGTCGAAGGTAAATATGTGCTGGGGCTGTGTCCAGCCTTTTTGTTTGTTTAGTGTGTTCGTGTAGTCGCTGTTATTTCCTTCAAGTAAAAATGTGAATTTGTCGAGAGCGCGCTCCTCTTTCGTTTAGAGTGCGCTTAAAACCTGAGTGGCAACTCTGATCGCGCGCTTCGTTTGCATTGCTTTTCGAAATAAGATGTCATCTGTGCAATTACAAAGTCAAGTGCCAATTATTTGAAAACCTAAACCTAAAAACTGAACAAGCTAACATTAATAACCGCTAATTTGTACCCAACAGAGCAAAACACGGCGACCATCTAAGTTCACCGGTCCTTTCACTGTGTGGTTATAGATTCGCGGACTCTTTAAAACTCAAAATTGTGAACTTAAATTTCTAGCAAGCGAATAATGACCAACCAGTAGAGAGGCAAGCAAGATAAACTACAAGGTTCGTGCATGAAAAAGACTACTTTGGCTGGATAATAGTGGCAGCCATTTCGTGGCAAACTTTCCGATGAAGTCTCGATGACGTCAGCCAATATTGTTTATGCAGTTTGCCGCCTTTGACCCAATGTCTGCCCACTGGACCATTGTAGTGGTTCCGTTTGATCGTATTATTTGATTTCTAACCTCCAGTTATTACACTCATAACAATGTTCTTAGTGCAGGCACATATCATGTCACTAGTGCCCGTATTACGTCACTGTAGGACGCCACTTGAAAATTTTTCAAATTTTCTTACGTTGTCTGGGGTAAAGACGTCTTTTGTGGCTGGGATGAGGCCTAGTGAGTTAAAACTAATCCTTTCGAAATAAAGTTCTGCTTTATCTTCACAGACCATTTAAGAGGTATATGTCCTTAGTACTTTCTTGTAAAAGGTTAAAAGGCGGCCACGGAAGCCGCTAAATTTGTTACTGGTACAGCGACCAGCAGCTCGAAACGAAAATCAAACTTTAATGGATTTCTACGTTGTTCCTGGGTACGCCAGTGCATCAGTTTACCTGACTGAAAACAAATTTTCGCTGAGCATTTGCCTTGAAGTCAGTGAAGCTGAATCACAAAGCATTCGGACGCCAGCAGTACGTGGGGCACTATGAGTTATGCGTTGTAGAGTTAGGCGGCTGAAGAGTTAGAGTGGTAATAAACAATTTTTTTCGTGGCAACAGCATGGCGAGTTTAGTGGCTTATTGTAGGTTGTGCCCTCAAACCGTTACGCGCTACCCATGGTGGCGGGTTAACGGTATGGCATCAGTATAGCGTGAAGTATTGTTAGAGAGTTATAGCACAGCAGATAGCTGGTCCCTGTACTGTGCCCGGAACACCTGCGCATGCGCTCAACCGGTTTCGAATCTACTGCGCACAAGCAGTAGCGCCGGCCGCCTACCGGGCACCGTACCGCGCCCGGTCTTCCGCTTTGCTATCGCTCAATAAAGAGTTTTTTTTTAACAATAGAGAAGTATAGCAGACCGGAGAACCGGTCCCGGTACCGCACCCGGTACATTTGCGCATGTGCACAACCATTTTTTCCGACACTGCGCACGCGCAGTAGCGCCGGCCGCCTACCGGGCACCGTACCGCTCCCGGTCTTCCGCTTTGCTATCGCTCAATAGAGTTTTTTTTTTAATTATAGAGAAGTATAGCAGACCGGAGAACCGGTCCCGGTACCGCACACGGTACATTTGCGCATGTGCACAACCATTTTTTCCGACACTGCGCACGCGCAGTAGCGCCGGTCGCCTACCGGGCACCGTACCGGGGCCATTTCTCTGCTCTGTTATAACTCTCCATTGTTACCTTGTTTACGTTACCGTGTACCTTGCGTAAGGGAGTCGAATGCTCATGCGTGAGAGTTACCGTGAACGGCAACTTGCCGGCACAGGCTTCACCGTCGCCAGCGGACTTTCTCAGTAGGCGAACTGTACCTCCGCGTGCGCTCGGCGGTTGATGCTTGGAGCAGCCGATAAAAGGAATCTTGTGTGGTGCGGTTTATTATGTTTTAATAAATGATGCTCAAGAGTACGACAAACATCTGCTTTATTTCGGATAGGAGATCAAAATGGCTGCCCCTACTGAGCCTCACTCGCCTCATATTACGTCACTGTAGGACGAGACTTGGAAGTTTGTCAAATTGTCTTACCTTGTCTGGGTTAGAGACATCTTTCGTGGCTGGGATGAGGCTTTGTGAGTTAGAACTAGTCCTTTCGAAATAAAGACTGCTTTGTCTTCATACACCACTTAAGAGGTAGCATCCTTAGTACTTTTTCGTAAAAGGTTAAAAGGCGGCTACGGAAGCCGCCAAATTTGTTACTCGTACAGCGACCAGCACCTCGAATTGAAAATAAAACTTTAATCGATTTCCCCATTGTTTGTGAGTTCGCCAGTGCATCCGTTTTCCTGACTGAGTGGAGTGGAAGAAACGTTTATTTAGCCTGCAAAACCGACGCGACGTGAGCCGTGGCCCCCGTCACGCCCGTCGACCGGGCCTAGGTCGCCTTCGAGGGAGCGTCCCGATCCTGTCCAGCCGCTGCCTCTCGGGCTTGCTGGACGGCCCAGAGCTGGTCGTCTTGATCGTACGACGACAGCGCCCCTTCAAGTCGCGGCGGCCGAGTCCCTGTTTTGCCTATTCGGGATGCTTCTTGCAGTCCCACAGCACGTGCGTGAGAGTCGCCGCCTCCCTGCGGCAGACCTTGCACTTGCTGTCGGGGTAGGTCTCGGGATACATCTTGTGCAGGAGTAGTGGTGTCGGGAAAGTCCCCGTTTGCAGTTGTCGCAATGTTAGCGCCTGGGCTCTGTCCAGCTTTTCGCTGGGTGGAGGGAGCTTCCTTCGAGCCAGTCGGTACGCCTTCGTGATCTCGTTGTAGGTGACCATTCTGTCCTTCGTGCTGTACCAGAGGCTTTCGGCGTCTGCCTCATTGCCCGCGGCGCGGAGAGATAGTGCGCACGCCGGCAGTTCCACTGCCAGATTGTTAGTTTTATTTCGTCGGTGGCCATGTCGGTTGCGGGGGGTTGTTCTGCCCTTTCTGCGCCTGGGAATACTGCACGAAGGTGGGGTGCATCGTGATAAATTCATGGATGTTTCGGAGGGTTTCTTTGATGCCTTGCATTTCCGCCGTGATACCCTGCACCTCTGACTTGACACCTTGTATCCCCACCTTGATGCCTTGAACCTCCGTCTTGACATCTTGGTTTGCAACTCGAAGCTCCTTGATGGCTTCGCGGGTTTGGGATTTAAATGACGATTCGCTTACCGCCCTCGTTTGGGGGGCCGGTGTTGTGACATGCTGGACCTCATCCGCAATGTCTTCGTCGTCTTCTACCGCCGGCGTGGGTTGCTCGATCAATGACGCGGGGGCGCTCGTCGGAGCCGACCTTTCTCTTCTTGGAGTTTCTATCTCTTCCGTGAGCTTTTGTATCGCCGCCATCATGTTGGCGTTTTCGGCGCTGAGCTTTCGCATGTTCGCCCTCATGGGGGCGTTCTCTTGTCTGAGTATGTACCGTATAAACCGAAATATAGGTCGACTTTTTTTCAAAAAAAATCCGCACAGAAGTCGCCCCTCGTCTTATATAGCGGTCATTGCCCGAATGTAAATCGTTGTCTGGCAACAATGTGCAAGCGTAGCCCATCGTCATCGCCATTCGTGTCGGACTGCTCTCTCGCACTATCAGGCCTTTATTTGATTTCGCTTTTCTCTAGTTTTTCGTCTTTTACTCGTCTATTGTGCGTGCGTGTGTACATTTCTGTACGTCTCTGTTCCGAGATCAGTGGCGGCAGTTGACGCCAGTTCACCGCGGCGTTTCAGCTGACGGCGATTGAGTCACCGAGCAGAATGGGAATATGGCGGCGCAACGCCAGTTAGGCGTTTCGGAGAAAAGTGTGCGGTACTGGTGCAGCCAGAAAGCTAAGCTGTGTGCGTGCAACCCCCGAAACCGATCGTTCTGTGGACGTCAAGCGGTGCACCCCGAGTTGGAGAACAAAGTGGCGGACTTCGTCTGGGAACTTCGCTCACGATCGCTCCGGAGGCCATGCGCGGACCGGCTCCGTGAACTGTACAATGAGTGGATAGCCGGCGACAACAGAAAGACCTATACGGGCCGGTTGCGACCGTCTCAAGCTGGGTGTCCTTCTCTGGGCAGTCGCTGCCCGACGACATGGTTACACGAGCGTTCAGGAAGTGCTCCATCAGCAACGCGCCTGATGGCATGGAAGATGACAGTGCGAAGCAGTCATTCTCGGACGACTCTGAGAGCTCGGACGAGTGACTTCAGCAGGCATAGTGAGTGGCAGTGACGGACGGGCGTCGAAAATAAATATAGACATTGTGAGTGCGCTTCTGTGCCGAATTATTTTTTTTTGTCAACTTTTCCCACCTCAAGGTAGGGGGTCGACCTATATACCGGGTCGACCTATAATCCGGTTTATACGGTAGTTCTCATCGTGCCATTGAGGGCCTTGGTGGCTGCCATTCACTTTACTAGTAAAACCGTGACTCTTGCTTAATTCGGTCGACTCCTTGTCCGCCCAGGCTACACCTCCGTCACTGGGTGGGCGTCGCCCGTTGGCGCTTGCGTCTCTCCTCGTTTTGGAGCGTGAGCGCCTGCCAGTGCCGTCGTCGCCACCCGCTGCGGGTGCGCCGGGTCTCGATGCCTTCTTTGAGGGACCTGGTGTGCAGCTGCGTCTCCTTTCCCCTTCTCTTCAGAGAGAGTGGCGCCGCAACCACGGTGTCCGTTCGCGGCTTGCCGATCTCCCGGGATTTCTCCCGACTTGGCTTGCGCGCTTTCTTTCCCATTGCCGCTTGCGCACCACGTATGGCATTTTGTAGCGTGCGCGGCAAGCCTTGTCACCGGTCGGGTGCCCTCCGCCGCATAAGCTGCACTTGGGGTTACACGTGTGAACCTCGGGTGGGTTCGGCGCACCGCATCCTCTGCAGACGCGGGCGTCGGGGTTGGGACACACGTCCATGTGGTGGCCGACCCTGCCGCACTGGTAACACACGTCGATTTACTTCCTGTATATCGTGCACTTTGCCAGTCCGTTTCCGTATCTCACGTAGTTGGGGACCTTGTGGCTATAGAGGGCGATCACTATGGATCTACAGGTTTTCCCGCTCAATTTAATCTAATCGCCATACAATTTAATCCAAGCGCCAGCCAATTTAATCGAAGTGCCATCTAATTTAATCCAAACGCCATTTTATTTAATCCAGATGCCAGCGAATTTAATCCAAGTACCAACCAATTTAATCCAGTTGTCAGAAAGTTGTTAAGGGCTGTTTTGTGCGGAATTAGGCACAACTTTGCGGGCTTGGATGCGCGTGGCGTGATAAAAACTTGGTGTTCCTTGATGCCTTACGTGAAAAATATTGATTGATTGATTGATTGTGGGGTTTAACGCGCCGACGCAACGCAGGCGATTAGGCGCGCCGTAGTGGAGGGCTCCGGATTAATTTTGACCACCTGGGGATCTTTATCGTGCGCCGAAATCTCTTACACACGGGCGTGTTTGCTTTTCGCCTCCATCAGAAAAGCGGCCGCCGCGGCCGGGAATCGAACCCGCTACCTCGCGCTCAGCTACGTGAAAAATATCATATGCGCGCAGACCGTTGCTGTGAGCTGATTGTCTGCGAGAGCGTCGTCGATAACACACGCCAGAAGTATCGTCTGATCTTCGCGTAACAATGCCTTCAGAAGCTCCCTTGTTAAAGACACGTTACTTAAACGCCCTTTGCATTCTGATTTTCAAATGCTTTTCTGCAACGTTAAGCAATATTTCCGAATTATAATATCGCCTGCGAGATGAAGAAATATCGCATACTGGCGACAGAAGTGTCGTCTGCTCGCGTAAACATACGCTGGCAAATCTGCTGGGGTAACAATACGCGAGCACACGATACTTCTGACGATCTCGCAGACGATCACCGCACGCCACCAACGTATCAAACGAGACCACTTTCTTGGTCTGCGGGTGTTACTAAGTGTCCATTAAGCTGCGCGCATACGACATTTTGCACATAAAACATCAAGGAACACCCCGTTTTCATCGCACCACGCGCACGAAAGCCCGCAAAGCTGCGCCTAATCCCGCACAAAACAGCCTTAACAACCTTCTGACAGCTGGATTAAATTGGTTGGCACTTGGATTAAATTCGCTGGCACCTGGATTAAATTGGATGGCGTTTGGATTAAATTAGGTGGCACTTGGAATAAATTGGCTGGCGCTTGGATTAAATTGTGTGGCAATTGGATTAAATTGAGCGGGAAAACCTGTAGTGTTCCTAATGCGTTTGGCTTCCACCGCGGTCGGGTTGAACTCGGTCACTATTCTTTCGTTGATGTCTTGAGGCGTGTGATGCAGGGGGATGTTGCGAATTACGCCCTTCACCATCCCGTTCGGTGCCGTTACGTATGCGCTGACTTCGTGGACTGTGCCACCTATGATGATCTTGTTTATACGTGCGTACCTGCCCGCATTTTCTCGCGACGAGGTGCTCGCGATGACAATGTTTTGTTGATAGTTGGGGCATATCACGTCCCTCGTTCTCGCGTCCTTTGGAATCCCTGCGGCCTCGTTCACGGCTTCGGATACCTCAGCGTGGCCGATCTTGCTTATATTGATGCCCCCACGGGGCCTCAAAACGATCTTGAAATCGTCGCTCGGTAGCGCAGGCATGCGAGCGTTCTTGATTACCTTGTCTCGAGCTCCTTTAGGGTGGGTGGCTCCGTTGGGTCTCGGCTGTAGTCGGGGGCCGTCGGGCAGCAGCAGGCCGGGTGCTTGAAAGCGTGCCTTTCGCGCAGCGGAGGTGCTCCAGCCGTTAGCTTCGGTGACTTGGTCGGGGGTAACATCCTCCCCCTCTACCTCCACTTGCATCATGGTAGACGTATCGCTCACGTGGATCGACGAGGCCGCCGTCTGTCTGACTGAAGCCGCCGTGGCAGCGGCGGCTCCGGCGGCTAGGCCTGGCGATTAGGCTTAGAGCCCACTCGCCCCACTGGCGTTCCAAAGTCCAGAAAAAATGAATTCCCACCTCAGAAGTCAACAGACTCCTGGTGACTTCGCGGATCACTTGAGTAAAGAATAATTGGGGCAGAAGGTGATCAACCGTCGCAATCTTCGAAAACTTGCGGAGCCGATGTGAAGCACGTCGTCATGGCGCAGCAGCTCGCACCGCCCCCCCTTTGCCTGACTGAAAGAAATTTTAGCTGAGCATTTTCCTTGAAGTCAGTGAAATTAAATCACACAGCATGCGGACGCCAAGAGTACTTGGGGCACTACGAGTTATGCGTTGTGAATGTGGTATCTAACTATTGTAACGCGGCTGAAGAGTTAAGGTGGTAATAAACATTTTTTTCGTGGCAACCAGCAGTGACAGGGACCAGCAGTGTCCCTGTCACTTTTGTTAACACTTAGTCCTTCGAATCACATAGCTCAAATAAGCTTTTCAGCTCGCAAATCTCTCCTACGCCTCCAAAATAGCGCTGGCCAATGTATCGTCTGTCGCTCGCGACACCGGTCACGTCGATAAAAAACTGTTTAGGGAAACCGAAAAAGGATGCAGTATTTTTCAAATATCGGGTTTGCAGCTTTACAGAACAATATGCACAAGGAGTGTTTAACTGGTTTAGCACTCGAATTCACTTACCGTGACGTCACTGCTAGTTGTGCTGCCGCCTGACGATGAGCGCATGATCGCTTGAGATGAGCCTCAGAACGAGAATTTGAACGGCGTCTCCTAAATCCTAGAAGCGATAAATTGTGATAATATTCGGGATGGATGTTCTCAAAGGTCATTTAGGTGGACAATATTAAGCAAAGGCAGTTGCATTTTGTCTTCACGAGCCCTTTATTAAGGGACTTTCACAGCGATATTTTCGACGGTGGCTTTAACTTCTAGGCACGTGCTCAGAACCGCTGGATGGTTTATGCGTGCACGGGTTCGGAGTGAAGGGAAGGGAGTTGGCGCGCACCCGCAGCCATAGGTTTCATGCACAACGGAGATGTCATTATGGCAAGTCCGTTGTATTGACGGGAGATTTAGACGTAGACGTAAAACTGCCCAATGCGACCTGTCATGCGTCCTCCATGGTAGAGCGAATTCTGTTGGTGTGTCACACAAATTGTAACATGCCTACGATGTGGGAGGGATACGAACAGCTCTATATTTTCCCGCTATAATAATGCTCGGCTTCTTCCTAGTTTTATTCAGCTAATTTTCTGGATAATATGCATAATCGCACATCACAAACAAACGTGTTTTGATCCCTGTCATGCACTGCGTGGACTGCGCCCAGCTCCGCAAGTCATCCACGTCAGTAGTGAAGCCTGTCAGCTTTCGAGACAGGGTGGTGCAAGGACTTGCAACTGTGTTGAGTACGGAAACGTGTAAAAGCGTTTTTTTATTGTGATCTTCGCTTTAACTTCCGGTTTGTTGTTTTGTTCTTCCCGTTTTTTTTTCTCCTTTCACGTTCCCCTTTCTGTTTTTGTAACCACACCCCACAAAATGACTCTTCCGAGGAATAGCAACAAAGTTAACCTGTAGGACTAGTCAATTCACCGAATAGTGGAGCCGAACTTTTACAATCACTTTTTACTCTCTTTCTAGCATGTTGTTGGCTCTGTTTCTGAACTGTGCTAGAGGGCCACGAAAAGCCGATTCATCTCGACAGGTTTTCAACACGACTGTTTGAGCAGGGGCAATGGTTTGCCTTGCCCTGCGAGAAATATTCTGTGGGAGTGAACTTACATTAGTGCTATTATTCCTTCTCACCTTTCACAGCATTTCGCAAAGAAAACAACACCGTGTCACATGGAGCCCGGACGTGGGACGTCCACCCGCCCCTTGGGGTTCGAACTCAACAGGTCTAGAGACAACGGGCATCGGGAGCATCCTGACATGCCTGGTCTCCTCCATATGTGTCACGCTGTGTCTGGTGCTTGTTATCACCGTGTTGACGATCTTCATCTGGGCGCTCCTGAATCCGAACTCTGGCCTGTTCGCTCGGTTGGAGGCAGACGATGACATGGAGGAATCCCCTTCCCGTGACATCTGGCCGGACCACCCGATAGGCCACAATGGGGACAGGCACGAATCGAAATCAACCGATAAGACGAAGAACGACACGAACAAAGGTCGGTGTCAAACCTCTGATTTCTGCGACAAATTTGTACAGAACTGGTTATACTTCCATACATCGTAGACTAAATCCTATAATCGGCGTGCGGGCACACATGCGTCTTCATTGCTCGCCGTGTATTAGTTATCTGATTAGATCACTTACCCGCTCGCCTGATTGTTGTGTTCCTCGCTTCGTTGATTCCTAGTTCATTACCAAAATACGTTACGTGTCCAGGTATGGCGATTTCAACAAACTTATACGTAGGGTAAGTAATGAACTTACGCCTCTAGTGGTAACTTACGTTACTCCGTGGAAAATTTTTATTAGCATTGGAACAGGAACACAAAGTACCAAACTGCACCTGTCTGTGTTCCTGACTCCATGCATTCGGCATAACGGGGAAACAGAAAAAATCTCAATTACCATACAAACACACAGGAAACGTACAAATGGTGTGTATAGGTACTAGGGATTATAAAAAAACAAATACGATGTACAAAAACGCGGTTACATTGCAAAACAAAAGCAGATAAGCAGTCAGCATCACACAGGAAATACAAACGAAGTCCATGTTTTCTTGAAACAAGCAAAAGATGGGCACTGATCAATTATGTCCATTAAGTTCTTTGTTTTATTTAAGAGGCTAGGAATTAGGTGCTGTAAACTTTGAAAGCCGTATTTGGTTCGGATCTTCGGCGTTTTGCAATTACTAGTACTAAATTCGAAAAACTGATTTCTGGCTAGATATGCATGTTCAGAGCCCTCCCGACTTTCCTTTATGTGTGAATACATATACATCGAAAGCTGTCGCTTGTGAAGCTGGAATGCATTGATCAGACCATATTTGGCGCAAACTTCTGCAACACTATCCGTATACCGTAAGTTTCCTAATGCTCCAACAGATTTTTTGTGGTTGAATGAGTGCGCGCAAATTGCAATCTGTTGCAGTGCCCCAGATTAGTTGGCAATACTGCAAATGAGACTGAATCATGGCAGTATATATACTAGTTCTAAGCCATGCAGGAATTTGATTCCTTACCTTCCCCAGTGACAATTTTAGCTTCATACGATTGATATGTTCATGCCAGGATAAATATTCGTTAAAAACACTCCTTCATTCTACTATCATTTCCACTTGAAAGGTTGCTACAAATTGCTAAGAATCCGGAAGATGGTGCCTAATCCCATTTTCTGTGGCTAGCATTGTGATTATCGACTCCGATCATTTTTTTTCTTTTCTTTCCGTAGTGCCTTCACAGCTCTTTACCGTAACACAGGAAAGAAATCCTTCAGGAAAATTCGGGAGGCGGCGCAACATTTTGTAGCATGAGCTACACTGGCTCAGGTTGAGCAGTTTCGCGTGGCTCCTGGAGAGCCATGCTGTGCATGCGCAAGGAGCAGTGACGTCTCACGGCGCACAGCTGGCGCGCCGGAGCCGCCGCCGCCGCGACTGGATTTGATTGGATTGAATTGGACTGGAAATTGCTTTAGCAGTAGTAAGCATGGTAGCCAGCTAATCCTAGACAACCCTGAAACCAAGGTATAACCAGCTGAACCTTAGCTCATGCTACGTATATCCTGAAATAGCCGAGCTAAGCCACTGCTACTTTTTTTGTTTGGGTTCGTCAGTTACTGGCAGTACAGACCGAAAGGCAGCACCAACAGCAAATAAAACACGCAAAAAATATGTCTGGCGGATAGGCAACATACGATGCGTCAAACATACGCAACACATACCAATCCCTATAGCCCATTCACCATATTGCATATTGGGAAGTTTGGGGTGATTCCTTCGGGTTAAGGGCGCCCTGGTGATCTGTATGTGTCTTCTTCCTGCGCACACAATGATATTTCGTTCACTAGGAAAACGAATTCTCTGTACCCGTGGTGATGCTTCGTAAAGACACATTCACACTGGCGACTCGAGCACGCCGCCCGACGACGCGGTGTTCGCACTTGCGACGAGCGATGATGCGCCTGCGTTTAGCCGAGCTGTTACCCGACTTGAACGGCTTCCATTGGCGCAACAACCATTCGCAGTCAAAGAAAATTATATTACACGAGCGCTACAAAACAGGTAGAAATCACTCTAGGACACATGCTACGAACCTGGAACGACGCTGCAAGCATCGCGGGTTGCGGGAGGAGCAGAAAATAACAAACTGAAGAAGGCTCTTTTTAACATATCATTGCACGAAGAAATACACACGTTTGCTTTCACGCCGCAACACTCGCATCCCGGCCCGCAAATTTCGCTTCTTTTCGCAGGCGCAAAATTGTGACGCCTCCGAACTCTACGCCGTGTTTGCCACTCGCCAATAGAAGTACGAAAAGGCTACAAGTCAACCTACCGTCTCGCTATCCAGCTGGCTATAAACGATGATTACTTGCTTTTACAATTCAAACACGTTTCTCCGCACTGATGAGTCGTACGGTGCTCGTTGATTAGTACACGCGTACGCTGAAGCCATCCACCAAAGAACCGTAGCGCACGAGAATTTTCTTGCCTGCCCGACCCGACGTGCCCTGCGGCGGAGGCGGCGACGGCTCTCCGCGTTTGCGTTGCCGTATGCAAGCAAACGTTTCGTTTCGGACTACGTCAGCCTACTCCGCGGCCATGATTGGCTATCCGGTTTTGCGGTGCCGTCGCGCGACGAGAGCGATCTGCTCCATCGTCAAAAAGCGACGAAAAGCGATGGCCGGCTCATCGCTTCGCGACGTCGCGCGACGTCGCGTGACGAGGCAAATCGCCAGTGAGAATGTGGCTCATGGCTGATGGCGACCCTCACAAAGCGTATACCGTACTAAACTTTGCGAAAACGCACATAACCTTAAACACACCACTTTTTACTTACATTCATGGTAAGTTCTGCTATAGTATAACCATTTCACAGTGCCTTACAAGCAATACCAAGGCTGCCCACTTCCTATTCGAATAATTAGTTTACTAAATCTCAGCCAAGGTGCAACAGGCCGGAGTGTTCCTTTTTCATCTTAACCCGAAATAAATATTCTACACTGAAAGGTAGAGCAAGAGCTAGTTACGCCCAAAATTACGGAGCAGCCTGTCCTTCATCAATAGACAGATTTAGTTAGGCGGTCCGGGTGTTAGCGCATTGCTGAGTGTAATGAGGAGCGTACGCTCGTCACGACGCACCCATGGGCAGTTTTAGTGCAGCGTTTTTGTGGTGTGCGCTAACGCTTGCGGCGCCGCCTCTTGAGCCCAATGCGTAGTACCAAATCTGACCTTTTCACCTGGTTAACGAATGCAAGCTGTAGGTGGACGGCGTTTTTTTTCTATAAGTTAGCGCTGGTTTCGATTGCAAAAATATTGCAAGTATTATGAAAAAAGATCATCTTACCTTGATTAAGTATTAGGGAAAAATACGATACACCCGTCCCGATTGTTTTGCTCAACCGCGCAACGCCAAAGTTTTGAAGCAACACGCAGTGCTCAGCAGAAACATTTCAATCAGCTCTGAATTATGCCAGGACCATGCGACAAACACTACTGAGCATGGTATGCGACACTAATGCGACTCGCAAAATCAAACAATGGGTAGGCTGACACACCGGTTTAGTGATACACTTCACCCGGGTGTAGCAACTCAACAAAACCCACGAAGCATTCCTATAACTCACTCCTTCTTATTCGTGGAGTTCAACTACAAACACTTCACGTTTCACACGGGTGGCGCAACGTTCTCGGCTCGCACCTGAGGGTGCGGCGACGGCGCGGGCGAAATTTCTTGAATGCCCGAAATGGAGGTCGCCGCTCCGCACCAACACTGCGCGCATTCCACCACCGCGACACGCACACAAGCACCGCCACCCGCTTCGGAAGCCATCCGGGTTACCCTTGTTCGTTCATTTCTGGCCGGTTCTGAAACGTTGTCGCGTAATGAGAAACACACGCGACGATACGAGTTTTTAGTCGGACAACTGGCTCCCTCGCCTCCTGCCGCCGGAGCAGCAGTCATTTTGGAAGGTACTTTCCCGCAGGTCCGGACTCCGGAGCGTCCCGCAAGCGCTCCGAATCCATACGCTCCCAGCCGTTGCGTGCGTAGCAGCGCATCGTCGGGGCGTTTATGAAGCGTATTGCGCATGCGTAGTTGCAACCCCCCCTCCTGGGCGTACGCTCCTTGGGAGCGCGCGCCAAACACTGTCACCTGCAATTTCGGAGGGTGACGGTGGCTGTGCAGCTTCCGTCCCGGGACGTGTACACGCGGGCGCTCGTAAACGGTGCCTTCTGCTTCGCTTCTTCCCAGATTGCTCTCACGACAGGCGGAATATTAGGGCATGTTCACAGCAGCTGCCATGTTTAGGCTGTCTGCGCTCCCCCACAGCCGCGGTAATTTGAGGCCGTGCGGTGATGAAACGCAACTGATTTGTGTGATTAATACAACAAAGGCACCCAGAGCAGAAAGGGTGTGTCTCCTAAAACCTTGTGGCACACCACGTATAAGAACACACAACGCCCCTCAAAACGTCTATATAAACCTGAAACTTCTCTTGGTAGGTGATGCCGGGAACGCGCTGGAAAATGACAGAAGCCCGCAGGATGAACAATGGTGATTTCGTAGGCTAACGTTTGTTACGACATCTGCATCAGGGGCCTAAAAGCATCCCGTAGATTTTACTGGCCTCTGTGCGAGCCATTGCTTTCTTTGCTTTTACTGAACCTTTGAGGATTCGTATTACGTGGTTCAGGGACTGAAACGTTCACTTACATTTGAACAGCAGAAGTTACGGCTCATTTCACACGCAGCACGCGCAGTACGTGGTTTTTCGGGCTAGCGCGCTAACGTTTCGCGCTATCGCGTCCGATCGTAGGAAGTGGTACGTCATGTGTTACCACCTGACCATGTCAAATGAATAACTTCTCACGGCTCTAATTTACTGTCGCTGTATTGACGTTTGTAGGCATTGTTCAATGTCCAGAATTCAGTAGTGTAGGTTAGTTTGATTCATTTTGCAAACACACAAATGTAGTCATCACTGCCCCTTATAACTTTTATACGCTCCTTGTCAATGTGTTATATTTCTTACTGCAGACCATGGTTCCGACCTGGATGCCAGCGACAGCTTCGAGTCATCCACGACTATGTTTCCAGATGTCGACGCGCCACAACTAATTTCCCGGAACTATGCCAGCGGTTTTAAACCACCCGGACATACGTGCCTTTACACTAGTAGCGAGGGCCACACGCGACACTTTAAAGCCACAAAGAGACACCACTCATCTCAAGGCAACTTTGCGAACAAAACGTGCGACGTGGCACTTCACTGTTGCTACAGGCTCCGGAGAGACATGAGGATTGAACGTGAGGACACTTCTGCCCAAAACGCAAGTGACATGACCTCAAATCGCGCCAAGCTCGGAGAACCCACGAGAAATGTAAATGGCCATGGCAACTTTCTTCTGGCTGTTCGAGGCAATTACTCAGATTTCCGGAGGCTCCTTGCCAGTGAAAGAATTGCCAGAGACGCCTTCATCAATGACGCTGCGCAGGTCTCTGAACTCTCCGGCTTCGCTGGCGTTCGTATGTGGCTAGGCAGTTTTGAAGTAGAGAGAATTACGAAAAGATTCATCGACGCAGTCGCAGATATCGGCGCTTCACTCTGGAAGAAAAATGTCAGCTTTGGATGTTTCCTTCCGTATGTCCCACAAGCAAGGCCCGCGTTCCTGAAGAAGCTGCGAGAGCTCGAGAACAACGTCGTGAATGCATCGCCAGAGATCTCGTTCATCTCAAGCGACGTGTTGAGGGGTAGCAATTCTTTGTCTGAATCTTCAATTCCCGTCTTTTGTCTACGGTGTGTACGTCTCGCGTTATAATCAAAAATAGCATATCCTGCGACTGAGGCACGCTGTTATCGTAATTTGTATAGTGACTGTTATAGTGCCATTTACATGTGTCGTTGCACAACCATCATGAGTGCATTTGTGTTAGTAAAAAACTTCAAATACGCACATTTTGCGGTGAACGTTTCTTCTAACTCTGGTTTACTTGATTTCTTTGCGGTATAGAAAATGGTACCGAAGGAATACAGTGTGCTCGCGCTTGTGGTTGCATACGGTAATAATTATTTTAGTCCAGAAGCATAATGTGTTATATTCTGTTATGTTTTCTGTTCCAGTGCCTGTAGCGTCACGATTTATTTTTATTGTAATTTTGGTTTCACGCAGGCTATTTGCATAAATATGGAGGCTGTGTTCTCAGTGCCAAGTTTTAAGGATTTTTAGCTGTTCATCCTGGGGTTGCTTAGTTTTGCTACTTTAGGTAAATACTATAACAGTAACGCCAGCTGGTAAGCGCGCTTTATAGTGGTTTTTCACGTCTCTGTTCTCACTTTCGCTAAGCCTATTTATGAAACATCGACGAATAAAAATTACTGGAAAACGATGTCGGAGTCACCTATCTTCGCCACCCTGCCAGAGGGTGAAGAAACACTAACCTGGTGAATGTTAACATAGATTTTCTGAATGGTTTACCTAGAGTAGAAGCTGTCACTAATGTCGACGCAGTTTTGCGAAAGCTGTCAGGTGATAGAAGCGAAAAGCGAGAAAGCCCGCGTGTTAGAGATTTCGGCGCGCGTTAAAAATGCCCAGATG
The DNA here is from genome assembly GCF_048455015.1 of Haemaphysalis longicornis. NCBI lineage: Eukaryota > Metazoa > Arthropoda > Arachnida > Ixodida > Ixodidae > Haemaphysalis > Haemaphysalis longicornis. Next base: position 151,394,397 of record NW_027526361.1, read on the forward strand.
GTCAAAATTAATCCTGAACCCTTCACTATGGCGCTTCTCATCGCCTGCGTAGCGTCGCCGTGTTAAACCTCACAATCAATCAATCAATCAATCAATCAATCAATCAATCAATCAAACAAACAAACAAACAACGAATGCTCTCAGGGTCTAAATAGGCGCCATATTTAGTATTGGAATATACGGCCCAGAATTCTTGAGTGATGAAGCGGCCTTCATGATGGTGCATGGAAAAGAGAAAGCTGAAACATGCGATTATAGGCTCACACAGTGTAAAAACGTAGACGACCCACAAAGAGCACATTACCCTCTCACGTTGCTAAGCTTGCCGCATTCAGGGGCCACGTGCAAAGCGCACACTTGCCGCATGCCGTTCGTCCGGAAGTTCAGTGTGGCATGGCCCGCAGTGCCCTTGCAGCAACGCAAATAGTTTTTCGTAAAAAATTCCCCGTGCAAGAGCTGCCGTTAATAGATATTTAGAAAAAATCACAGGCATCGCGCTTGCTGTTCTCTCCGAAATCTAGAGGGGATGATGTTACCTTTGTATGGATTGATATTGCAAGAGCGGTGTGTTCCGTTGGCTTCAATAACAATGTGACGATACTAAATAATTTAGATGGGGTTTGGAGTCATTTTCGCCCAACTACATCAAAAAATATCAAGGACATGACTGTACACCCTCAGTAATGGCCATTATGTTGGTTTGAATTTGTTTCCTTGAAAACATTCACGAAGACTACAATAACACTTATTGGTTTTGCGTTAGCGTAACTCCCGACTGACTAGTTGTAATCTGGGCAAGGGTCTCGCAAGTGTGGGTCTTGCTATCTAGCGTCGATTGGATAAACGGCGCGACACTGAAATCAGCAATGTATGCTCTTCATAACAGGCCATTGATTTCGTCATCTGAACCGCCTAATTCATAATAGTACGCAAGTATCTAGGATGATTTCCATCTTTGATGCATCGTATTTGATTTTTTCTGAGCTGGAAACCGAGTCTGAAAAGCTTTTGGTCGTGTCCAATAGTCCCAAACCTAACCACGAAGTTGGGACGTGTTGCCATGGCAACGGCGGGGTCGCAGCATCAGCAACGTGCCTCCGATGCAACCTCAGCCGAAGTGCGCGCTTTCGCCAGTCGAGAACTCACTCACTCCATAGGATAAGACGTAGATTCCGGTGACTGGGTTGCCCCTACGAAGAAAGCAAGCCGAAATTTCCTACTGCACCGTTCGCAACATTGAAGACCGTCATAATCAGACAGAAAAACACGCTCAACGTCACAACGTCACCCTTGTGAAACCGAACAAAGTTTTTCAAGCTGATATTTCAGCAGCAAACTTGGCACGACATCGACACTCCACATTTGGAGATCACGGGAAAAGTTCGCTAAATGTGAAGTGTCAATGTGGTGCCAACTTTGCTGCTGAAAAAAAAAGCTTGAACATTGTTCGGTCTCACATGACCGACGTTGTGATGAAAGCTAGGAGATCCCCATGCGACATCGGAGGACATTGTTTTCCCTAGGGAGCGCTGGATCATGCGAAGAGAGGTGTCTCATCTCCTACTCGGATTTTTGCAGTCCACATGACTAGGTGAGGTGTGGTGACATTTTCTGTCTGTTATTTTAGGACTAAGTGAGGTGTGGTGACTCTGTGTGCCTCTGCTATCGTATTGGGAATTATTAGGAAATTGCTGGCAAGTATGCAAGACTAAGTCCGCCTCATTCAACAATGCATGCTACTACTACTACTACTACTACTACTACTACACATTTAAGACCATCAAAATGTCATCCGTCGCAGGACCTCCAATATATTTGCTGACTAAACAGTTGTAGCTGTTACAACATCTATTCAAGGACGCATTCAAAAGCGTGAAATTCTATGCGACTTTTCCGTGGTCTCGTGTGAGGGCGTCATTCACGGGATTGAGAAAAGACGCGCTGACGCGAGCTTATTAGAAAGCCTTCAAACCTGGCACGGGAAGATACTGTCTGCTTCCGTGGTGATGGGCAATGAGTCGATGGTAATAACATTCGAGGCCCCCATGTACCCCGCAACTTGTTTTTCGGCACAGCCTGAAACACCCAATGCCCTGTAGTGCAACAGGTGTTGCGAATATTGACACTGCGTGATAAACTACCCGTCTTCGCCCAAATATCAACAATGCCCCGCGTGCTCCATCAAACTCAACGCACCACATGAACCACATCATTCCTCCACCCACGGCTTCGTACTGCGGGGTCAACCAACCGACATGTGAACATGTGGCAATGAGTGCCCAATAGAAAAACACCAATGGCAAAACAGCCACAAAGACGCAAATTACCACAGGAAAAGTCTTTGGAACCAGCACGAGTGCTCACAGTAATAAAAAACTCAAGAATGCTTTTAAGGACGGACAGTTCAAGTCAAAGTAAACCTCAGCTGCTCAGCAAATGTCTGTTGGCCACTGTTACAATAGACATGCGGAACCCGACCATCTTTCTAGGCACGCTGCCTTACTTTCACTACTCCGCCCCTGCCCCCGGCCAGTCTGCAGTACCATCTCGGCCCAATCCTCAGCATCTGAAGTTGCAAGGCAGTCTGCGCACCAAGCCACCTAGGCTACCACCGCAGTTAGCCCGGCACTTCCTTTACTCCTGCTTGCCTTTTTCGTACGCGTCTCTGAATTCCGCACCGGTAATCACATCTGACAGCTACACGCACCTCATGAAGGACCTTAAGATAATATGGTCAGAGATCACGCACGCTCTCCGTAGTAATTTCCTGCAGGATGGCGCCGGCGCGGATTTTCTTGCTAATTCTATACAACACTCCCGTCCGTCTACGCTCACCAAATAAGCTGCTGCATCATTTTATAACTCCCCTCCCCCAAAAGAAGCGGCCAAAGCACTGTAAGTATGGCAGGGAACCATAACACACTTTGTACAATAGAACCACAGAAGCATTATTGCCAATCTAACGCTTCTCTCACTGGGAGGGTATTACATAGGGGCGGGATACATTGAATATAAACAATGCAAACAAGATTAGCAGCTGTTTATAGGCAAAAGCAGTAAATATGAGTGGATGGAAGGTAAAAAGAAACGTGCAGAAAAATAGTCTGAAGAGGAGTCTTATGCAAACCTAAGGACTTTTAGTGAAGTTAAGATACTACGTAAGCCCGCAAAAGTTCTTGGAATTTGTTCGGACCGGTTACAGTTGCAATGTGAGAAGGTAAGGCATTCTAATCAAGAATTGTGCGAAGTATTAATGGTTGTGAATATCTCGAAGTGTTCCATTTTACACGCGTCACCTTTAGGGCATGGTCATGTCACAGAAAAATGGTCGGTGGTGAAGAAGAGAAATTGACGTGAACTGAGGGGTGATGTTACAGTTTATGATTACGGCAATCTCGTAATTTTGGCCCCTGTACCGACTTGCTGGTTATTACAGCGACTGCCACCAGTTTGTTATTTGGAGGGTCTTTGATTTGAGGTCATCGACTTCCAACCCCGCCTTCAGTATCACTTCAGTGCTGACAACCTATCCTGACAACCTATATTACCATCTTAACGCTCAATTTTTACAATATACGTAGGACTAATGCCCCTCAATCATTTTAGTTCAAGGTTGCGTCACCACTCCGACCTCTTTTTCAGTGGTAACTTTACGGCCCCAAACGTTATTTCAGGTTACAACGCGCATTACAACCTTTCCACTGAATAACTATTTAAATGAAGCCCGAATGGCACGTTTTCAACACCCTCAATTCCACTATGAGAGGCATTCACGGCCGCCTTCAGCCGACCATTCTAGCCCTTACAGCAGGCCGGGAACGTGAGTTGGCAAATGGCTTGTTAGATAAAAAACTTTTGAACGATCATTACATTATTCAAATCACTATCTCTAGGTGTACCAGTTTGGCCGGATTCAGGTATTGGGGCAGTCACTATTTATTCTAGCATACTAGATTTATTTCCCGAATATTTCAAACCCAAATCGCCTGTGATCCGAAAAACTCGCTTTCAATGCAAACAGAACAATCTCATCCCTGTCACAATAGCTGGTCACCGCATTTTTTGCGTATCATCATGTCAAAATTCAGGACTTTATATCCGCGAATCATTGACGCAAGCCAATGTGGCTACAAGCGTTACGTTTGCGAACAGCGTACGTATCTAGTGCATCATATTGGAAATAAGCACGCTGGAAAACACGAGAGTCAAGTATCAGTAGCTCGTTCGCATTGGGTTTCCGGAAAACTGCTTATAAAGATTCATACCTTGCTTTAAATTGTCACTGAAGACATGAGGCTAATGGTGCGTCTGGACACTTTACAGTACCGCCCTTAATGTCCCGGCAAACACGTCCACTAAGCGCTTATACAGGCCTTTTTTTGCACCGGGGAGTTATCATACAAAACCATAAAGATGACACAGGAGGCGTTTTTCTAGCAACATCAGGGACACTGGTAGTTCGCCAAATTTCTATTGAACCCATTGACTTCTAATTTCAGCATTTTTTCCATCCCAAAACACGTTGCAGCTCATACAAATCCAGGCACACGTTCTGCGCGTGTTGCCAGTCATGTCCATCCTATTGAATCTATTATTGTTTACGCAGTTGCATTACGACCACACTTCGGAGCGGCTACTTATTCGATTGCCATTGCCAATAAGGCAGTTACACAAACTTGGCAATTTCGCAAAACTTTCTCCTACAGTAAATTTATAGACCCCGCCCAGTGTTTTGGACCTCTCCCTGGCACAACAAACTCTCAGGATATGCCGTATTGGAATATTAATTAGAACTTAAAAAGCAATAGGGCACCCACACATGGGAGCGGCAACTCAAGAACGAACAACACATGCTGCATTCGCGCACAAGAACACAGAACAGCTTCTTGTGTTCCCGTTCCCGTCGATTTGTGCGCGGTTGTTTGTACGATGGACCATATCCAACTAGCGCAAATTTCGATCCAATACCAGCTACCCACGCAATTCACTACGGTATGATTTCTGAACTCTACAAAATAATCTACATGAAGCTTCAATCAAACTACGTTCCCAAATTGTCCTACCGAGGCGGATTTCTGGTGACGCTTGAATCCCAGGCAACGAGGTGGTGGATCACTTCCCCTCAAATTTCGGCACCCGGCGCCTGAGATTGTTTAACTTTATCCACACACGTGAGACTCTAGGTTCGGAGAAAATCAGGAAACAATGCACCAATATAAAAACTTCAGGGAAACTATTCGTACATTTCCTGTTGCAGATATTTGTCTAACAACCACAGAGCCAGGCTTTCGTCGACTTATAAACGTACATTCCCTCCTTATTGATGCCGGTTCTTTTCCATACCGTTTGCGACACTGTCATGCGCGCCAAAGTGTCCCCAGCCCTACATCAATTTATGCGATTGTATTTTCATCGACCCCATTGCAGTTCATTTAGCACGTTTAACACAGCTTCCTCCTCCAACGTGGTGGGCGAGGCTAGCTTCGGAACAACTGACCACCAGCCAGGGGCATGCTCAGGATTTATTGCTGCGTTAAACTAAAGGCTTCTTTCTCCTCCTCCACTAGGCGGCGTCAAGTTTCCCCCCTCACGATGCACGTGTGGTCCCAAGATTTGCGATCCCGGGAGTTTGCCTAACATTCGAAACTATATAGAGCAAATAATACTCAATGCTCAATATTGCCGCGAAACACCCCTATCGAAAAAACCCTTATGATTTTTATATGGGCCCCATAAAATTCATATGGGCCCGTAAGAATTCATATAGGAACCCATATGAATTTTTATGGGCCCATATAATACGGCCCCATAAGAAGTCTAACCACATATGAATTCTTATGGGCCCATATTAGATTTCCATATGGCATCTTACGGGCACATATGATACGGACCCATAAGAAGTCTAACCCCATATGAATTCTTATGGGCCCATATGAAATCTCCATATGGATTCTTACGGGCATATATTATACGGTCCCATAAGGGATCGATCTCTATACGAATTATACGGGCTTGTTTCAACCACCATTCAGGGTTATATGTGGTTCACGAAGTCATGTGGGGGCATACGGGGCACCATGCAGCTTTCTGTGGGTCTTTCTGTGAGTGATATAAAGCTATACACAGACCCACGTTGTTACCACACTGTTGCAGATCGGGCCCGTAAGGTTGTAAATGTTTTAACACAAATTAAAATTCTTGTTCTACATGGGCATTAATAATTGTGGACTAAAAGTATACATTTATTTTTGTTCACTCTCATAATGATATTGCAAACAGCGCATTAAATATGTGCACCGTACCCAACTAATTCCCTGTCACAAACGGCCGGCCAGGCCCTCAATTTTCTCGTTCGGGCGGCCAACATGACGGCTTCCTCAGCGGAAGCGGCCATGTTTCGTCGCGCTTCTGGACCTGAGTCACCCCGTCCGCTTTTCCCGCGTTTGTTTGTTTGTTTCTTTCTCCTGCCTTTCGTTGGCGCCGCTCCGAAGAGGGCACGCGGCGGAGTCGCGGGGGCCCAGGGAGAGAGGGAAACAAAGGTGCCGGACAAGGGGGACAAAGGTGCGGCACCGCCGCGGGCGATGGGGCGAAGTTTATCGGGGTGCGAGCGGCTCAGCGGGTGCTAGGGGCAGTCGGGCTGGAGATTTTTCAAGGTGCAAGACGCTGGGAAGGGTCCGGCGGTGGCGCGGCTTTAGCGAAGTCCGTCGTTAGGCCCACGGCGGGACGACCAGCGCCTAATCTACGGGAAGGAGTTCACCTCGTCGTCGTGGGTATCAGGCCGACCAGACCTCACACACCGGATCCCCGAAAAACGTAAGCGGCTTCCCGGCGAAGCCGACTCGACTTCGCCGTGACTTTCCGTCCTTGGACTCGCGGTAACCCATAGCACGCCTAGCGTTAAGACGTATGCCTCCTCCTGGTTTTTCCTGTGTCGCGCCCAGCTTTTGATCAGACCTAGCTGCTAGGTTTTTTCTTTTTTGTTGTTGTTGTTGTGTTGCATAGTGTTAGGATGTAAGCCCCTGTGTCTCTGTATTACCCCATGGTGTAATGTTTTTTGTTTGATTGTCACCGGTCTAGTTAACGCCGTGCGTTAGCCGACCGGCGTGCACGTGCGCACATTGTAGTGTCCGCTTAGCGCCTGTAGTGATTCCTCAGCGACCAGAGCTGCTGCACGCCGTTGGTAGTGAGTGTCTTTGCTGGGATACTTGTTTTTGCTAAGTGCATATTAACCAGTTTTCACCTCATTGCAATTAAGCTTACCAAATTAATGTGAACATGGTACACTTTCAGGTGCATTCGACCACTTCATAGGTCAAGTGGACACCGACGTGCCGGCAAAAACCCGACGCTTGGAGATGAACTGGTTTATTGCAGAGATGCGTGAAGACTTGAAATGAAAGCGCATCTCTGCAATAAATTTGTTCATCATTCAGCTCTGCATGTGTGTTTTTGTACACAAATGTGGCAATAAATGCCTTACAAAGCAGAAACCCCACTGTCTCCTTGCAAAGAAAAGCCGGAAAACGCGGCTAGGACATTCACCACAGCAAATATTTGTGTTCACACGTGTAAACAGGCGAAACAAAAGTTATTTGAGCTTTTTATATGGGGATATAAAATATACGGGTCTGTGACACCATATGAAATCCCTATATGAAAGAAGCCCTATATGTTTCCCCCATATCACCATATCCCCATATACCCATATCCAATAATGCCATATATATGGGCCCCATAAGATCCCATATATGGTGTTTTTTGGTAGGAACGCATTGGGTTTGGTGGTGTTTGTGTTTTGTTTTAGCGCCCGGCCGCACCTAGCTGTATTATGTCTGTGGCAAGCGAAGCGCGTTCTATTCTTTCTTTTAGGGGCGAATCCCTTTAACGGCTGGGGCTGTTGGCGTCTCCGGTCGTCGTCGTCGTCGTCGTCGTCGTGATCGTCCTCTCATGTAGTCACGGTACTAAAACACAGGGAAACTTGTTCAGGCCTCGCGCTAGAACGTAACACCCCTTAATAAACTTAGCGGTGAATTAGCCCGGCTATACCAGGATATACCTAGAGCGAGCTAAGGTTCAGCTGGTTATTCTTAGTTTTCCTGGTTTCTGGAATTAGCTCGATTATTATGCTTACTGCTGCGTAATGAAACACACACGGTATACGCATTATGTGACACATGCATATTTATCAAGCGGCTCCAGCGCAGCGTCCCCAATCGCCCCAGAACACGGGGCACCCGTTTACGCCTCGCCCTGGCGCGCTTCGTAGCGCATACTAAAAAAATCACCCGAACAATCGTTTACACCTCGGCTTAAAGAGCTTCGTGCTTCAAAGACAGGAGACGTTTCTACCCTCCTACGGTTTGATTGCAGTTTGGCGAAAACGCCAAGATGCCAAAAATATACTCATACACTGCATGCTTCGCCCATCCCAGGTTTCACGTTAGTGGAGATGGCCCTGGATTTTTTGATGTCGCACGGGTTACCTCGTTTGATAGGGAGATTGTTTTGCCATCTCGTTACTGGTCTATATTATTCAGTTGGGATCTCCAATGTTCTCGATGTAATTCGACGTATCGCGAAACAATCGCACCTAAAGATAAATGCTCAGCGAGCAGACGCCGCAGCATTCGATTCGCGGCTTTCACCTGCGCGTGTCACTTTGCTGACTGCTGCTTTGCCGCCTGTGTATTCTTTTAGTTGTTAGGGGAGCACAAGTTCGCTAAAATAAACTTGCTTTTCCTTCAAGTCAACTGTGTCGTCTTGACGAACTGTGGCACCCCTTTCAGCTGGGAAAAGGACCAAGAAGAGGCATTCTGCGAGCTGCAACAATGCTTGCAAAGCCCACCTGTACTCGCTCATTTCGAAGAAAACGCTTTTACAGGCATTCACACGGATGCCAGTGATATAGGCTTGGGTGCCGTCCTCATCCAAAAGCAATGGGGTGCGGAAACGTAACCGCCTATGCCAGCCGTGGTCTGCCGAAGAAAGGGGAAAACTACTAATCCTCTGAGAAAGAGCGTCTCACTTTTATATGAGCCATTTCCGAATTTCGCCCATACGCGTATGGCAGACCATCCAAGGTTATGACAACCCGCCATGCGCTGTGTTGGCTCACCAATTTGAAGGACCCCTCAGGCCATCTTGAGCGGTGGAGCTTCCGCCCGCAAGAGTTCGACGTTACAATCGTTTATATCTCCGGCAGGAAACACTCCAATGCCAACTGCCTCTGCCGCACCCACGTTGACCTAAGTACCACCACAAGACTCCGATGAAGACAGCGCGTTCTCCGGATTCGTGACGGAGAGCGACCTATCCGCCGACCAGCGATCCGACCCCGACTTAAACGTCATGATAGACTACCTCGAAGGACGCAACGTCGCCGTGCCTAGGGCGTTCAAACGGAACTTACCAGCATCCAGCCTAAAAAACCCCATCCTTGTGAAAAAACATTTCAACCCAGGAACGAGAACAAATCATCTTGTCATCCTCGCAGACCTTCGGAACAAAATTTTGGAAGCGTGTCACGATGACCCGTCTTCCGGACATCGCAGCCCAGCATGCACTATGTGCAAAATTAAGGCAAAGTATAACTGGCACCGCCTTGCATCCTACGTAACCCACTACGTCCGGAGCTGCGGTGACTGCCAGCGACGAAAAACGGCGCCGGCGAGACAAGCCAAACCTCTGCGGCCAATCTCGCCCTTCCAACAGATCGGAATGAACCTTCTGGGCCCGTTCCCCACATCACCATCCCAGAACAAGTGGATTGTCGTAGCAACCAACTACATGACGCGCTACGCGGAGACAACCGCTCTTCCGAGGGGGACTGCAGAAGAAGTCGCAAAGTTCTTTATCTAGCAAGTTGTGCTGCGTCATGGAGCTCCTGAAGTCCTAATCACGGACCGTGGAACGGAACTCAATGCGGAGCTAATGTAAGGCGCCCTACGTTACAGCAACACGGATCACCGAAAGACGCCGGCGTATCAACCTCAGGCGAACAGACTAACCGAACGGCTAAACAAGACAATCGCCGATATGTTGTCTATGCACGTCGACATTGAACACAAAACATGCGACGAAATATTCCCTAATGTCACGTTCGCGTACAGTAAAGCTGTCCGGGAAACTACACGGATAACTACGTCCTAACTTGTGTATAGGGTCGACAGCCGACGACGATATTCCACGCCTGTTGCCACACGTCGAATACGACGCCCTCAACGCGACCGTCCAAGGATACCGGCAGTGTGCGGAGGAGGTTTGCCAGCTTGCTCGCGTACGTACCACGGACCAGCAGGTGGCGGATGCCGGATGCTACGACCTCTGACGCCGAGACGCCGAGTATCACCCAGGTGACCTTGTGTGGGTTTTGACTCCCATTCGATGACGCGGACTGAGTAAGAAGCTCCTTTGGTAGTAGTTGGGACCTTACCGAATTCTACGATGTGTTGGCCAACTTAACTACGAGGTAACCCCCGACGGTGATTCCAGCACCTCACGACCACGCACGCAGCCCGAAGTCGTCCACGTGGTTCGCCTCAAGCCCTAATACAAAAGATGACGAACTTGCTCTTTGTTCAGGCTATCCTTTTATTGTTGCATCGGATCAGTGCAATCTTAAAGGGCGGTAGTGCCACGAACCATGCACTGGGTTTGAATATGTCTGCGTTTTTTATCGCCCGGCTGAGCCCGGTTGTGATATGTGTGTGCAAAGCGAAGCGCGAGCTTTCATTCTTTGTTTTAAATGCAGAACATTTGCAGAATGCAGAACATGTAGCGTCCGCCGTCCGTCCGCAACAGCTCAGCGCGCAGGTGCGCCCTCTCCCCCACTCCTCCTCTCCCGCATGACGCTACCCTCCTCGCTCTCAACAACAGGTCCGCACCCCTCCCCCTACACTATATAAAAAAATAATAGTTATCGGTGCCTGGTTTCGATCCCACGACCCAGTGGACGGAACGCGAGGTACATGGTGCTCTTCCCACTGCGCCACAAAAGCAACACAGAATCGAAGGGTACGAACGCGCCTTATATCCTTGACTCATTGAAACTACGTCAAGAAGCTGCTGATACACGGCAGCAATTGCATCGATCTCGTCTTCACCAGTTGCTGCAACGCACGACCACTGCTTAAAGACCCCTTAACAGTACACTTTAGCGACCACGAAGCCGTCGTTCTCAGCGTCCAATACAACGAAAACAGTAACAAATAAATTAATAACGACTTACAACAACCTACTCCTTGCCTTCACTTCTTGCGTCACAAAAAAAAGAAAACCCCATCTCTCCACGAGGGGGGACTCGAGTCGCAAAATCATGAAAGTAATAATTAATATATAAAAGAAATAATAATAATTATTAGTAATAAGCAATAATAGTTAACACATTCACTACCACCCCACCACCACCCCCCAAACACTAACGTTAACGCAATACACCCACCCCCTACGCGACGCATTTACTCGAGTCCCCCCTCGGGGGAGATGGGTCCAATTTTTTGATGCCGCACAGGTTACCTCATTTCATAGGCAGAGTGTTTTGCCGTGTCGTTACTGGACTAGAATAATCACCTGTGCTTTCCAGTGTTCTGTGTGCAATTAGACGGTTTGAGAAAGAACCACGCCGAAAGATAAATGCTCACCGAGCAGACGCCACGGCATTCCATTCGCTGACGTTCCCCTGCACACGTCACTATGTTGGCTGTTGCTTCGCCGCTTGTGTATTCTTTCAGTTGTTAGGGGAGCACAAGGTCGCTCCAATAAACTTGCTTTTTGTTCAAGACAACTGATCTCTCGCTGGCTACGTTACAATATATTTGGTACTGCTCGTAATAACTTTGTCGGCTTGGTATTTACGCGAGGAAAAGGAAATTTGTAGAACATAAAACTGGAGGATCTTAACAGTTTTGTCGAACTCTTAGGCCAGGTTTAGGTAACGACGAGAAGTTAAAATCTCTAGAGTGATATAGGATGATCAGGAAATTTTGAAATAATATATATGTGGGTCGCAAAAGTCATAACAGCACTTCGGTAGCCCGCTGTAATCGGCGCAAGAACATCTCTAAACTTTGTAACTTCCGAAACATTCCGCAACACCAATTTTAACACCGCCACCACGGCCCAGGTACGAGCCACGGAATACTTTGTCTACGGGCTAAAAATACCAACCTTATGCTCGGCCTCTTTCAAGCAGGTTTCAGTCAAAGTAATGTCATCGGCCGAGGATATGTCAGTTGCACAAGATAGGTCGTCATGGACACAACTGACGCTGCAGGAGTTTGTAAATCACGCAAATGTGTTGCTGTGTGCCTGCACACACCGCCTTTGGCAAGAGCAGAGTTAACCTGCTTCTTTTCTCCCAACACTGTCTTTATCCCTTGCGAGTATTGCAAAAATGAAGAATATGCGGTGGCTTCACCTACCACCATCAAAACACTACATCTAAAAATTCTTGAAAAGCCTTTGTTTCGTCCATCTCGGTTTTGCATGAGTCTAGCTCAACGGCAAAACAAGGGCTGTAATTAAGGTGGATAGTACAACAATTGTGGTTTTGTGGTATAAAGACTTTAATAATACTTTTTTCACTCATATATTTTATTATTTAATTTCTAGGACTGACGCATGCAGTTCTCCATCACAGCCAGGGGCTTTGCTTTCTCTTCACAAAAACCACACAAAAATCTGGAAGAACTCCCGTCGGTTGGTTATTTGTCGATTTTTTTAAGTTTTCCTTTGCTGGCCGATTTAAACACAACAAAAATTTCTCGACTAAAAACTTGCCCTTGGTGATGTTACTTGCACAAACATAAAGAGGCTCAACACCCCCATATAAATGCTTACAATGTTCAGTTTGCTGGAAGAATGACGTATGTGAAACGAACAGTGGGCAGATACAATGAGAATGGAACTGTAAAGACCACCAGAAAATGTTACACTATTTCTTACAGTAGAAAACATGCAAAGAGTTCTGGGCATATTCTTTTAAGCAGGAGAAGGGCATAGTGGGATGCGCGGAGATTTCTCCTGCCGCCGCTTAAAGGGACCCCGCAACACTTCTGATAAACGCTTTCACTCTTTCCTTCGCTTCTGGAAGCGATGCGGAAGCTCTAGGTATCGCCAGCACGGAGCGGCACTGCATGATTTGCTCGTTGCACCAGATACGCCTTGCGTTTCTGCTTTGTTTTTGTGGCTTTATTTTTAAAGTTGCTATCGAGAAGCGTTCATTGCTGCAACAGAAAGAAAACCGGCCAACAGCCGTGACATGCCCTTAGTGACGCAATGAGGGCGGTTGAAGAACGTGAAGACCAGGAAAGAGGGAAGATCCTTTGAGTGAGTTTCATAGTTATCTGATGGGCACTGAGCAGTAATTTTTGGTTGAGGTACTGTGACCCCACAAGCTAAGTACTGGGTGTGTTGGGTGGTTGCGCTGCAACCATTTATGATTTCAAAAAAGTTGAAACTATTGTTGCAGGTTCCCTTTAAGGTTTTTATGTTTCGCTTAAATTCATTAAATTTAATCAGCATTAACAAACAAAAACTTGGTTTACATTACTCAAAACGCTTACAAAAATCTATTTTCGCTTCTAGTTATACCGAAATACCTAGTACTTATTGTCTCTATTTAAAACATGCCACCATAGAATTACCGCAAGGTTTGAGGTCCTGAACACGTATAGCCCTGGGGCTGGCAAGAACAGCTACCAAGAATGACGAGAAGATTTTTACATTCATTTGGAAAGACATTCGCCGCTCAAAGAACATTAGGCGGGAGAAGTGTAAAATATGCGAAAAGCACTAGCGAGAAATCTTCATTTACATATCGACGCTAATAATGGTGGCTGCAGGGCTGCACTTAACAGGATTGTTCGGAAGCCCAAAGACGCCGAGTGGCAGAAAGAGTAAAACGGGACAAACCAGTTTGGAGAAGACGACCTTGCATGAATGACAGGGAAATAACGCTTGAAGATATTACTTCAATCCCTTAAAGGGGCAATGCAGAAATAAACACAAGTTTGGAACATTCGATTACCTCATTAGAACTATACTGACACCATTCGTAACGTAAACTTCACTCAAATAAGGTATATAATTAGGAAAAAATGGAATAGCCAGCGACCCACTAGTTCAGTTGCGGCAACAAAACCTATGACGCCCTATACGCCTGAGCTCTTCGATTGGCTTAGGCCGGTAAATGCAAACACAAATTAGGCAGAGCTTATAAACTTGCCGAACGAGCTATTTGAGCTTAAATATAGGGTATATTCTTTTTATAGCCGTAAGAATGGTGTGATAAACAGAGGAAGTAATGAACGCGCACGTAAAAATAAAAGTACCGGTGTGTACTGCGCGCACTATGCTTGTTTTAGCTGCACAGCACTGCGACTCTCCGGAGTTCCCTGCGACGACGCTAACCGTTTGGCGTAAGCGACAGCGCCTTACAGGACTATACTTGTCGAGCAAGCACCATGTTTCATGAAACGATTATTTTATTCCAGAACAAAAACACGCCAGGTACAAATACGGTCAAAAACAAAGGAAAGGCAGAAAACTGCCCGCTGCGGTGTGGTGGCGCCATCTATGTTGACTAACGGTAAACAGGTCTCCGCTTCACACTAAGATCAGCTTGAAGACCCGTTCTTATGATGTCATTGCAGACGTCATCAAAACACACGATTTGGCGGGATAATCAAAATGTTAAGTTAAATTGGTTACTTTCGCTGTGAATGAAGCATCGTTTGCTTCCGGACAAGCGCTGGGGGAACTATAAAATACTAAGTCTTTAGAATAAAACAAACTTGCATTTTGTCCGCATGGCCCCTTTAGGTAGGGCCCATATGCGTATGTGCAGCACCAGTTGATGTCTCCCTTAAAAAAGGTGCGGGAACACGATTGCAAAGACCTCACGGTTATTGGGGTGTACAATGAGAACTGATGCTTCCTCTTCTAGTACACGAGTACGACTTCCTGGAAAAATTGGTGTTGCATTGAAGACAAATTCAAAGCGCATGCGGACAAAGTCAAGAAAATTGAGACACCACGGAACGCTCTTTTCGAACAGTTTTATTCGACGACATCCATATATATTCACATTTTTCGCCCTGTCACCGCCATTGCTTACGTGTTGCCGCCATGCAAATAAATGCTGATTCCTTATCTCTTAAACTTTGACAGTACGCTCAACCAAGTCGACCCCGTCCAAATAATCAATTCTGCATCCATAATCTCTCGTACCGACGGTTCTGCATGTTCCGGTCGGACAACGCATGACTTAAACAGTGGCACGCAGACGCAGTCGTGGCAGTGGACAGACAAATGACCATCCCGGTGGTTGCTAACGTTCCGTCTGTTTTCTCTTAAGAAATCGTTAAGACATCCTCCGGCCTACCCTATATATTGCTTTTTTCACGGCAACCGAACTTCGTATACCCCTACCGCGCATTCTTAAAACGACATCCGATGCAATTTTTCACTTCTACGGGTATTTTGAGGTAGGGATCAGTCATTTTTCAGCTCTGGTTTATTTTGTTAGGTGCAGACAGAACAACTTTTACATTTATTCGACTGGCAATGTTTTTTAAACGGTGAGACGTATTATGCGATTGTGGAATCACAGCTCCGGACAGCTCCGGAATCACAGCTCCGGTGGTTGTTTGAGTTGTATTGGTACAGCACATGAGCGGAAACTTGTTTTCATAAAATAAAGGAAGCTGAAACGCGGTATCACACGATCTCATTTCTCCTCCGTCTCTACTGCTGCTGATTCAGGCGACGAGATCAGCGGCACAGACGGAGCAGAAGTGAGATGCCATGAGTTGGTGTGAGGTTCCTTTAAGTTTTACTAATTCTCAGCGCGTGCGCAAGCCGCGCACACGGCCGCGGCACGTGCCGTGGGCGCAGCGCACACCGGCGCAAGAGGTCGCGTGATGCCAACACGTTGCATTCAGGGAGAACGGAGGGGGTAAACACGCAGATGTGCTCGGTGAGGGCACCGTCTATCTCCCGCGTCTTAGCGTGGGCTCGTAACTCAATCGGTAAGACAACGGGCACTCGTTCCTTTCCTCTATTCGTTCAAGGTTTCATTCCTGGCGGTGCCAGTAACTTCTGTTATTTGTTCGCGGGAGTTTTCTGTTGACACCAACGGTTAGGACAGAACTCTTGGAGGGTAGAGGAAAAAGCTTCGCTTTCAAACAGCATCGCACGCCCTTAGTAGAATGCGCGGTATGGGTGGTATACGAAGATCTGCTGTCCTGCGGAAAGCATCATATCAGGCAGACCGGCCGATGTCTTAGCAAACGCTTAATAGAACACAAACGAAACGTTTGCAACCACCGGGATGGTCATTTTGTCTGTCCACTGCCCCGACTGCAGCTGCGTGCTACTATTTGAGTCATGCGTTGTCCGAGCATACGCCATCTCGATGTACGCTCGGACAACGCCATGTCGATCCGAGGATGTACGCCATGTCGATGTAAATGCCCGGACGGTACCTGAAACTTCATTGAAGGTATAGCGTAAATGCGAAAACGATGCAGTATGCAAACCAATCCGCCTGGCTGGGTGGAAGTATAAATGAACTCGCTTCTGTGAAGCAATTTTAAGGTGACAATTCTCCGCGGGAGTTCTACTGGCAACATTTATCTATCATATGTGTGTTATTAGTACATAAGCGGTCAATAAACACGCCCGACTTTGGCCAGTCAGTGGAGCATCGGTCTGCTGCTGCAGCGACTCGGTTTCAAGTTTGACGTGATCGCACATGTCTTTTCTTATTTACTCTTAATTGTGGCACCAATTTTCTTGACCGGGAAACAACGACAATGGCGTTTTATTATTTTTCTTTTGCAAGATAGGCCACTTAAGGCATTCGCCTAATTATGAATGCATACAAGGTGTACAAGGAACGAAGCAGGTCGAAATAATTGGCACCAAAATACAAACAAACAAAAGCGAGGCAAGTGATGCAAATACCATGTAGCAGCAAACAGGTTGACGATGGGTATCGCCAGGCTTTCGCCTTCCCAGCAACAAACCAGACTGAAGTTCACTGGGGAATTTTTAGCACTCCAGTAACATGCTTCGCCTACTGCTAAAATACTCTCGCTGTTCTGCCCCTGTAGTCTAGCGGACAGCTTCACTGCTTCTAACGCTTGAGAACTAAATAATTCGAGCCTCAGTAGGCCTCCTAGGCCGGCAAAACAGAAAGAACTCACTGAAACTCAATCACAATTTTTTTCATTCACCCTGTACTCAATCAAACTCAGACTCAAAAAGCTCGTCTGTTCTCAAAATCACTCGTGCTCACTCATCACATACTCATTTGTAATCGTACTGGCTTGTACTCAAACTCATCTATACTCACGAGTTCTCGTACTCAATCTGTACTCATGAGTACTCATAGTGTACTCATGAGTACTCAATCAGCACTTATGAGTACTCAATTTTTATTACTCACGAATACTCAAATTATCTGTACTGTTAGATAGGCATAGGTCGGCGTACTACTCACTCGTGAGTACACTCATTTGTACTCATTTGTACTCAAACTCACGAGTGAGTACGATGATGAGTGATCACACACCCAGAAAAAAACAGTGAGTATGATGACGAGTGAGTAGAGGGGTAAGTCCACTACTCGTGAGTACAGTATTCATGAGTACACTACTCATGAGTATGAGTACTCATGAGTACAGTATTCATGAGTATGAGTACTCTAGAGTTTGAGTACTAATGAGTATGAGTACTCATGAATACACAGTACTCATGAGTACACAGTACTCATGAGTATACAGTACTCATACAATACTGATGAATACTGTGTACTCATGAGTACTGTGTATTCATGAGTATATGCACTCCTGAGTAAAATAGTGCAAACAAGTTTTATCACGAGGTCGAGTCCGGACGCGCGTGTACGAGTCGCAAACATTTAGCGGTGCCGCTGTGCAGCTTAACTGTCAAGCATGGTAAAATTAGACAACGAAAACTGCACCTCCCTCCTTTCCCGGTGCCTGTTTGGCGCTGTAAGCGTTTTGCGGCGGTCGCTCGCAAAGGGGTCACGGTGAAGAGGGAAAAAGGAGGGGGTGAGGGGCCGGCGGGAAACGCGGCCGCAGTTGCTCTTCTCTGATGGGACTTGTTGACTGCGCAGTTATTTTTGTTGACGCGGCCTGTGAACGCGTGGCGGCTTCATTGCGCTTACTCCCTTCCAATTGTTTTAGGGGAGAGGCGGTGGAGGCTGCTAACAACGCACGAACTAGGCGTACTGAAGTCCCTCTTTTTCGGTCTTCAGAAGTTTCCGTAGACGCATGTCACGCTGTGTAGTCGTTTTATGAGCCGAACCGCTCATTTCAACAGTCGCAGTTATTTTCCGTGACTCGCGTCAAACCGACTGCGTGGGTTGTAACGTTCGCTGTGCGTATTCAAGCGACAGTTTGGCTGATGTACGTGCGCCCATATGGTTTTATTAGGTTCCCGTTTTGAAACATTTTGCTCAGGTTCGCTAGTAATATGGTCTCGTGTAGTGTCATTTACAAGTGAGCATATAGCCCCACCGTGCACTACGGCGTGCAGGCGCGGCGGTGGAATTTGCCCCAGCAATGGAAATAAAATATCCGAGTACACCTAAGCACGTTTGTGAGTGGTGAATCGGACATCATACTATCCAGTTCAACGCGTGCGGCGCCTTGTTTAGCCTCGCATATTTTGTCGAAGAGCTCTGTCATCTTGCCGCTGGAGGAGCGTTTTCCTTTCGAATGGCATTACTTTCGAGTGGCAACCCGATTCGCCGCTTCTCGTTTATGCCACCGTGTAATGAGGGCGCTGACGATGATGGCGAATTTCGGTGGTTCTTATTCCCCTACCTTCACTACTGTTTACAGGCGGGGCGACCACCCCTCGCTAGCAACTATACCGCCGAGTTTACGCTCGCACTGTGAGAGGCCTCGTGAAGGAATTGTTTTGAATTGATGAACGCCAACGCCAGACGCCGGGATTGTCGCTTAAGCTCGCATCTTGGAACGTCTCGTAAAACATGTGGATTGCACATAACGACGGCACCGCACTTTTTGATCGATCGCGGTCAGCTTCATCCGCGTTGCTCGAGATAAGAGCTGCAGACTTCCACTGTGCAACCAACCCACCAACACGGCAATACAGTGACGTCAGTGCAAGCTATCACGCCTCCGAAAAACGCGTCTACACACTGTTCTCGAGTACACAAAGCACGGCAGAGCAGTTCTACGCTGCTGTAACGGCTGCCAAGTACCGGCAGCAACTGGGTGCCCTGCGGCCCTCGACTGCGACCGATACCCTCTCCACGCCCCCCCCCCTCCTCCCCCCCCCCTGAACACACACACACACACACTGTTGGGACTGGGCCATTCTGTAGCTCAGTCACCACTGTTCGATTCACTTCACTTTATTTCCTTAAAGACCCCACAGGGGGTGTTACATAAGGGGCGCGTTGTAGAACATAGATACAAAAGCCACAGTTTAACAATACAGATGCATAGATGTTGCGACGTTGCCCTGCTCAGTCCGCCATCGACGCGGTCCAGAGGTGAGTGATGAAGTTGTGGAGCCGAATGTGATTTTAAGCTGCATTCATATACAATATATACAAAGGTAGCAAGAGCGTTACATGGCTCGCACAAAGGCACTTCTCAACTCAGTGCCTCCGATGAAATGCCGCCGCACAGCCGCTGCTTCAGGGCTGGTTTTATACCCCCGGGATTCCGCTGCAGCCGCGTGCAGTTCGAATCTTTCCAACCAGGACTATCACTGGCCGCAGTTTGAATTTGAATGCGGCGAATGCAGGCGAAGTGATTGCGTCAGCCGAGCCACGAATGGGAAAGGGAAGGCGACTCAGCGGCGCCGTCTCCAGAGTCTACTCGTCGCTGCGTGTCTTTTGCGGGCCGGTCGTCCCAAGCATGATTTGGTGCGGCCGTCTCGATGGGAAAAGGAGAGTAGACTCGGCGGCGCCGTGTGCCGCCAGTTGCGGCACGTCTGCTGCGGGCTGGCTGACCGAGGCGCGAATCGGGCCCACCGTCGGCGGGTCACCGGGTGCAGCAAATTTGTGTCGGGCGCTCTGGTTAACCGCACACACACGCATAGAAAAATTAGTAAGATCAGACCCGTGCGGGTTTTGGCCTAGCTGTTAACGGAAATAGACACAACGATGCGTAGTGCCCGTCCTGTCCCTTTTTCGCGGCGGGACCTCCCTCTTTGGCTTTTCGCGTGCTAGCCGGTTTTCGTATTTCTGTTTACCTCTTACTTTGCGGGCTGGCGGCGGTTGCGAGGGGTACGGTTGCGCAATGTTCGCAGAATTCGGAACAGCGGCGGCAGCGTCTCTTTCCAGATGGTTTTAAAGACGATAGTCTTTCTTTGGCCACTTGAGCGCGACAATGTTGGCCTGTCAGTCTGTCTGTCTGTGTCCGTCATAAAGATAATTCATTATTGCAACTTAATATCACGCCCCGCTGTACACATGGGAGCTACTGGGGTCGCCGTTAAGTAGCTTCATGTACATAATGCGCCCTCTCTACAACTGGCCAACTGCCCCGCGATTCAGCCGCGATTCAAAACGCGAGTGCGTACGTCCCGTTTCGTTCTCTCCCGTGTACGTGCCTTCGCGCAGTGAGAAGCCCTACGACAATGCACCGTGTAAGACATTTTCTTCTCGGGCTCCTCTGTCCTGATGTATATGTAATCTCAGTATTTCTAATTAGTTAAACATTTTATTTTTTTCTGTTTAGCCTTTCATTCGAGCCACGACCTAGCTAAGATGTTGCAGTCGACAGGATCAGTATTTGAGGCCATGAGAGGACGAACGGACGAAGAGACGAACAACGTGGACGAACCGCACCAGGACTACGAGAGTGCAGCACGCAGACATGGGGCACCGACGCACTCCACGCCAGCGGTGGTCGAAACAGTGCTGACTTCAACGGAACGCTACGTCCTATGCTCTACGAAGAAACAGCAGTTCGTGAGCGCACTACAATTACGAGGGCTACCCTGCTCTGGCCGTAAGGACGACATCATCTTGCGTCTTCTAGAGGACCACGAAGAACGTCGCCATCTCTCCAAACGAACGCATGTGCCAACGCTACTTCAGGCTGCCTCCGACAACAAACGGCAGAGGACCCTGCAAGCGGCGCTGTTTGAGAGCAGAAGGCTGCGTGATGAACGAGAAAGTTTTCTGAGACAACTGGCGAGAGTCGGCCGCACGTTTTCCACGGTGGCTGGACTGCACGAGATCCGAGCACAGGCAGAATGCACGACGGCACGCACATGAACGAGACGACGCATGCAAAATTGTGATTGCATGCTCACCGGACCTTTCCCAGGTAATCGCCACGATTAGGGAGACGCATCGAAGGTCAGTTCATTTCTGGCGAGATCACGAACACACGTTGCTCTGCTACATCGGCCACGCGCAGGTCATTCCAGCAACGAGCAACGAGACGCGCAAAGTACGCAGCGCGCACGAGACAGAAGGCACCACGTTCCTGGCACCCGCTCTTCCGCTACAGACGTACACGAACGGAACGCTGAGAGCACGTAACGCAACGGAGCCGGTACGTACATTTTCCGCGCGTGCTGTCCCGGCGCGGGTCCACGCAACCAATGACATCGCATCCGGATTGGTGGATATGGCCACGACAAGCGAGCAAGACGCACGGCGCCCGAAATGCACCATACGTGGCGAACGACCGCACCCCAATTATCGGGGGGTTTCCTAGATAAAACGAGACGCACAGCGCAAGAAACGCACCAGAAGTGACGAACGACATCCAACTTGAACCAGTGGAGCTGACCACGGAGAACGAAACGCACAACGCACGGAACGCCACCACGCCGCAGCACACACGGAGGAAACTGCTGTTCGCGACATCCTCCGCTCCCACTGCAGGTGCTATCCGGACTTGGCCAGCGAATTTTACAACCGCAGAAATCACCTGGCCACAAGCAACAAAAGACCCAGCGCAAGCGGTTCAACCCTACCAGAAAGTACGAGATCTCCGACACCCGCTGCTCCCGACCGAGTCCAGCGGACACATGACCGGACACTCGTGCAAGTAGGTCCGTCAACGAGCAACGACACGGCCAGCGCATGCGGCATGTCCGAGCCAGAATTAACAAGACCACCGGCACCCGCGCTCCGATCGAGACTCACACGACAAACACCATTTCGTACAAGAGGACGCAACCGCGGGCAAGCGGACTCGCGATAAACGGATCCTGCTTGTATGCGGGAGATAGCGATTATAGCATTCTCGAAACAACGGGCAAAAGACGAGGTCTTGAGCGACGACACGGACACGGCAAGAACGGCAATGAATGAACCCGATCCAGACGAAGCATCAAATGCCCTGACGATGAAGTCACGCTAGCGACGCCGAGGAATGTGGGACCGAACGAACGGCACGAACTACGCCCGCTTCCCCACCACAACGGTTTCACTTCCAAAACAACCACGGCGACTGCGAGCCAAACGGCTCCCGCACCATACGCAACGCACGCGTCAATTCAAGCAACGTCCTCAACGCGCCGAACTATGCCATCCCTACACAGCGCAGCTCGCCACCGGACAAACCAGACGTCTACGCCCCCACATGCGTCAAACACGCGACAAGCTACACGAACACAATTGCCGACGGAAGCGGCGCAACCAACGCAACGCCGTAAACACTGTCAAGTTCAGGTCTGACGAAGTGAATCCCACGGCACACACACAATAAAATCAAGCAGATTTGAAATTCACGGAAACTCAACGAGACGAACGCCCTCTTAACGAAGTCTCTAGTATCTGGAACAACAAAAAACAAGCGCCAGCATCGAGCATCTCTGAACAAGCGGACAGTGATCTGGATACGAACGGACCTCAGTCTACGCGAACACTTCATTGTGCCTAGGGGCAGGCGCATTTCGGATTCAGACCACGATTAGGATACGTATCAGCGCGCCCGGAAACGAAAACGGATGACAAAAGCTACCACCCGAAGCCACGCAGAAAAACGCAGTTTACGGCCACGGCCGCACCGACAAGCCCCGAGCTCCCCTGAGCCCGGCCCAGCCCGGCCTGAGAACAAGACGAGACGCCAGGCGCAACGCGAGCATAGGTCGGCGTACTCACTCGTGAGTACACTCATTTGTACTCATTTGTACTCAAACTCACGAGTCAGTACAATGATGAGTGATCACACACCCAGAAAAAAACAGTGAGTACGATGAAGAGTGAGTACAGGGGTAAGTCCACTACTCGTGAGTACAGTACTCATGAGTACACTACTCATGAGTACGAGTACTCATGAGTACAGTATTCATGAGTATGGGTACTCATGAGTTTAGTACTAATGAGTATGAGTACTCATGAGTACACAGTACTCATGAGTACACAGTACTTATGAATACACAGTACTCATGAGTACCAGTACTCATGAGCACAGCACTCATGAGTACAATACTCATAAATACTGTGTACTCATGAGTACTGTGTATTCATGAGTATATGCACTCCTGAGTACAGTAGTGCAAAGAAGTTTTATCACGAGCTGGAGTCCGGACGCGCGTGTACGAGTCGCAAACATTTATCGGTGCCGCTGTGCAGCTTAACTGTCAAGGATGGTAAAATTAGACAACGAAAACTGCACCTCCCTCCTTTCCCGGTAATTGTTTGGCGCTCTAAGCGTTTTTCGGCGGTCGCTCGTAAAGGGGTCACGGTGAAGAGGGAAAAAGGAGGGGGTGAGGGCCCGGCGGGAAACGCGGCCGCAGTTGCTCTTCTCTGATGGGACTTGTTGACTGCCGCAGTTATTTTTGTTGACGCGGCCTGGGAACGCGTGGCGGCTTCATTGCGCTTGCTCCCTTCCAGTTGGTTTAGGGGAGAGGCGGTGAAGGCTGGTAACAATGCACGTACTAGTCGTACTGAAGTCCCTCTTTTGCGATGTTCAAAAGTTACCGTAGACGCATGTCACACTGTCTAGTCGTTTCGTGAGCCGAACCGCTCATTTCAACAGTCGCAGTTAATTTACGTAACTCGCGTCAAACCGACTGCGTGGTTTGTAACGTTCGCTGTGCGTATTCAAGCGACAGTTTGGCTGATGTACGTGCGCCCATATGGTTTTATTAGGTTCCCGTTTTGAAACATTTTGCTCAGGTTCGCTAGTAATATGGTCTCGTGTAGTGCCATTTACAAGTGAGCATATAGCCCCACCGTGCTCTACGGCGTGCAGGCGCGGCGGTGGAATTTGCCCCAGCAATGGAAATAAAATATCCGAGTACACCTAAGCACGTTTGTGAGTTGTGAATCGGACATCATAATATCCAGTTGAACGCGTGCGGCGCCTCGTTTTGCCTCGCATATTTTGTCGAAAAGCTCTGTCATCTTGCCGCTGGAGGAGCGTTTTGCTTTCGAATGGCTTTACTTTCGAGTGGCAACCCGATTCGCCGCTTCTCGTTTATGCCCCCGTGTAATGAGGGCGCTGACGATGATGGTGAATTTCGGGTGGTTGTTATTCCAATACCTTCACTACTGTTTACAGGGGGGGCGACCACCCCTCGCTAGCAACTATACCGCCGAGTTTAAGCTCGCACTGTGAAAGGCCTCGTGAAGGAATTGTTTTGAATTGATGAACGCCAACGCCAGACGCCGGGATTGTCGCTTAAGCTCGCATCTAGGAACATCTCGTAAAACATGTGGATTGCACATAACGACGTCACCGCACTTTTTGATCGATCGCTGTCAGCATCATCCGCGTTGCTCGAGATAAGAGCTGCAGATTTTCACTGTGCAACCAACCCACCAACACGGCAATACAGTGACGTCAGTGCAAGCTATCACGCCTCCGAAAAACGCGTCTACAAACTTTGTTCTCGAGTACACAAAGCACGGCAGAGCAGCTCTACGCTGCTGTAACGGCTGCCAAGTACCGGCAGCAACTGGGTGCCCTGCGGCCCTCGACTGCGACCGATACCCTCTCCACGCCCCCCCCCCCCTACCCCCCCGCCCCCCGAACACACACACACACTGTTGGGACTGGGCCATTCTAGCTCAGTCACCACTGTTCGATTCACTTCACTTTATTTCCTTAAACACCCCACAGGGGGGTGTTACATAAGGGGCGCGTTGTACAACATTGATACAAAAGCCACAGGTGCAGATGCATAGATGCATAGATACAGATGCATAGATATTGCGACGTTGCCCTGCTCAGTCCGCCATCGACGCGGCGCAGAGGAGAGCGATGAAGTTGTTGAGCCGACGGTGATTTTAAGCTGCATTCATATACAATATATACAAAGGTAGCAAGAGCGTTACATGGCTCGCACAAAGGCACTTCTCAACTCAGTGCCTCCGATGAAATGCCGCCGCACAGCCGCTGCTTCAGGGCTGGTTTTATACCCCCGGGGTTCTGCCGCAGCCGCGTGCAGTTCGAATCTTTCCAAACAGGACTATCACTGGCCGCAGTTTGAATCCGGCGAATGCAGGAGAAGTGATTGCGTCAGCCGAGCCACGAATGGGAAAGGGGAGGCGACTCAGCGGCGCCGTCTCCAGAGTCTACTCGTCGCTGCGTGTCTTTTGCGGGCCGGTCGTCCCAAGCATGATTTGGTGCGGCCGCCTCGATGGGAAAAGGAGAGTAGGCTCGGTGGCGCCGTGTGCCGCCAGTTGCGGTACGTCTGCCGCGGGCTGGCTGACCGAGGCGCGAATAGGGCCCACCGTCGGCGCGTCGCCAGGTGCAGCAAATTTGTGTCGGGTGCTCTGGTTAACCGCACACACACGCATAGCAAAATTAGTAAGATCAGACCCGTGTGGGTTTTGGCCTAGCTGTTAACGGAAATAGACACAACGACGCGTAGCGCCCGTCCTGTCCCTTTTTCGTGGCGGGACCTCCCTCTTTGGCTTTTCGCGCGCTAGCCGGTTTTTGTCTTTCTGTTTATCTCTTACTTTGCGGGCTGGCGGCGGTTGCGAGGGGTATGGTTGCGCAATGTTCGCAGAATTCGGAACAGCGGCGGCAGCGTCTCTTTCCAGATGGTTTTAAAGACGATAGTCTTTCTTTGGCCACTTGAGCGCGACAATGTTGGCCTGTCAGTCTGTCTGTCTGTGTCCGTCATAAAGATAATTCATTATTGCAACTTAATATGATGCCCCGCTGTACACATGGGAGCTACTGGGGTCGCTGTTAAGTAGCTTCATGTACATAATGCGCCCTCTCTACAACTGGCCAACTGCCCCGCGATTCAGCCCGCGATTCAAAACGCGAGTGCGTACGTCCCGTTTCGTTCTCTCCCGTGTACGTGCCTTCGCGCAGTGAGAAGCCCTACGACAATGCACCGTGTAAGACGTTTTCTTCTCGGGCTCCTCTGTCCTCATGTATATGTAATCTCAGTATTTCGAATTAGTTAAACATTTTATTTTTTTTCTGTTTAGCCTTTCATTCGAGCCACGACCTAGCTAAGATGTTGCAGTCGACAGGATCATGATTTAAGGCCACGGGAGGACGAACGGACGAACAACCTGGACGGACCGCACCACGACTACGAGAGTGCAGCACGCAGACATGGGGCACCGACGCACTCCACGCCAGCGGTGGTCGAAACAGTGCTGACTTCAACGGAACGCTACGTCCTATGCTCTACGAAGAAACCGCAGTTCGTGAGCGCACTACGATTACGAGGGCTACCCTGCTCTGGCCGTAAGGACGACATCATATTGCGTCTTCTAGAGGACAACGAAGAACGTCGCCATCTCTCCAAACGAATGAATGTGCCAACGCTAATTCAGGCTGCCTCCGACAACAAACGGCAGAAGACCCTGCAAGCGGCGCTGTTTGAGAGCAGAAGGCTGCGTGATGAACGAGAAAGTTTTCTGAGACAACTGGCGAGAGTCGGCCGCACGTTTTCCACGGTGCCTGGACTGCACGAGATCCAAGCACAGGCAAAACGCACGACGGCACGCACATGAACGAGACGACGCATGCAAAATTGTGATTGCGTGCTCACCGGACCTTTCCAGGTAATCGCCACGATTACGGAGACGCATCGAAGGTCAGTGCATTTCTGGCGAGATCACGAACACACGTTGCTCTGCTACATCGACCACGCGCAGGTCATTCCAGCAACGAGCAACGAGACGCGCAACGTACGCAGCGCGCACGAGCCAGAAGGCACCACGTTCCTGGCACCCGCTCTTCCGCTACAGACGTACACGAACGGAACGCTGAGAGCACGGAACGCAACGGAGCCGGTAAGTACATTTTCCGCACGTGCTGTCCCGGCGCGGGTCCACGCAACCAACGACATCGCATCCGGATTGGTGGATATGGCTACGACAAGCGAGCAAGACGCACGGCGCCCGAAATGCACCATACGTGGCGAACGACCCCACCCCAATTATAGGGGAGTTTCCTAGATAAAACGAGACGCACAGCGCACGAAACGCACCAGAAGTGACGAACGACATCCAACTTGAACCAGTGGAGCTGACCACGGAGAACGAAATGCACAACGCACGGAACGCCACCAAGCCGCAGCACACACGGAGGAAACTGCGGTTCGCGACATCCTCCGCTCCAACTGCAGGTGCTATCCGGACTTGGCCAGCGAATGTTACAACCGCAGAAATCCCCTGGCCACAAGCAAGAAAAGACCCAGCGCACGCGGTTCACCCCTACCGGAAAGTACGAGCTCTCCGACACCCGCTGCTCCCGCCCGAGTCCAGCGGACGAACGACATGACACTCGTGCAAGTAGGTCCGTCAACGAGCAACGACACGGCCAGCGCATGCGGCATGTCCGAGCCAGAATTAACAAGATCACCGGCACCCGCGCTCCGATCGAGACTCACACGACAAACACCATTTCGTACAAGAGGACGCAACCGCGAGCAAGCGGACTCGCCATAAACGGATCCTGCTTGTATGGGAGAGATAGCGATAGCATTCTCGAAACAACGCGCAAAAGACGAGGTCTTGAGCGACGACACGGACACGGCAATAACGGCAACGAATGAACCCGATCCAGACGAAGCATCGAATGCCCTGAGGATGAAGTCACGCTTGCGACGCCGAGGAATGTGGGACCGAACGGACGGCACGAACTACGCCCGCTTCCCCACCACAACGGTTTCACTTCCGAAACAACCACGGCGACTGCGAGAACGGAGCCGCAACGACTTTGACCGATCAGCCATGCCACCCTACAAAAATGCCCCGCTACGGCACACTAAACGAAAAGCCAAACGGCTCCCACACCATACGCAACGCACGCGTCAATCAAGCAACGTCCTCAACGCGCCGAACTATGCCATCCCTACACAGCGCAGCTCGCCACCGGACAAACCAGACGTCTACGCCCCCACATGCATCAAGCACGCGACGAGCTACACGAACACAATCGCCGACGGAAGCGGCGCAACCAACGCAACGCCGTAAACACTATCAAGTTGAGGTCTGACGAAGTGAATCCCACGGCACACACACAATAAAATCAAGCAGATTTGAAATTCACCGAAACTCAACGAGACGAACACCCTCTTAACGAAGTTTCTAGTATCTGGAACAACGAAAAACAAACGCCAGCATCGAGCATCTCTGAACAAGCGGACAGTGATCTGGATACGAACGGACCTCAGCCTACGCGAACGCTTCATTGTGCATGGGGGCAGGCGCATTTCAGATTCAGAGCACGATTAGGATACGTATCAGCGCGCCCGGAAACGAAAACGGACGACAAAAGCTGCCACCCAAAGACACGCAGAAAAACGCAGTTTACGGCCACGGCCGCACCGACAAGCCCCGAGCTCCCCTGAGCCCGACCCGGCCTGAGAACAAGACTAGACTCCAGGCGCAACGCGAGTGCTTACGTTCCGTTTCGCTTTCTCACATGCACAGTGTACTTGCCTTCGCACAATGTGTCGCCCAACGACAGTGCACCGCGTCAGACGTTTTCTTCCTCTGTCCTGATTTATATGTAACCCGTGTTTTTCTAATCAATTAAACAATTTATTTTTTATACTTAGTCTTTCATTGGAGCTACGACCTAGCTAACAGTGCAGATAAGTTGATTATTCGTGAGTAATACAAATTGAGTACTCATGAGTACTGATTGAGTACTCATGAGTAGTACTCATGAGTGCAGAATGGGTAGTACTTGTGAGTGCAGAATGAGTAGTACTCGCGAGTGCAGAATGAGTAGTACTCATGAGTAGTACTCATTGAGTACTCATGAGTGCAGATTGAGTACTCATGAGTACAGAGTGAGTACTCAAGAGTACAGCTTCAGTACTCATGAGTACAGATTGAGTACGAATACTCGTGAGGACAAAGGAGTTTGAGTACAAGTGAGTACGATTACAAATGAGTATTTGATGACTGAGTACGAGTGATTTTCTGAACAGACGAACTTTTTGAGTCTGAGTTTGATTGAGTACAGCGTAAATAAAAGAAATGTGATTGAGTTTGAGTGAGTTCTTTCTGTTTTGCCGACCTATGAACGCGAGTGCTTACGTTCCGTTTCGCTTTCTCACAAGTACAGTGTACTTGCCTTCGCACAGTAAGTCGCCCAACGACAGTGCACCGCGTCAGACGTTTTCTTCCTCTGTCCTGATTTACATGTAACCTGTGTTTTTCTAATCAATTAAACAATTTATTTTTTCTACTTAGTCTTTCATTCGAGCTACGACCTAGTTAACAGTGCAGATAAGTTGATTATTCATGACTAATACAAATTGAGTACTCATGAGTGCAGAATGAGTATTACTCATGAGTGCAGAATGAGTAGTACTCATGAGTTCAGAATGAGTAGTACTCGTGAGTGCAGAATGAGTAGTACTCGCGAGTGCAAAATGAGTAGTACTCATGAGTAGTACTCATGACCAGTAGTACGCATTGAGTACTCATGAGTACAGATTGAGTACTCATGAGTACAGAGTGAGTACTCATGAGTACAGATTCAGTACTCATGAGTACAGATTGAGTACGAATACTCGTGAGGACAAATGAGTTTGAGTACAAGTGAGTACGATTACAAATGAGTATTTGATGAGTGAGTACGAGTGATTTTGTGAACAGACGAACTTTTTGAGTCTGAGTTTGATTGAGTACAGCGTAAATAAAAAAAATGTGATTGAGTTTGAGTGAGTTCTTTCTGTTTTGCCGACCTATGTACATAGGTCGTGGCTCGAATGAGACTATATAAAAAAAAAGAAGATGTTTAATTGATCAGAAAAACTGATGTTACATATAGATCAGGACAGAGTATTCTGGGAAGAGAACCTCTGACGCGGTGCACCGTCGTAGGGCGACTCACTATGCGGAGGCACTTACACGTGAGAGACCGAAACTTAACGTAAGCACGCGTCTGGCGTCTCCTCGTATTCTCAGGAATAAAACATCGAAGCCTGGGACACGTCGGGCTCACAGGGAGCTCGGGGATTCGGGGTGTGACCGTGGCCGTAAATTGCGGTTTTATGCGTGTCTTCGGGTGGCAGCTTTTGTAGCGTAAGCTACACTGGCCGAGGTTGAGCAGTTTCGCGTGGGCTGTGAAGGGCCGTTCTGCGCAAGCGCGAGGAGCATTGGATTGGTTTGGATCGGATCGAATTAGATTGTCTTGTATTGGCTTGGATTGAATTGGATTGGATTGGACTGGATTTTGATTGGATTTGGTTTGGATTAAATTAGATTGTGTTGAATTTAATTTCAATCCAATTGGAGTACGGGTGTGCAGAGAATTGATTCTGCACATTCGCCGGTCTGCACATTCCGAGAGGAGTGACGTCATAGCCGCGGCAGACGCACTGGCGCCGGCGAGTGCCTAGCTGTACGCCTCCGTTGCGCAGTAGCCAAGTCTGACGCTGCGCCGGAGTCGCTTGACAGCCGTTTCGCGTGGCTCCTGGAGAGCCATGCTGCGGGAGGAGCCCTGCGCGAGGAGCAGTGAATGGACTGGACTGGATTGGATTGGATTAAATTGGGTTGGTTTGTAAATCGTTTTAGCAACAGTAAGCATGATAATCAGCTAATCCTAGACAACCAGGAAACCTAAGAATAACCAGCTGAACCTTAGCTCACGCTACGTATATCCTGGCATAGCCGAGCTACGCCACTGCTAATTTTGTCGTCCGTTTTCGTTTCCAGGCGCGCTGATATTCTCCTAACCGTGCTTGGAATCCGAACTGGGCCTGCCCCCCGGCAAAATTTAGAGTTCCCGTAGATTGACGTCCATTCGCATCCAGATCACTGTCCGCTTATTCACAGATGCTTGATGCTGGCGTTTGTTTTTTGTTCTTCCGGATACTAGAAACTTCGTTAAGAGGGCGTTCGTCTTGGTGAGGTTCGACGAATTTCAAATCTGCTTGATTTTATTGTGTGTGTGCCGTGGGATTCACTTCGCCGGACCTGAACTTGGCAGCGTTTACGGCGTTGTGTTAGTGACGCCGCTTCCGTCGGCGATTGTGTTCGTGTAGCTCGTTGCGTGCATGATGCATGTGGGAGCATAGACGTCCGTTTTGTCCAGTGACGAGCTGCGGTGTGCAGGGATGGCATAGTTCGGCGCGTTGATGACGTTGCTTCAATTGAGGTTGCGTTGCGTATGGTGTGGGACCCCTTTAGATTTTCATTTAGCACGCTCTGGCGTGGCGCTGTAGTCGGGTGGCGTGGCTGATCGGCCACAGTCGTCGCGGCTCAGTGCTCAATAAAAACCAATAAAAACCGCAATGAAGGCCTTTGTAGCGTGTGGGATCGGTAGAGACTTCCACCTTTTTGTGGAGTAAGACACACTTTGTGTCATTCTGTTTCAGTGTAGCTGCATGACTACTGTATGGATTGGCTAAGGAAGAGCAGAACTGATACTGCGCTCATCGATGGATATACCAACCTCTTTGGCGCATTTTGTTTTCTTTGCAATAATGACCATAAAGTAGATTCAGGAATAACTCTTTCGCAAAGCATTCGATAAAAGATACCTTTTTGTGGAAGGCCTCTTCAGCTCAGCAACCCATTGGTTTGAATGGAATGTGTGGTCCTTTTCCCAGCTAGAGCTGGGGGTCGAGTTTTGAGCAGGTCAGTTGACTCACCTGCTGCCTACAGAAGGAGAAGATGAGTTTGGGTGCTTTTTGGCATTGCCGTGCCATGAGGCTGTGCAAACCTTAGAGCGGCGCTTGCATACGGCTGAACTAGATACTGTGTCCACTGAAGCCAGTACTGATGTGTACGGGAGGATACTGGGATGTAGGCAGCGCAAGGTTGTGCCGTCTTCTTTTCGCCACTTGGCGTGTGCGAATAGTAAGGCGTTCTAGGCTCTAATGACTCATGATCTTCTTTGCACGTGCACGCCTTCTTGTGTGATTATTTTAAAACATTATTGTTTGTGAAAACATGACGTATTGCATAAAAAGACCTGAATAAACCGATACATATACAGTTCTCAAGGAAGTCGAGCCGGCGATATGCTGTGGACCGCCCATCCACGAGGTGGAATTTGGTGGATGGCCCGTGCGCGGGGAGCAGGGGGTGGGGTGTAGAAGTAATTTTTGCAAGCAATATGCCTTGGAGCGAATAATAATAGGCCTAACGCTTTGGGACAGGAAACGAGCAACCTGGATTGGGAAGCAAACTGGAGTAAAAGATATTGTTCAAATTAAAATTGACTTGAGCTGGCCATGTATTACGACGCACCGACAACAGGTGGACCACGAAGGCAGCCAAATGGACGCCGAGAGACGGTACTAGAAGGGGAAGGCCATGAACTTCATAGAGAAACGAAATAAAAAACTTCAGAGGCAAGGGATGGACTGGGGCAGCACTGGACCGAAGAGGGTGGGAGAGGATGGGAGAGGCCCTCTGCTTTGTAAGTTAGATGGCGCAGCCCTTTTTCAGAAGAGGTGCACAGTTTCAAATTTTCTGACAACAGTGTAGGCACTGCCTCGATTTTCATTGAGTTCAGATTAAATTCTAAACAAGCTTTTGTTGTTGTCGATGATGATGTTGATGATGATTATGATAGTGGTGGCGGTGGTGGTGCTCGTGGTGGCGGCTGCACCTCAACAGCTTCACTGTAGGTGGTTACCTTGACATAAGTGGGGCAGAAATAGCATGCTGATGTGCATGGCCATATAAATAAGGCGGCCGCGTCCTCGTCATAGCAGAAGCTAGAGTAGTCCCCGCGCTAGACGCGAGAGCAAAACCTCATTTTGTCGGGACAATTCTCAAGAGAGGTGCCAGGTTTCTGCCGCGCGGCTTTTGCCGATCCCCACAACAACGAATCCACCCGGGAAAACTGAAACATTCGTCTTTGCGGGAATATCGTTGCCTACGCTGTTGAAAATTCTGTTGCCTCAGAAACCTCCGCTTTTGATTCAGAGCAAACGTGCCGGTTGCCGAACGCACAACCAGGGCCGCTTGGCGAAAAGGAGCTCCAGCCAGCCGAATCGCGTGCCGGCAGCGGGCGTGCGCGTGACAGCGGAGTTGTCAGTTACCGCCACAATTTCTGAGGGGGCACCACACATCGGTGACGGCTGCCCCGGCTCCCGCTTCGGAGCGCCTTCGGAGTAGCGGCGATTATCGCCCATGAAAACGGTTTTTAATAGCGTCCTATCCCACGTATATGAAAACTAATACCACTACAAGTGGCCGCGAAGATGTCTCTGCTATCTCTAAAAATTTTATATCATGGAATGCAGTCAGGAATTAGTAATCGTGGTTAACGATGGGTGTGATGACGCCGCCGCTTCAGCAGACGTTCATCAGCCACACGGCGATTGGGAAAACCGCGATGGAAGCTTGTTGCAGTACGAATTTGGCTGGAGCATTCTGTTGGATTTATAGATTTAGCATGAAACTGCATAACTACTGGCATTCATTACCCTAACGCATGCGAAGCTACCTTCAAGCGCAATTAAACTGACCAACGTAGATTCAGCTGCCGACGAGCTCAAGCTGTCACGCTGTGCGGCTATGGCTCACAAATCCGAAAATGATGTATCAACAATCGCATTTAAAAAAAGCCTTAACAAGTGGTAGAAGCTTTACGACATAGCTGATTGGAAAACCAGGCTCTGTATTTTGTTTCAAGCGACCACGAGACGCTTGCTTGGTTCGAGGTTGACTTTTTCACGTAAACTGAAGACATGAAACACAAAAACTAGGGCTCGGACGGAGTCCCCCACCGAGATGACGCACGAAACAATCGCCATCATAGCGTTGACAGTCGCTGGCGTAAACGTAGTGTTTTTTTTCTTAAAGTCGGGCAAGTACCAAATCGCCACAAAGTTTATTGCTCACAAACACAGTTACCAAGTTGACAAACACACTTTACAGATGCGCAATAAGACAAAGAGAATTTCTGGCTACGCAAAGAAATTGATTTGAAAATTTTGAGATTATAGTACCTGTTAAGGAGACTTTCAACCACGATTCCTTGGAGTTGGCCTTCAGCTGCTTCCGGTATTTAATGGCGGAAACTTGAGTAATAAAATTACACCATCTTCCCGTAGGGGAACCATGAGTAGTATGCGAAGCAGCCATGGGGTTGATTCAAGTGCCCATTAGTTTTCAGTTCGTCGTTTCCGTTAGGTTGAGGTACGTAGCTACCGTTATATTTACCGTTTGGTTTCCATGGTAACTACCACAGTTTTCACTTACCGGAACTATGAAATGGGAAATTGCGTTGATCCCATGGCCGCTTCGCATACTACTCAGGGTTTCCTTACGGGAAGATGGTGTAATTTTATTGCAGGGGGGAGGGGGGGGGGGTTGTTAGAGTGGAGAGGCTTAAAAGAGAGAGAGACAGAGAGATGTACGTGGTATGAGTTTGTCTTTATTTAAGCATTGCAATATTTATGTTCAACGTAGGTGACATCGAGCTGTGCTTGGCGTTCCGCTTTGATTATGACCGCCTTACGGTCTGTGAAATGTAAAGTCAAGGGCTGTTGTAGTGGATGAACCCTAAAGTTGCTGCATATGAGGTCGATGCACGTTCCCCGAATGGTTGTGGGCTGCATGTAATCACGGCACGGCGAGACTCGCCGACGCACGCTGTTGCCGACGACGATGAAACGTCGAAGGCCGGTGAAGCGTGCTCGTATCGTGCCGGCCCAGGAAGACACCGGCAACACTGTCACTCCAGGAGCCAATAAAGGGTAAGACACCATCGGGCGTTCAGCAAGCCGAGCATGCGCAGTGGAGGTGTGGACGGCGCAACAACAACAACAAGGGAGGGACATAGCCCCGACCATGAGATGCTTCGCATCTAATAACCCCACAGCAGCAATCGTGCAAGGTGCGAGGTTGCTCCGGGTCAAAAACATTGAATTTAAGCTAGGCGTGCAGTGCCTTCGGCAAACCTGGCTGTGCGATTGACCACGTGTTCGCCAGGGGGATTGATGCGTCGCTGAACGTCAATAAATACGTCTGTTATTGGTTGAAACCCTCGCTACTGCTTCGCTTTCCGTCGACTCCCATCTAAGCGTGTGATCCGCAGTTTCATATTTGAGCATATCACTGTGATCGATGATGAACAAATTGATTGATTGATTGATTGATTGATTGATTGATTGATTGATTGATTGATTGATTGATTGATTGATTGATTGATTGATTGATTGATTGATTGATTGATTGATTGATTGATTGATTGATTGGGCTGAATGCGCTGACGCTACACAGGCGATGAGCCGCGCTGTAGTGGAGGGCTCCGGATTAATCTTGACCACCTGGGTATTTTTAAGCTGCGCCGAAATCTCGAACACACCGATGTTTTCGCTTTCAGCCTCCATCAGAAAAGTGGCTTCCGCGGCCGGGATTAGAAACCACGTCCTTGCGCTCAGCTGCACACCACCTTA
This sequence comes from Haemaphysalis longicornis, assembly GCF_048455015.1. Classification (NCBI taxonomy): domain Eukaryota; kingdom Metazoa; phylum Arthropoda; class Arachnida; order Ixodida; family Ixodidae; genus Haemaphysalis; species Haemaphysalis longicornis. Next base: position 151,430,223 of record NW_027526361.1, read on the forward strand.
GCCACTGAGCCACCACGGTGGGTTAGCAACAAATATCAGGTTGAGAAACATACTTTTCTATCAGATTTTGTTAATGACGTGAACTAAATGCACGGTGCGGTTGAAAGTAAACACCTACTGGCGGGGTGTGTCAGTTCCTGTGCCCTACACGAAAACGGATTAGGCTAGCCGCATTCGCTACCTCTCCGGCTGTGCAAAGTGGTACGCACATTTGTGGACAACTTTTTTCAATCCCCGAATATCCAGTTCGAAGGGAAAAGTTGCGGGCTCTTTTCTGGCGTCATTTTGGCGGCCTCGCAGTGTTCCGACAGCAGGAACCTACACCCCAGTCATGAAATACATGAGGTATGCGTAAAAAAGCTACAAAGGTGCAAATCTAGCTGCTTTCAGACTGGACTGGTGATGTCAACAGCTCTCCGGTTAACACACTGAAGATATCGTAAAAGCCTCCTTACGTCTCTACCCACAAACCAGCTCTTCTATTGAATAAAGGTTTTCATCCTGGTCCCACTTTTTTCTCATTCTCTTTCCATTTCTACTCCGTCTCCTCCTCTTTCCTGCCAATGTTTCTGATTGTAAGACCCAACTGGTGAACCGTCTGGGGAAAAGATTTATAGCTGAACGTACTAACGAAGAACGTTTATTGGTAGATCATAATAATTATACCTGTGCTACACGGCCACTTTCATTCGACCGTTATTTACATAATCACAAGTCCGCCCGTTATAATACAATGCCCCACGCAATATCCAATCCGTTCGAAGTCTTCCAGGCTGCATTGGAAGAAGCAATACTGTATCTAATTTTTTTAGCAACGGGATCTATTTGAATGGTGCCTAAATTTACCCGTAATATGTGGCATCAATTTAACTTCAATAAATTTCTTGCGTAATACTTTCGGGTAGTAAACCAGAGATATCACAAAGAAAGAATCAATGGATCGTTAGACAAATTTTAAAAAACGCGAATAGATGAAGACGTGCAATAATCCAGTCACAGTTGTAACACGCGCCGCAAAAAGTGGCAATACGTACCAGCACCCAACATTTTTTTTAATTTTTGCATCCCGCAAATAACCAACAGGCTGTGGTCCTCCCCATTCATTTTCTGATAATCACGCAGTTTCTGAAATATCATCAAAAAGCGGTTAGTGGGGGCTGTCATAAACATAACACCATCACGCGTCTGAAATCACACGTATAGTCCTTTCAAAAATGTTAACCAGAACCGCCAAGTTCAGGATGATTCCAATGTAGCGCTAAGCGAATAATAAATGCAGCGCGGCGTCTACTTTAAAAATGCCGATTATTCTGCGACGGTCAGGAACCATCGCATGATTTTAAAAATTACGCTGTTATCAAGGGCGTCCCTTCGCCTACGGGGGTACCTCAGAGCGCATCGAAGCAGCTTCCGCCGCTGGCAGCCGCCAAAGTTCTTTACCCGGTGATCAGCGCCACGGCCGACTCTGTGGCGAAAAGAGAAAATAACGCCGTCACCGGCGGAGAGGCGTATTCAGCAGGCCGAATCTACATTACATAGAGCGGCCGTACGTATGCGCGCTGTTCAGCCATCAGGGGCGGTATTCTCGTAACTGTCCCTTTTGAAAACGTCCCTTTTGCGTCCCTTTCGTCGTGACGTACTTCCGGTTAAGCAGTGGGCCTTTGATTCAAATACCGTAATTGTTCTTGCAAACGCATTTTAATGAACTAAAACCATATCAGGGTATATTTTATGTGTTTATTTGAACGTATTCTGAAAAACTAAATGCGATGAATTTTTTTTATTACGACATCGAAAATTTTCATCGAAAGGGCAGGAACATCCAAAAATGGCCGCTGCAGGCTGCAGTCAGCTGTTTCCTTGTGACAGTGGAGTGTAAACAATGCTGCGGCTGCTCAGTTTTTCGCGGTTGGACTCCGTTTTGAGGTCGGTGACAATGCCCGTGCTTCAATATAACCATCCAGTTAGGTATTTTGGCATCGACGCATTTGTGGCATGCCGACGCGGGCTTTTCCAAGGACCTGGAATGGTGCTTTACGTCGTTGACATTTTTGTGGTGCTCTACGAGTGAAAAATGTGTAAAAGGGGGGATTTTTGTTTCTTTACGACGGACCTGTTCCGCGAGAAGTCTACAAACATTAGGCTGGTATGTGTATGCTTAAAATACCCATAAAAAGTTATAAATGTCATGTGGAGTGCTTGTGTAATTTTGGTCGTCTGTTCGACAGCTATCAAGCTCGCACGCGATCGTTTATTACATTGCACCTACTCACCGTTAGCTAGCTCGCAGACGATCCTTTATTTTACTTTGTGGTGGCGGCGTATGATGCACAGCCTCGCGGAGGGCTGCGACAGCGACACCGTTTCTTCGCTACCGGCCACTGACTGAACGTTAATACAAATACTCGTTCTAAGCGTAAGTGGAAAGAATATTTTATCAACTTCCCATTGACTGTGTCCTAAATTGCCGACACTCGTACATTTATAATATGCCGACGTGTATATACTGTTCATTTGCTCATTTTTGTCGGACATGGGTTTGTATGTATCCACCGTTTTATTTTCGATTGTATTCTTGTTCTTGCATACCCGCTGTTGGGCGCTTCGACGCACGAACTGGCGCGGCCTCTGGGGCGAGCAGCGCGGAAATGGGAAGCACGTGTTGCGCGGCACTTTCGAACGTCGCGCATTCCGACAAAGGCCGCGCCTGCTCGCACCGGATGTCCTAACCGCCACCACATGGGATGGCCACCGACTAAGACGACTGGCTTTTCCTTCTTCCCCGGCCCTGAGCGGCAAGAGGAATGGAAGATGAGACGAAGAGACGCGGTCCCGGCGCAGGAGAGCTCGGGCCATCGTCTTCGGTCTCCGCGCGAGTACTGTTTTTTAGTCCCCCGCCGGGCTGTAAATAAATGCACAGTTTTGATCGGAGGCTGAGTTTGTCTTGTTGGAGATACCCGGAGTGAGATCCTCAGCGCTACTGCCGCTTGGAGGAGAAGCCCCGGGGAAAAGAACATCACGAAGATAACTGGCGCAGTCGACAGGATCTTCAACAGCGACGACTCAGCCAGCCGGCTGGCGAGCCCCTCGACGGACGGAGCGCGCGGAGAATCGCGGTCTGCTGAACGAGATCGGCGGGAGCAGCGAGTTCGCCAGCCAGGTAGAGAAGCGGCTCGACCGGCGTTTAGCGGACTCCTCGACGGTGAGTGGGGCAATCTCTGCGGCCTGCCAAGCGGCAGAAACGCAGATTGACCAGCGATCAGCGGATGCAGCAGCAGCCTGGTGAACGGGAACGGCGGGAGCAGTGAGCGAGCTGGCCACGCCAGAAGGCGGTGACTTCTACTGCCGCGTGCGGACGCCTCTGCGGAAGTAGCCGGATCACCCCTCCAGCCCCGAGAACGAGAACGAGGCCGGCGCCACGTGGATATGGATCGCCCCCTCGATGGATCGCCCCCTCGACGGATCCAGCCCATCAGCACATGCACCGAACTGTGCAGGTCAGTGTCTCACTTGATCCTGGATGTGTGGCTCACCATAACACGTAGGGGGTGCTTCATTGGCAGCCCTGAGATAATGGGGGGCGGTTAGGCAGGCATGGTGAGATGGAGTTAATGTGTGAGGGCTGACGAGACCGCGAGCGTCAGGATTAGGCCAGCCATGTCGTTCGCTGAGCAGAAGGCGCTATTGCTGGCGAAGTTGAGAATAGCTGCGAATAGTTGAGTTAGCGGCGGAACGTTCCAGGAGTGAACGTTTTATGAGAGCTAACAATGTTTCTGCCTCACCGATTGCTCAACGACAAATGTTCAGCACTGAGGGACACAGTGAACTGGGGTGCGCCGGTACGCCGAAAGATGTGAGGGGTGGAACCCATTCATCGTGTGTGCGTGAGCGTCCTGTTTCGCGGGATTTGGCACGATAAGAGTCACGTAGGAAAGGCGAAGATAGGATAGTGGTGCACGTTCTTTCGTGGGCGTTGAGATTTCCTGCAACCGGGGAGCAGGATAGTGAAGCATCCCTCGTTGAGAATTTCACCGAAATGAAGATGGAGGTGAAGGAAGGTGTTACGCGCGAGCTTGCGTTGGTAAATGACAGGCAGTCAAAGGTGAATGAGAGGGTGCGCATGCCCGTGATGAAGCTGATGGCAAGAGAGAAAGGGTCCGCTGCGTCGCATGTTAGTGCTCATGTTGCCGATGAGCCCCTCGCTACGCCTTGCGTCACACAACGGTGTGTGGTAGACAACGGCGCTTCGTGCGTGAACAGTTGTTCGGTAGCGGCCGAACACAAGGGTTCCCAAGAGTGTGAGCCCGTCGTCGCAGCGTGCGGAGACGCAGAACATTCCGGGAGCATGGCCGATCGGCCAAGAGCTTTGCAGGATGCAGCAACCCGGGAATCGCGTGAGGATGCAGTTGGTGTCACGCACACTGCATCTTGTGTTTCTCGAGATACCCAGATGTCATGTCGCGAAAATGTGATTGCCATGGGAAACTCGAGCGAATTGACAGAGGAAGGTGTAAATAAGGGTACGGCTGCTTATATAATGCAGCCGCAGGCAGTTGCAGGAGGACTGCAGGCATAGCTGAAGAGGCAGCCAAGGTCAGCGTTAATGTGGCCACGAAGCAGCCCTCTGCTGCTTACGCTGACCAACGGTTCGTAGCGGAGAACGGCGTTCCGAGCTCGGAAGCGGCCGAACCCGAAAGTTCGCACAGAAAGAGGCGAAAGTGTCAGTCAGCTTCACCTCAGTGCAGCGTGGCTGCAACGCATGCTGACGAGCCAGCAGTGGTCCCTTCCCGAGCGAGGAAGCGAGGAAGAGAGGGGCCCCTAATACTGTTGTGCGACGAGGTGCGCCGCATGGCAAGGGTGTTTTCGGACGATGACGGCCGGTGCGTACCGCCTTCTAAAGGCCGCTCGCTCTGAATGAGCTATCCATACTTTGTCATGGTGATCTGCAGCCAGGGTCAAGGGGCACTGGCCGCGCTATTGTTGTGTCGTCAACTGAAGGAACGATGGTGCACGTGTCAAAAGTGTGTGTGATGTGCGTGTGTTGGTGTGAAACATTCCTGAAGTTATGTTTCACAGTGGTGGTTGAGGTGTCGGGCGCTTCGACGCACGAACTGGCGCGGGCTCTGGGGCGAGCAGCGCGGAAATGGGAAGCACGTGTTGCGCGGCGCTTTCGAACGTCGCGCATTCCGACAAAGGCCGCGCCTGCTCGCAACGGATGTCCTAACCGCCACCACATGGGATGGCCACCGACTAAGACGACTGGCTTTTCCTTTTTCCCCGGCCCTGAGCGGCAAGAAAAATGGAAGATGAGACGAAGAGACGCGGTCCCGGCGCAGGAGAGCTCGGGCCGTCGTCTTCGGTCTCCGCGCGAGTACTGTTTTTTAGTCCGCCGCCGGGCTGTAAATAAATGTACAGTTTTGATCGGAGGCTGAGTTTCTCGGTTGGAGATACCCGGGCTGAGATCCTCAGCGCTACTGCCGCTTGGAGGAGAAGCCCCGGGGAAAAGAACATCACGAAGATAACTCCCGCACATCAAGTTTGTGTTTTAGGACAAACCAAAATGTATCATGTTATGGATCTGTGTTAAGTGTATGTTATGAAAGTGTATGATGAGTTTTCCTCTCGTTGTATCCGATGACAATTGTGGGGCAGAAACCCCGTCAAGCTACTTTTTGTGGCTTTTTGTTTCTGTCCTGGCATTGTTTTTATGAATGTAAAAATAATGCTGAATAAACTGAATTGAAAGCCACTGTTAGCGAAGAAACGAAGGGCGCATAACACTTGCTCCTCGACGCTGAGCCCGCGCGTCCGCCTACCAAGTCTTCCCGGAGCTCGTCGCACAGCCACCGCACGGTTCCCTTTGAGGCGGAAATGCTGCCGAAATGCTTCTCGGGGCATATCAAACGCGTCTACATTGCTTCTCGACCGCTTGTTCTGCCGGCGAGCAACCAACAAGGCGATAATGGGCGCATTCATGACTGCTTCCAAAAACCGTCTGTTTAAATTCAAATCGCCTGTTCGAAGAAGCAGCGGTCAAACGCAGTAGGTCCGCGCGCTGGCGTTACGTCACATCCGGTTGTTTGTTTTTAGCCAATCAGGGCTCGCTCAAAAGAAAGACTTTTGAAAAGGACACTTTTGAAAGAGACACAAAAGAAAAAACACGAGAATCCGGCAGAGTAGTAGCCGGCTAGAGCAGTCCAAGCCAAAGACGTCCCGCGAGTCACCATGTGCCGCTTCTAGCGGCCATAGAGTTTCATACCAATTTACTATACTAGAGGGAAATCTGCTGTGTAGGGGAGTCGCGCTTCGGCGAGCGCTCCGTCATGTACCGGGCGCGTATTCCCAAACCATATCCCGTAGGGGCCCAGGCCGACCACACCCCCTAAGCAGGGGCGCAGCCAAAGAGGTTAAAAAAATTGCAATTTTTTAACCTCCTTGGACGCAGCACCGTGAGGTCTCTACCTATATGTGCGCGACTTCATGCGAGGTGGATTTTTTCCCCCTCCCCTCGTTTCGACTGCTTGGCATGCGGCCGATGGTTTCGCTCCGTGGGCGGGGCTGGCCTGCGGCGCTGAGGAAGCTGACGCACATGTGGTAGAAGCTAACCTTTTGTACCTGAGCCCCTGATCTCTCCGCGCTCTTCTTGCGCACCTGCAAGTTAACGCTGACCTCCGATCGTGTTCCTAGATAAGCGCTCGACTCGGTGCTCGAAGTGCGCGCGCGCGGATGGACGCTTTCACGCGCATGTGGCAATTATACACGGTTCGGAAAGCAAACACCCTCATTGAAAGCTCATTCTACAGCACACAGAAGGGTATACAATTGAGTTGGGTGCTCTTTCACTATATACACACCTCAAAACACGATTCGGTGCTGCAGGTAAGGATTACAAGAAAGGCAGGCAATTAACCATGACTACATTTACAAGCTGTCTTACTCTTGCGAAATATTACAGCTGCATGAGCTGCTACATTTTGGCACTTTCATAAGCACTATTACATCGAATTTCGTTAACATTAACTTCATTGCATTATTCTTTATCAGGAACAGTGCCACTAAGGAAAACATTGACATTTTGTTAACAGCAATGGAAGGTGTGAATCGTTCTTGCAAGGGTGATACATTGATAAGAAAGACACCAGCTCAAACGTACACGTTTTACACTCGGTCATGAATTCTGCATAATTTGCACTGCTGGTCATAACAATTTAGGGAAACAATATCGAAAATATATACCAACCAAGGGCTAAGTAATAGTTGGATTGTACAGCAACTGAAGTAATCGAGGAGTTTGACATATGTGTTCTGTACAGGGCTATTGACCACAGTCTCTTCACTGAAGCCACCAGGCCGAGTTTGATATCAGTAATCATGCGTGCTACCACTCACGCTGTTGCCAATGTCGATTAGTTATTTTTAACAATTTGTGCTTCATGCACACAGAGATTTTGGTGCATAAGATACGTTATTTATAAATAGACAGCTCCAGCAGGATCCGAATGGCGCTGATGCCCCAACCCCCCCCCCCCCCCCCTGTAATCAGGAAGGCACACCAAATCGTTAACACTTAATTTGGCTGTGTCCATTATTCGACCGTAATCGCCCCCAGCTTTTAACTCTAGCTCCCGCCCCTTCGACTGAACAGGAACATGTTAGTCGGGTCCGTGACGATCCCACCGCACTAGAAGCAATTACCGAGTACGCCCTTGAAAACAGACCCTACAAATTGGTGTAGCAGCCTGGCCGACTTCCCCGTTCGGTATACAATGTGAACTGTCTGCAGCGTGCACTGTTTTCAGTGTGAACCGCATTGTCCACAGTGTGAACTGTACATTTAAGTGTGAACTGTGCGTTTTGCTGCCACTGACTGACTTTAATGTGTTCATTTTGCGATTAGGACCCCAAGACTGCAACTGTGTTCATTGTGCGAGTTGTGGCCTTCCCCTTTTCTCCTCATTCTTGCTCCCCAAGGGCCCCATGGCCTCTCATTTAATGCAGCGTTACACTCACTCAGATACGTATATTCTTTTCGCTGGGACCAATGAGTAGTTGCCCGTGAGCTTGAAGCCACGGTAGTCGCAGCAGAGATAAAACTAAGTAAAAAAGTTATCTCCTTGGTGCACTATTTTTGCGATAGTGATCTCGGAGTCCAAATAGCCGCAAAAAATTGTCACTTTTAGAGATCCACTGATGCGTATAGATGAGCAGTTTGTGTCTGTTTCCTGCGACGCATTTTTAGCTACCACATATATATATTTCTGTAGTGTCTGGCCTTTTAATTCGCCAGCATTGTGTCACAGCTCGTGCCTCAACTGTAAGACACACACGCAAAAAAGTATACAAATGTATAAACAAGAAATAGCAGGAATAAAAATATAAATAGTACAACACAAGTTGCCCGCGGAGCGAAACCATCGGCCGCCCGCAAAGCAGCCGAAACGAGGGGAGGGGGAAAAAAGAAAAAATCTACCTTGCATGAAGTCGCGCACATATAGGTAGAGACGTCACGGTGCTGCGTCCAAGGAGGTTAAAAAATTGCAATTTTTTAACCTCATTGGCTGCGCCCCTGCTTAGGGGGTGTAGTCGGCCTGGGCCCCTACGGGATATGGTTTGGGAATACGCGTACCGGGAGGCACTATAGTGCCTAGAATATACTGACCTAGGTACTATACAGGCACTATTCTAGGCACTATACAGGCACGTTCCACTTGTGCTTGGCATGGCTCATGAACAGGCTGAAAAGTTGATTCTGGCTGCAAAAAAGCAACAATATTAGTGCAGAAGGTTCATCAAATTTGTTTTGTTATTGTAAAATTGAATCTCCAAGAAGAATAATTTGTCAGTGATTATGTAGAAGCTTCATGCACGATGAACAAGCGTTACCCTTTGTTGTTGATTTTGCCTTCGAGACAAAAAAGAAGCCATATAGCTAGCTAAGCCAAGTACGAAAGGAACGTCGCTAGCGGCACTGGCGCCACCCATGGCGTCCCACTGCTGCAGTGACAGATTTCCCTCTAGTATTAGTATGAAACTCCATGCTGGCGGCATCGCTGCGAGGCTGCCACCACAGCCGCCTATTGCACAGTCTTTTTTGGTAAACAAATGTGGCGGCGGCCATGCAAGTGCACTGTGGCAGAAGCTTGGGCACTATGAGTCCATTTGAGCACTTTTTTGTCGCTATCATCCAGAAATTTTTAGGTAAAAGGCCGGCCGGACTTTCAGCGAATTTTGTTAATGCAGGATTGCTTTCGAAAAACGTTTCGGTGCCGCGACATAGAAAATACATGTGCTTCTATGGGCGTTCGCCGGGGTTCCAAAAATATTTAGTGGCTGAGGCAATTTTGTACTCACGAGATTCTCACGAGTAATTCCGTGTTTGGTTCTGGAAGGGCAGCTTACGCCAAAAACAAAAAAAAACTGCAAAAAAAAAACCAGCATTGTAGCCTACTAGTAGTGTGGGGTCAGTACAGCTTCTTCCACACCGCTGCGGAAGTTTGGTATGTTTATGTTTATTTTTAGTCCACACGCTGCGTCGTCGCCATGATATTCCAATCCTGAATTAGTGCTCGACGCCGACTTGCTTCAGCACTTCGTCCAGTATTTCGGCAATCAGCGCTGAATCCCGGTGCGTCATGACTGGGCTTTCCAGCAGACCTGCGATGAGATGAACAGAAATTCCAGCACGTCTTCAAAATAACAACGATTTCGCCAACTTCCTATTCCACCAATATAAAAATCCGGGCTTTGGAGCGGCCGAATCAATTACGGTTGTAGTAGACCTATGGCAGCTGCGCCAGATACTTGCTCATTCATCCACACGCTTAAATATCGCAAAATTAATATTTATTCTGTACGAGGAAAATGTGCTTTTAATTAATATTTATGGATGCCTATTACAAGAAAGCAAAAATATATTTGTTGCAACATTTATGTGTGTGCTAGAATATGCTAGAATAATAAACTCGGAGGACACCTACGCCCTCCCTCTTAGGGGATGTAACGATGAAAGCAATAAAGTTCAGTTGCACGCCACTGGGGGCTTCTTGGAGTTTTGTGCTGCGAGTATTTGTTGCCATTGCGTGGTATGCGAGGACCGGACAGCCCGTGTTTTATTGCCGCCGAACACAGCAGACAGTCACAGTCACAGCTGCACGAGCTCGTTTTTTAACGAGAAGTTGCCTGGACGCACGGTTTTTTAATTTCTTTTTATTGCTGCGATCGAGGCCTGTGATTTTAAACACAGCGCAATTATGTAGGAGCCGTTCGTTCTTCTGCTGAAGAATCGAATTGAAAGCTTAAATATCGGCCACCAGTTGATAGTCTTGCACCCCTACAAAGCACACCGCCACTAAACCTAATATTTTATGGTGCATACAGCAGTTTCAAAGCACACGGTCACGCCGTTATTCTTCTATTCTCTCTAACAGAAAAGTAGACCACCAATCAAGGGCTAATAAACGCGTTGAGTTAAACGTACAACACACTAAATTCTACTGGCAAAGAAAGGTCGCCTGCTCTGGGGTTAGGGGCAAGCTCACCGTCTCCCGTTGGAATCGAACCCTCTCCTACACGATAGAATAGGTAACAGTGTCAAATCGAACTTCTCCCGCGACTAACTCTCATCCAGCATCAAAAATGTTCAATGGCGCTGCATTCACGCTGCACTAAGGAGCGACCATTATCTCATCCATACGTACATCACTAACACCCGTTCCGGGAAAACACAACCTAGGCAGTCCCATATTGTCAACTGGGATAGGTTCTGAAAGGGCCGAGCCCAGCTCAATTTCGTATAACCTGTGATGAATGCTGATAGACTCAAGAATTGGGCCCGCAGTCGGCTAGCAAGCTAATAGATCCAAAACCTCCATCCGGCAGTGTCGACTTTCACCTGCAACGCATGTGGGATACATAGAAGAGCGTACAACGCCGATGGTAAACAAACGTATTTACTATCTTCGACTTGCACTGGTGGCCTTAAACAGCTATATTGAAGACTATGCTGCCCGCTACTCCCGCAATCAGTGGGGCCCGGTATGCGAAAAAATGAAATAGACTGGAAGTATGAAAATGACGCAGTTCCTCCTAAATTACTTTCTAAATTTCTTCCTCAGTCACAATAAATTCAGCAAGATCATCACCTCGTCTCTATCATTCACAACTTGCCAGGTACGAACAAGTATTTGCTGGATGAAGTACGCAATCTTTCTCTACCCTCTGAAACTAGCTACCATCATACAGGGGTTTCATGAACCCAGATCTCAACGCCGACGTCACGGGGTGGCATCCCCAAACTCTAACCCAGGCACCAGAAGGACCAAGTAGCGTTATTAATCAAATTCTGTGAAATCTCGCCGATAACTTCATTTCCGCCGTCACTCCTAAAAGCAAGGCTCTTTACTAACGTCCTGTAAAGACACAAAAATGACCCTCATTCTAATGAAACGGAAGCGCCTTTTTATTGAATATCCCAGACCAATTTCCGACCTGTGGTAAACCGGAAAAAAGTTCGAGCATATCATTTTCGCCCACCTAAGTGATATCTAAACTCTGCCGGCGCGATTCCGAATCCCATTACCGGAAATGTAACTGATCAAGGTGGATTTCTGGGCAAGTTGGTATTCCATTGCAAGGCCGTTCAAAGCGCAAAACGTAAACGAGGGACGACGAGAGGCAATCTCTCTCAATATCTTCACCGGTTTTGCGACCATCCTTATCCACATAAGACACCGTCCTTCAATTATCCTTATTAGTCGTCACCTCTTCTATATTTTGGACACTGCAACCGTCCGAAACCCCAGATCTGACCAAGGCCTTTCACAGAATGTCCCACCACACCCTAATACTGTATGGTATAGCGTCAATCAATCCGGAGGAGCGCACGTATATGCACGACTTCCGGACGGCACCCAAGTCATTCATCCAAGTAGTCGATATCAGATTAAACGGAATGCCGCTACCATCGATGGCACACCACATGGGGATGCGCTATCGCCACTGCTATTCAATTGGGCTATAATCAACAATCAAAGTAAGCTGAGACATGTACTCCTCATGCACTTGGGCCTATGTGCAATGCAGACATAACGCCCTGTGTCACAGGAGGCAGTGCTGCACTCATAGAAGAAGCAGTCCGAACCAGACATGCAGTAGTTGCGGTGGAAGATAAACTGGCTGGATTAAAGTGTTCATCTACCAAGTCGTAATTGACTCTCCTGCGAACAAAACGCGGGGCTAAAACTCCATCTTTAAATTAAATTTAGTACGTTAAAATTTCAATCGGTGACTGCCCGATCCCAGAGGTACGCACCGCCAAAATTCATAGAATGCTGACACAGCAGAACAGGGCAAATACATGTCAGTTAAATTAACAGGTAGTACAAACAATCCTACCTATAAACCGATCACTAACCGGTTACATGGCCTACAAGAGAGGAGAAGCTATGCTTGATTGAGGCCTTTGTCATTATCGTGATCACGTATTCCCTTCCTTACCTTCCCCCTCCAGCGTCACCGAATGTAAAAAAAACAATTGCCTCATTCCGAAAGCCAGTAAAGCGCACTGCAATTAACCCCGCCTACCAATGGCAAACTTATCTATGTTCACAGTAGAAAGGGGAGCTGATAAAAGCACATCTGCTCAATCAGATTGCCCACCCAGCTACTACCCTTCTTGTGTTGTACACCCTAGAATTCCCTGAAATTCGTGAACAGTCCTGAGACTTCATAAAATTTTAGCCAGCTATTAATCACTGGCTTATTCCGTTCCCGTCTCCCTCTTCCACTTTACCGCTCCAGGATATAGGGCAGCGAGCTCGCCGATCTCGTGGCTACAAGGGCGGCAACCAGGGGTAAATACGCAGAGGGACCGTATTTCGATGCGAATTGTAAGAACACGAATGTTGAGGACACGTCGGCTGGAGTGGCAGCGTAGGTAGAGCTCCGCAACGCAGACACTGAGTTATTTCGATGGGTTCCAAGTGTTCTGTCCATACCTTCCTACTTTCCTTCGCCCAAAACACTCGCCCTACTGTTCACCGGACATGGACGGTTCCCCCATTATTCCCACCAGGTTGAACTGCTGCACAATAACAGGTGCTCCTACGGTCACCGTGCTCCTTCCATCAGCCACTATCTCCTGGATTGTGCAAAAATAGTATTCCTTGTGTCACGATTAATTTGCGTCGTTCGCATCCCACTGGAACCTCCTCATTTGCAACAGGCACTGGACAACGCTGAATCAATGAAAATTTTCATAGGACTGGTAGAGTTTGTTGGCAATATCATGCCGGGCATTTCGCAGCAGTGAATCTGACCTTCCAGTAGCCAGTGCCTTTATACTCTGCATATGGCATCTATCAGCCTTCCCCTTCGACCTTTGAGCTAAGCCTGGAGGCGAAGCCTGTGCTGAAGAGTGTTTGAACTCGTGTTCATCTAAACCTTTTGTGACGTTCCTGAGGTCGCCATGACTGCGCCGTCCTACGCTGCGTGGTTCTTCTGGGCGCTGTTCCTCAGTGCTGTGCCCCTGCTGCGATGTCGTCAACCAGTGTGTGGTGTTCGAGATTTAAAATTGGTGTTCCAGTGCTTTCGGTGTGCATGGCAGGATTGGTGGCCCCTCTCTTGTTCTAGTGCATGCTGTAAGGCATTTTCGTATGGTGTGGGCTTATGTGCCCGTTCCGTACGCATGTAGACGTGCGTTACCATATGAGTACGAACTCGCCGAACTGCTACGAACTAACCCTAACCGAACCAATATGTGGGAGTATTTACGTTTGCATTGTACAAATTGGCTTTTTCAGCAAAGAGTATGTTTGCATTGTAACCCCTATTCATTTATTCTTTATTCGCTGCAAACCTGCCATAGCAGTGCTGGCGGAGGTGTTTTTTAACGCGTTATTTTTATTTTCGGGGAGAGGGCAACATGAGAAAAAATTAGACGACTTTTGTTGTGCATTCTAGAATTCCTCGGCCTCCATTTCCCACCAGAATTACGCAGGAAAGTCCCTACCATCACACCATCCACGCTAACCTCATTGTTTGGGCTCTGCCCCACAGCGTGCACCTGATGCCTAACGCGGCCCGAAGATCACTGAGGGAACAGCTCTAAGAAAGCGTATTTAAATCTGTGCGGATGTTTAATATGCAGATGCCGCCGATTCCCGTCATCACGACGCCAGTGCTGTGGCGGCGATCAAGAAGCCCGACGATTCTCTTATCAACTCCCTGGTAGTTCGCAACACCATCCAGTACAAGCGTAGGAGATGGCAGAACCGTTGGCACTTGCGAACAGGACGGCCCCCAGTGATCTCTGATTCCAAATAGGCCGTTCAAAGTTTCGCTCGCGAACGCATATCGCCGCTTGCACTCAAAGTTCTGTCACAGAATCCCCCAACCTCGTGAGTGAAGTTGTTCTCGATCCGGCCCAAGCCAGCCTTGGGGAAAACAAGCCAGCCATGGTGTCACTCATGGAGTCACGATCTGAGCGGGCCTCAACCTTGTCGCCTAACATGAGGCCAGATCCGCGTAAAATGAGTAGGAACGTTTTATGTTATCGCCACTTATTGCCGCCTCGCCTGCCGTAAACATCCACTCGCAAATCCTCTGCTCACCCATGCGCAAGAGCGTACCCGGCGACATCTTCAAACCGATACCCAACCATGCAGAGCTGTACTTCAGCACACTGATGCCTCCCTGTAACTCTCACATTATTGCTCCACCTGTCGTATACGTGCCACACACCCCTACTCCATGTGGAGATGCCCATTTGATCTTTTTTTAGTTGTAGTCACATCTGACAAGCAGTGGGAGCGCGCGCTATAGGTAGCTCTGGACCGGTAGCTGAAGCCTCCCTTGCGGCTCGAGTAGCTAATGTCGCCTTCAGGTTTACGCCGGTTGCAACCGTGTTCCTTTAACTATTCAATACACCCTTCTTTGATAACATTAGCCGGCTTCCATTACAATATTTCTTGTGTACCTGTTTCATCACGGATCCCGTGAACTGCTACATGAACTCTACCAGTTGAAGTGATTTCTAACCTCACGAACCTTGCACAACCAGCGCAATCTTACACTGTGGCATCTCTTCCGTCGTGCTCCGCTTGTTCCTCACCAGGCCATACATACCCTCTCAGGCAATAAACCCTATCTCTTCTCTCCCGCTTTCCGTCTCTCTCTCGTTCACAAACGCTAACGCCGGTCGCCAATGCTCACTCCGGATTACTTGCTCAATGGGCCATGCTTCTAGTTTATTTTCCGCCTTTGGAAAATGGGGGTGGGGGGAGGGGGAAGTCCACCAGGCGAAAAAGCGGTCAGCCATCACTTGAAGGGTGCCTGGCAGCCCGTATACACAGCAGCTGCTTGGCAACGGCAAAGCATACACACGCTATCATGCACGTAAAATTAACAGACGAATACGCATGTACATACATATATGTACGAACAACAGTGTACAAATGCACAGACTTTTAAGTATATTCATAAATAATATTATTCAGGACGGACATCAGGTAACTACGGAAAAATTGCATAGATACAATAAACACAATTCTCAAATATACCAGAACCAGCTCTATACATTAACGAAGGCATGTCACAGTTCACGGTGTGAAAAATGCAAAACAAACAATAAAAACCAACAGAAGTGCACAAAGTAAGAATTATTTAATCCCCGCTGCATCATGACTTCAAGAAATAATTAAAAAACCTACTTTTCACAGTTTCTAGAGCTAAAAACATGAAGCACTTCCGTGAAACTATCCCCGACATGCCTAAAAACAGTACGTTTGTTTATGTATAAATGACATCTGAAGTTTGTATGCACAAGAACTAAATGAAACACACTGCTGAGAAACAGCTATGTGGCCACAAAATATTTACGCAGAAATGTCTTTGCACATATGCTGTAGTCCAATGCATCTGTTGGAAATTTGTTAGACGGAGGGCTATGAATGTTTAAGGGACTGTAGAAGATACCCTGTGCGCCGGAAGGGAACGAGCCACCTGTCACCGCCGCGTGTACGCGAGTCGCTTGTTTGAAGAGTGATACGTGATGTTGTTCTAATGAAGTTTCTGAATTTGTGATTACAAAAAACTTACGAATTAAGTAGGCGAAAATCATAGAAATTTTTTACGCTAACGATTTCATGTCGGGAAAATAGCGGTGCACTGCGGTCTCTGAAACGGACATTTCAAATGAACCAAAGTGCGCCCTTCTGAACGCGCGCTATTAAATCTAGGTTACCCATAGTAGATTTTCACCAAACTAGGTGGCAGTAGTTAATGTGGGTAGCAAATGGGGTGTTGTAGATTTTTAGCTTAATGTGTTCTTATAGGAAATGGTGACATCGCGATGTCGCACCAGCGGTGGATGACAGGGATCTAACTGATATTTCAACGTGAGACTCCCATGTGAAGTCTGCGAGAAAAGGTAACACCTAGTATGTTACGATTGTCAACCATTTCAAGAGGCGTGCCCCCTAATGTTAATGTACTTTCCACCTTTTAGCTTTGTCCTTACCTTTAAATAAAACTGCGTTAGTTTTACCCGCTTTAATATTAAGTCTGTTGGTGTTGGACCATTCGAAAATATTCGTAAGTGCTATTTGCGCTTTTAACGCAATTTTTTCGATATCACTGCCGGAAACAAAAAGATTGTTGTCGTCTGCATAGAACAGACATGTGGCGTCACAGGGAATTGTAACAATGTCATTGACATACAAATAGAAAAGTAAGGGACCAAGAACACTTCCTTCTAGTACACCACAAGAGACTGGTTTGAAAGAAGAATAAAAACCAAGGATTGCCACGCGTTGATGTCGATCAGAAAGTTGTAAAATGAAACTTTCATCTATGTCTTACGCCTCAAAATAATATCTGCATTGTGTTGCAGTGAAATTTATTGAAAAACGAGCAACTGGTTCTCTAACGAGAAAAAAATTCTTAAAACTGGTCCTCATCTCAGGTGTTATTCTTTCTCGTAAAAATATTCTTGCACTCATACAAACTCGTTAAATAGTACTGAGAGTTGGCTCACATTGCCAAACTATCACAGAATCATGCTAACTTGTGGAGTGAATGCAATATAAACTCGTTAAGTTGTACTGAAAGTTCGCGCACATCGCCAAACTACCACAGGATCATGCTGACTTGTGGAGTGAATGCAGAACAATGCTACATCTTACCAGTAGAGAGACAGAGGGAGAGAATTTTTGTTAGGAACTTGTGTGTACGCGTCAAACCCAAGAAATCAGTTTGCTTTCTCCGGGTGTGTAAAATTTTTGTTAGAGAACGTAAATAAGCCTCAGGGGAGGACGATTTCCGTATGAATGCATCAAAGCATGAGCTGTCCATCAACAAAATTCAAAATTGGTGCGTTTTACGCATCCACGCTTACACCTGGGCTACAGCGCCAGCTGTAGGGCTCTCGATTTTAATTTCGACCACGTGGGGATAACTGTCATGTGTCAAATGTCGATGCACGGGTGTATTCGTTTGTCGCCTCTATTGGAAAACGATCTTCCGCGGCCAAGATCGAACCCGCGTCCATGGCCTCTGCAGCACAACCTCTTAGCGACTTCGCCAGTGCGGCAGGAAAAATATATGCTCCCGATGCCCCAAAAGGCAAGTGAGCATAGAAGTCTTAAACTTTTCGCCCTTTCATACATGTCGGAATCAAACACCAATATACACGAAGTGGTAAGGGAAAGACACGGTAATGCCAATAAAATTCCCCACGTCTGGACACACGATTGTTCTTGATTAACCTACAAATCGTAACTCCGATGTGGCCTCACCTTCCCGCAGGCAGCGCCGGACCTCTTCCGCCTGGTACCGAAGTCCAGTAGTGTTTGGAAAGTTGAGCGGCACAGAGACTGTGGGAAACGGCGTGTCGATTTTTCCAGCTGGCGTCTCGATGCATGTAGAAGCAAAGTATGGCGGATGCAGCTTGAGGGCATAAAAGAGTGAGTATTGTTACCAATGATCTCAATAACGAGATGCAAACTGACGACATACTTCAGAATGGCAGCGATCAGGACCTATCCGCTGCTTGGTACTAGTGCGAAAAAGTATGCATTAATTTGAACCGTTCTTTATTTGCACGATTTCCGCTCTGCACATATGCTGATGGCGACAAATTTCCCGTGTGAAGGCGTAAGCCAACACTGTCTGAAATATATTTGCACAAAAGCTCGACAGACAACTAGGACGGTTTTTCAAGGGCAGTCTCCAATGAATTATTGAACCGATTTATTTACAATACTCAAACTATTGTCGTCTCGTCCTCCAAGCACTAGTTCAACGATAGTCTAAACATTTGTCAACGATTTATTCTGCGCGTTATATAAAGATGACCACACATGAAACACTTTCTACAAGACATGTGTTGGCCTCCATCGAATGCCTTCTGATAAAAACTAAATTGGCACTCTCACATTTTAACCAATTCATTTGCTGTGTTATAAGAAGAGGAGCCGGCACTCGCGTCAGAGAGAATTTTCCTAAAGAAGCCACCAACCACGAAAGCCATAACGGCCAACTTTCGCTGGTAAGCATGTGTAATGCTGTATTCATTACGAATTATGGCACGTACTAACATATTAGCACAGCATTTATGCATGTATGGTCTCTCACAAGTAACTCTAATATCTGAGGTGACCATAGCTTTAAATGTAGTCAAAATTTGAATGGTTTGTAATAAAACAGTGATTTCCCTGTCATCCTAAATAAATTAAACCATGTATTATCCCCACCAATTATCGCAGTGAGAAACGTATTCGCCTAGGCATTGAAAAAAGGTCGAAATAATTCACGAGGTATTGCAACTTGCATACTTTTATCCGGATGCTGAAGTATACTCCTGGTACCCACAAAGTGCCCTTTTTTCTTTTTTGTTCCTTCAACCAAAAAAGAACCAGACGCACTCTAAAAGTATCTGATAGTCCCTTCACATGCAACCTCCATAAATGTAGGGGTGCTCTGGCACCCTTAAAACCTAGATGAATAGGTTCTGTATTTGAACAGTAAAACTTTTTAAGACCTAAGATAAGCATGTTCCTGCCTAGACCACTCGCATGACGCTGTTCTTGACCAGGGCGTTCCGAGCAGATGTAGGCTGCCTAGTATGCGTACCCCACCAAAACAATCAGTGATAGTGTCCCCACTTCAGATTACAATCCCAATTGCAACGACCTGAACCTCTCACTCGAACAAGGTGATAAGAGAACACATAATTATAGCGTTTTAACTATCGCACTGACTGCTACACTGCTGATAAGTAGAGTGGAAATAATGGAAGAAACTAATGGAAGCTAGTACTGTGATAAAGAGCGGAAGCTAAGAGAAGCAACACGCATCTACGATGAATGACATCAACCTTGGTGAAATATACCTTGAATGACATATAACTCCGAACGCAAAACGTCAAAAGGAACGCTTCGATAACTTACGTTCGCATTTATACGGCCCTTACTTAATGCTATATGATTAAGTATGGCCCTCGAAGCTTGTGCCACGCTTCCACCGGGCATTTTTTCCACGTTCTAAAACCACGATTTTAAAGCAAAATTACAGGGCATCAGCTTTAAAAGTGCCCTACAACACAACGCAAACTGAAATGACAGCTCTTTTTGACTGTGGAAGGTCTGCCATTAACTGCAGCAGGCCTACATGTTCACTACGTTTATACATGTCTGCTACAGGTCTTCATACGACTATTGAAACTAACAGAGTGCAGTGAGAGGGCCTTACAGTGATGGTGCCTCTTGTGCCGACAATCTCTGCTCTTGACGGGAGCCTGACGAGACCCGACACCGCGAACGTTGCCAGCCGGCCTCTGCTGAACTCCATCACTGCTGCTACATGCTGATCGACTCCTGCGAGGAAACGAGCAGAAGAAAGCATCTCTCGGGATACTGAACACTAGTTACAGTTTTTCTGTTACACAGTGTGAATACTGTTTTCGTTGGGAACACTATAGCGCTTGTTGGGAAAATTACAACTCAAGAAGTTGGTTCCAAAACCTACATTGCAACAGGGACATGAAAGTGCTCGAGGCTTCTCATTCTGTTGTACGCGCCGCCTCCACGTAAGTCGATGAGGGAAAAGCAAGCGAATCTTGATTAGTAATGCATGATTTCTTGTATTTTTTTATCTCAAATAAGATGGCCATTCGGGTACGAATAATCAAAAAAGGCATATTTCTTACCGGCTCCTTCATGATGTAAGGGCATCAACCGGCTCTTTTTTGAACTCTTAGTCATTTAGTCAGCAAATCAAGTGTTTCCTGTTCCACTTGTTACAGTATTACATTGCGCGTACCATTCACAATCTGTGGTCATATCTTTCACCATTTTGATTGCTCAGGTCTGTTTAAAAGTTGCCGGGCAGCCAGTAATGTTAGCCCAACTAGTCAGGCATTTCTGGGCTCCGCTGCTGTTATCTGCGACAAAGCGGAATCTTTATATAATAAAAGCGCCAACAACGCATGTAGGTAGTCGTAATCGTGCGTGTGCGGGACAAAATTAATTGGTACTCTTGCCATCTCTTGTATCAACTACCACCTCTTCGTCTTCTCCTCAGCTACGCTGGGAATGGCAATTATAAGACTTGCCAACTTGCCCCGTTCAACAAGGGATCAACTCTAGACTAAGGCTGTGGATAGGCCTTACACTCAAACGTAACTGACGCTCCAGGCCTGCAACTTCGGGGCATTAGTCAAACTGATGTGTTGCTGCAAACTGACAGAATATTCAGGAAAGGGTATTCAAAGGTGTGCAAGTTGGCATCACGAACTTTTAAATTCATAGCGAAGGTGATCAGTAGCACGTAGGTGAGGAAAAAACACGTGATTTAGGTTAGAAAGGTTTTCATTGGTTTCTTCTCGTGAAAAAGTAAACAAAGTAGTGGAATAAATGCGTGTAACTGCGTTGAAGTGAGGGCGGTAAATAAAAATTCCTCTTGCCCCTACAAAAACATAATTAGTTTAATTTGAAATAGAATGCCAAGCCTACCCTCAGGCGCTAGCTCTCCGACGGCACTGATCTTGAGGGGTAGCTCGGCTCCGAACACCTGAAGTGCCAAGTTCGCGCAGTAGTTGGCGAGTGTGAGTACCACTGAGCCACCAAGGTCCTTCCGGAACACCCGCTCCAGGCCTTGCATGGGGTAACCGTGCGACGAATGCACGTAGCGAGGTTCACCTATGACATCATTATTCAGGGCATCCGCCATGTGCTTGTACGTTGGCAGGTGGCGGCTCCACAACCCCTGCACGGCACATCACACGACCACGCCAATAGAACAATCACAGAGTAAAAAACACATTTTACTAAAACCGAGGCCCATCAAAACATGTTTTCAGGATTATCTTAAGGTCTTGTTCTTTGTTTGGTATATTTTCATGTTGACCTGTCATCAAATTTTAAGTTGGGCTCTGAGGACCGAAGCTACGCATGGCTATGAGAAACGCTGTGATAGATAACTAAAAAAAATAGCCCCCACATAACCCTCTTTACCCTTTCAAAATATCAAGATCAGAAGACATGTATACTTTCGTGCCTCAATGAAAGCGCCCGTCAGTGGGACAAGGCGAACCCAACAACTCTCCCGCTGATGCGGTACTATTTGCATATATACACCACAGGACTGGTGTCTGTGTGTGGACGCACGCGCATGTGTTTGCGCGAATGTGCGTAAGTGTGCGTAGCCCACACTCGTTTTTCTTCAAAATTAAAAAGCACGCGGGTTTGATCCCCCGCCGCGGCGGCCGCTTTTCTGATGGGGGCGAAAAGTGAAAAATCCCGAGTGTTGAAGATACTGGCGCACTTTAAAGATCCCCAGGTGGTGAAAATCAGCCTGTAACCATCCACAATGGCAGCCCTCATTGGCTCTGTAGGGTCGGCGCGTTAAACCACATAATGAATGAAAATAAAAATAATGTGGCAGTCACCCCAATGCTTGTTTTTTTTTCGTTCGTCTTGTTCGTCTCCTCGCCTCGTTTCGTCTCGTATCGTTCTCATCTTGTTCGTCTTGTTTCTGGCGCTGTTTTTTTTCCAAGTATCCTCACACAATAACTATCCCGCCTTAATGCACATAATCAGCTCATTGTGTCCATCAGAAAAAATAACATGTACGCATTAGAAGAGACATCGTGGTCCTGTGTGTTACCCTTGTGTGGTGTTTGTGTTCTTAGCGGCGCCATTTTCAATGGCAATCTTCATCAAAAAATGTCGAACGCGCTTGTTACAGCGTTGTTTCAAGAGTGTCTTCGGTGTTCAGTACACATTCCACCTGCCCACTTGCCTCCATAAGGAACAGCTTCTTGTCCTTAGCTATCCTGCAAATGTCCTCGGTGTCCTGCCGGTTCATGGTGAGCGGCTTTTCGCACAGCACGTGCTTGCCATTTTCCAGAAGCAGCTTCATGGTCGGATAATGGTCGGGGTGGAGGGAACCCACGTACGCCACCTCTGTGTGCCATAAAAAATACAAAAAAGAAGCATGAGCCATTCCACTCTCTGAAGGTGCTTCACCTGCGAAGAAGTTAGCACACGACTCAACTATGCGTAATGGTAGTCTTCCTTGCGACCTATTGTAATACACTTTTTGTTAGGAAATTTTCGATAAAACAACAGTTAGAGATGTTTTCTGATCCATACTACTCCCGTAGATGCCAAGGCGCTGAAAGTCGATGGGGATTTCGAAGACTTCACAACTGCACTGTGAACTACCTAATTATGACAAGTGAGTTAAACGCGGATGCTCAGTGTCGCCTTATGGGCCAATAATCATATAGTTGGGTAGGAAAAATTCAATGAAACCAGAAATACAGCCCTTCTCTGCTTAGTATTCTCGATAATGTTGGCATTGCCGCAAGTCGTGTTTGCTCGGGCACAGACAACGTCCCGGGCCATGCCCACTAACGGGAAACCTGGGCAGGCGCGAAGCATGCAGTGTAGAAGTGTATTCAAAGATTGTCTCTCTCTTCCCACACGGCGCGCGCTTTGTTGGGCGCGGCAGAAGCGTCGGTGGGAGGAGCAATCACGCAGTTGCCGAGGCAGTGGCGCCCTCTCGAGGTAAACCGGATTTAAGCATTTTGCATGCCCCATCTACAACAGCTTGGTGTAGCGGCAGAGGTCAACGCGGGCGTTGACCTCTGAGGTCAATGTGCAATACCCACGCCTCGCCCTGAGTGCTCGTCCTCGGTAATCAAAGAGGCCGCGGCACAAGCTAAGTGTGCCTTTTTTGTTTCGATCGAGCACCCGTCCGGACCACGCCTAGCGTCGAAGGGCGATAGGTTCCAATTATAACTTGCTCTAAGACAATTTCTAACTCGTCTGAAATCACTTTCCGCTTATGATTGGCGATTGATGATGCGGACAGGGAGCATTCTGCCAATCCTTAAATTATGTTGGTTTATTTTGAACCAGTTGTATCTATGATACACTTTTCTTTTATAATACGTTACGTTCTAGCGCGAAAACGATTGTCCGGTGTTTGGATACTGTGACTACGTGAGATTACGACGACAGGAGGCGACGACAGCCCCAGATCCTCCGGGACTCGCCCCTAAAAAACGCATGAAACTGTAGCTACAAAAAAGTTCGCACTAACAGTAAACGGCCATAACAAATGATAAACAGCGTTAAAACATATATAAAACATATAAACAGCGTTTCTCTGGATGCGAGTCACGTGTTCTGGTTATGCGTGTTCCCTCGCTTCTCTGCATTCCACCCAACGAGAAGGTGTGGCGCGCAGCAACTCGGAGCACGTGCCCTCGTCGCCGTAAACCGCAACGGGCTTCTGGGCGCTTCAGTCGCTAGAATAAGCGCCGCGGCTTCAACCTCACCAGGGACCGAATTCTCCAAAAAAAAAGGGGGGGCGTCGTTTTGAAGCAACGCGGTGTTGGCATGCAAGTACAACTATTTCGGGGATGGGGCGTCGCTTTGAGGTGCGGGATACAGAGTAAATCACATTCGGCCCTGCAGAACAGCACCATGTAGGGCATGGCGCAAAGCAAAGCGCACTGTGCCCCGTCGCTTTACTCCTCCTCATTAAAACAATCACATGCAATTCTTTTGTGTCATCTATTATTCCTTGTTCCGTGTGCGCTATACACGTCTGTTACCTCTAGTTTAACTCTGTAATAAGAAGGTTTGGCCATTAAACTATTGTTTTTCGATTCTGAGTCCCCGCTCAGACTGAACACGCTCTGCTAGTTCCCTAAAAATATGACTGCGGCTTCGCTCCGCTAACCTTGGATATGCAAAGCAAAAGCTTGGCTTAGTCTGGTTTTGTCTTGGTTTCGCTTGGTTAACCATTGATATAGCTGTATTGCCGACCACGTCTCAAACCCGTTCGGTTCCGTGCAACGCTCAAAGGAGGCCAGGCGAACGCGGCGTTCGCCGGGGCAAACGCACCGTTCTTCACCGGACGCGAGACGAGTCATGTTGCCCGAAACGAACCAGCACCGCATGCATGCAGGCTGCTGGGGTGGTTGGCTGCCTCGGCCGCAGCGGCGGTGGCGACCGCTGTCGGCGCCCGCAGGCGCCAACAGCGTGCCCGGCGAATCACGCGATGCGCTTCGAGGGGTGTTTCGCGGGGGGCGTGTCTCCGGTTAAAAGATCATTTGCGCATCCGCCACGAAATTTCTGGACGACAGTAGTAAAGCTTTGCTTTAATAAAGCGTAAAGATCACGCTCTCCTGCACTTCCATGGCAAAGCTGAGAGAAGCAGTATGCGTAGTTAGCAATCCTCACGTTAGGATGACTGCCGCTGAAAAAGTTGTCTCGCAGCCTTCTTTCGAGGGTACGAAAAGCGCTCTGTCATGTGCTTTAGGTGGCCGGGTCCGCGCCCTGGCTGAACATGCCGGTGGCGAAACGTTGCAAGAGCCTGTGTAGCTGCACTAGATACAGAACATTTGCAACTAAAATAGGGCTGCCGCCTTCAGCCAGACAGCGCCATTTTTCTACCGCGCAAAATATTTTCAGTGATATCGGCAATCTGATTGGTAAAAGTGATCATGCGCGTAAAACGTTCCGGAGAATGGCGAAACTTTGGCGCAAGTGCTGGAGCAGATAAATTTTCTGACAAAACTGTGAGCTTCCTCCGGCACTTCAAAAGAAGGTCAGGCTCAGGTTTCCTTGAACGCGTAACCCCGTGTATGCGCGAGCTAATCTCTCACATTCAAAAGAAGTTCTGCGGCTCATTAGTTATTGAAATCCGCTTAACTTCATCGCTCGTACTTACCCACGTGTATAGTGACTTATCACAGGACCGGAATAATTGGAGATCTATGCTAGATGTCATTTCCCTGCAGTGGGCGTAGATAGGCTGATGATGGTGATGATTATGATGATGATAGTGACTCAGAACCAGCGTTACCAAATGGGGGAGAAGAATCCCGGGAGCTACATTCGGCCCTTTTTTCTAAAAGAAATGTGGCAACTCGGCCGCTGTTTAAAACAGGAATTCCGCATTACGAACTATATTTCCACTAAAGATTAAACACTGTTGATAACGGTCATAGTATTTGTTTAAGGTAGAGGAAAAGCGCACAACACGCATATCGCTCACACTGCAGGTAGAAAATTCCTGAAAACGCCAGGAAATATATGCAAAAGGTTTGTGTGCGAAAGAAAAATATCAACTGCTCATTTTTTCACGCTTTGAAGACATTGCTGCTTGAGAAATTTTTTTTTTCCGGTGAGTACTTGGATGAGGCGATAAATGGAGTCTATGGTGATAATCTCTCAGAGCAATTTTTTGTGTACTTTGATTCCTTAGGTGTTGGCTTCTTACTATTTTGAAAATAGCGTTCAAGACTTGTAGCAGCAATTCAATATCTATTTCGTGTAAAACGGCAGTCACTGCGACCGGTCCGAACCCACCAGCGACATTAGCTCGTGCTTAAAATCACATTTTACAGCAGCACATGCAGTGGCGACCTGCGTAATCGTTTCGCCTATTGCCTTATTCAAGAGCGACATTAAAAGGCGTATAGGAGTTTCCTAGTCAGCACAGCCAAGCGACGCAAGGCGCCATCTTGGGGGCATGTTTCAAGCTACATCCACGTGCTTGTGGCACTTAATTTAATTGCTCAGAACCGTTTGGTCTTGTATTTTTGACCCTGCATAGCAAAAATCCAATCCCGGGTTGTTTCGTTTTTGTTTTCCATTTTTGAACGGTTTGTCACACTTGAAGATTAGCATTTGTTATCGCGCATATAATCTACTTATGACATTTTTATGCCTTATAAATGAAATTTTGCGTATTTTTGTTACCTTTAGGTAAGTTTCGGCTACTGCTTTTTATACGTTTTTCTGATTCCGCCTCTTCTATGTCGGTTTCGGCTATTTCTGTTGAGTATTTTTAGACACCGTGGTTCTCATCTACGTAGGTTCATTTTTGCTGTTATGTATTTAGGTTTTTGGTGGTTTTGTGTTCTTTAGGTAGGTTTCTGCTGTGATATAACACCCATAGCAAACTCAGATGACGGCTGGCTGGACTGACTAGGAAACACATATGCGCATATTAAAAGTGGTCCTGTATCGCGACTGAATAAAGCTTTTGCAGTTTATATAATTGGAAGAAAATATTAGAGGAAGCACAAACTATCACAAACGAACAGCATGCGCTGACTCACCAACTTCAGGATCGCGGGCCAGCTCTTCGTACGTTGGGTACACCTTGGAGATGCCATGAAGTTTGGCAAATTTTTTCGCGTTTTCGAAGTTTCTTCCTGCCACAGCCACGACCTGAATCCGGGAAGAAACGGGGTTGAAATGTAATGTTCAGATGTGGGCTTAACAGAAACCGTAATATTGAGGACACGGCCCACATATGACTCACTGCTACTTTTAAATGATTTTTAATTACTCATCCATAAACTGTAGTAACAGTTGCAGCTGAGCCTATCTGAATAAAGAAATGGCAGATATCTGAACAAATAGTGATTGTACCGACCATTTCAGGCTTAGCGATGGGTGGTTGCTATTATGCTCGTCCAAATGCCACCAAACACTTCTGAAAGTATATCACTGTATTGTGAGCACTCAACGTTACATCACCACGTTCTGGGCATCGAGTGCTCTTTACAGTGACCGCAACGTATATGATGAGTGCTGCCCTGACTTCATCTTTTTCCCATCATAAACATTCTCATCAATATCTATCTCATCTTGCTCTTGTCTTCGTTATGATCTTATTGTCTCGAAGCCGTAGTTTTGTTGTTGTTCGAGTGCCACGTCGGCCGTCCAAGCCCCGTTTTTCTAAGAAACGCGTGTATCCTGTGTCTTCACGCCCCTCAGCCGAAAGACTGGGCTACTGCGGGTGGCAGAGCTTCGGTTTCAGGGTCCTGAAGGCGCCGTGGCGTTCGCCCCGTACACAGGCGCAGAATATTCGCAACGACCGTTCCTGTCTTTTCCGCTCTTTACTTGAGTATTTTGTCTCTACTACTTTATCTGCGGCTATAATTCTCTACCCGATTTGCTCGTCTTCGGTTTCAAACTTTGTGTCCGTCAGTGATTGGCTTCTTTCTCTGTTGCGGGGACATGGCTGATTGGAGTTAGGAAACGTCTCCGCGACTTGGCTGCAGAAATCGGACCAGAATATGCTTTTTTCTCCATGGTTTCGGTTGAAACAAATATAAGCCGCTTCACAGGGTTCACGGGGAAGCAGTCGGTGCCGCTCACTTTTGTCGCCCGTCATCGGGTCCTTACGCCGGTACACCTTCACCATCCGGTCACTATGGTACGTTAAGTACCATAGTGACCATAGTACCATAGCGCTTTTCCCACCATGAACATGTACCAACACGCCCAGCTCGCAGTTCTTCTGAACGTTAAGTAGCATTGAATATTTTCTCATCTCATGTTATGAGAGTATTGTTCGAAATTCGTAGTTGTTAAGTGTCAGTCACTGTTATTAACCACATAAACTCACTAAAAAAGAAGATGGCTTATGGGATCAGAGTGTTAATTAAGGCAAGAAATTATTTCCGCCTGCCTACGCTTCTAACGCTTTATTATGCTTTTATTTACAGCCATATAAACTATTGCATTTCACCCTGGGGTTTAACTTACGATATTCATTTAATCCCTTTGAAGCGCATTCAAAACCAAGCCATTCGAATCATGACCTTTAGCTCTTTCAACTCCCATGTCACTTCTTTATATCGGCACCTAGATCTCCTCCCGTTGGATAAACTTATTTTATATAATCTTGGAATGACCGCCCATAGATTTGTTACTGATAAGAGTGTGCTTTTTATAATCGGTAGAACTGATCTGACTAACAACAACATGACGCGATTTGCATCACAACATAATTTCTAACTCCCAAAAGTTAGAACAAACTATGGTAAACAGACAGTTGAATTTGCAACCATTAAATTATGGAATAACTTGCCTGTTAATGCTAAAAATCAATTAGGTCGCTCACCTTACAAACAATCAATTCTTAAATTTATTCTCGAAGACCCCCACTTCTCATTTGATTAGTTCGCACGACTTCGATCTTTTTTTTCTTTTTTTTATGCTCAATTTTTTTTTCTCTTTTCTATTTCTCACCATTTTTTTGCCTCTTTTGTCTTTGCACTTTTTTGTATAACTGAGACGTGTGCTTGCTTTGTGAACAAAGTTATTCTGTGTCAGTGTTGTGTAATGTTGCAATAATCCTCGCATAAATTCTTTTTTAAGTTCCTTCTGTTGCGATTGCTTGAACGTAATATTGTCATGCTGTTCATTTACAAGAGGTCCCACCGCAGTGCCGCACTTCGGGACCTCTTTCTGTAATATCAATCACCATGCACTGTACCTTTGTTATCGATTACAATAAACTGAAACTGAAACTGTTATACGTAAATATAACCTGTTAACCTTTAAACTTCCTAAAACTTCTCGACCGCTTCACTGCTGATCACCATGCTACCGTAGCGGTAGCGAAGGGACAATTCGTTGCAGTGTGCTGCTTTCTGGGGTTTTGGTAAGGCTGCGACACTACTGAATAAACGCCAGGCTACACCTGTCTCTCAAAACTCTCCCAAATGGATTGTTGGTGGGGAAGCTGCAAACAGTACATGGTGTTTTTTTTTTCCTTAACAGGTAACCTACCACACGGTACTGCCGCAAAATTACAATAAGCTGAGGCTGTATACTTCTAAATAGGTAAAATACGTCACATCTGTCAAGCTACCAAACGCGTAATTATTAATTACTGTTCCAAGTGAGTACCAGACAGGCACTGCTTGTAGCTTGCACACCTAGCGACATCAACTGGTTCGTTTTCAACACACCCGTTATTCATTTGGGCCCCCCAAGGGGTGGATTCTGGGGTTCTTACGCTTTCAGCCGGAGCTGGAGCCCCAGCCAGCCAACAAATATTTTTTTCCAGGTCTCATGGTTTTTTGTTCAAATACGTTTTTCAGATTATGTCGCGCCTTGTTTAGAAAAATAGAGGTTGTGTAATACCCGCAGCGTACTCCACGTATACTACCGCTCCGGATCCCACCACAGGAGCTGGACTTGTGCCAACATGCATATGGAAAGTCGCCTGGCCAGTAATACCTCAATAAATCTTCGGCGGATTCACACCGGTGTCCCTTCAAGGAGACTTCTTATTATCTGCATCAGCTGCCTCTGGTGTTTTTATTTAACCCGCGAAATTTGCTCTTCTGCAAATGCTATAACTATCAACTTAAACAGACCATATGTAACGCTGTACCTGGCATCAGAGTATGTGCACACATTCCTTGTGGCTGGCCTACCTAGTACTCGAGCACTAAAAAATAAATAGGCCCAGCTGTGCGCTTGTTTACTGTTGCGAGTATGGAAAGCTAGCTTTTGTGTGTTCCGGTATATGCTAACTTGAAAATATCGTTAAAATGAAAAATGCTGCTTTAGAATCGGAGGTAGCGGTGCATAGGTTAGCACGCCACATACCCGTAGAGATGTGCTAGAAATATAAGCAGAAATTGAAGAAGCGTGCAATTAGAATTTGGGATTCATTAATTATGCGGACGAACCAAATGAGGCTTGCTTCCGCTACTAGAACGGCAGCATAGGAAGGCCGGCCCATATTAGTCTTATTTTTGCGCGATTGGCGTCTATTAGAACAGCAAGAACACCCGGGATATGAGTAGCGTTTATAGGAAACAGAGACCAGAATTATTTATTCCTCGTGGAAGCTTTTTGAAAGGAGCACTACACCGTCCATGTGCGGTCCATTTCTGTAATTTCCAACGATACTTCATTTGCAATGCGGGATTTATTTTCCATATTCTTCAGTATAAGCCTGGCGTTCCTCAGAAGCACACTCGCGTCCACACGCTCAACACAAACAATGAGTCAGCTTAATTTGCGTTGGAAGTAGCCTGTTACAGCTTCATATCCTTCCATTAAGAAGCCGCCTAGTTGAAACAACGGCCCTCCTGCTCACCTCGTGTTCTTCCCTCGGCAGAGTGCTCAGGGCGGCGACAAAGTCGTTGCTTATGCGTCCGGCCGCCACGATTCCCCACCGCGTTTGAGCCATGCCTGTCGCAGTCCCTGACCCGCTGGTCTCCGGTGTTGCCTTCTGGTAGACTGGCTCTTCACAACCCACGCCGTTCCGATCTTTCTGCTACACCGGCAGACCACAGTACTTAAGGCGGGACGTTGCACACGTAAAAATTTGAGTACGTACGGAGCTTGGGATGCTTTTTTGAAAGCGGGCGGAGGGATTGCTTCCGTAAGGACGCCGTGAATGTGGACAGACGGAGAGAGAGCGAATGTAACCTCGCTTGGCGCGCCAGCGATTTGTTTTGTTGTGGCACATTCCAACAGCGTTCCTTTCCCACCGCCCTTCCGGGAGCGGCGGCGAACGCGTTGGCACGAATTGCTGCGAGGAGAACAGCTGCTCGTTATCTCTCCACGAGTGGCCTTCGTTCGGCCTCCAACGACGACGTGTACGCCGGTAGAAAACCTACGGCAGGAGCGTAGTTGACCGCTGCGGCTGTTTAGCCGTGGTGTGGCGGCAAAATGGCGTTTGTTGTGGTCGCAAACATCGGGCTAGGTTTTAGCACACAACGCTTTAATTCATCTCCTGAGCAGAGAAATAAATTCGCTAATGTTGGTAATAAGTCGGTGCACACGTATACTGGTTGACGTGAAAATTTAGAACAAGAGATTTCTTGTTAGCGAATTTGAGCTGACCGTCTTGACGGTCCGCTCCGCTCCGATAACAAGCGGGAGCGGCACTGCGCATGCGTAGCAGGCTTGGCCGTGAACGCATTGGCTCCGGTGGCGCCGAGCGGGCCGCCGATGCGGGAGTGCACCGCGGGAAACGGTCAGCTAAAACTCTATATTGTACGGAAACCGTAGAATATAAATGGACTTCTGCAGTAAACAGTGATATTGGTGTTATAAAATAAATGGGCAAGGAAGACAAAATGCAACGTTGTTCAGTCTCAAAAAACTAGCCTTTGGTAGCTCCCCAGGGTCTATTTCTGTCAACAAATATATTTTTAACAAAAAAAAAGAGCGAGAAACCCTCAAAATATTTCACATTTTGCGCCATATTTCCGCAGAATGGGCAGAACTGGCGCAGTAAAGGCCAAACCATAACACATAGTTACCCGCCCGTTAGCATTCAAGTGATCCGGTCGAATCGAACTAGAAGCCACCGACTTCTTGTCGGTGGCTTTTATCCGCGGCCTCTAATCGCACAAACAAGGTTCTGTGACGTCACAGAAACTTCGCCAGAAAGCGACGGTGGCATCGCCACTGCTTCATTTCTTTTCTTTATTTGATACACTATTTCTTCGAAAGTTTGAAATAAAATTGCTGTCATTGTTATTGAGACAAAGCAGTGTTTTTAATGAACCTCCCTTGTATATTGTCTTTTGTCTTCGTGGCCCTTTTATAAGGCACGTCCTTGCGTATACAACATTTTTATTGTATTTACAAGCAACGATTTAAAGAGGCACGCCCTCGAAGGGTAATTTAGTCAGACACCGTACGCAAAATGTGTGCATCGTATCTGCAACACTGCTAATTGGCGAACTACTGTCGAATATAACACGTTTTCAAGTGTTCTTAGCAACATATATCCTACTTGCCTCGCTTATGTAGTGTGCCATAAGCGTCCGTCCCTGCTTTTAACACGGGGTAGAGCAGCGGGTATCACTCGGGTTTTTCCTTGCGGAACAACTGTACAAGTTCCCTCTGAGAGTCGCGGCCTTGTTTCTTGAATTACGGGGAATGATGTGACAAATCCTGAAATCGTGAAGTCAACTTTACAGTTTCCTTTGACAGCGAAAAAATCCCATCTCGGCGTTTTTTGTGCACACATGTGGCGTCCGCTGAGATGGAAAACACAAAAGATAGGGTCAGGGTAGCACAGCCCGACGGCTTCCTTTTTCGGCGGGGGATTTGAACAGGTGCCGTGATTCCCGACATTGCTTTCGGAAACAGTGTTAAGCAGGCGGCATAGCACGCCACAGGGAATCGTAGCTGAAGCACATGACAATACAATCTGCTCTACTGCTGTATTTTCGCCGTGGATCAACTTTTACCCCTAATATGGCTTATGAATGCCAAATTGTTCTTAAATATAAATTTATATTGCCGTCTGCAACAAGTTGGGCACTTTCCATCGGCGTAGGCATTACTAGCGGCAATTTGATGGCAGAAAATGTGCCTCATATGGCTTTTTTTTTCTGCGAGAGAAAAGTGTGACAAAGTCGTCACAAATTGTGCCGTAACAGCGACAAATTCAGCTGTGGCAGAGGGATATGCAATTTATATTCTTATTTTCGCAAGGAAATTTGCCTGTATAACTTGTTTATGCACTCAGGCAACTGCCGCATAGCCGATAACAAAAAAGGCGGTGAAGGGAATGACTATTATGTCTGGCGATGCGCAGGGAAACAAACAGGAAGACGAGGCTCGGAGCCCGGCTGTGGACTCACAAACATTACCCAGTAAAAGACCGCGCTTTTGGGGGCACGTTTCACAAACAAAACCTACCTAAACCACATCAAGAGCTTGCTAAATTAAATACCAATACGCTAAAGCATCCTAGAACATAGAAACCAATCCTAACTAAAAAAACAATCTTGCACATAAGCTTACCGCAGCCAGCCTTTGTTGAGCTAGCTATGGGATAGTTGAAACCGACCTAAAGGGGAGAAAACTAGCCACATAAAAAATATTCTGATTCAAGACCAACCTCACCACGGATAACATTACGCTAATGTACAAAACTATTCAAGAGAAGTAGGTCGCGGGTTCGATTCCCGGCCGCGGCGGCCGCTTTTCTGATGGAGGCGAAAAGCAAAAACGCCCGTGTGTTCGAGATTTCGGCGCACGTTAAAGATCCCCAGGTGGTCAAAATTAATCCGGAGCCCTCCACTACGGCGCGCCTCATCGCCTGCGTTGCGTCGGCGCGTTAAACCCTACAATCAATCAATTATTCAAGAGAAGTAGCCGAAACCGAAATAAGAGGAACCAAACAAAAAAAAAGCAGACAACAAAGTGAAAGGGAAGAACTGGAGTTAGCCTAAACGGAATAAAACCACCCGAAATTTTGTTGATAACCCACAAACCTGCCATCGAAACCATACTCACAATAAAAAGGAACGCGTTTCAAGTAAAGCAAAAACTTAAAGAAAAAAAAACCGACACCTGCGGGATTTTCACCTGGTTTATACGAGCGGTAGATGGAAGCGGGGCCTCTATGTTACGAGACCTTGTTTTTATTTAGTGTCTCTCTATACGACAACGTCCAGCACATACAGGCTGAACCGGGTAGTTAATGTCGTTTATACAGAGTATAAGAGGTATGTGGATGTATGCTCAAACGAGCCCATAGATACTGCCACGCGTCATGGGCCCCTGCCGAATATGGTTTGTGAATGCGCTGCACGGCTAGGAATCGCAAGCTTTCTTCTGGCTAGAGGTGCCAGATTTTTTTTTTTAAATACGTCAGCCTACTTCTTGCTTCTCCGTAACAACATAAAGAACGTTATATCCACCAGGAATCCAGTTTTCGTAGCCTCGATATCGAAACAAGGGCTCAGAGAAACCACTGTGCTATCCGGGAACAATGAACTCCTACGACGGTTGTCATGCACTACTGATCATACGGCCCGTGCCGTGGCCACAGCAATGAAAGCTTGCAACAAAACCAGAGTGATGATGGCTATGAAGTAGTTGATGCAATGTTGTTCTTTGAAACCCCGTCTCATTCAATCCGCGTGAAGAGGCGGTAACTATAGCTTGCAAATGTTCATAGCAATTACAACCAGTTTGCTATTTTCGTCACGGGACCCTATATACCTCCATACTACTCCGACAGCAGATCTACCGTGGGAATTCGGGTGTTAGTTAGGGCATGTAATATAAAACAACCAACAAAATGTTCCAATAGCGCGTTATATATTTTATATACTTGTCCACGCACAAACTTGACCTCACAAAATCCTAACATCTGTGGGGAGCGCACTTGCGCCCTGCTCCCTCTCCCACTTCGAGCGCACGCCGGCGGCTATGGCCAAGCCGGCTGACGCTGCCGGCCGGGGGCAACCTTCTCCCAGCAATGCGCTGCGCTGCACATTGCCAACCGCCCCGGTAACAACCCGTTTCGGGTCTCGGTTCCCGTTTCCTCCGCGACGCCTCGGAGGGCGCGCTCGTAGCTCCTGGAAGAGGATGGGGAAAAACCGGGTCCTAGGCAAGAGCCGAGATCGGAGGTTGCGAGCGAGGACCTGCTCTCTTTCGACGGATCGACGTACTGGCGAAAGGACCTCCCTTGCCCCGACCCCGGAATCCACCCGCACCCGCGACCTTTACTGGGTAAGCCAACCCCTTTGTCTTCCCTTGCGAGAACGCTGCAGTAGGACAGGACTATCCTCCCTGCTGTGGCTGCTGGTCTGTTTGCACGCGCAACGACATTAGCTGCAATAAACCTGTTTATTGTTTGTTGCGAGTCCGTGGTGTCCTTTTTCGCCCGAACCCTGAGCCACGCGCGACTTTGCGCACGGCGGATTGGGAGAGCCGCTAAGTTATACGGCGGGACGATTGCGTAAACGATAGCAGGTGAAGTTGGCTTCACAGGCTAGCCTTGCGTAGGGCGACCCCACACATCCTATTGGCCTAATTTTTGCGTATGATGAACTAATAGGCTAGGAAACAAAATATTATCATGCACGAATGCTTTTGCTGCATATCAGACCGAAAAACAATAGCAACGCTCCTGCCAGGCTGTGCCCCTATTGCCAATTTGGTTGTTCGCAAATTATTCAAAAATTACCTTTAGTTAAAACTTGCTGGTCCAGTTGACACCCGAGCGACAGGACTGCGATGCCAGAAATGAACTCGGCAAGGTAACGGTGCCACAGGACCGGTAGCCCATGCTTGTTTTTCTGTACGGCGTGCACTAGTAACTCTGTTGATAGCCCATTAGTGACACCTCAGTGATTCGCTGTTGAGCCATCGGTCTGTCACCCCTGGTGCCTACAGATGCATGACCCTTGCATGGACCTTTAATGGGTCCCTTATCGGGAGGATCGCTTGGTGAGCTGGTTGGTAGAACATCCTAAGATGGGTTTAACCGTGCACGTAGAAGAGCACAAACAAAAAAAACGACAGGACAAAGCGCTGATATACATTGACGCGTACGATAGGAAGGTGAACAAAAGGAGACGCAGACAATTATCTTCTCGCCCCCTTCTAGCTCCCCTCCTAACCTCTCTTCTAGCCTGGTTTAGATAACCTAGTTTTTTCAAGAGTGCTACCAAAGACATGCTGTAAAAATTGTGGTTAAGACGGTGAATTTCAAGCGCCTCCATCACTTGGTTGCCCTCGATCACTTGTCCTCGAACACTTGGTTGGCCTCGTCCATTTAAGTTGAAATCTGGATTGATGGATTGTAGGGTTTAACGCGCCGACGCAACGCAGGCGATGAGGCGCGCCGTAGTGGAGGGCTCCGGATTAATTCTGACCACCTGGGGATCTTTAACGAGCGCCGAAATCTCGTACACACGGGCGTTTTGGCTTTTCGCCTCCATCAGAAAAGCGGCCGCCGCGGCCGCTTTTCCTTTTAAGACATATCGATAATGACATGGAGGCTCACTAAGAGGGTTCAACTTAAATTGAGAACGACTCAGCGGGCAATGGAGCGGAAAATGATAGGTGTAACATTGAGGGACAAGAAGAGAGCGGAGTGGGTCAGGGAGCGAACTGGTGTTAAAGACATAATAGTAGAAATTAAGAAGAAGAAACGGACTTGGGCAGGGCATGTAATGCGAAGGCAAGATAACCGCTGGTCATTAAGGGTAACAGAGTGGATCCCTAGAGAAGGCAAGCGTTGCAGGGGGCGGCAGAAAGTTAGATGGGCAGATGAGATCAAGAAGTTTGCGAGGATAAATTGGTCACAATTGGCACAGGACCGAGGTAATTGGAGAATAATGGGAGAGGCCTTTGCCCTGCAGTGGGCGTAGATATGATGATGATGATGATG
The DNA here is from genome assembly GCF_048455015.1 of Haemaphysalis longicornis. Classification (NCBI taxonomy): domain Eukaryota; kingdom Metazoa; phylum Arthropoda; class Arachnida; order Ixodida; family Ixodidae; genus Haemaphysalis; species Haemaphysalis longicornis. Next base: position 151,466,709 of record NW_027526361.1, read on the forward strand.
ATGATGATGATGATGATGACATGTCAGTACCCGAACAGTGTATTGCCACTGAGTTAATGGTGGGCCACCAGAATAACCGGTAACGGGCACCAGTTGGCAACCACAAGATGTTCCCGGAAATCCAAGAGTGGGTCACTGGCAATTTGTGGGGTCACGTCTTACAGGTGGGTGACCTATTCGTTCGGCACGCAATCGTCCAGTTCCGCAAAGGTGACCCCTTGGCATAGAGTGGCTGGTTGGTCAGTAGCAATCGTGGCTCACTGGTCATGGCTGAGTCATCCACTTGAGGGTCTCGTGACCCACCAGCGACCCCCCCCCCTCGTGATCATTAGTAGTTTGTGGGTCACGGGTAGCTTGATTAAAACGTTCCTTGCGTCGCGTGAACGACCCGGAACCCAGCGTTCAAGATTGCGCACTAGTAATTTGTAGTTTACAGGCTACTGGCGACAAAAAAAACAAGACACGGAAACCTGAGCTACTTGCGTTGTGTTCGCTGCAAAAACGGGAGCACAAAACAAACACTGCAGGAAAGAAACAAGCGACACGATCCCATTGTCGTGTCGTATCTGCACTAGTGTGTCCGTTTCTTCTTATAAGTGTTTGCTTTTTTGCGCAGTTTTTTTTTTTTTTTTTCAGTGACAGTGCGAGCTGCCACAAGACCCACCAAAATGTTCACTTTGTGTTGTCGTTTTCCCGTGAACGCGATTTTAGGCTTCGCTCCCGACTAAATGCGTGTCACTGATAGGTGACAGACTGCTACCAGTTTCGTTGTATGGAACCGTCTATGCCGCACTCCTTCTTTCTAGATGGACATCACAGAGAGCCTGAGAAGCGCTGTTTTTCGGCCTCTGAAAACTGCAGCAACATAACTTATTTCAAGCTTTCCAGTCTCAGGTTACCTTTGATGCTCATAATCGCGAGAAAGCATCTTGGGGACTTCATAAAATCAACCGCGTCACATTTTAAAAATCAATCTTTGGTGCAGTACAACTTGGAGTACGCAGATTAGATTCTGCGAACCTGTTTTGCATTGTGTGGGTATTTATGCGGCTATAGACCAGCGTGATTTTTTTAGTGAGGCGACAATTCTGGCAATGCAGGGATCTCGCTAATCTCACCTCTCGTGACTCAGCCATTTATTTATTTATTTATTTATTTATTTATTTATTTATTTATTTATTTATTTGAAACCGCTCCCCAACAGCGCGAGGCCTTCTCATGTAATGCACAGAGTACATGAAAAATATAGGACCTACAAACAAACAGCCAAGAAATGGCAGTAAATCAACCCAGGGTAGAAAGCAATGCATGCAAACGTGCAAGACTGGAGGTAAAAAACGAAGACTGCAGGTTTTTGTCATGTATCATGGCTGCTTGCCTCTGCTGTTGTGGACACCAGCCCACATAGGCGTAGGCGCTAATGAAGTGGTGCACGTACGTGCTCGCGAACTAATTCACCGGGTCGCCATTTTCCCTACGCCTACACGCGATGCCCCTGCAGGCAAGCCAGCCTCCCTCCTGCAATACAGGGATATTGCCCTGCACTACCGCCTGCTCCGCCGCCAATACCCACCCCCGCACCCACACCTCCCTCCGCAGGCGGCCCACATGCTGCGCATCCTACAAACACACACCTTCCTACACAGAACACAATTGATACACAGTCATCCACACCTCTTTACTGACCCTACCTGTCCAGCCTGCGGGGCACTCGACACTCACTACCATTCCCTCTGCGAATGCCCCGCAGACCCGTAGCCCACCCCCCCCCCCCGTTCCCTCCCCTCACCCCTGGGAGCAGATGTTGCGTGACACGGGGGAGTCAGGTCAAGTCCTGACCACATCCAGGGCCCTGGCGGTCGCGGCGGCCCTGTGGGCCTCCTCCACCCCCAACACCTGATCTCGATGGACGAAAAAACGCATTCCTTCCTTCCTTCCTTTAAGGAAGGGAGGAAGGAAGAAGAAAAGACGGAAAGGACGGGAGGTTAACCAGGTGTAGATCCCGGTTTGCTACCCTGCAGTGGGGGAGTGGAGTTCAGGGAATAAAATAGAAGGCGGGAGAAGAGGAAGAGATAGGAGTGGGAAGACACGCACTCTAGTCCAGCTTCGGGCACTATAGTTTTTCATGCAGGTTCATTTCCCTCAGGAAACCTAAAAGGGCTTTCGTTGCCTTCTGTGAAGTCGAAGGTAGAGACCAATGACTTAGGATAGTTTCTACTGTAAATGGTCCAATCAGCGCAGCACGGCGGCAAGCACGCTTCCCTCCGACGAGTATTCGGGGCAGCAACACAGCACATGCTATATAGTCTCTAACGCCCCACAGGTGTCGCAGTGGGCGCTGCTGACCATCCCGATGAGCAAGATGTAGGCTTTCGTGAAGGCCACTACCAACCACTCTACAAAGTAAAGTCGACTGGGGAAGATACAACCCACAGGGAAGACGGCGCTGAAGAAGGGGATCTTGAGTATACAGACGGGGGTTCGAAAAGTCCGGTGTGTTCCATTGCTGCATGGTAATCCTGCGTGCAAAGGAGCGAAGCGTCCTCGCGGCATCGGTCCTTGAAAGCGGAAGCAGGATGGTGCGCTCCCTCTCGTGGCCGGTACGGGCAGCGCCCTCCGCCAATACGTTACCGACGACTCCGCAGTGACCCGGAAGCCACAGGAATATTACATCATGGCAGGCTGTGATGGCTTGATGGAATTTTCCTCTTGTATCCATCACCAGTTGGTGGAGGGGGCCGTAGCTCACTGCTGCGCGTAAGCTCTGTAAGGCAGCCTTGGAATCAGAGAAGGTAGCCCAGTTTTGAGGAGCAGCTCCGATAACGTGATCACGAGCCTCACGAATGGCTGCAAGTTCTCCAGCTGGTGAGCTCGTGGTATGGGCAACACGGAATCGAGTTGTGGCGAAATCTTCTGGCACAGCCACCTCTCCTGTCGAACTAAATGAAAGGGTTCGAGGATAGGGCCTGCTCGGATGGTCTATCAGCTTGGGACAGTCTCTTAACCTTCCAACACCTTACGGCCCATTTCCGCCTCTCACGCCGCCAGCTCCCTCCCGCACACCCGGATTTATCCAACATGGAAGAACGGCTATGGCGACTGGTGCAAACCCATTCACTCCCCTGTCGATACCCCCTGCACCGTATTTATCCTTCCGTCTACCCTCCCCCAACTTACCGGCCTGCGGAGCAGTGGAAACACTGGACCATCTCCTTTGGAACTGTCCCCACAACCCCTATCCCCCCGTACCAGACCGCGGGCACTTGGCTGAGGCGCTGGACAGCTCCGACCTGTCTACCCAACGGGTGGTCACGGCGAGGGCTGCTACGGTGACCGGTACGCCGGTCACCACGCCCCCCTAAGGGGCCTTTAAAGGCTCAATAAAATGTTTGTCCTCCCCCTCGAACTGGATGACGTACATTACTGAGCCATCCATGTATACATGTTTCCGGTCGTTGTACCGTTCATGCAGTAACAGCATCGTAAGCTGCTCATGGGCCAGTGGTTAGAAGACGGTTTTTTTATTCAATTTCCGGAACACTGAGGCGAATCTCAGGCTGTGTTAGGCACCAGAAAGGGGGTGACAGTGTTACCGGAGGGGCGTACCTTGACGGGAATTCAGCCCTATGCGTTGTGACAACGGCTGAAAACGTAGATCACGGTCGGTTCTGGGGGAGCTGCGCAAGATGGTGAGATTGCAGCCTCGTGGGGAGCCTGATGTACCGCATATGATTTCAGTAGCCAGGTACGTTGCTACTGGGTGTCCCTGAGTGGTGCAAATGGCACCCACTGTTGATGCACGAGTCAAACCAAGACACGTACGCAGAGCCTGTGCTTGGATGCTCTGTATAACCCAGAGGTTAGTGACGCAAGTATTCGAAATTGCTGGCAAGCTGTAAAGCAAGGCTCCTAAAAAAAGGTCGGAGTACAGTTGCAGCATTCCTCTCATCTCTCTTTCCAGCAAGAAATCTGAATATGTGGGATAGGGTGCCTCAAGGAATTTTACACACAGCCTGTATCATTTGTAGCTACAAATGGTTGAGTCTTTGCGGAAATTACCACCGTAACATCTACTGCTCCGTCATTCTACCCTATCCATTCAGTCTGTTTTAGCAGATGACGAGGGGACTTGACGTCGGAAATGCTGCAGGTGTTGCGAAAAATTACTTTCTCTTGAAAACACTGAACGCACTCGTTGGTAATTCTTGTCGATTTAATTAGAGCAGCCAAAAAGGTTTTTTCACTCATAGCCAACACAGTACAGATATTGACACTGGAAGGTTTCGTGTGAGGGACTGTGGGACTTTTATTGATGATCTGCAATCATTGTCCCAAACTGCCAGGACGAGCCCGGGAGCTTAATACTGGACGCCAACTTGCTTCAGAATCTGGTCGAGAATCCCTGCCACCAGGGCGGAATCTTTATGAGTCATCCGTGGGCTTTCAAGCAGACCTGCGTAGAAACATTGATTTGTATAAAATACTTTGACGTATTAATAGAAGACTTACAAAAGTATGAGGAACATGTAAGTTGGGGGAAGACAACGGCTACATCTCCACCAATGTCTGCGGTAGAGTTACATCTTCGCTCCTGTGTAACACACTACCTATAGCGTTTAACTAAAATCTACCATTCTGCGTCACCTCGAACACGCCCCAAGATGTTCATCCTATGATCCGAAGTTCGCCCGATGGTGCCGTATACATGCACGTGTCCGCGCATAATCCGACAGTGGCCGTTTTTAGAGCCTGCGTCTTCTTTCCTTCCACACCCCTCCTTGAGCTGTGGGAAGACCTGATTACCAGCGACCATCTGGACGGCCAGCACATTCTGGCATCTAGGACATCGCTCTCCCGGTCATATGACACTTGGATTTTCAGAATAAAGAACCACTCCTACTTTATGGCTCATTAAAGTTTCGTAATACTGCTCTCCTTCCGAACTTTCTTATCGGCCGAATGAGCGGGACAAATGTTTACAATTGTGATGATGTTGCCAAAACGCGAAGAGTTGGGAACACTCAAGCAGCAAGATCCCTGGGCAATCTCCAACGGGGTTTGTGCCGGAGAGCCCGAAAGGGAGAGAGAAGTCGAGTGTGTGCAGCCTGCCCTTTCCGGCCTCATCCACCCACGCAGAGCTGGCTGGACTCCACTTGGCCGCGGACCTTCTTCTACAGAAGGGGACCCAGGTCCGAGGGGCCATCATCCTGACTGACTCCCGGTCTGCCCTCCTCCGTCTGCGAGCTGCCGACCAGCCAGGCAGCTCCAGCGTCTACGGAGAGCGATCGCTCACGGCCAAGCTTCATGCGGTGGAGGCTCAGGGGTGTCCACTGCGACTTCACTGGCTGCCATCGCACGTGGACGTCATGGGCAGCGAGGTAGCAGACGCCCTGGCCAAAGGTGCTGCTCACCAGGCAGGGGTACCGGCCTCCCGGGATGTGGTGCCATTCGACACTGCAAGGGCTACCTTGGCCTGGTGGCGGAGTCCCTTCATCCAGATGCCCGGGTGATCAGTGGTCGAACCCCACGGACCCGGCCCGCAAGCATCAGCAGAGACGCCCGGTCGCTCCTGATTCGCCTGCGGCTTAATTGCTGCAACGTGGGATCCCGCCTGCACCACCAAGGCCGCCGGGCATCCCCCACCTGCGCCGACTGCCCAGAGCACGAGACGCTTTAGCACTCACTGTGCTCTTGCCACCAGCATGACACCAGGAAGGAGGAACTATGGGCCGCCCTCCAGCGACTCGGTGCACCAAGCCACAAGCTGGAAGACTTGCTTTTCCCAACGGGTCCGGACGCCTTCCGACGGGAGGTCTTCCAGCACCTCCTCAACTTCCTGGTTGTTACAGGACTTGTGCATCGTTTGTAGCCGTCGAGCCTTGGACGAGACGAACGCTACATAGACTGTACCCCACTCACCTCCTTCCCTATCTTTCTGTCTTCCTATCCTTTGAACTCCCTTTCTCTTCCCTGGACTGGGTTGTATAAGGGTGAACTCCCCATTGAGTTCAGCAATACCCCAGTTCTTTTCTCTTCCCCGCCTTCTTAATAAATCACCACCGCCCCACCCTCTGCTGCAACGGGTGCGGGTGTAAGCAGTCCAATCATTGAAGACGCCGGTGCTGGGCGGGACGACCAGTTCGGGACACGGCAGGACAGGCTTGGCATCCCGCTCGGTGTCAGGTGTGGGCGTGACCCTCCGTTCTAGCTTACGGGCGCCCTGTGGTCCTCGGAGCTCCCGGGCAGCCCCCGGGGAGCGGGCCCACATTACCCTCGCAAGCGAGGTCGACAACGAGGGACAGCGCTACGAAATGCGAGGTGACGCAGCCGCGCCGACAGTCCCCGGCCGCATCACAAGCCCCGTGTAGGATGTTTCATTTTCCCGTGCCTATTTAGTTCTGCTTTTGCGGGGATCGACCCGTACATTGCTATCGTCCCTTTTGTGGTAGATCTCAATGTCCATATCCGTCCTTTGTTCTTACAAAATAACCGCCTGTGTTCGCTCATGTCGGACTCCCTGTCTCCAATACTCCAAGAAACCTAACGTGGCCCACCCTTTCACACTAATATATTGATGCGAGGTAAAGCTGTATTCGCCATGGTGTATAAAATACGATACTCATTCAGAGGCTAGTTATTACGAACCACGGTGGAAGAGAGCACCGCGCAAGCCAGGGAACGAACGCGTTTCAACGTCAGCGTCCTCTTCATCTCCCTTCTTGATGATGATTCCGGCTAGCACAGTACATGTATACCGTCCTCTTTGCGGGGAATTTAATTATTGCCCCGTAACACAACCACCCGGGGAGCGCCGTCTCGGTGCTTGTCACGGTAAAGCTGTAGGTTGCGAGGGGTACGGCTTAAGACGCGCGACGTGGACGACGTCCGTTTGTGGACAGCGGGGTGAGTCGGACGGGACCAGCGGGGCGATTTCATAATTGACCTCAGTCAGTTAGAGTACGACACGGTAGGGGCCCTAGTACCTGGCTAGAAGATTTTCTGAACGCCCTACGCGGCGTGCTGGCACGTCTCCCGGTAAACGTTTCAGTCGCAGAAATAATAATTGCGCTTATTTAGTGCTCCATAATTTCAGTTGCGGTTATCCTGTTTGACGTTCAACCATCAGTAGACAGATATTAAAGTGACGTACACTGGAGTGTTTTGTTTAAGAATGACCTGGACAGTTGAAGGATTCCTGCAAAATATATCAGATACCTATACAGTCAAACCTTATAATCAGATATTTTTAAAAGTTCACTTGCTTCGAACTGTAGAGGAGTTTCGAAATTCACTCTTCTGATAGCAAACAATTAAGGCCAATTTGCGTAACTCAATATATGGAGTCACACGTCGATCTTGTTATCACTGCAGTAATTATTCCGAAACAGCTTTAAATGTACTACAGTCAAATCTCGATATAACGGATCACGCGGGACCGCCCAAAATCTTATTTTGAAGTATCGTTGTAATGAAAAAATTTCCCCGCATTTCCCCGAGGGGAAGAATGTGAAAGTGCGAATGCAGGAGTTGAATTTGCGCGGTTCGGTAATGTTCGCGATAGAGAGATCACACACACACACACAACTACAAAGACAGAAAGATGCATTTATTCACAGACACCTATTTGTGTTGTCGTTGTACTTGATTGCTAGAGCGGATCTCAGCTTTGAAATTTCGTGTCAGTACTCCTTTAAGCGGGTGCATTAGCCCTTCTCACGCCCGATTCCTGGCCAATCCCCCACGTGGGTATGTGCCATGCACAGACACCTATTTGTGTTGTCGTTGTACTTGATTGCTAGAGCGGATCTCAGCTTTGAAATTTCGTGTCAGTACTCCTTTAAGCGGGTGCATTAGCCCTTCTCACGCCCGATTCCTGGCCAATCCCCCACATGGGTATGAGCCATGTCAGCGGCCAGGCAGCGCGCGCCCATCTCCCCCCGTTGCCAAGGAAGACGAGGAGATTCCTGGCCAATCCCCCACGTGGGTATGTGCCATGTCAGCGGCCAGGCAGCGCGCGCCCATCTCCCCCCGTTGCCAAGGAAGACGAGGAGCGCGCGCAACCGCAGCTGTTGCTATGTGGACGGACGGCGGTCAACGGAATTCAGGGTCGCTTATAAAGTGCATTCGCACTTAAAACTGGCGGTTATAAGCCGGTGCTCAAACTAGGAATAAAAATGACGTACGCTAGCAGTAGACGCGTAGGGAGACAGGCAAAACTTTCAAATAAAAATGCTCCGATCACTATGAAGAAATACGTTATTTTCTTCTGGTGGGAGCAGCACGCACGACCGATTAGAAATGTCTCTACATATTCCTCCTTGCACAATACCTCATCGGGTACGCTATTGCACCGAGCAATGAATGTGCGGAATTTGTTTAGGTGCACTAAAACATTATTGTGATGATGATAATGATGATGATAGTGATGATCGTGGTGGTGGGGGTGGTGGTGGTAGTGGTGGTGGTGGTGAATACCCTCGGTGAATGGCACATACCCAACGGCCAAACATGAGGGGTATGAAGAAAGGTGTTATTTATTTACAGGATCCCGTAAATAGTAAATTTCGAGAGGAATGTCCGATGCGATCTCATCTTCTTCTGTGTTCGGTGAACTAGAGCCGCCTTCCTTCGCGCCGCCATCGTCACGAAAGCTAATGACGGCTCTCGCTACTTCTTCCCTTTGTCGCTAGCTGCATTGATCTTTAGATCTCGCATGAACCTCGTAGCAAAATCACCCATAACAAAGAAATACCTGCCAACGCACGTAATTAGCGTCAAGATTGACAGACCGGCCACCGAAACCCAGAACAATGAGAGAAAAAAGAGGCAAACCCTTCTATAGAGGCGTACTAGGTTACTGCACACTAAAACACAGCTTTATGATGGTGCGAACTGTTGGCACTCGACTTGGTGACGATTATAGCTACTGCACACTGGGAATACACAGTGAAACGGCGGTTTCTGTTTCACGCGATAGCTGCGGCGCGGTTACTTTTAGCTGAATTTTATTAGCTGTGTTCCTTATTATAATGGTGAAAATAAATTACGTGTGTAATTCTGAAGTACGCGCTACATGGAAATTCGCAGTTCTGAAACATTTTTACATAGAATATACAAGCATTCTGCGGGGATTCCTAAAATACTCGTAGATTTGAAAATTTTGGTAATGTGGCGTTCGTAGTAACGAGATCTGACTGTATTTAGAAAACGTATTCCATAATCGGTATTTATTTCAACAATTGCTGAAATGCCAGCCCCTTCGTGCGTGCAGCACGTTTAGCTCGATTTCCATTGTTCCGCAACAGTGTTAAAATAAATTTACTGGTTAATTCATATTTATAACAGACATCTAAATCCACCTGCATGAGAAAAATTGGAACAAAAAGAACTGATGCTTACTGTATACCCTAAGGCTAAATTTGTGCACAGTGTAAACTGCAGTCTTCTCGATCACGGCGCACATCTTCTGCGTCTCAGGAAGTGATCGCATGATCAGCGAACGCACGGCGGCCCGCGCTACTCTGCCGTTATCTCGCAGTGCGTCGCCGCTGGGATCATGTTGTTGAAAATCGTGTTTGAACATGCCGCGTAAAAGTCACGTGGTTCGGACGAGCCACGAACGCATGCGAAGCGTCTAGCGAAAGTGGGAGTGGGAGGGTGCTCCACGGCGGCGACGCACGGCGAAAGTGTGAGTTGGAGGCAGTGAGAGAGATTACGCTGTAACAGCGCGCGCCGCCTTCCCCCTCGCACTTGTGCCCGACGCTACATCTCCGTTTTCGTTCTGCGCTCGGGGCCTCGTTCGCTTGCTCGGTTACGCGCATATCGACGCCGCTGCCGTAAAAGCATGGTACCGCGCACCAAAGCGCTCCGCACTAAAATTTCCGGCTAGCAGTCAGTGGGCATCCTCGATTTTCCAGTCCTGGAAGGTCCGCGGGCAGTCCGAGGACTGCCTTCGGACCGGAAGTCCCTTACGAATGCATGTGAAAATCAAACGCCGGATTGCTTGCTGGTCAGTCCGCGGACGATCCGGGACTGAAAATCGAGGAGGCCCAGTGTTGAATTTAAGAACGCTCTACAGTGCGTGGGATCACTTGGTTCTTTCTTAACCCATATTGTGTTCTCCCCGTACCTAGGACTAACGATATCTCTCTTATTTTTTTACGGACAACTCACCTTCCAGAAGTGGGGAGTAGCGTATCAGACATAGCCTATTTCCCAAAATTGCAAAAGTGAGCCAGCGGTTCCGAAGTTTATGTTTGCTTTAGGTTCTGTTTACTTAAAAGATTTTTTGGGGTGTTTAGACTGCATGTCTGTTTTTGAGAATCAAATGCATTGCTGAAATATTCGTAAGGGTATCAAGCAGCAGGTTCATAAGGAACTACGTTTCTTAATAGTGGGGGCGTACTTATACAAGAAAAACATTCCCAATGCGCCAGGCGCTGACGTTCACCGGAATGGGGGTGCCCATGGCCCCCAAGCCCCGCCCAAAATTTCCAAGCTCTGGGCAAGACAAGGGCCACTAACTCTGCCTATAAACGAAAAAAAGAATGTTGATAAATATTTTTACGGCGGTGGCTACGCACAAAGCTTATGCTGCTTCGATGTCTGCTTTCATTACAATAATCAGCGTCTTCGCAAAGTGTGTAAAGAAGAAAAAATGAATAAAGAAATTTATAGAATATTCCACGCACCTCTGAAAAACCATAGAAGAGAAACCTGCACTGCCCTCACGCGACACGATATCCATCTGTTAAGATCTTGAAGCTGGGGGCAGGGCATGCGCAGTCTGGCGCAGGCAAATGGCACGAACCTGTTTCCACTACTGGTCGCTAGGTATGTGTCCTGTTCCCCCGACTAACAAAAAAGAAAATATGCCTTAGCACGTTCAAGTGCCTCCCAATTATGTTCAGTGGAACAAGCAAATGCCAGAAAGGGTTTTTTTCTTCTAACAATCCGACTGCACTGTAAAATGTTATCGGCATTCGCTGCATGTGCTTCCGACTGTGTGAGTATGACACTCTGAAAGCACTTCCAGCTTCCAGATTGCTCTGGTTTACTCAGAACTTGCGAACTCCGAACAAACAGTTTTTTCTTTAACTCCTTTGAGGAAATCGAACATCCAGCAATCGATCCCTTCCTTAGCGCTCAATAGCACGAGAAGATTGCGTTCACCGTGATACTTTTGTTTTGAAAGAATTAGCATGTTACGATGCATGCATGCATACATACATACATACATACATACATACATACATACATACATACGTACGTACGTACGTGCATACATACATACATACATGCATACGTACGTACATACATACATACATACATACATACGTACGTACGTACGTACGTGCATACATACATACATACATACATACATACATACATACATACATACATACATACATACATACATACATGCATGCATGCATACATACATACATACATACATACATACATACATACATACATACATACATACATACGTACATACATACATACGTACGTACATACATACATACGTACATACATACATACATACATACATACATACATACATACATACATACATGCATGCATGCGTACATGCATGCATGCGTACATACATACATACATACATACACACGTACTGCTCCCCGCTGCGGTGGCTCAGTGGCTGAGGCGTTGCGCTGCTGAGAACGAGGTCGCGGGTTCGATTGCCGGCCGCGGCGGCCGCTTTTCTGATGTAGGCGAAGAGCAAAAACGCCCGTGTGTACGAGGTTTCAGCGCACGTTAAAGATCGCCAGGTGGTCAAAATTAAGCCGGAGCCCTCTACTACGGCGCGCCTCATCGTCTACGTTGCGTCGGCGCGTTAAACCCTAGAATAAATCAATCAACATACATACCGCCGGTAACAAAATATAGCGGACCAAGGGAGCGATGCGCGATAACTATCGGCGCGACGCCTTCCGGCCGAGCGCCTGCTGTCGAGATAGCTGAAGGCGCATGCGTGTTCCAGTCATATCAATTTATGTAAGTTTTCTCGATATCAGCCGCAGCGCTTTGTTTCTCTTGAATGTGGCACCCGGCGGCGCGGTGCTCCGAGCGAGCGGCACGATTTTTGGCAGCCGCCGAAAGCGTGTGGCATGCGCTTACGCGCGCAACGGCGCCGCTCATCTTTGCGATATGATGTCAGGCGCTCCTTTTATTGCCATCTTATTGGCTGTACAGAAAACTGGCGTTTAAGCAAGTCAGTGATCAAGATTCAACGCTCCCAAGTACTGGGACGTCGTAACTACGACTCTTCTGCACGACGTCCTGAATAGCCCATTCTTGGACGGGTGTTCCTTTTTCATCAAGGCCGATGCCCTGTCCATACAGCGCGAGCAATGAGCGCTCTCCTGGAGGATCACGCGTAACTTCAGCTGTGGTGGCCTCCGTGCGGGGAAGGCCTGAACCACATCAAAAATGTCTAAAGAATACTGAAAATGCACCTCGCCCAAAGAAATGACTGTGGCAGCACGGCTGGCGAGCTGTGAATGCAATTGCAGAGGAAGGGAACGCCTTCGCTCCCGTCCAGAAATTGTAGTCTCTTTACGAATCGCTTCCCCCAAGCATTCGCGAGGTGATAGACAATGACGACAAGTTAGCACACCTAATAGGCTTGTAGAACACCACTCGCTGTATCGCCTATTTATGAAGCGAATAAACCATCCAGTTGCTTTCAGTGCTTCATATCAACTGCATTTTCGTCACATAGCAACCAACAGTGGTTCGTTATCACAAACTTGTTTGAACGACAGTTTTATGTAGTCAGTGAGATGGCCATAAAAGGAGCTCCCGACAACATATCGCAAAGATGAACGGTGCCGTTGCGCACGTAAGCGCATGCCACGCGCTATCGGCCACGGCCAGAAATCGTGCCGCTCGCTCGGAACACCCTGCACGGCGCCGCCGGCAAGAAACGAAGCGCTGCGGCCAACATCTAGAAAACTGACATGAATTGCGGAAAAATTGGAAGCCGATGCTCCACTTAATCTCTCGTCTCTCAAACAAATTTGGCGGTGCTCACCAATCGGTGTGCCTCACGCTCTGTCGGGCGGCAGCGGTCGGTCGTCTGACTTATGGCGCTCCGGCCAACAGCCTGTCCTCGACTCATAAGAAACATTTAGCGGTCCTTTATCGGGCCATGCTCCGCACCATCACTGGACTTCCTAGGCATACCCGCATCGATGCTCTTGAACGGGCTGCTCCAACGCCTCCCATGGAAGAGCTCCTCGCGGAAACTGTCGGAAAACATGACCTTAGGCGGACATTAACGCCACAGGGGACTGCACTCTCCGCCTGGGACCTGCGCATTCTTCCGACGCTTCCCTCGGCCTCACCACCGCCACCCCCTTGGTCACTCCCGCCTGTCACAGTGGCTCATCAGCGAACTGGTATCCCCCGTACCCGACCAGTTGCCCATGAGAAAGCCCTTCAGCGCGTCCTTGCGACAAAATTGCCAGATGAAGTGGACATTTACACGGACACCAGCCTTTCGCCTTCCCATATGGGTCTGGCCTGGCGCTGCCCAGCTCGGCCGGACTTGGATGGCTCTGTCATTCGGCCAGGATACCACTCGTCTCCCTTGGAAGCAGAACTTCAGAGCATTCTCTGCGCATTGGATCACCTGACCTACAGTATTGCAACGCCTCCCCCTCCACGTTTTCGGATCCTCACGGACTCCCATCAGGCACTTCAAGAACTCCGCAAGCCCTTCAGTGATCATCCAACTGTTCACGAAATCCAACACGTGATCGCCATTTTGGCTCGCAATGGGACCACTGCCCGATTGGCATGGGTGCCGGGTCACACGGACTCGGATGGGGGCAACCAGGCTGCACACGATGCAGCAAGGGAGTGTCTCACTAGTACCCCTCCCCTGGACGACGACGCGTCGCGCCCCTCTCCTGACCCCCGCCTTCAACTTGAACGCGCACGCCATGCTCGGAAGGTACGCCTTGCGTCCGTTAATCCCGCTGGCTACCTGGTTCTGGCTCCTCCGATGCCTCGCTCTGCGGAAGTCTTCATCAACAAAACTATTGCTAACGCAGCCCTCACACCCCACATCATGAGAAAATGGATTCACCCGGCAAGATCTCCACCTCCTTACTGCCCCTACTGTCAAACGTTAGTGTTCGCCACCCTCAACCACTTATCTGGCACTGCGCCGAATTTTCTTTGTACCGACCAATATCGTCAACGCTTTGCCACGTGATTCCTCTCAAGACGAGCCCCCCTTCGAAAACGCTAATTTTCTCTCAGCCCTTGGGGTGTTCGGCCTAGAGAGTGGTCTCTCGATATTAGTGTAAACCGGGGCCTACCCCGGCCGTAAAAGTTGACTTGACTGCACTCACATGATCCCAATAACCCTAGCCTGCCTATGCTGACGGCAGTGATCTCTTCTAAGGCGTTCAAGGACTCACCATTTGTGCTACTCGGTTACTCCTCCCTGCCTCTTCCCCCTCTTCCCTTATTATGGCCGCATGGCCTTCCCTTTGAAATAAAGGATTACAACAACAACAACATGCATTGATTGGACTGGAACACGCATGCGCCCTCGGCTATCTCGACAGCAGGCGCTGAGCCCGAAGGTGTCGCGCCGATAGTTACCGGGTTTATTTTGTTACCGGGATAGTTACCAGGTTTATTTTGTGACGGACAGTACGTACGAACGCACGTACGTACGTACAGACACGTGTCTGTACGTACACAGACACGCGTACACAGACACGTGTCTGTACGTACACAAACACAGCCTACATTACGCGTGAAATTGTTTTCGTTACAGAAGTACGAGAGCTATAAAGCTTACTGGTAATGTAACGTACACTTAGTGTGGCCAGAAAAATTATCCCAATGAACTGCGCCCAAGGGTTTTCAAGTGAATGGCAATCAGTTATCCCGCGCAGTATTCGCTTCAATTATTTTCTAATGAAGGTGTCACAACAAAATGAAGTCAGGAACAGCAGAAGAAAACTGGACAAGGAAAGCAAAGCCTTCCGCCTGCTCCATTTTTTCCGCTATTACCCGCCGCGGTGGCTCAGTGGCTAAGGCGTTGCGCTGTTGAGCACGAGGTCGCGGGTTCGATTCCCGGCCGCGGCGGCCGCTTTTCTGAGGGAGGCGAAAAGCAAAAACGCGCGTGGGTACGAGATTTCGGCGCACGTTAAAAAACCCCAGGTGGTCTAAATTAATCCGGAGCCCTCCACTACGGCGCGCCTCATCGCCTGCGTTGCGTCAGCGCGTTAAACCCTACAATCAATCAAATCATCATTCTTACGCTATTACCAGGTTTCTGCACGGCAGCCACACTCACCTTCGCGCAAGCACCGTCGTACTTCTTCCGCCTCGTAGCGCATGCCAGTTGAGTTAACGAAGTTCAGGCGGCTGGGCCCACGCGGCAAAGGTGAGTCGACCTTCCCGCTCGGCATCTCGATGCACGTAGTCGCGTGGAAAGGTGGATGCAACTTGAGAGAAAGGAATTTAAGCAAAGAATTCCTGGGCGGTTTAAAAGCACATGGTTCCGACTGAAAGGTAAAATGACGCTGTACCTATACAAGGCATGTACAGAGGTCTTCCACAAGCAGACAGCAGTTGCCTTCATGGTATAATGTATTTTTAACAGCTGGTTGTGCTTTCAGTTGTTTTAATACTATACTTCCTAGTTCCTTGCGACGCCACTAAATTTGGAATTTTTGGCCCTGATATAAGATTTTACAGACCTTTTTGTGTTGGTTAAGAATTCAGATGGTAAGTAGATACTCGGTTCTAGAGATTTGTAGAAGACCTCTGTTATGACCAGGATTTCGAAATTTCTCGTAGTGACACACACAGTGGAACATTCCGGTGCAGGCAGATGTTGAACATTTGAGTTATGCTGAAATGTAAGAAATTTAAATGCGAGCTATGTTGACCCTAAAGTATATTTGGAGGCAGGCAGGCACATCGACTAACTTGCCTTCAAAGTCGCGACAAGCAAGGGTCAAGGTTTGTCGCTTGAATCGCACTTGCGGTCATGGGCGTCTCAAAGGTCACATTTCTGCCAACACCCGTCTTTCTTTGTTAACATGAAGAATGAACCTATAGTGCCTACAAATAATATGCACAGTAAGTCTACTGCAATAGGCCGAACAAAGTTGGGTGGGTATCTTTTCCCCATTTCCTGCCTGTGCATGACCGCATCTCCCGAATGCCGAGGTGAAATAATTCGTATTTCTCATGCGTAGCGTAAACTTCGAGCGAATCTCCTACCAGACGCAAAAGGGAACCGAAACTGCAATGAAAAATGCATAGCGACAGAGCAGGTGCAGATACTTTACGATTTTCGAAATGAAGGCACATTCTGATAATCGTCCACCTTTGGTTCGAAAAATATTGGCACAAAAATCGTATCCTCAGTTATGACACTTTAGACTCTACGATCTAGCACGAGGCTGATGTGGGCTATTTAGTTAGTTTGAGGTAGATACGGGTAGAGGCGCGAAATCGTAGACCCAGAGACAGGACGCTTACCTTTCTTGTCTTGCGCATTTGGCCCCTTAAGTAGAATATCATAACCAACGAAGCAAATAACCTATACGTCACATTATGCAGCCCTTTACCATTTGCTTGCTATAATTCAGTGCCGGACGTTCCTCGAACATTATGTCACATGCTGCATACGAACAGGTGATTCATATTTGTGGGCATAACGGCTACTTAAGCAGTACTCTAATTAGGCCTCACGGCCACCGCTACATTTCGTTGTTGAAAAATTATCGTTTTCTAGTCAGTTCAGAAAACGGGCTATGCGGGTTCCCAACAGTCCACATACTTATTCAGCCCCGTATCAGAGGCCGTCAACTACCAGCACACCTGAAAAGAGTTTGGTTTAAACGTAATATAAGTACAAGAAACTCCACTACGCACGTATTTAAATACTATCTTCATATTTTAATGACACCATTTTAGGGACATGTAAGTTCAATGAGCGGTGAAATGTAAACTTTGGCGTAACCAAAAATGGTTAATTAATTAGATTTCGGCCTTTCGTAAATAAAGAAGTACATCAATGAACGATTCCTTTTCTTGCGTTCATAAATATAGCGATGCACATCACGCACGAACCAGTATGTATATTATACCAGAACTAGTATTTCTTACACATAACATTGCCCTCTTTTTATGTCTCAGCATCATTTTTTTTTAATTCAAGAAGAGTAGGAAAGAAGTCGAATTCTAACGGCTTTTTTTACAAAGCTGCTACAATGGTTATATAACTTAGGGGGAAAACGTTTCATCTTTGTTTTCTGTGCTTCGGGAAAATTTCGAAAAGTTCAATGTTTCACTGGAAAATTTATTAGCTGTAGGGACTTATATATCATAGCGGCTTGAAATTTAATTGTGCCATATTGTATACGCGGTGATTCCTCGTCAGTGACAACAGAGTAATGCTTGCATTCACAACAACAGCGTAAGGAACACCATGAGATCCTTGAATCAAAGTATACGCCTCGAGCTTCGCGATCGCTGCGCCGCCTGCCGCCACTTCTCCGCGGCGTTGACGGGATTTGCGCTGCGGGGCTGATAGGGGCTCGTGCAGTGTTTTGGTTCTGTTTCGCTTCTTTTCGCTTTTCCGCGCCATAAAAAAACTTGTTATGGTGACGTCTATAGGCAAGAGTACGTTTAAGTCACTTAAAAAGCAGCTGCGTCTTCGTAGAGTACGCGATCGCCTGCAAGAGCTACCGGGGGACGCGGTTCTGCGCGCTTCGTCGCCGCTTTTCCGGGCGTCGGCGACGGCAGCAACATATCACCCATGTCACCTCCAAAACATCAGGCACAAATGAATTCTACTGTCGCCTCGTTTAGACCTGATACTGGAACAATGAGAGTTTGGCTTCATTTTGCAGCGTGGACAACGAATGCGGCTTCGTTTCGAATATATACGTCGCAGAAAAATATGTTTCATGGATGTGATTACCCAAACCCGGACAATAACTTATGCCTTCTATAAGAATATAAACCATGCTTAAGTATATTCCAAGCCTGTGCGTCGTTAAATATGTGCCTACACACGCCATATAGCAAGAACCATGGCAAGTTAATGAAACCACGGAAAAATAAATGCTGTGCAAGTGCGGAATTAAGAAACATAATAGCTCTAACGGAAACAACAAAAAAAAACAGTGCAGCTCCTGACATGCTGAAGACGTTCGTCGTAACTTAAGCCAGGTAGGGTTCACTAGACCAACTACACGCGAAATGTACTGCTATTTCGCGAGACACTGGTGGGGGGGGGGACGCTGTGTACAAATGCGGAGCGGAATCGAGCAATGCACATTTTAGTAATCACACACACAAATCTCGCGTTCACTTTCCTTTTGTTTTTCTACGTCAACGAAGAGCTGATCGTACGGCGGACGCATTTTTGGAAGTATACAGGGTAGGCTGTTCAACAAGCGATGAAAGGTGTCGTTGGAAGAGTGTGGTATGTGATAAGGCACTCTGACATCAGTTTCTGCTTTATTCTGGAGGTACCCTGTGTCATATGACGATATTTCGAAGGAGCATTTAGTCTAGGACGCGGATTATATTCTAAGCCCGTCTCCGCGCTGCTCGCAGAAGATATATGTAGCAGATGTATGTTTGTGGGCGCTCACCTCACGACAAAAAGACTCTGTCGTGTGCTCATCCCCGAGTATAATTATGCATTGTCCATCGTACTTTGGTTGAGTATTCCTGAAATTAACACAGACTGGCTTGTAAATGGG
This sequence comes from Haemaphysalis longicornis, assembly GCF_048455015.1. Classification (NCBI taxonomy): domain Eukaryota; kingdom Metazoa; phylum Arthropoda; class Arachnida; order Ixodida; family Ixodidae; genus Haemaphysalis; species Haemaphysalis longicornis. Next base: position 151,485,482 of record NW_027526361.1, read on the forward strand.
GGTGATCAATATCTGAGGTATAATATTGGGAAACGTAACTGGCGTGCTGTCAGGTATGAGTGCTCCGCTGATTATGTAAGCGCACAAAAGCGATTTAAATCGTAGTGTATAGCCGTAGCATGAACATCTGAGGAACCGGTGGTTATGGAGACACGGCTAGTAAATTCAGGTCAGTGTAACTACAATCGGCTCCATCATACGCCGGTTCCGCGACGCTGGCCTGTGACACACACCTGGCGCTTATACAGACCGAATATACCACACTAAGATCGCGTCAGAAACATTTACGCTCTCGTAAACACACCCCATATGCGAACAGAGTGACTGCTCCACATAAACATGGATATCAAACGCCCGCAAACTGTAAATATCAGTCGTAAACGTGCCGCAAAAGCAGCGGCGGCACTGGGGAGCGGGGCGCGGACTCCCGCGGCTGCTTTCGAAACGGGCCGCTAGGGGGATTTCAGTGGCGCCCCTACAGGCCGCGCTCGAGGCGTATACACCTGCCGAAGGATTCTAATCTGGGGTTCAGCAACTGAAACAGAACGGGAAACGGAATCTCATGCGAGTTAACCGAAACAGTTCTACTCACAGTAATAGTGCCTTTTGTGCCAACGATTTCTGCTTTGCAGGGCATCTTCACGAGGCCGGACACGGCAAATGTCGCCAAGCGGCCGCCATTGAACTCCATCACTACCGCCACGTGTTGGTCGACTCCTGAGACGTAGAAGGGGATACTTTGCGTAGTCGTGAAGTAATTGGTGCTAGTGAGGAGGCTTTATTGCGAGTTATACCAAAGTTTTGGCAAGTCGCGTTTAATAAGAACCGTATGTCCACGCTTTTGATTTAAACATCAATAGAAACATGCAGTACAAGTAAAAATTAGGCAATCACGTCAAACTATCGCGATCACTCGGCTAGTTCCAAATGTTGATCATACAGTTTGCAAAAACCAAGACAGTTACTACGTCCCCTACCGTTCGTCATAATGTAGCGAATGCGAAATATTTGTCTAATTGCCAAATGTGCCCACTCATTATCATCACCATCATCATTATGTGGTTCTCCTTTGCACCCTTGTTCTCCCTTGCACCCTTTTCTTCTTCCGCATGAAGACACCTTGTAATCACGCTCTCCTTTTCCCATCTTGGGCCCGTTCTTTATGCAATGACGGTTGTTGAATTCAATTTTTCTGCGCTGCTGACGTCATCGCGTGAAAGCGCGGGGCCTTGTCGTTATCGTTTTTTATGTTTTTCTCGAGCCAACACTTCGTGTTTCTGGATTCTCTCTTAGGTCGCCGAGTTAAACGTTTTTTTTTCTCTTCGTTCATTATTTCAAGAACAATATAACATGCATACTCGACTAGCATTATACTGGTAACCCTGGTTATGTATTTATGTGTTTCTTCAAATAGGCCTCACGTTTTCTTGGTGCTCAACATTCTTGACAAGTGTAACCAATGCTAACAGTTTTATTTATGTAGAACGCGCATGTCTACGTTTAATTTGCATTCAAGCAATATTTTACGCGTTTGTTATTCTTTGAGCATTTGGCAAATTGGTGTGCCATCTGTAGGAGATTTTGTGGGCCATGTCTTAGGCTGTGACGCCGCATTTTTACCTACCAATTTGACTAGTGCTTCGCATAAATAAGACAAAGAAAACGCCACATGCACATGAAGGCTGCTTCCATCGAATCATAGTCTGTAGACATTGCACGAGTTCTCAGCAAGTATGCAATGCACGCGTACATACCTTCCGTACCGAGCTCTCCGTGAGCGCTAACTTTTAGCGGGGTCTCGGCGCCGAAGACTTGTAAGGCAAGGCTAGTGCAGTAACAGCCAATGTCGAGAAGAACCGAGCCACCCAGCTCTTTACGGTAGACACGTTCAAAGCCCCGAATAGGGCCACCCATTGTTGAGTGAACGTAGCCCGGTTCGCCAATAAAACCGCTCTTGATAGCTTCCTCCATTTGCAGATGTGCCGGTAAGTAGCGGCTCCACAACGCCTGCGCCACAATCAGCATGCTATCATATTCGTTTTAATGGTGGCATAGACACTTTTTAAAATCGAATCTTTCTTGGGGAGGAATTTCATTAAAATACATAGTATTAGCGGGGGAAAATATTTTTATAGCAGTCACCTACCCGCTTGCCGAAATTATTCCGAACACTTTTTCAGCCAAAACGTTCACAGACTTGTGATTCATTTATCGTTCAAAAACCCTGAACGTATATCGCATCTTTTGTTTGGGCGAATTTACGCTTCCTGCACGCTTCATCATTTTATGACCGTTTGTGTTCTGAAAAAAAAAAGTCTTTCGGGGGATGACCCTCGAACGCATACAAGCGAGTTTCAGCCCTATTATTCACATTAATGTGTGGAATAACTTTTCCAGGTTTTTCATTTTGTTGCTATCACTGCACGTTGTTTTTGTTACTCTTTGCGTGGATTGTAGTTCCTTAATATGTGTATATTTGTATCATTATCTGGCGTAATAAGTCAATGGTACAGACACCGTTCAAATTATGTGACCAGCGCCACATCCACTAATAAGTGTAAAATTGAGAGTTTCAAATGAAACGAGCGCCCTTTTTAGCGTTGCTTTCTTAGCGTCTCCTAGCACCATTTAGCGCCCTACCAGTTACCTTCCTCCTCTATGTATGGTACAAAACTCTGCGTTTCAAACCCGACTACGAGCGTGAAACATGTAGTTGCGGGTAGAGCGCGCGTATAATTCGACGAGACACTTGGGCTTCGGCTGGTGGGTACACTTATAATCTGGAGATGCCAGCACGCCTTAATGCGTCTGAGGTTTTCGTTTCAAAACGACAAGCTTAATTAAGCTCCCACATGTATGCTGCCTCTTACCTCCATGAGAAACAGTTTCTTCTCTCTGGCAATCTTGCAAATCTCCTCCGTGTCCCGGCAGTTCATGGTGAGTGGCTTCTCGCACAAGACGTGCTTGCCGCTCTCAAGCAGTAGCTTCATCGTCGGGTAATGATCCGGGTGAAGAGAGCCCACATAGGCAACCTCTGTGCGTAGTAGATGCGAAATATTGCGCTGACAACCGACATTACTACTAAGGTATTTAAAGCCCCAACAAAACCTCAAGCGCTTGGAATTTCAATACTGCGTGGACTTACCGCTTTTTTTGTTTTACTACATTTCAAAGCACTCAGGGAAATATTGTGAAGCTTAGAACACAGCTTTGAGAATGCAATGCTGCCAAACCCTCGAGTCCAATGGTGCTTAGTATTTAGGAATATATAGGCATAGAATCATAGCTATCGATCTGCGTAAGCGTTACAAGCACTGAAGCAGCTTTCAACGTATGTAGACACTTTGATCAATGTACCTGAACACGGCAATTTAATGAATCGTCCATAGTTTTTGGTTGTCATCAACAGAAAAGCGCTGTTTCTGTGTGAGGAAAAATAAATAAAATAGCCGCTTCTACGACGAAACAGCCATTAAGCTGCTTGACTAGGCTTAATGTATTTTCCTAAGTGCCAGCACCCTGAACGCAACCACGCGCACACGTTGTGTGACTTTTTAGCGTTCAGGCAAATGTGAGTGAAACCACGTTGCGCTTACGAGTTCGGCCAGAATAGTGGGGTTGGCAACTTGTGACTTAGCCACTGGTTCCGCGAACTGGATTATGGGTAAAATACAAGTACGCCGTTCATTGCTCAACGTATTGCGCTACACTGGAACGTCAAAGCACACAATAACTCTCGTTGACAAGAGTCAGGCGGGTTTTTTTCTTTGTATATCCCCGTATATTTGACCATGATCACTGCAGCAAAAGATTGGCACAATTTTTCGTTTGTCTAAAACAACATAGCGAGTAGGTGTTTTCAAAGCAGGCTACCTCCAAGAACGCTATTTTTGTCAAGGAAAGATCCTTTCATTCGTTGTGGTGAATTCTTCCGTGAGGATAGTTGTTCTTAAAAGGATTGTTGTTGAAAGTTGTTGTTGAAAGTTCTTGTTGAAAGGATATAACCCCTGTCGGAAGGATTATACCGAAACTATATCTTACATATTTCGTTGCCGCGTGAACGTGGACTTGCATGCGTTTCCAACAGCTCTCCTACAACCACTTTATTGAACATTTACTGATTTAACGAGTGCGTATTGTAAGAAACATATCAGTCATCACAACGACCCTATTGGCTGTAACTGTACAAAGAGCCAAAACAAAAAACTGGCTACTACTTAGCTTGGCTAACCCTCGATATGCAAAAGCGAAACCTTGGTTTACCCTGGTTAAGCCTTGGTTTCACTTGATGAACCCTTGTTTTACCTGTAGTAATTATACTACTCGTCCAATGCCTGCCTCTGTCAAATCTGTCAAAGGTTGTGGTGCCGCGTCCGCCATTTTTTGAGCAGAACGGCTCGCCGGGCGACACCCACGGGGTGGGCACCGCCGACGGATCAAAGCCTGTAGCTGCCGCAACACGGTCGGACAAGAAGGCTGGACCTCACTCTCATTCATGAACAAGCTAGCACGCACGCGGCTAGTCACGTGGTCAGGCGCGCACCAGCTGCGGGGACGCCTGCGCCACGCCAGCAGCGGCGACAGCAGCGGCGGACGCGGCCCTCTGCGGAGCTCGGCCCGGACAGTCACGTGATGCGCAGCTGCCGTCAAATCAAGGTCAAACCACCGTGACGGCGAAACCGCTCGAGGAAATTAGTAAAGCTTTGCTTTAAAATATTTGACACGAGTTTTTAACTAGTAAGTTTGGTAGCCAAGTCGTCCCAGCAGAAACCCCAACGCAACCCTCCGTGCTCACCAACATCCGGGTCTCGCGCGAGCTCCTCGTACGTTGCGTACACTTTGCTGATGCCGTGGCGTTCACCAAACTTTTTTGCGTTTTCAAAGTTTCTTCCTGCAACAGCAACGACCTGATCAAAGACAAAAATACCCTTCGTTTAGTGCGAACACAACATAGCACTGTAGGGGACGGTCGCAAGCATCTCAAGTAAAAAAAAAACCATCCGTGGTATTTCCGCGGAGCACTATCGGTTTGGCCTTCTTACTTACCCCGAACATTACTAACTTCCAAGACATCGCGGGCGCTTAGAATCTGAACGACAAACTGTTTCTTGCCGTTAGATATTGTGAGAAAGCTGAATACCGGCTTTATAATGCCTAAACATTTTGAATATCTTCTCAATGGTCGTTGTGCCACCTGACGACCGCTCCTATTTAATAGGACCAGTGCTAGCGAAGCATGCACAATGGACCCAAACGCGGTACCGGTGACCAGCTCGGTCATCAGCACGAGATTATACAAAGCCCGATATTGGTGCCTCCTACTGGGCATTGAAACCAGCTCCAATTTTTGTAAGCTTTTAACTTCAAAATATGTCTTTTCACGAGTGCTTAGTATACCACTCGGTGGTTGCTCCGTTTAGGAGTATTCCGCAATCTATGGTGCGAACTCGTGAAACGTTTTCACGCTGTCCTCTTGCTGTTATACACAGCGGCCCGAAATGTTCTACCTAACGCAATAATAAATTACAGCCATTTAAATTGTGCGAAACAGGCAGGAAGTTCCCATTTCTAACGCCAGAAGCTTATTCTGTTCCTGACTTCATATTTTAGCCCTGCGGTTGTTCATTGATTACTGAAGTTTTCTGAAGTTGAACTGTTTGATATAGTTGCACGCAAAAGTTTGGTCTTTGAAGTGGGAACCAGTGTTAAGACGCTACACAAGGGGAGGATACAGACACGGACGGCACTGGACTTACAACTGATTTATTGGAACCGGACTCCTCTGGCTAAATTGGCTAAATACAAATTTACTTCGCTTTCACATGCGCAGAAAAGCCCCACCCTACGCAACAAGGAGGCAAGCAAGGCACAAAACTCAATCTTACACGTGTTGTAGTCGGCTAGTAAAAGCTATTTCTTTTTCGGTGACTACCACAGAGGGTTCACTGGCACATTTTTCACCCTGTTTATATATCAAGAAGGCGGCCATAATCTCCCGCTCCTACTTCGTCGCCCCACGCCCCACTATGGACACGCCTTTCAGGTCCGGGCTGCAACGGCATTGGTGCACGTGTTCCGCCATGTTGCTGCCCCTTGCAGTGTTGAGGCACGTACGGTGTTCGCGAATTCATTCATTATTACATCGGCCCGTGTGGCCGATGTACACCTTTTTGCAGGACAAAGGGATTGAATATATGACACAGTCTGCGCAATCAGCGAATCTTGTTCGATGCTGCGTTTGGCAGGTATTTTTTTTGGCTGTTTGTTATGTACACGAGCCCACAGGCCCGAGAGCTCACGCGGGGTAAAAAATACCATTTTTACACCATGTTCGCAGGCTACCCTTTTACTGTTGTGAGAAATTGCGTGAAAATAGGGCATTACTTGCACCTTGGAGCGTTCATTTCCCGGTGATTCAGGATTTGCGGGGGGCTGTTTAAATTTCCTGGACAAGGTTTCGCCCACCACATGCAAAACTGTCTCAAGGAGCCCTGTGCTAAGAAGGCGTTCGACTTGCTTGCGAAAGCTAACTTCTATCGTGTGGCAACAGCTCTTTTTCAACGCGTTGGAAAAGGATATGTTGGCAATGCTGCGTTTTACAAATTTTGAATGAGCGGACGCAAATGGTAAAAGGCCTTTCTTCGAGCGGGATTCATAGATGTTCGTCATTGCAAAAGGTTAGTCTCAAATCCAGAAACCCAATGGTGTTGTCCGGGGGTATCTCTCGCGTGAAATGTAGCTGCTTCGAGCAGTCTTTAAAAGCGGTCATGGTGTTATCAGCCACATGTAAAGGCATCTCATTAGTACTCGTTTTTAAAATAATCAAGAAATCGTCAACATATCTAGAAATTGTAATCACAGGAGTATCATCAAGGGCTTCTTGGAGCATGCGGTCAAACTTGGCTTTTTAAAAAGACATGACATAAAACAGGAGCAAGTCAGGAACCTATACAGATGCCTTTCCTTTGTACGAACAAGGAATCAGCGAATTTCACTACCGTAGATGAGAGATACACGTTTAAAAGCTTAAGAAATGTCTCCGTTGATAAGCCGCAGCTATTTTGAAAGCAACCGCGCCACAAGAATCTATAAGTTCTCGCACTGCCACGAGAAGTTCGTTGTGGGGAATTGAGTAAAACAGGTCTTCGATATCGACCGAGAATGCTGCGTTGCCTCCAGCCAGTCCATCATTTAAAACTTCAACCACTCTCAGAGAGCTCTTCATTGAAAAAGGGTTCACGGGTTCCAGTAGTCCAAGCGAGCGTTACAGAAAGTTCCTAATCAGCTTCTGCCAGCCCCCTTCTTCTGCCTCAATTGCCCTGAACGGGGAATCCGGTTTGTGAGTCTTGCCACCAAAGAACACTTACAGGACGTTTTCCTGGCTTTTCCTAACTTCTTTCTCGAAGTTGGATAGGTTGGGTTTGTTTAAAAGCTAGAGGGCTTTGTGCTTTTGCCTTCTGCAATTTTACACTTACAGGCCTGAAATGTTTGCGCATCACCTCAGAGGCTTTTTCAGAAAATGAGGTAGACGGAAGTACGACGAACACACCTTCTTTGACCGCTTGTAGTAGGCTGAGCCGATGGACTCGAAAGTGCGTCACCACTCGCCCTAAATCCAGTTTGTGTCCACGCCTTTTGTCCCAAGTGTTGCTCAGAGAGTGCACACCTTCTGATACACACCCTGCTTTTTCTTGGCAACGTACCTTGTCGTCCACGCAGTGTACAATCTCCAGAAGCTGAGGCTTCTTCGCTTAAGGCTCAATGCTGAACTTTGGGCCTAGCTTCAATATGCCTTCGATGCCACTTGGGACTGTTGTGCCTTCAAGGCATGTTACTCCGGTGCCTGAGGGTCCGTTCTTGTGTTTCCTTGAAAGTCTTCGACGAACCTGGTTCCCCCTTCAAAGACTATGAACCAACTGGCCCAGCCTTTACCTTACCTTACCTTAGTACCTTATATCTTACTACAATGTTCGATCTTTAGATTTCATTAGGTTCTTCCTCAAATATTCTCGCGCCCCGAATTTGGAAAAGCTCTAAAAATTGTGGCGGTTGTGTTCTAGTGTTCTTGCTTTAATGTATATATTTTTTTCTCAGCAAAACCATCTTTCCTGCAAGTATTTCCTGTTTATGTCCTCGCGCTTAGCTCAACATGGTTTATTATTCTTTGGAAGTATTAGCAGATACTTGAGGTGTACTACATTTGTACATAAAATTCCAGCTGAGAACAGCAGCTCCCGTTATGAGGTGGCTAAGAATCATTGATATGTTGTCTTGTACTGGGTAGCATCCATGGGCATCGCCAGGATGTTGTCTTGAGGGGGGCAAACCTATTGTATTGAGGGGAAAGACGGAGAGAGCGAGGGTTGGGGCAATTGTTTTGGGATGGCTTGGGGGAGGGGGCGGGGAAAGTGCCACCTTCGCATCCCCCTGCCGAAGCCCATGGTAGCGTCCCTTGCAAATATACTGGCGAAAATGTCAATGCGCGTTCCACGGGCCTGAAAACATGGCCCGACACAAATTCCAAATTTGTTCTTCTGAATTCACCTGGCACGATCACTGAGCAAATGAGTTCCCTCTTTAGGAAGCGCAATCCTAATCGATTTACTCAAGCAGTTACGTGCTATGACACTGGCAACACTGAGTGATCACTACTTGGTCGTGCTGCTTGCGAATGTACGCCTCGTGAATCGACGGGCGTACGTAAAGGAGGCTTCGAGGGGGCTGTCGTCTCTCCAAACTTTTAGTTTCGGTGAAAGGACGATTGGGCGAGGACACCGACTTTATGGTCTTGGACACCGACCACAAATAAATGTTTTTATGTCGCAAGCGACGCCACAACCTACATTGGCTTCGCAGTCTGCTATTGCAAAATATGTTTATCACGTGTTACGCAGCTTCGCTAACGAATAACAGAAATGAACAAAGCAGCAGGAAGGAGATTAGGTTCAGCAAAGGGTTCACCGAAAGCTGTATGATGTGGCAATATTTGAAGGAACAATAAAGCAGGCGCTACCCAACCATAAAAGTAAAGGTCGTTCAAAAATTTATACTGCTCCTTTCTTAACAATGAACAAGCGTACTATGAACAAAAAAAACTCGTACGGGTTCCGAAGCTTCTTTCACTTTTTTTTTAACTTGGACAATGACTTTGTTACTGTTCCCTAAAGATAAATAGAGCACGCTCAGTACCTGCCCATTCTTCAGTCTCTGATTCTTGAGTTTGTTGTTTCGTCACGCTTTTTTTGCTTCCTCTCTTTTTGTGCTCTCTTTCATCTCTTCCCTGTGGGTCTAGTTCTCCTGAAGGAAATCGTGTACGTCACTGCCATTATCCTTCAGCTCCCATCACCTCAGGGTGCAGAATGGATGACACAACCATGTAGTTCGTAGGGAGGGAGTTGTAAGTCATTGTGCGACAATGGTCAAATCTCTGATCAAGTGACTTCCAGCTTCGTTTAACCTCCAATTAATCACAAAGAAATTAGCACAGTTTTATTTAGCGGGTCATTCCGAGAGATATCAAAAAATTTGTCACAGCTTCCACTAATGTGGCAAGGCTGGAGAAACTCCACAGCTGGGGAAGACCTGACTTCTCACCCCACTGACAGCGGGTACCAGGAGAGATGGAGCAGAAAGAGCAAGTCTATGCACGTTCCTCGTACTGCGAGCGGCAGCCCACGAATGTCACCCGTTATATTAACGTCCGCTAGGACGTCGTGCCCGCCGATCGAGTCAAGCCCGCTTCGTCGCCTCCCTCCGATACGTCCAGGGTTCCCGTCTCAACGATTCCTAAGCTGAACCGACCAAGACGTCACGTGGGCAACACAATGGTCTCCGTCTCTACGGGGGTGAGGTTAGGGGACGGAGCCCTGTAGCGACCAACGTGCCAGGGGGCCGCCGTGCCGAAGATGACGACAAAGGTAAGAACTCGTGACATGGCGCAAGCCGGGAAGACGCCGTGACGCTCTACCAGAAGCGGACGCTCACGTGCGTCCGCTATGTTTTTGTGTGATAAAGCAACTGCCCGATGGTCGTGCTGGGCGCCTCGGTCGGGGGAGTTTTTTTTTATCTTGTTACTTTTTGCTAACTCCAACAGAACAAGTTCAAGCTTAAACAGCTCTGTTACTAAAACTCCTCATGCCGCAAGCGGCTTTGCCCGCACTTCGCAATTAACAAAGTTAATTCCAGGCATTGCAATCATTAAAATAAAGTAATCCATGCTTAAAGCTTCATTTTCCAGCCCTTGTCCTTCCTGGTATAGCCAAACGAATATAACTGGAAAAGTTGAACCGGTCGCATTATGTCTTCTTTGCTCTGATCTTGAAATTAGTTCAAAAGGACAGGGCTCTCCCTGTCAGTGCGTCCTCTCTTACAGTAACGTCTGATCTTAGAGGAGTCGGTAGTGCAAATGAAGCATCGGCAGTGCAATGAAGCACGCAGAGTACGCATACGAGAAATACGTGTCGAATTTCGAGAAAAGTTCACTTGAAAGTGAGCGTTTCTTTTCATCTCCTCGCGTGCTGCGGCTTGCATGATGCTGTAGATAGTGACTACCATCACATCTATGGTGTGTTTTTTTTTTTTCGTTGTGCATCAATTGTGGCAGGTGTTCGCTCACCTGGTGGTCCTCTCGAGGCAGAGTGCTCAAGGCGACGACGAAGTCATTGCTGATGCGGCCCGCAGCCACAATTCCCCACTGCGTTGGAGCCATTCCACTCGCACCGGACAGACGAACTCCCCCTCAGGAATACAGTCCCACGAGGTTGGGACATTAATTATCACGTCGCTTGCGTTCGTCAAACGGTCCCTTAGCCCTAACCAGTGTACAGCCGTTCGAACACCGCTTGGCGCTTCTCTGCTTTCTCCCAGTTTCGCCTTGTCGAGAGAACAACAAGACGAAGTACGTTCTCTCCTCTATAGCAGCGTCTGAGTGTACATGAGATTCGCAGCTGGTTGTCGCTTCCGCCTCGTATCCTTCGCGAGCGAGGAACACGGTACAATGCAGCACTTCGAGCTCTATGTATGAGAAACTGTGGAAAGGGAACCGAGCGCTATCGCCGCGTCGACGAGGTTGACCTTGTGGACGACGCGGCAGAAGCTAGTCACGTTTCTGTTTTTTTTTTTTTGTGTGTGTGCATATCCAGCTTGTGTGCCGACCAGAGAAAAGCGCGTCGTTGCAGTTCTGTTTTATTTCGCCTTGGTTTTTTCAGTATTTCTATTTGTTCTTTTTCTCGCCTGTTATTTGGCGCAAATGAGTGTAATGGTATTCAATTGCCTATTAAACATCTATCCTCGCCTTTTGCTTCCCGGCTTTGAGGAGATTTTTGTCTCCAACCGCCCAATTCCGTACAATTTCATTGCGGCAATGAACATTTTTTGCATTCATTATTGGCGAAGGGGCTCTCTGAATGTGACGGGTACTTTTCGATTCAAGTGGAAGCTATGCATTCTAGTTTTCTCTGAGTGGTTGCGCATGTGCTTTAACGCGCTTGTTTAAAATGTATGGGGAAATTTTTAGGATAACTACAGACGGTTTAGCTGTCCAAGACGCAGAATATATTGCTAGGGAAGCTTATGTTCCGGTTTGTAATGCCTTTCTCTATTACCCCACTGCTGTCATGTACGACCCTGCGGGTATGTAACCCTTTGGTAAGCTTCAGAGGTAGCACAAAAGATTCAAAGTAGAGGCAGAGACCACTTGTGGTCAACATAGGTATTGGCTATTCCCAAAGATATATATGCCTACTTGCTACTAAAAAAATTGCCGCTTGTCTGCTCCTTTCGTTGCAAATATCCCCGAAACACGATAATCGACTGGCGCCCCTGCCAAGTAAAGGCCTCCCTTCCCTTTCCCGCTCACCTCTCATGCTGTTCCTTTCCCGTCTCGTTCCTCCCAAGATAACACGCCAGAGGCTTGCTCAAGTCCATTTAAATTTACCGCGTTCTACTGCTCCAAGTCGGGTGCCTCGATGCTATAGCGTTGCCGTACGGCGGAGCCGCGCGTGAATTTAGGCACCCTACTACAACATCTGTAGGACGACGATGCCCTATTGCACGAGCGTTCCAAGCGGGACGTGTACCCCATCTAGTGGAACCTTTCGTTGCTCTTGCCCTTTGACTTCTTAAATGACGCCAGGAGGTAGCGCCGCCAACAGCAGGCGACGTTTTTCTGCCGTTGATGTATTATTTCATTTTCTATCACAAAAAAACAAGCATTTATGTTTTTTGTAATAAAGGAACACTGTAAATACCTCTTGTGTATAGATTTTATGCCTTATATTAGCGTAATATCTTGATCTTGTTCAACAATCTTAACAAGTATGAACACTGACACCGGACACAGACGTTTTGATTTGGCTCTGAGTATATAAGACTATTGCGCATATGTGATTTCACTTTGGCCAGGTGGCTGAATCGAGTCATAGACAGGCAGACAGACAGACCAAAATTTCTGCGTTTGAGTAGCCCAAGGAGGAGGAGGAGGAAACAACTTTTATTGTCAGACAGAGCGCGTTAAGCGCCCGATGGGGTGGCTCCCTCTTCACGGGTTCCATATGCTTCCAGGGCCGCCTGGCCCCTGTGGATCAGTCGGAGCTGGTCTTCCAGGGCGGGGCTGGATAGCAAGATCTCCCATCGCTCGTCAACGGTGAGGATAGTAGGGGAATTACTTATGGGTATAGGTGGGGGGCTGTCTTTGGAGAAATTGCACTCTCCTATGACGTGCTGGAGAGTGCCTAGTACATTGCAGTGAGGGCATCTGTTCTTGTAGATTTCAGGGTACATTTTATTCTGGAGGCAGGGGTTAGGAAAGGAGCCTGCCTGTATTTGCCTGTATATCGCTTGTTCTGCTCTAGTCAAGGAGTGGTGGGGGTGTGGGAATGTCTTCCTACCGTCCCTGTAATATTTGACTATATCTGTGTAGCTGGTGATGGGTTGCCATCCCCTTCCCTCCTCCGCGGTGGCCCGGGAGTTGAGCGCTCGGGCCTGTTGATGAGCATATTCGTTGCCCTCAACAGAGGAGTGGGCCGGGACCCAAACTAATTCGATCTTTTGTTTAGGAGGCCTAGCTTTTTCGATGAGTTTTAGAGCCGCAAGGGACACCCAGCCAGATCTGTAGTTCTTGTACGCAGCTTGTGAGTCCGTAACGATCTTGGTGACGTTAGGTTGCAGGAGTGCGAGGGCTATCGCCACTTCTGCTTCCTCTGAAGGTGGAGTGTTGATCGATGCGCAGGTGACCAGCTTGTCCAACCCGGTGACCGCGACCGTTGCCCTTGTGGAGTGTTTGGGCAGGGAGGCGTCTGTGTAGAGGACAGTGTCGTCCTTCAGGGTCCTGGATAGGGCTCTGGCCCGGGCCTCGCGCCGTCCGGCGTGCCTTGTGGGGTTCATGTTGCGCGGTAATGGTTTGCTTTCCATCTTCTCAGTCCACTCTTCGGGTAATTGGCCGGGACAGGTATAGTGGGATTCCTGCCATCCGATCTTGCGGAGGACGCTTCTGCCCGCCTTGGTATGGCTAAGGCGGACCCTTTGATTGGACAGGTGGGCTTCTATAAGCTCGGCTACTGTGTTGTGGACTACCATTTGTAGTAATTTTGTTGTGGACGAGTTTGTGGGAATACCCAAGGCCTGCTTTGTGGCTTTCCTGATTATTGTGTCAAGTTGCATTACATCATTTTTCGGGAGTTTCATATACGGCGCTGCGTAGATAATTCTTGAGGTAACAAAGGCCTGAACGAGGCGCAATGTGTCTGATTCTTTCAGACCCCTCCGCCTGTTGGCCACTCGCCTGATCATGCTCAAGATCTGGTCTGACGCGAGCTTGATTTTTCTGATCATAGCCGTTGCCTTGCCGTCTGCCTCGATCAAGAGGCCTAGGATCCTGAGTTGAGGTTCCGGAAGGATGCGGATCCCTTCTAGAGTGATTCCAATGGTTTCTGATCGTTTCCCTGATGTACGTGGTCTAACAATGGTCAGCTCCGACTTTTGAGGCGAACAGCAAAGGCCACAGGCCTTCACATAGCTGTTGACCGTCTCAGCTGCTTTTTGGAGCGTGTCTTCGATCCATCCATCCGATCCTGCTCTCGCAGTCCAGAGGGTGATGTCGTCGGCATACAATGCATGTCCCAGGCCATCAATGGACTCTAGAAGCTTGGGCAACGGCAGGAGAGCAATGTTGAACAGGAGTGGGGAGAGAACTGAACCTTGCGGTGTTCCTCTATCCCCCAGGAAGATCGGTTGGGATGTCTTCTCTCCTATTCTGATCATGGCCGTTCGGTTGCTAAGAAAGTCTCGGATATAGTTGTACGCTCTCACTCTGCAACCCGTGTTGCGTAGGTTGCGGAGGACACTATCATGCGTGACGTTGTCAAAGGCACCTTTGAGATCGAGCGCTAGTATAGCTCGGGGCGCCTGTTTCGTTGCCCGCTTGATTACTAGCTCGTTAAGTTGTATGAGAACATCTTGGGTGCCTAGGTGTTGCCTGAAGCCATACATTGTCTCCGGCATCTGGTCGGTGGCATCCAGATGTCGCTGCAACCTCTTGAGTACCATACGTTCCATGACCTTCCCCACGCAGGACGTGAGGGATATCGGTCGCATGTTGTCAATGTGAGGTGTCTTCCCAGGCTTGGGTATGAAGCGGACTCTGTAAAGAGGAAGGATGATTATTGGAAAAAATAAAAGTGGCGCAAAGCAGACTTGGCGACTGTGTGGTGTGTGTTTCTACTTCGTCTTCGTCTGCTTATCTCCCCTTTTATTCTTGCCAATAAGCATGAACCAACTAGCTCAACAAGTTTCGTTAAGGAAGGATGACCTGCTAAGCTGAACACTGTCCACGGAATGCACGAAACAAAACACATATGTTTGTAATTTGCGATTGACCATACGTCAGGGCCAATTAGTCCAATGAAACTTGGAAGGACTGCAGTTTTATTCTATACTCAGGTGCGAGTTAAGAACGACAATAGGTAATGTTGTGTAACACTCCGCCGAAGCTACGGACACGGATGTCAATGCCCGCGCGCACCTTTTGAAACGAGATGGCGCTTAATGCGTAACGTTGCCTTCTTTTTCCAACCTAGTCTTTTTGCAGTCCCTGCAGTAATTTAAGATAACATTAAGTGTGAAAAATCACAAAAACTCCTCGTGTCACGTTAAAAATAGCCGCAGTAAGGCACTTTTTGCGCCGCGCGGAGTAACAGCCGCCTGCGGTGATAAGGCGCAGGGGCAATTTCCGGTGCCGTTCTTTAGTTGCCCCGGAGTATAGCGAACAATCATGGAGCTGTCCTCCTCCCTACAGCGTCGTAGGGGTCTTACTGGCTGTATAACACACCAACCCAATCAGCTCTACCAATGAGGACACTGGACAGGTCACATGAAGCAGTTGACGTACACGTTTAAAGCTCCTACCAGCAGAACAGACATGTCATCAGTGAGGGCATGAAACAAATAGCTACGCGTGCGCGACCCTCCGCTCCTAACTCGTACACGCATAAACCTGGAACCGGTTATTTGCGCATGCTTAGAAGCGATTGAGTGATATGATTGATTGTGGGGGCTGAACTCGCCGTCGCTACACAGGCGATGAGGTGCGCCGTAGCGGAGGTTTCCGGTTTAATTTTGACCCCCCGGGGATCCTAGCGTGCGCCGAAATTTCGAATACATGGCCGTTTTCGCTTTTCATATCCAGCAGAAAAGCGGCCGCGGCGGTTCTTAGAAGTGAAAGACACCGTCAAAAATGTCGCTCTGAAAGCCCTTAAATCTTAATAAGAAACATTGGCGTTTCAAGCGGGCAAGGTGCTGTTCATCCGGAAGGGATTCGCAGCTACTCGGTGACCTTGAGCATGCGGCGACAACGGTGGGGGCGGCGGCTTTCTGTTGTTTTCGGGCCCATTCGTGTTTCTGTTCCGGCAGACGCTCCTTTGGTTCCCGCGGTTCTTCCTCCAAGCGAATGACATCCGTTCATCCCATAGGGAGTCAAGACCTGAAAGGACTCGAACTTCATTACAGCCGAAGAACATGTGGCTCTCCGTTTCCCTCCCGCATCGTGGGCATCTCACTATTTGTGTGACACACCAACCCAAACCCAAACCGCTCAACCATGGTGAACAGCCTGAACGGTAGCATTGAGCAGCGAGATTTCCAGGATTTCGTCTCCCGCCAGCACAACGGGCACGTCATTGGTAGCGGCATGAAGCCTAGCTGTTGGTGTTCGCCCCTCTCCTTCCAGCCCCAATCAGTGCACGCATAAACCGGCGCCCGTTGATGGACGCGTGCTCAGGCATAAAATACAGGGGCTAAAATGTCGCGCGGAAAACCTTTACGCTGAAGAATTATGGGCTCACGTCGGCGTCGAAAGCGGGCAAGTTGCTCCGATAACGCCTGGTAAGGGCGCGGCCGCCGTTATCAGCCGATCGCGCAGCTTGTGGAAGAGGCTTCGGTGGGGCCGAGGGGAATAATAGTCAAAGAAGCGTCGCAGCGGCGCCGAGTAAAACAGCTTCACCAGAATAAAAACTGGAGGGTTGGACATATACTGCTTCGCCTTAAAGCAGTAGCAAGTTTTGGACATGCGCCGGCGTATAGGCGTAACGTTGCGCTACCCTTTCACTGCGCTGCCCTGATCACGTTGCACCTGGAATCTGATACCGTGCGCAAAAGCCCCCTGTACTGTCACGCCCTCCGCAGGCTCCACACCCTGCACTTGTCAATAAAAAGAACAAAAACGCAGGGAAGCTTTAATGATGACTTTAATGATGAAGCTGTAGTGGGTGAGCCTTGTCAGACAAATGGTTAAGTTTCATTATCACAGTTTCAGTACCAGTACCAAGGCTTCAGTATCAAAGTTAGGTTTGCAGATGTGACCAGAAAGTTTGCTGGGATAAATTGGTGGCAGTAGCACAACACCGGTACAATTAGAGATCTATAGGAGAGGCCTTTGCCCTGCAGTTGTCGTAGATAGGCTGGTGATGATGATGATCATCATCATTGTTCATTCGCATAGATGCAGTGCTAGTAATCGTCGTCCTATGCATCCAAGAGGTCGTCGTCTTCTCCGTGGCCAGCGGTGGATGCAAAGTCATTCTCAGCATTGTAGACTTCCACCAGCTCTTTGTCATTCACTCGGTGTAGCGGTGGCGGCATCTACAATTCGTCTCGAGGAGGATTGGCGCTCTTAGCCGTATCTACGATTATCCATAATGGCTTCTACAGAATCGACTGCCGCGGTGACCTCTCCCAAGCAGAGTGTATTGTCATTGTTAGCATTAGTGCTGAAGATTTTTTTCACGTGCAACGTAGTGCTTGACCACAGCGCTGGAGCTTTTTTTTTTTTTTTTTTTTTGCTGGAGCCACTGCGCGGGCCGAGGACCCGGCGGTCACCGCGCGGCACGCACTCACTGGCGCTCACCATTTTATCGCTCCTCGGGGGTTTTGCCTTTTTATTGCTAATGCCACTGTACGTATACCGAGGACGCTCAGTGGTGGCCGCGCGCATGCGCCCACGAGCGCTCGGAATTTTGTTGGCATTTTCTACTGAAACGGCAAACTTACGGCTCGTAAAACAGCTCGGCTGTTAAAAGTCAAGTTAACCCCCCCCCTGCTTTCTTTGGCGTTCTTGACTGCAGGCTACTCTCCTTCCCGCACTCCTTTGAGCAGCCCCTCATTCCTAACATAGCCGGGGCCTTGGTTCTGGCTGCCTTGATGTCAACAGTATCAAAAGAGGTCTTCCCGTCAGTCGACTTCTCTTGATAGACTGTGAGGGCTCGAGTCACGGCACGGGTGTTAAAAAGAAGGTCACCTTCACCCCGAGTTGTCAGAGCAACGCCAGCCACCCCCGTCAAGCGTAAGATACAGTGGCACTAAACATAAGTACCCTATAAAGTAGCGGACGACACAGTCGCCCAGATAGCCGTATTGCTAATGCATCCGACGTTTAATGGGAAGGCGTTGGTTGGGTTTTAACGCCTGATTTCATCCACTTTCTGTCCTCGCATGAAATGAAAGAACAGCTTCGGGGATAGTATTAACCATTAAAAATTCACAAAAGAGGCTATCTATTGCCAGGTGCATTCCGCGGCATTCTAGACTTCTTGGTTACATTATACTGTCACGTGTTTTATAAGAAAGCACACCCTTGTGTAGCGGATACGCAACGGTGATCGACGGCGAGGAAGAAGAATCATCGTCTTCGGAACACGCGCGCTGGTGTCCAGCTCTCGCTGCTAGAACACTTTTAAGCAAGATTCTTCGCTGTCGCTCTTGATTTCTGAGCCTTATTAAACTACAAGGCCACCCCCACCAACCGGAGCGCGTATTTGCTGTACGCTACAATGTTTGTTTGTTTGTATGTGTGTGTGTGTGTGCGTGTGCGTGTGTGTGTGCGTGTGCGTGTGTGTGTGTGTGCGTGTGTGTGTGTGTGTGCGCGCGTGTCCGTGTGTGTGTGTGCGTGTGTGTGTGTGCGTGCGTGTGCGTGTGCGTGCGTGTGCGTGTGTGCATGTGTGTGCGTGTGTGCGTGTGTGTGCGTGTGCGTGTGTGTGCGTGTGTGCGTGTGCGTGCTTGCGCGCGCGTGCGCCCGTGCGCGTTTACCTCTAAGCATCAGTTATCGACCCGTTCTTTTTGTTTTTGGAATTTTTTTCAAACGCAAAACATTCATTATCTGCAATCGGGATGTGAAAGATACGCTGTCACGTGATGTGTCGACCGGCTAAGAGATATGAAACATGGAGAACCGTTGCCTGGTTGCACAAACCACACATTTATTGCCCACATGAAAGACCCTCACACTGCAAAACGAACACAGAACTAAGCCAAAATGTACCTTTGAAACAAGCATCACGAACAAACTCTCAAGTACAGCGTCCTATGAGACGGACCTCTAATTCTTCAAGTCCTGCGCCTACGTCTTTCTACTGGACGTGCCTGTCCCGGCCGCGGGCGCTGACTTGGCGTAGATGCTGCGTAGCCGCGGCGCGGTAGTAGCCGTAGTGGTCAGGTCTGGAAGTGCCGTCGTCGCTGCGAGCGGTCATTGTGGGGAAGTGACGCTGCGCATCCCGACGTGTGTCCTCTGCGGCTAGTGTTGTGGCAGCGGATAGAGCAGGAGCCGGTCATTAGGACAGCCGTTGTGGCAACAGGATGCGGAAGGATCCGGGAGCGTCGCCTTGTGGGGACAGTCAGCGGGGACAGACAGGCGCCTGACCGTCACCGCTGGGGCCGCCAATAACCAGGTTGGCGGTGTGACTCGGAGGCTGGGACAGATGCGATGTCGGCCCGCTCCAGCCAAGGCTTGCGTGGTTTTGTCGAGGCCTGGCCATGTTCCCTAGCTCTCCTCCCAGACCGCCCACCCATCCAGCTTGCATCTGGTCTCTTGCTTTCCGCTCAGCTCGCTTGTCTCGAGATTAAATCCTCTTTCACCGCGGTCGCGCCATTCATGCATTGCTTGTTCGCGTCACCCGCATTTGTCAATCTCCTATTCGCCGCTGCCCCAACTTCAGTAACCGTGGCATTCAGCTATTGGTCCGCTTCTAGGCGGCCAATTTAAATTGTCTTCTCTTCTTCGTCTTCAGCCGTTCATCTGCACGCGTCATCCCAATCCCTTTTGTGAATTTCCCTTTGAACCACAACACACGCACCTCGACGAAATCATTTTCTGCGCGAGGAGTTTGTACCATCACTTTGCTACTGAAAATTGATTGAAGTACCCTTTGTTCCAATACTTTTGAAAAAGCTGTGTGGATGAACGATAGGCCAGGTAATTCACGATGGTCTCTGTCCTGATGGTACAAGTGTCGATATCCGCGTGCCGATGTGACCGGGTTACAAAACTGGATCGACGAACCTAAAACTGCCGGATGATGGTTCTGCAACGCTAAAGCAACGGATACCTCTAATCTGGTGACAACTGAGGATAAGTATTTGTGGTCTTGTAATGCATCAATGAGAGGTCACTGCGTGTTGCGCATTTTTAGGAGAGATTTCCTATACAAACACTTCTTCTGCTTTGCTGTCTGCCAAATAAGTACGCACCACTTTGTCAGTTATCAGGAGCTCCTATCTAGTTTACCATCTGGAAGTGCGTTGTTACCTGTGCGTTATCACCTGTGCGTTGCTGCCCCCCCCCCCCCGCCGCTAATTTCCCCCAGCGCTATTCAGCGTTACTGTATAGTGGCGACTAAGTTTAACGAACATATAAATGCCTAAAAAAGAGAGCATTTACTTCAGTCTTCTATTTTGTTCTATATTTTGTTTTGATTTTCGCAAACTCACTTCTATAAAACTACAAACAACGCCGTATGCTCACCTCACCTCACCGAGGACAACAGCAGATGTAATCACATAAAGCCGTTTTGTTCTTATCTCTGTTCAGTACCCATCAACATTAAATGAGGCACGCACAAGGCGCAAAGCTCGTAAAAATGGTTCATAAAAGTATATTTGTGCACACGAAGTACACATGAGGGTCTCATATCTTCTGATCCATAAAAGTATTTAACGAAGTTAATCGCCCCAATGCTTATCACCACTAACTCCATTAACGTACCGTACACAATACTGCTACGTGAGTTAACGATTACCTTCCCAATAAAATTATACAAAAGGAGGAGAAGAGATATCTGTTCATGTTATTTATATACAACTGAATAAATTTGTAGAGCAAGCCCGAGGAGCTACCCAAAATTTCCATTTATTCTCAACATAAAAAAAAGAATTTTGGTTTTGATACTACGGCACAAATACTTTACTCAATCAAAATTCATCAACAATTGTGACAAGGTTTTGACGAAGGCGTGCCGTTGTCACATATTCTATGCTTTTCGCCCCCAACAAGGAAGACGATGCTACTGCAGTCAAAGCCCGTGTCACTCCCATGCAAATATTATTGCTCGATTCCAAAAAAACCTTCCCTAGAGAGCAAATCGTTGTCACAGCGCAAACAAGCACCTAAAATGGCTGCTATGACCGCTAACGCCTGTATGTGCTGTGTCTCTGTTTTTAACCTTTGCTTGTTTTTCGCCATGTTGATTATATTTCAAACATTTTTAGCCTTTTAGACCACGACAAGTAATCCTCAATTGGCTAACTGGTGTGTCACCCTTGAAAACGGATAAAAATGAAACTGATTGTTGTGAGAGTATTGGGTTCCGAAAACAATCTATATTCTCAAAAGGTTGCGAAATTGAACGTGCAGAGGAGTTTCCGTGGTCGTACGCTTCCTTGCCCTCCTGCAGCTAGGTTTCTGATCTTGTGAGAGAGTCAATTGTGAAATAAAACTGATTGTAGTGAGAGTATAGACCCTATGCAAAAACTGGCGCCCTCTCGCGGGGGAACCGCGTGCGCTTCCGCAACGTGGGGGATTCCCGGATCTCCGGATACCGCAGTATACGTGATAGCCCAGGATTAGCGACACGCACGTCGGCATTTATCGCTGTCCAAGATGCCTAAATACTGCCGTGTAACTTGCTGTAC
Organism: Haemaphysalis longicornis; assembly: GCF_048455015.1. Lineage (NCBI taxonomy): Eukaryota > Metazoa > Arthropoda > Arachnida > Ixodida > Ixodidae > Haemaphysalis > Haemaphysalis longicornis. The sequence continues at coordinate 151,506,935 of NW_027526361.1, forward strand.
ACAAAGATGATACGAGGACGACCACGGAAAAAGCGTACACATCTTTTTTTTATTTGTCAACGGAAGCGTGATTCGAGCCCTACGTGAAGTCGCTTGCGGGTGTCGACTTCCCTTAGCGCAGTAATATTATAGCTAGATCGCATGAATAGTCACGCAATGAATAATATGTGCACGACTAAAAAGGTGCCAAAGTTAGCTATTTTCTAGCCCTGTATTTGCCGCCGAGCACTCCTGCCTGCTGGTAGCTAAGGCGCACTGCATCGGTCAGCTCGTACTTTATCGAGTCGTATGAGTTCTGAGTCTGCCGTTCGTGCTTTTCGCGCCCGTGTTTTCTTTTTATTGGGGAAGTTCGCTGGCTTTTATGGAAGTACTATGCATTTTTTCCTTTGCGAAACGTTACAGGAAATAAGGGATCCACGAAAGTTGCAAGCTTCACGTAGCGCCATGAGTAGCGCAAGTGACATGCGTAGTAAACCGTGTATCGGTCATTTACCGCTCGTCGCCTGCTGTTCGATCGTAGCCTATTTTCCCAAGGTCAGATTTTTCGAGCGGAATTTTCTAAGCGGTAGTGTGCACCCAATTCTGTTGTCCAGGGCGCGAGCAGGGGACGCTCAGCTGTCGCCGCGGGGCACGCGCTCACGAGCGCTGGGAATTTTCTCGCTCTCTAAGGTTTTCGCAGTTTCTTTTTTTTTTTTTTTTGCTAAAGCCTTTGCGTGTGCTGGGGACGCTCGGTGGTCACCGCAAGGCACGCGCTCACCAGCGCTCGGCAATGTATTAGTAATTTAATTATTCATTGGCAATTTATTGGTAATATATTGGCAATGTTTAACGCGTTACACGCCACACAGGTTACGTGCTACACATTACGGCCAGCTACAACAGCTCCAATGTTAAGAAATGCCAGGTATGCAATTTATTTATTAAGTGTTTGTTTTGTTTTGTTTTGCAGGTTTCCTCTGCGCCCCAGAGGACCCTTAGCGTATAGCTATATCGCGGAGTGCCCCCCCCCCCCTTTCCCCCATTTCAACCTCAGGGCAGTCCGCATCGGTTCGAAGCATTTAAGGAATGACCTTCTGAGAAACCCGCAGGATGCGAACCAACACGGATGTACTTTCAATAATCGCGTTCTCAAAGCCAAAAAAAAAAGGAGAAGAAACGCGACAGCCTCCAAAAGCTTCCCTGCCGGTGCCTCCATGACTGTTTTTTCGTTGCATAATGCGTATTTACGAAGTCGCTCGCAAATGTGGGCAACAGAGAAAGGTCCACAGGTCACTCGACGCTCATTTTGCTGCGCTTAAATCTGAATACAAAAGGACCGCCAAGCCCAGAAAGCCCCTCGCACGCTCCGTACCAAGCAATCCCACGACCGCCATCCCCCAAAAAAGGCGTCGCGTGCTGGTTTCGCTTTTCTTCCGGTAGATGGCGGCACTTTTGCATAAGGTTTCCGAAAACAATCTATGTAACAATCTATGTTCTCAAAAGGTTGCGAAACTGAACGAGCAGAGGAGCTTCCGTGGTCGTACGCTTCCTTGCCCTCCTGACGCTAGGTTTTTGATCTTGAGGGTGAGTCAATTGTGAAAGCGTGGAACGCGCTACGTCCAGAAGGAACTGCCGCAAGCTTGGCTTGGTAGCTCCACCAGGTCCCGTGGTAGTCGTCGGCCGGGATGCGCGCCTCCGACTCTGCGTGCTCCGCGGCCTCTTGCTCGAAAGTGGAGACGCGGGAGCCACAAGTGCAGATGACGCTGGCGGCCGCGGTCCCCCTAAGGAACAGCCCGTGTTGACGATGGCACTCTTTCTGAACAGCTTGCTCAGAAGCGTGTCTTCCACGCAGACTGCTTCGCCGCCCCGCCTCAGTTGCGATTCCTGCGTCAATAAAAAATTGCACATATTCTTTATTGCTTAATTGATTCATATAACAGGTCATGGTACCCACTTAAGACAATGCTGCGACTACGGAGGAAACCTATACAGCTTTCACGAGAAAAATTCCGAATTTGAATTTGCTGAGTCCGTGACTATCGCCAACCAGGGGTCAGGTAACTATTGACTAAAATAACGAGGTGACTAGCCCTTTCTTAGCGCGATCACATCCTTCAGTAAATCCCAACGAAGGACAGCTCTCCTATGAAGCATAACAAGCAAAGAGCCACAACCTTACTTGACCACACGTTTCTGATACGTCTTCTCATTTGACCACATGTTTCTGATATGTCTTCTCATTCGGCGCTACCTACGGGACTCGCTGTTGTGCTCCGCTAAAAGCTGGTTCAAACAGCGACGTCGCCGCACCCAGCCAAGTGAGGATGTATATCACCATAGCAAAGCTGCGATTTCAAGCCAATGCTCTATGCGTCCTACATTTTTTCAAGACCTGCATGATCCCTTGTGACCACTGTGTCAGTTAAACCATGAACTCCGACAGCTGTTGCCCGTAGGTGATGGCGTATCGCTTGTGGCGCAACAGATGTTATAGGTGTCACACCGTAAATGGTCCCGTATACAATGACGCGTCCATTCAGATGTACTTTCCTTCAGTGTACTTCCAAGGCACAGTAAGGTGTCCTGCCGTTTTAAAAGTCCGTGTCCGTCACAGATAGACGGTCCGGTCAGACGTTGCACAATGCCACGACTAAACCAAATAGTTTTGCTTACCAGTGTTCTACGAAACGACGTGTCTAGAGCATACACGATCGTGCTGAAACCATCGAAGCAGTAACAAATCAGGCTCATAATGACCATTGGGTCAAATTTACATCACCGCCACACGCTGAATAAGCCTACGGAAATTCGTGAAAAAATTATTTCAGTAACAATACGAAGCGGTGCGCCTCGCTCTATGCCCCCTTTCTTGTCTACCTGTGTTTCCCATTCCGCCCCCTCCCAGCAGGCGTTCTGGTGTCACCCTTAGGCGAGAGAAACTACGCCTGCTGGTGGTCTTTCCTTTCCATTGTGGTAACAATAAATCCATCCATTCATTCATTCATTCATTCATTCATTCATTCATTCATTCATTCATTCATTCATTCATTCATTCATTCAGCTGTTACCTGTGGGTGGTCGAAGCCAAGTGTTGAAATGAGATAATAGCACGTGTATTGAAATAGCATGCAGAAAGGGTAAATTATTTCTAGCGCGTTTGACCTTGATTGCCGAGATAAGATGCGCCCAGCATGCTAGCGTACCATTGACAGATTTGGAAGCGTAAATGTGATGGCGCCTCGCTTGTGCCGTAATAAATGTTGTTGACGTCAGACCATAACTGGTCGTCCCATATTCACTCAGGTGTACACCCAGAGGGACGTTCTGGAGTTTACTCTGTCCTTTACGTGATTGCACTGCCAAGGCAGGGTAAAGTGTCACGCCGGTTAAAGAGTCCGTGTCCGTCACAGCTAGACGGTCCGCTCAGATGTTCCGCAAAGCCACGAGTAAAGAATACAGTTTTGCTTACCAGTGTTTTACAAAACGACGTATCTAGAACATACACGATCTTGCTGACATGATCGAAGCGGTGACAAATCAGATAACCGACTGAAATTCGGTCAACGTTACACCGCCACACGCTGAATAAGCCTTCGAACATTCGTGACTGCGCGAAAAAAAAGTAATTTAAGCAACAATACCAAGCGGTGCGCCTCACTCTAGGCAAACTTACCATTTTTCTGCAAAATTTTAATTGCTCCTTTTAGCAAACTTTTACATTTCATCTCTGCCGTGGGAAAGCGGGGCCGGTTTGGCGGCAGTACCTTGAAATTGTGCCCAGGAAAGCTATTCAAACGGTAACATTTACACTGGAAGCATTAGCAGTGCAGAGAAATGGTAAGAGAAATTTATAACCTGCTGACATCATGACTTCGAAGTTTGAGGTCATCGATCAGTTGGGAGGACATGTAAGTGGTAATTGTTCTTGTGTTGCCACAGTGCCTATCGGGTATGAACATGCCATACCTAACGTCATAGGGAGTTCAGAGCAATGATAAAAACATCTCAGGAAGCGGATTCAATAGCCGGCCGTGGCACCCGTTTGTTTTTTATGGAGGCGAAAAGCGAGAACGCCCGTGAGTTCGAGATTTCGGCGCACGGTAAATACCCCCAGGTGGTCAAGATTAATCTGGAGGCCTTCACTGCGGCGAGCCTCATCGCCTGTGTGGTGTCGGGGCGTTAAACCTCATAATAAACCAATCAAGTCAAAGACTAAAACATGTCATATTTGACTTTCACATCTAGTATGTGTACTTTTGAGCAGCTCTTGTGAACAAGTGGCACAACAAAACTTTGCACGCTCCCTCTCCTCAGCAGTGGTAATCCAGGATGCATACCATGCGGTTTGTGGAGGCAATGCAGAAGACTGGTTTGTCCACGGCCACAGCCCACTTGCTGTGGTCTTCCTCCGTCTTGAACGTAATGGACCGGCGTTCAGGCAGTGCCAGTTTCACCAGATCCGTGTGCACCACAGTGTAGGTGGTGTCGCAGTCAGGGGGAAGCTTGTCGCCCGCCCCGTTCCTCCAGGACTGGACGACCAGGTCATCTCGTACCAGGCCAGTAAGCACCCCTGAGTAGATGTCTACACAGAATAGGAACAGCTCCCTCAGTTAGCGAGCATTGGCACCCTGCATAACACATACATTTAAAAAGTGGTGCCTTATCCGCTGGAAAGCCGACAGAAAGATGACGTAATTAGGCGTAGAAAAAAGACGTTCCTGTTGGAAAATAGCTCAGGGTGTCAATCGCTTCGAACAACAAATATTTGCATAGTTCTTGTTGAGCCGAAACATTGTGGGCGCCACTGATATACTGCCCTTTTTGTCAAAAAAATTGAACTTGACAACATTGGTGAGATAATTTTGAAATGAGTGCGAGGAACTTAAAAATACCATCAGTATTACGTTCTGGCATACTGTGACTGTTTGATTGCTAGCTTCTGAAGTTTTGTAAATTATTAAAGAGAACACCACAAGTGAGATGACATGCGCATAATGTAAAGAGAGAGGCAAGACCTTTTTTTGTCTATTTACTCCAATCTAATTATATCTATGCTCCGAGATGGCGGCGTAAAATCCAGCTTCGTGGAAGTGGACAAATTTAAATGAACTAACCCTGGGAAGACATTTTCATGGCAGCTAAGGCTTACTTTTGGTCGTTGTCTTTTTCTCTGTATCCTTGCAGAAAAACACACCATGATAACACTTCCAGGTCATTTCAGGAATATAAACGTCGTTACAAAGGCACTGGAACTATCGGCGCTGTTACACTGGGAACCACATTGTTTTGCTCATTTTCTCGGAATAAAAATAAACATCTGTTGAATCTCAGAACAAAAACACAGTGCCCCTACTCTGTTTTTAACACCCGATGGCACATGCAATGCGGAAAAGTCGGTCTACATAACGCTAAGGGCGTCGAAAAAACGTTCCGTGTAAATACAAAGGCTGTATAGGTTATTTCTTCAAACATTTGTATTCTTTCTATTTCACCAGCCAAAGTAGCCAGACCGAAGCCTGTGTAAATGTCACTTGCCGGAAAAAGTTACCGAAGTCACCAGGGTAAACCCATCTCTGTATAGGCGTTTTTAGGTGGTCTCAGCAGTGAGCCCGGTTTGCGGGAAGTTGCTAACTTTCTCATCATACGAGTTGGCTCAACAATAACGCGTCGCCATTAACAGTTGGCTGGAGAACATGCTCCAAGCAAAAACTGGCAGCACTCATAGGAAACTCAGTCACGCTACCTTTGTCATATGTCGCCCTCTTCGCAACGCTGAGGAAGCGACGGCCACAAGCGCTGGTCAGGTTCCCCACGAGCAGGTCCTGCCCTCGGCCCCGGATGTAGCTCTCTTTGAACAGCAGGCCCATCTGCTTGTGTCGGTCCAGAAGTTGATTCGGACTTGCTTTGGCGTACACATTGGCGTACTCCATACGCAGATGCTTTCCTGCAGATAAAGACTTGTGATACGGCCGCACTAACAAAGTGGCTCACGTTTAACAATCGTAAACATAGTCATCATGAGTGAAAGGTGAAGCGCACGCACAGACGGCCAAGCCGGCGCGCCACCCAGGTCGAAACTGAGCGACCAAGCAGCGGCGAAGCAGCCGTTGAACCCGTTAAGGTCAAGCAGCCGTTAAAGTCAAGTGGGACCACAACGGCGAAGCTCCGAACGAACGCAGCTGCGACGCCACTCTGTTCAGGGTCATGTTGTGTCGTCACAACGACCACACTATCGCTACCGTGGCTCAAGCTCATTGCAACACAGCGGATTACCTTGTGAGACATGACTTAGTAGTGCTTTCGTTCTAAAAACCTGACGCAATACGAAAACGAAAATACTCTGGCTAAGTTGAAACTAACCATACAATTGAGGGCCGGTACTGGCGATAAGCTATAAGAATAGTACTTAGAGGATTAGCTCTTGACAGTAATAAGATTGTAGTCACTAGCTAACAGCGAGAATTATTGAGGTTGTAGATGATGATAGTGCTGAGGACTTTGTGAATATTTACCGATATGTTATGTAAACGTTTCAAACCTCGCGAAGGGTATATACGCAAATTTTAGAAAAAAGGGTGTTGTAGAACAACCGTACGCCTTTATAAATGCTCCGCACTGGACTAATTGTTTTACGCGGTGACGAATGTCGTCCCGAAACACATCAAACAGCATTGCTCATTTACTCAGCGCATTCTATCTGATTAGGACATTGTCGTGGGTGAAACGTTTCAAAAGATTGTAGAACCATAAAATCATCACTGAAGCGCAATCTAGGCATATACAGAACACAAAATCAGTACAAAGAAAGAGCACCCACGGCCTGCTGACCGCAAAGTGAAAATTAGAACACTTCGAGCTGCCCCAACGGTTAATAAAATAGAAGACTAGAGAAAAAAGCCCCTAGTTGAATTCACACCAAATAGGACATCTCAAACAAAGTTTGGGAGCAACACTCATGCAACGAAATTCCTGTCAAAATGAAGGGCAACTTGTGCGGGAGATGGGCAGGGAATATCATGCGCGGTGTAAAACCAATGCATTATCTTTGGGAAATTTTGGCGATACGATTAAAAAAGCTGCCAAAACCGGGATGCAAAGGTGGGCAATGTAATCGGCATGGAATTATTGGGCCGTGGCAGCGCATTCGATAGGTTGTAAGAGAAGCGTACAGTAGAGGTAGTCCCAGAAAGATATAGAATTGGTTTGGTCATGTGAGGACTAAAGCCTAAAGGAGTAAAGGACAGAGCAGACAGGCAGGAGATAAACGATTTGAAAACGCGACAACAGCCCTTCCCAACAAAATGTTGCAGGACTTCAAAATAGTGTCGGCCGCAAAAAGAAAAACAGCAAAACCTCCTCATAAGCATCGACGCAGTGTGCGAAAACTGTGTCACGATATTAGGCTCGAAGAGTCTAATCCTACAGTGAACCACCTAGTGATGACGGCGTTCGCGTCTTGACGACTTCATTGTTGACGTCGCGTCCGATTGGGAGTCATGACGAGCCAACCTTTCGCGTCCTTACCTGGTTCGCTGATCGAAATTATAGTTTTTTTTTTTTCACACCACGTCAAGATGCTTATAATGAAGAATGAGAAGCCGATGATACCTTGTAAACAGAATTAGCAGGCTAAATTACACAAGAACTCAAGGATAAAATAAAAAAAAGGCTTAACAGTTCATATTCACGAATAGCAAAGCGCCACCAAGCTACATCAGATTTAAACTGATCTTTGTAATACTAAGCATGATCACGAACACGAGTTGCCTTATACCTTCGATAAAATTCTATGCCTCTGCGACTTTTAAGAGTGAGGAGCACAGTGGCGGAGTTTTATTTTTCCTTATTGTTACGTTTAATTTTAACCCACTGCTGCATTTATTTATTTTATTTACTTTGTTTGCTGTTTATCCCACCAATCACATTCTAAGTATTTATGAATCCATTTTCTTCGTACGATATTGGCCTCGAGGATATACCGTGGCGCCACCTCCGAATGACGCACTTGTTGGACGCCGTGTCGTGTTGTCGTCTGGTACAACACATTTCCTGTGCGTATGCCACCGCGTGTTATTTGTGTGTGTGTGTGTGTGTGTGTGTGTGTGTGTGTGTGTGTGTGTGTGTGTGTGTGTGTGTGTGTGTGTGTGTGCGTGTGCGTGTGCGTGTGCGTGTGCGTGTGCGTGCGTGTGTGTGTGTGCGTGCGCGTGCGCGTGCGCGTGCGCGTGTGTGCATGTGTGCGTGTGTGCGTGCGTGCGTGCGTGCGTGGGGGGGGGGCACCGTCTCCCCCCTCTGTTGTGGATTTCATGCAAATTACCCAAAAAAATGGTCTGCAGACAGAATAATCCGGGCGAGCAATCAGCGACTCGCTCGTTCCTGGCCGCACCGCCGCGTTTAGGTTGCATCGCGAGCCACAGCTCCTACGCGGCCAGCTAACGCGAAGGACGATGCAACTGATGCCGAGAAAGTACGCTGTAAAGTCATTATGACGTGACATGTACGATACTGTGTGTGAAAGGAAACACCTTGTAAGAGACAGAAACGCGTCGCTCACTCGTGATCTCACCCTGCGTACCGCTCGCATTGCCAGGTAAATGAATGGCGACGTGAGAACGGTGATCGGACTGCTTCGCCGCACATGCTTAAAAGTGCTGCTATGATGTGCAGTTTGGCTTAAGCAGTGCCTATTTCCTCTACAATGTTTTTCATGGTTATGCCCGGATTCGATTAACGATCACTGTCGTAACTTGTTCTTTGCACGGCTGATATGTTTATTTTTCGCGACAACTTGTCCGCAATGTATAAGTGGTATGAACGCGAGTTTTCAACGCCTTCCAGTGGGTTTTTACATGGCTATATTTAGTTTTCATTAGGGCCTCGGTGTGGAAATTTATAATTGCAACGCGGGCTTTTGTCTGTTTCTAGCATTTCAAAATTAATGATTGCTCACAGAACGAGACGCTGTGTACGAGGCGAAACACGCCGCTAATGCTTTGGGGTAGTAGGGAGTTTTATAATAGAACCGAGCGTTGGGGGCCCCCAAGAAGTTAGGGAACCCAAACGCAACCCGCGCGCGCGCGACGAGCGGGTCTTCTCTAACAGCTCGCCGCCGGCTTCACATGCACGTAATCGAATGTTGGGAACTTAGGCTTAGCGTGGCGGCAGACATTTCATCGCCGCTGTCCTTACAGTAGTGAATGACAGTCCCTATTATAACTTTTCACCTCACTGCCGCCTCCTTTCTTGTATGCGTGTAACTCTGTATCCGCGGTGATTTCCGTTTAAGCGATCGATGATCAAGATACCTGCCACGGCCTCGGCCGATGCTTGCGGGCAGGTATCGCCCTCCTTCGACCACTCGCCACACCACACGAACGGGCCGGCAGAGCCGGGATTGACCTCCGCGGCCGGTCGGCGTAGATTGCGGCAGATATTTGAGCATCGCTTTTAAAGCCACAGCTGGTGACACTACCTAGCACAATTTTTCACGCCACTAACATCCACTTTTACCAATGTTGAATTACTTTTCCGCGACTAGTGTGATTTTAAAAAGGGGCGGCAAGTTGTTGCTGCCGCGATCTGTGTCGATTCGAGCTGCCGTCGGCCGTGCGAGCAGGCACGGCGGGTGTGTGTGCGGAGCGTTTCTGCGAGCAGTAAACGCTTCATGAGTTCCTGCTTTATACATTTGTTGCAAACAAGAAAAATCTAGGAAGTTAGCTCGGCGATCGTCGTAGTCTACATTGTTGAACGGGTAAACGAGCCGCAGCTCACGCTTCGGTCGCATGCGTCATACGCAACCACGCTCAAATTGTTTGCTCAGAATGTACCACCGTTGATACGGTTATAAAGTCCCCATCAGTGTTGCGGAATGGGCGTCCCCATTACATTCCAATTCCATTCCGGGGAATGGCAATTTGCCTAAATTCCATTCCTTTCAATTCCTCGGAATGACAAAACTTCCCCCATTCCCACTCCGGGCATTGCCGGGCAATTCAATTCCATTCCTCTAATTCCTCAACGTAGGAAAGGCATGTTGATAGTTTTATCGGTTTTTATAAAGTGAAGGATGATATCTTCAACAGGCTTGAAACCCCTTTCTCTCGTTGCACGTACTCGCGCTCGTGTTTTCTTTTTAGGTGCCGAATTAGACAAAACTCCGACTGCAGCATGTACCGTTTTGAAACAGAGCTTGCAGCGTGCAACTTGTTTGTTTTCTTCGCGGGTAGTATCAAAAAACTGTTTCCAATGTGCCATGTTGGTGGACTACTTGCGTGCGTGAGCCGCTGGGCGAAGGAGCCAATGTGCGACTGTGCGGTATGAAAGCGGTTTTTATTTGCCATAAAAAGATAGGAAGAATAGGGGGGGGGGGGGTGTAGCGCAGAAAGTCAAGGGGGGAGCATCGCCCAGTGTTCTCCTACGAGTGTGCTCCTAAATGAACCTTTGGACTTTTATAGTCGTCCACATGCGCCAGCGCGGAGGCATTGCCAACAAGACCCCCCCTTCCTTGTGACGCCTCATTTTCTCTGAAAAGACTTCGGAAGGTGGTGGGCCTCAAGAAGAAATGTACTGGTACCGTGTCATCCGGCCAGCGCCGCCAATCTCGGCAACCGGCCCTAAAAGAGACTAGCGCTGGTTCTAAACTTGTACCGGGCCAGTGTATGTGTGCGCGCGTGTGTGCATTGAACTTCTAAGTATCGGCGACGCGGCACCGGTCTTTGACCCTGACGAAAGCCGTCCTGCACGCCACACGGGCACGGCGTCACCGGGTCTCGGAAGCCTGCGCGGAGAAGCGAGAAGCGCCAATGGCTCACCTTGCAGAGGGCACCTTGGTACCGTCTTGGACACCACTCAACTCCCATTCTCCACCCCTACCCCCCCTCGATAAGAACCCTTTTTGGCGGACATGAGGGGAGAGCGGTCACTGACGGGCAGTGACGGCCTCAGAGGAATAAAAGAAAGGGGGCCAATCGAAGGGGGAAACGACCCGTTCGTCGAAAGGCCTTTCGTCATAGGCCGTTTCGTAATAGGCCGAATGACGAAAATTGCGCTAAAGGGACATGCAGACGAAGGAAGACAAACAATGCGCAGTTGTGAGTTGCACATTCTTTGTCTTCCTTCCTCTCTATGCCTATTTAGTGCAATTTTCGTAATTCGTAATGCACCAACTAGCCCAACAGCACATTTTACATTTCGTAAAAGGCCGTCCGTTTGGTGACATAGGATCATTCGTCATAGGCCAGTTTGTCTCGTAAGAAAGTTCGTTACAGGTGCACAAAATGAATGTCCACGTGTTCTTTTTTTTTTTTTGTAACGCATTTGGCTCTCCGTGAAGTAGGCAGGACGGTTTGACTATAAAGAAACAAGCCAAGCAGTTTTTTTTTTTTTGGGGGGGGGGGGGGTGGTGTACATCTGAAAAACCAGCAAAAATGCAAGCCAGAGTGGGCAAGTAGGGGGACGTGTTTGGAGAAGAATATACATACGAGTTTAACAACCCTAGACAGGAAAGTGAGACAGGGACGTAGCCCAACAAAGTTCTTTGAAAATGGGCCACAAAGGAACCGCGTCCCCGTTTTCACTGTTTCGGCCGACATGGGCACCCCCCCCCCCCCCTTTCCCCCAAGGGAACAGCCAACTCGTGATAGAACAACTTTTCGAAGAGGCATCTGGTTCTAGGTGATCCCGTACTGGGGAAGGTGGTAGCACCGACTTTCTTGTTTTTGGAAATTTTGTCTGGAAGTTTCGTCCATCTGGAAACTTCGCCCGCGAATCGCCGCGTCTGAGCTGGGAGGCGCAGCCGTGGCCGCAGTTTCTATTACATGGGCTCTCCTACATAGGCGTGCGCACAGGGGGGGCAGGGGGGGCGGCCGCCCCCCCTAATCATCTGAAGGGGGGCGCCAAATTGGCCCATATTTTGCCAATGTAACACATTAAAGTAAAAATTTCTGCTCAGAAATATTTTGTATGTGTTGTAATTTCATCCCATTGAAATAAAAATTTTATAACCATCCCTCTTTGCACTGTGTTCAGACCGCTAGGCCTTCAGTGGGAAGAGATCGGGGGTTGCTGCAGGGGGGGGGGGGGGGGGGGCGCAGCGGTAAGACGTTGCCCCCTCTAATCGAGAACTCTGCGCACGCCTATGCTCTCCTGTTTCGGCTGAATTCCCGAACCAATATTTTAGGCCTTCGTCGACGCTGCTTCGGGCAAAGGCGTCCGAGTGTCTATATAGACAGAAGGGATAGTGTTGCAAAAGGTCGCGGGGGAGGAGGGGGGAGCGCGAGGTGAGATGTCGCGTAGGCTGATATGCGAAAGCTTGCAGCGAACACTAGCATATCGCGCCAGCGTCTCGCTGTCGGCGAGGTGTGATGCGAGTTGCCAAAGGTTCCAGAAGCAAAAAAGAAAATTGAAGTGTGGGGAGACAGCTCGCGGCCGGGGCGAAGATGCCGCCAAGGCAAACAATTACAAGGCGCAGTTGGTGGGAGAGGGGGGATACCGCCGCGATGGTTCCCCACGACGGACACCAACGGCTTAGAGCCGCGGTTATTACGCTGAGAATCGCGACGAACTCCGTAGCAGCGCTGTCTGAGGACAGAATGGACCTTTTTCTAGTAGCGATCTGCGCATGCGCGCGCTGCCGGTCCGCCATTCTTGGCAGGCGCCTCGGGCAAAATAAACAAAAGGGCGCCCCTCAGTTCTCTGCTTAGGGAGCGGCTATACGGTCTAGCGCTGCTGGTTTTCTTTTTTTTGTTCTCTCTCTCTTTCGACACCTCGTGGTGGGTTCGTACGTGCCCACAATAATGGCTACGAAAAGGCGCAAGGACGTTTGAGGCTGACCACTCTGCCAGCACATGGCTGACAGTGAGGGGGTAACCAAAATGAAAAAAGAAAAACAGAAAGGGGCTCTTCGAACACTGCAGATTAGTCACGAGAACATGCGCCTGCTACCGTGACATTCATGTGAAAGGTACGGGTGACGGGTCAGTGCAGGGGGGGGGGGGGGGGGGGGGACTGCAGGACCAGGATACTTTTTTGCACGACTTCTCCGAAAGGCAAACTTTTTCGGGGGCGTGCCTTACTGCCATTTTTAGTTCGCCGTGGCGGCCGCTAGAGGGACCGGTACTGAAAAAAGGTCCATTGTAGTGGGCTCGCAGCTTATAAATATACCATGCTTGTAATCAGCCAACCCATTTTAACAGTACTGCGTTATTGTTAAATTCAAGGCTCTGGCTTACCAATGTTTGAACTTGGGCTAGTGGGTTCTCTTGCTGATTTTTGCATATTTTGGAACAACAACGCATGGAACGAAAAGCGCTTTACTTTTGGAAAAATACATGTAATTCCATTCCCATTCCATTCCTACAAGCATTACCGCCATTCCATTCCCATTCCATTCCGTGGTCGCGAAAATGTGGAATGATTCCGGAGTCATTTCGATTCCGGAGTGGTAATTCCGCAGCACTGGTCCCCATCAGGTCAAACTGCGCTTGACGCACGGAGAATTAACTTAAAATGACGGAAATTAACACAAAAATACTTTTAGAATGCACTTCCTAAGCGACGTGCCACGCACTGCAAGCCAACCACGCAGCAAGATAGGAACGGTAATCCTACAAGTGACGTAAAAACGTTCGCAGCGCCGGCCACTCCAGTGGTGGACCTCGCGGCCAATACCGCCGTCGGATGGCCCAGCTCCATGCACTATGCGATTTGGTACGCCCCTTTAGTAATGTTTCTGAACTCCGAGCTTTTATGCTTGGATGGTATATCTCCTAACACTCTTGAAATTTTACCGTCAAAATGTCGGAACATTTTTTAACCAACTGAAAAAGTTATTAATATTACCGACGCACTTATTTTTTTAAATAACCATGAAGCCCCCACTTAGACTGGGACAATCGAAATACTGTCTTAAATTACAGCAAAAAAAAAGTCGAGTTCCTAAGCAATATTTTTCTCGAGATATCTGCACCGGAAAACGTAGTTTTGCTTAAGGCCAGTTGCTACCAATTTTACGCGGCGTTCTAGCGTTAAGTTTACATTTTTTTCTCAATTCTTATAGTCGTACTTAGAAACAGTTGCTAAGCAAAAGGTTTGGTGCGAATGACAATTTAATCGATTGCCCAGTTACTAACAGAAGCTCAACGCGTATCTATTATTTCCTGATTTTCCTGAAGGAAGCCATGAACAAAAAGCACAAGTTTGGTTAGTTAAAAACGCTTTGTCTCCATAACAATTATGCTCATTTTATCGCGAATTCGAGAAAAGTATTGGACAAACTAAGGAAAGCAGATGGAGCAGTGACGATTCCCTAGCCCTGTTTAGTGTCTTCTCTATAACGTCACAGAGCATGGGTTTCCCGGTTTTCGGCTGCCGATAAAAGCCACCGCCTAAAAACATCACTGAGCGATTGTTGTGGAGTCTCCAGTTCCATTTTATCGTATCACTTGGATGCTCCCCTGCAGTTAACACACCGATAATGTTTTAGTACCGACCCCTATTGCATCACTCCTTCACATCTTTCGTCAGTGCAGAGGAAAATCTAAAGTTATTTCCGAACTCATTGCTTGTTTTTTAAGGCGTCTTTCGTGGCTGCATAAAAGATGAAGCAGATACCAAGGGTAAGTGATTTCACAGTGAACAAAGTTGTAATTTGTTTTCATGGTATTTTTAACATACGCAACATCGTGATCTCACTCGTGCCACAATAGATTAACGCGCAACACCTTACTTAATTGTTCCTCTGCGTCAAAGGTCTCAAACACGCGGCCACCTCGGCGTTTGCTGTCGGCACATGCACTCAGACATTAGCGAAAACAAACCAAAAAAAATTGTGGCCTGGCCGGGAATGAGTGTGCGCACGACGCGGCTCGAGGTTTCGTTGACCGAGCCGATGTCGAAACTCCTGACAGACGCTCACTCGATACGACGGTCAGGGAGGGACAGGCTAGTGTACTACAGAGATATAGTTGACCACTATAGACTAGAAAGGACACTATACCCAGCCCCAGACAAGACACTGAGCAAATGGCAACCAGTAGCGTGGCGATGGCTGCAGACAGATTGTTTCCCCAATCCAGTGGCTTACAGCCGATGTTACCCAGGGCTCTACTCAGATAAATTCAAGGCGTGTGGTGAGAGGGCTGACCTACATCACATGGTATGGTCTTGCCCTCTCCGGAGAAATGACCCGCAAAGCAGTAAGGCAGGACAGCCTGCACTCAACTTAAGTTCGAAGGAGCAGTGGGAGACCGCGCTACTCAGCTCCGACCCGGGTGTCCAGACCCGCCTCGTACAGATGGCCACGACCGCCGCCAGGGACCAAGGAATCCTGACCGACAGTTAAGCGACAAATCTGGGCAAATAAAAAGTTGTTCACTCACTCACTTGTACTCCTCAGACATGCATTATACTCGGCGCGTACCACATTCTCGGTTTTCCAGTTTGAACATCAGGGGCCCTATTCTCGACTGCACAAATTCCCAGGGAACTGGGGAATTAGCCGGCGGAAGTCATTTGTGATTGGCCTTCAATTTTGGTGGCGTGCTTCCGGTTGACAAAGCGGTTGCGTGTGGTTTCGTCGTTTTGACGTTTCATGACGTTTACTGTCAACAGTTCTAAAGTTTGCCTTATTTCTCTTTGCTGAAAGCGCATAATCTTTGGCCGGCAATTAAAAACTAGGCTAAATGCACCAGACATGACAACGTAGGCCTGTCTTTGCTATTCAACAACAATACTGCTTGTAATACACGACCTCATTGTGATTGGCTGAGAAGGCGTGACGTAATTTAAACAGTTGGCGGAAACGATCACGTCCCACATTGGCAACTTCAGTCTGCGTAAAAGTGACGTAATGTTGCTAACAGCTTGAAAATGACGGCTGCTTTTGCTGCAAAATAGGGCGAAAAATTTCGCCGACCTTCGCCGCAGCGAAATGCCCGGAAACTTCCAGCAGGCGCAGTTTCGCATGATGCGCGGTTTGAAGCATGTTTTCTACCAAAAGAAATCATAGTTTCGACTATTTCAAAATCAGGCATCACAGAGCATACAAATTACATGCAGTATTTTGCTTTTATGTTTGGCAATAAAATAAAAATTATTCGTTTTGCGTAACCGCAACATAAGAGGGCAGTACAAACCTCTAATGCATGGCAATTGTCCACACACCTCCTAATAAGCATGAGAAAAATAAACATGAGAAAAATAACAAAGAAAAGTGGCTCATGTTTATTACAGTGCTGATTGAACTCGAGCGTGACGAATTAGTGAATCGGAGACATCGGTGCGCTCCGTGGTTATCAGGCGTAGCGCTTCACGGCTCTTATATGTCATACAAGCGATTGTCGCGGCGATCTTTTTCTGTGATCACGCCATCAACTTGTAACATAGCAGCAGACGATAGCGTGGCGGTGGAGGCGGCCGGGAATGTGATAACGCAACAAAGCTTGCATTCAAGCAGAAAGCCCAACTATGTTACAAAGCGATTGAAAGAAATAAATCGATACGCTAAAAAATATTTTGATGATTTTTAGCTCAACATCCGCCTTTCGGTCGCTTTTGGATCAACGTACTCGATTGCCTTGTGGTTTTGACGCCTATTTTGACCTGCAGGAATGTGTTTCTCTTGCCAGCCTCAGCTACCGTCTTAATTTTTATAGTACGAGCCAAGTGTTTTTATATATTTTATGCGCAATATTTGATAACTTGGTTGCGATCTTTATGTACGAAGCGTCAAATTACTCTGCATGTCGTCATAGCTATGTGTGCATCACGTCACTGATTGCTTACGTCGTGCTTATGCAAAAAAACATGAAGAATTGCCTCGGAATTTGTGCAGTCGACAATAAGGCCCCAGGATGCCCAGCAACCGGAACGCCAAAAGTGCGAAAGAAGCACGCCAACACTGTGTGCCCTGTGACGTGGGGTGATCTACGAGATATCCCTTTCATGCAGGGAGGCATATATCAGCCAGACCGGCGGATGTGCAAAGTACCTGTCAAGGGCGGTCAAGGGCGCTTAATTCGTCCCAAGGCACTAAGACGCGCACGCATTTACACGCTCATTGTGGGCAATGTAATTGCGATCCCCTCTGGGTCAGATAAGAATTCTGTGCAGGAACGGAAACGCTGCAGCCCGGGAGATTGCATTATATATATATTATTATAAAGAGATAAAAAAAGCGCAGTGTTTCCACGACACGTCTGTGGCCTTGCTAGGCAACTAATACGACTTTTTAGAAAGTTCTCTGTGATGATGCTCGTTCAACAGTTTCCACTGCCTCTTAAATCAAAGTTTTCTTTGGCTTTTCAGCCAGCTTTCGAGGGCCTGCTGCTTCTTCTTGGCATCGTGCAACGCTGGGTTTCATCTTACTCCCGACAGCGCGTACTAGCAACCGCTTATTCCGCCCTCGAGGCCCGGTAAGCGTCGCTACCCGCGCTGGTTTGGGCGTGAAGTTATGCAAGATGACGCTCGCTTCCTTGGACAGCACAGGAGCAGCGACTTGAGAAGTAGTTGGGGAGGTATCAAGTTCACGTGATACATGATATCACGTACCACGTTATACGTCCCCAGATTGACACTTTGAACTTTTATTCTTACGTCTCGTAATTCTCGACGCGCTCACAACGACTCCCCGTTTTGAATGATGAGCAACTACGACAAGCACGCCAACCGTAAATAAATATCACATGCCAGCTCTTTTCAACCAAGGTACGCCATTACGAAAGCATCGCGTTACGTATACCGCACCTTTGGGTAGGGCCCGCTGTTATTTTGAAATGCACCGTTGTCTTTATAGGGCATCAATTTCAGACGAAGATTCAAATAGATTTATTGTAGAGTCAGCGTCTTCAGAATTTGACGCTTCGAAACTCCGTACTTGCATGAATAAACATGTTTCGCTTTCCATCGATGGTGCTATCAGCCGAATTTTGTGATAACTTGCAAGTTTTCACTCCTTTTACTTGAGTAACCTGCGTAACGTTTTACTTTCTCTCATATCTTCTCTTATGGAGTGCCGGCTCCTGGAGTATTTCACTTTGTCATGCAGAGTTCTCTTTCCGAGATAGCTTTGTTACCACTGGACGAAATAGTAAAGCTCCGTGGAAATACAGCCTAAAGTATGAACGCTTTGCCCAACTTTTTCGAACAAAGCAAATTGTACGACGTTCCCTCACCGATGGAGTCCAGTTCTGAGGAACGGAATGTGATGCACATGAACAGCTGGGCGTTTTCCTTGCCGTTGTCTGGGAAGTTGTACCGGCCGCCGGAGCCTATGTTTCCCACGAACCGGGGCACGCTATGCAGTAACCAGACACCGGTTGCACTGTCGAAGATCACGACACCTGAAAAAAAAAAAAAAAAACATTGGAGGACGCTTAGGCTTGGCCTTTAAGCGTGGAACGCGATAGTCATCCTTACTCGACGGTGAGAAAGAGTGTGCTGTCCGCCCAGAACTTATACAGTTATCCCTCGTTATAACGAAGTCAGCGGGACATCGTAAAATTTCGTTATAAGCAGTATTTCGATATAAGCGACGACTCGAGAAAATCTAAGGTAGTTAAACTTTAACTGCGCCACTACTAGGAGGAATCAAAACACAGTGTATTCAGTGAAGCAAAACTTAATTCCGGTGCAAAAAAGGCAGTGAGCTTTGGTTGTTTCACGTTCTTGCTGGGCGCCAGCAACCCCTACTCAAATTGACCAAGCAGCGACTTGCGTCCGTATCCCTGGCCGGCTGCAGAGCGAATGAGAAGAGAAGGCAGCGGCCACTTTTATAGGGGGAGAAGGAGGGGGGGGGGGGGTCACGAAACGATACGAGAGTTTCGCGCCGGAGAGCGGCGCCAGGCTCGAGTCCGAGGTTGGATTTGTTGAGGTTAAACAACAACGATTAATTGCTCTTTGTGGGTACACAGCGCAATCATAAAAACTGACCAATTTTGCACAAGGGTTTCACATGATCACTGGGCAATTTCTTTCCCGAGGTGTGCAGCCGTGAATATTGCAAAACAAGAGTTTTTTGGCGCCCCGTTGTCGACAACTCCGGTAATTCTACGCTTCGAGTGTTAGTGTTTGCGCACCGTCGCGTCCACGTCATTGACCGATATCTAGAAGCAAAATTCAGTGACCGTGCCACGCATTTGGACTGTTTGTCTAAAGTGGAATGGCACGAATTGAGCATGACCGGCTCGAGAAAATCGCCGGGGAAAGGCCGACCAGCTTTCGTTGACCCGCCATGTTGACCGCCTGACACGCCGCTTGGTCGCCGCTGCTAGGCGCGACTCCGCTCGCCACTTCGCTCTAAGCGGGTCGAGCTCTTCGTGCGCTTCGAGTAATGCGGCCTAAAATGCATGCGTTTGGGTTGGGAACAGAAGAAATTTCGAATAAAGCGGTATTTCCAGTAAATCGGTTTAGTTATAACGAGGGATTACTGTATATGGCAGTGCATTCATCAAAGGCCAGCGCACGATATACGGTGCATTACACACTAGCGATGGCGTCATCTTATCCCCGGACTCCACAGCGGTGCCCGTGAGTGGTGAAAACTTTCCCGCCCTGCTCGCACGCCGTCTGTTGTGTTGGAGCAGCGCCTTGCGAGCCCTCAGGTCTAAGATGCAGAGCAAGGTGACTCTACGGGATCGTTCGTTCGCGATCAAGGCCGCCGACGCCACCTTCTCTGTGCCACTCGGTTTTAAATGCTAAGCTTTAAAAACAGTGGGCCTTTCACTGAGCACAGCTAATGTTAATAAGAGTACTGAGGTTATGTGTTTCCATGAAGTTTAACTACTGTTTTTTTCGTTTTGTTTTCGACTTCGGCGCATTATTTTTAGCTGACCTTCGTTGAGGCAAGTCATGTGCAATTACTGCTTACTCTGCCGCCATTGAATGTTTGCAATCTTTCCCACATAAATATTTATGACACGCTGAAAATTTCAGGCGCAAAGATGGGCTCATGTATAACGTTTCACTGCCCTACTGCAGATGGTAATGGTCAAGTCTTCAATTGCTTTTCGGGTGTTAAAAAGTTCGGTAATATAGCTTTTCAGAATTCATGGGTTGAGTGCTATCATTTTACATAAAGCACGTAACTCATTGCGGCTTACGCCAGTACAACATGGTATTTCTTTTGTGCAAACAAAGCACTCACAAAATCCATGGCGTATTTTTTGTGCACAGCACGGTACCTTCAAGCGTCCTAAGTTTCTTCCCTCCGTCAACACATTCTAGGTTCGACGTAGAGCTGTGATCCTTAAAGTAAGAGATGCGGCCGCGTGTGCTAGGATGTACAGCATGTTTAACCTATGAGATTCTTTATCTGCACATGTACGTACCAATGCCCCAACTAGTTTTACCTCGACATTTTATCACATCAGGAATGTAACCACGACAAGAAATATAGCTTATTATTAACAAAAAAAATCACGCCATATCCACGGAATGAATGATGATAAGTGGGGCGAAGCTCGAGAGGGGGAGATCATCGGTAACCGTAACTCCCCCGTGAAAGTTCGCCAATTACATCATTAAGAAATACGTAAGACTGTGTGCGTACATTGTACAAATAAACTTTTATTTTGTTCTTTTATTTTGTTCTTGTTCGTTTGTTGTTTCGTTTCTTCGTTTGTTCTTTTCATTTCGTCGTTGTCATGACTGGATTGCGAGGTCCCTTCATTACGACGGCTTTATGATCTGTGAAATGAAGCGAGAGAGGTTCAGGTTCTTGTACTGGCTGCAATGGGAAGTTTGCAAACACTAAGTCTATACACGTTCCTCGGATCGTGGTAGGGTTCATATGAATACATCTGAGTGCGTATTTGAAGAAAGAATTTTGATTTAGGGCGAACTTGTGCCCGAACAAGACGAGAGGAAACGAGCAAAGGTCCTTGCGTCTCGTTCGATCTCCGAGAACGACTGCCTGCGTTCGTGGCGTGATCTCTTGCGTGATCTCTCCCTCGCTGTGCACGTGCGCTCGCGCCTCCGTTGGCGAACACAGACAAGCTCGCGCTCCCGGTGCCGAGTTTGCGCTGCCGGTTGCAGCTGGTTCTTGCGCGTGCAACGCGGCCCACTTTGCGACATCTCCGAAAGCATGCGGCGGTCACGTACCACGAGACACAAGGGATGGACAGACCCATGGCTTTAGGAGCTTCGCCCCTAAAAGCACACACTGACTCACCCTTGCAATGTCCATTTCTCGTTCCATTGTAGCCAGGAGGGGGTTGGTCATTGTAAGCGACGTACAGGATATCCTGGAAGAACGTTAGAAATAAACACCGTATTCTACACCCCTCATAAGGTTTTGATGTTACTCGCATACGCACCGTCATCGCTCGATTGCAGTAGGTCCCAGTCTAAGTAGATACTTAGACCTTCAGGGACAATGTGCTCGCGCCATTTCTCAATCTTAGTGCTATGAAACACTGATAGCGATTTACCCGTGCTCTCGTACGATGTAGTGCAGTGTTGCACATGGCGTAAGGTTTCAGTGTTGAACTGAAGATTCCGGGGGAGATCGCTGGAGCCATCGTTATTAATTTAACTAGGGAACAAGCGGTCACTACACTGCCTGCGAAAAGGCGTGCACGCGTGAATACCTACAGACATTATGTGCTCAGACGTGTGCATACATGCGTGTGTGTACGGGCGTGTGTAGCCGCCCAGTTTTATGCGTGGGCTTAGCAAAGGCACCTTCGTGGTTCCAATTTGCTCGAAATATGGCACAGTTAAAAAAAAAGAACATACACGTGCACGCCAGCAAACCCGAACACAGCAGTACACAGCAGATACTCGTTCGCTTTTTTTTTGTCGGATGATCGCCAAGTGAAAAATTTTGATCATAGAAAAACGTCCTCGAAGCTCGAACTCGTTCAGCTCGAGATGTTTAGGTGGGACTCAGCCCACACTTGGGACACACGTAACGTTACCGGACACCTAAGCACTGTTTATGAACTATACGGCATGCGAAAGCGTTAGTGTGTAATATCTTTTTTTCCGAACGTACCTTCATCATCATCGTCCTTCTCCCCTAATTAAGAAGTATATTGCTGACCTCCATAAATAACAGGTATATTACTGACCAATACCCTGAAACTGTTCGGCTCTGACGTGTAGGGTCCGGTAAGTGAACAGGTCATAGTGTTACTTTATTATTTATGCATCTGACGAGTACCTGATACATTTTAGAATATTAGTGCATGATCGATTCGTGTCCTGCTTGCTCCAGCGAGATGGCTGGCGTTCGAACCGCAGATAATCAGTGAAATTATCTCCGTAAAAGTAAAGTGCCACCACTTGAAGCTCGCCTAAGGCTGAGGATCTTTTGAAATGGAGCCTGGAGCGTTAACCAAGCGCAGGCTACCTTCGATCGCATACATGCGGTGTTCAGGGCTTTGGTTACCTGTTATTTATGTTCGGCGAAACGCTCTTTAGGTACCAAACGTCTGCAAATACTCACCTGTGCCGCCTCGAACAGTGGCTTCAAGGTGCGAGCAACGGGGTTGTTTTGGTCCAACATGTTTTGGTTGGACAGCGTCCAAGTCTGAGCTGATTTCGGAGTGTTTGCGTCGACGTAGACGAACTCCCCGCCCTTAGGTGTGACGAAGTTCTCTTTCGACGGCTGCATCTTCGGTAGCTTGTAAACGATGAACCTGCAGAGGGAAACAAGCGCCAATAAGTATTTCGGTAGAGTAAAAAGGCTGTTTCGCATGTGGCACGTGGCACATTTCATGTCAGACTCCTTACACTTGCATGGCATGCTAACTGCCTCTTCGGTGCACGCATACATATCTGCTGAGCAAATTTCTACGGAAAGTACGAACTTAGCCTGCATTACTTAGTGAAATACCTATCTTTTATTGAACAAGGTTAGTTTGCTTACTCTTTCTGAAGAAGATATACATCATATCACCCATATGCAGTAACGTTGGTGTTATTAATGTCATGCGCAAAAGAAATATATACTGTGTTCATTTAAAACATTTCTAGCCGCTACGGCGGCTAAATATATAGCTAATGCGTTTCTAAGCTAAACTTTCAGTATCCAGCTCCCGACGTCGGCGGCCGTTTTGCTAATGAAGGTGGAAAACAGAAATTCCTGTGTGGATTGACTTTGGCGTCCCTCACCAAATATCCAGAACGTTTAATGTCCCGAAGCAGTCAAAACTACTCCGCTTTCACAGCGCAGGCATACCTTGGGAACTTCAAAGACACGAACTGTGTTTACAATAAACGGGCCATGAACGCAAAATACAAGTTTCGTTCTAAAAAATACTGCTTTGTTAAGATAACAATAACATATTTTATCGCAAACTTAAACCCTATAATCGAGACATTAACAAGCAGCGACTACTTTGCGAGCATATGAACTGCAGAACACATGGAGTGGCCAACCACTTTCCGGTAAATTTCTCCATGGCGTCACGGGATCGAGCATATGCGATTGGTGACCGGCGACCTAAGCCAGCGCCAAAAAACATGGTCGGGCAATTGTACGGTGGGACCTCAAGTTTCGTTTAATCGCATCACCTGAATGCTGACGTACGTCTTACACACCGATACCTACAATTTAGTGCTGGCCTATACTCCGCCACTGCTGCCATATGACGTCACTGTGGAGCGAAACTTGGAAGCTTTGCAATATTTATCCTTTTTTTTTTTTTGCTAAAAAGCTTCTCTCGTGGCTGTAATGAAGGCAAGTGGGTTATCAAAGGCTGAATCTTTCACAATTAAACAAAGTTGTGTTTCCCCTTCATTGCCTTTTTAAATGAGGATAAATGAATGAATGAATGAATGAATGAATGAATGAATGAATGAATGAATGAATGAATGAATGAATGAATGAATGAATGAATGAATGAATGAATTATTGATTTTTTTGTATGTCTCCCTGGCACTGGAGACTACGGAGCGAGTGGAGGGCGGCGGGACCTCTCCCGGTGAGACCGCCATTGCCGCTCCGCGCACGCCAAGGAGCCTCTGTACACCCTCCCCTGATCGCTCATTGCTGTCACCCATTTGGAGAGGGTGCAGATGGGAGGAAAAGGGACGGACCGGCCCTTCCGCATTTGGTGTTACAATGTTGCCTGAAGCCGCAGGGGGAACAGTTGGGGGTGGGGAACCCCGAAGGGCGGATGTGGTGGTAATTCCCTTTGCCTTAGACGCAGGAACCATTCTTCTGCGTGGAAGAGGGAGTGAGGGGGGGGGGGAGAAATTCTTTCAGAGGTGCAGCCTGTCAACAAGTTATCACCACCAGAACTGGGGGATAATGATACCCTTGTCCAGCTTCAAATGTGTGGTCCCAAAACGGCAAGTGTACCCTGTCAATTTTTAACCTTCTTTTCTTGCGGAGGCGAAAAAAGGACACTGTGGTGAAGGTATTTCAGCGCACGCTAAAGATGCCCAGGCGGAGTAATTGTTGCGTAGTCCTCCACTACTGCGTGCCCCTAACTTCAGCGCCTTAAACACCCCTAATTGCAAATTTTCAACTTGCTTAATCTCGCTCTCAGAGCCCAGAAACTTAGGAGGTACCGATGATGATGATGATGATGATGAATAAACTTTATTGGAGACCAGGTGCTGATGTTAGGGCACCCGCCCGGTGGGAGGCTTCCTTAGTCCGGGATGCCTTGGGCTATGCTGGTCATCCGTGCCCTCTCCACCAATCATCGCTGGTGTGGAAGGTCGGAGCTGGTCAGCAGCTCCACCCACTGCTCATAGGTAGGGTTGGGGTCAGGGGTGAGGGAAGGGGATTGCTGGCACTCCCTTACAATGTGGTACAGGGTGCCTGGGTGGGGGCAGGATTTGCATGTGGCAGGGTATTGGGTGGGATACATGGCATGTAGCAGGGTATTATGTGGGTAGGAGTTTGTCTGTAGTCGCCGGAAGGTAGTAGCTTCAAAAAAAATTCAAGCAGTTCCAGTCAATGCTAAAGGCTGTCAAGTGCAGGGTAGTGATTTGCCAGAGGGGCTGTGGCGCTCTCTCTTGAGTAGTTTCAGTATCAGTCTGTTGTTCCTACCGAGAGTAGTAAAGAGAGGGCTCCGCAGTGCTGAAAAGGCCTACAAAGAGACACTGGATTGTGTTTTTACTTTTTTTCGTAATAATTGTGTTAATTGATTTTTTTCCTGATATTAAATTATTCTGTACTCATCTGCGGCCTAGCGGCGGCGGCGTCCGTGGGAACGGAGCTGCGTAAAGGTAACTCCCAACAATTTTCGTATTGCCAATGTGTGCTTCTGTGGCGCAATGCGATTGACACCAGCCTCGTAACGCAAGTGACCCAGGTTCGCTTCCGACCAAAGGAAGCGGTCAGTTTTTTTTAAGCCTCTGCATGGGGGCATGACGTTGCGTGACGACGATGGCTAGATGCCGTGACCCAGAACGAGCTACGACGACAAGCTAGGCCCCTGAAGTGCTCCCATATTGAAACGGGATTCAAATAGCGTGCTAAACGTCGTAAAACGTTTACAGCGTTAGGTACATGCGTCTTCAATGTTGGTTGCTATGACGCCAACATGAGGTGCAAATTAAGGAATTTCCCAAAAGTGTCGAAGGTTGAGTCGGTTGGTACCGAAATTTGAGAGTACGAGGCAGCGCAATGAATCGTGAACGGTACGAAGCGAAGACGAGACATACACAAGCGCTTATGTTTGTCTCGTCTTCGCTTGGTCCCATTTATTCCTCCTACTCTCTAAGGAAGTTCTCAGAGGAAAAACAGCTTGTTTATGTTACGGAAACGATTAAAAAGCAAAGAAGGGTATAAATCTATCTTGAATGCTGGTCGCCGACCACATCCTAAAGGTTATTTATTAGCTACGCGTACATTTGGCCAAGCGTCTTTTTTTTTTCACCTGAACGCCGGGTGCACATAGCCTAAAGATGGCCCAATGCGAAATTTCAAGCGGCATGCACCTTTGGTAGAGCCAACTCGTGCGTCATCGTAGGCTAGTCTGCGCGCATGGCTGCGAGTTTGCGTGCCGGCGCGCGGGTGATTTTGCCACGGCAATTCCTCTGGTATCCGAAGACAACGAAGCAAAACGAATTTACGAAGGCGACGGAAAAACTATGACTTTGTGAAGGCAATTATCACTGGCGCTGGTTGCATAGTGTAAAGTGTTCAATGCATCTTTAATTGCCGCCTTAAAACAAGGAAGGCGAGCTGTTGGAGCAGTTGCGAGATCAGCGCAACTCCTGTTCTTGTCCAGTAAAGCGGTATTTCAACAAGACGAGTTCAAAGCAACGTTTTTCATTATGCGGAGCAAATTGCATTGTTCTTTTAGATCAAGCAAACAAAACGCACGCATCTTCGTTGGAATAAATTATAATCTAAAACAATTATCTATAACCAATTTATAGTCGAATTGAAATGCTCAACGTAAGAACATTCATTGCTTTAGGTGCTGTTTCACGTAATCTTTTTCTCTATTTGGTGTTTTGTGACCCGATGAAACGTGGCTGATGAAGCCCAGGTGAATAAACATCTCCTAAAATTTGTTTTGGGTGTGCACAGTGCAAACATTACACACTAACATTTGGTGCACGTACCCGCCGTCTTGGGAGAGGTAAGCGAAGCACATAATTTGACCTATGGCTTATACACGTAGAGATTTTACAAATGTAAAGCGCTTACTTCGAATACATGATTCAAAACTGCACGTTCAATTTAAAAATTTCTGTACTCTTATAAACGCACCTTAGTGGAATTGGAACCAGCATTATTACAACCACGCGTAACGCGAGCCAGACGCTCTAGGAACTGAGCTACACCGGTGAATACGCTGATGCTTGCGGCTTTTGAATGGTTTTTTTTCTTTTCTTTGGGTAAGACTATAGAGTAACGCGAAGAGGGTTGTGGGAGTAACACGAGAACTGCGAAGATTCGGCAAATACTTAACTCCACCGCTTGTGCGTTTAATTATTCACTTCGCCAAATGCAATGCTAGTCTGGAATAAAAACAATTGCGGCACGTATTTGTCGCAGTTTCAAACTACACTCTCCTTACCATATATTTTTTATTTGAACTGAGAAGGTGTATGCTTATATACACAAATATTTAGGTGTATATGTATGCATACATACAATCACATACGCATGCATACAAACATGACGCTATTGCATTTAATCTCTCTTGCATACACGTGCTAATCGGATTAGCTGGACCCTCAACTCTTTATAGCATTCTAATGGGCGCTTTTACGCCTCACATAAAAGACGAACTATGTTTCACCATCTAAAACATTCCGTATCCGCGGCGCCCCTAATAAGCGCTGAACCAAAGACAGAACTAGTAAGTAACTAAGAATACCGCGAGACAGTCATAAGCAGGCGCACGCCTACGGGTACACTTCTTAACACACTGCATGTTAATGTCATCAGTCGCAAGAAATAAACACTGCGAGTATTGTGGCCGTGAGATTATGCAAGCAATAAAGCACTAAACATTCGGCGCCCGAAGCAGTTTCCACTGAGCCGATTTCAATTCCATCATGAAAGAAAATTACTCACCAGTCGACGTCCCTTCCTGACTGGTCCTTGCATTTTGTTGTTCCCGGCGTTGTACTTCCCGACGGTGGGGCGCTCAAAGCGACAAATAAGAGCGTCGAAAGCAGCAGTCGACACCGCAACATCGCGAGCAGATGCGCGAACTCACCTCAACCTTCAGCTTAAGTACACCTTGAAATGAGTTGAACGACAACAAGAAACGGTCTCGTATCACACGACGGAGTGTCTTGTAGGCGTCCCTCGGGTGAAATGACAGCGAAGCTACTTCGAGGAAACGTACTCCACTGGTCTCTCTCTGCTCAATGGATCACGCTTGAAGTTCAGGAGAGTCAAGGTCGATATCTGCGCGCCCGGCCTGTGCGTGACAAGCGGCCTCCACGTTGCGCAAACAATCAGCGGAGTCCCACGAGCGTCTCGGATGTGGCAACGGCACGAGTGAAGGGGTTTCAGCCCACAGCATTGGATGCACCAGCGCTCGTTCTGTAATCAACCACGCAACAGCACCGCACTCGCCGGAAGGAAGTGGCCCGATCCTGTCTCCGCGACGCGAGGCCCTTTCCCAGGAACTTCACGTAAAGGAGGAAGCGACCCATGCTCGCTATCAACACGCAACAGAGCTGGGCAGCCCGTAGAGCCGGGAGGTTGTGCCACAGCGCGGTGAGGAGCAGCCGGATAGTATTTTTCGCGCCGCACTGCCACAGCGAAAAGCAGAACGGAAAGGGAGAGACCATGGGGGAGGGGGCGCTCTCTCCTCCTCGGGTGACTCACACCCCGCAATTATTTATCGGTGGCACTACGCCTCCGTGCGGAGGAGAGTGTGCCCTGCCTCTCCTCCTGTTGGAATGACTAGTTTTTAGCACTAGGCCGGTAGCCTGTTTGCTGGGCGCCACGTGCTCCTCACTACGCATTGTTTGAACTTTTTTAACTGCAAACACACCCGGTGTGGACAGTCTCTGAACACTGCCCCAATGGCTCGTCCGCCAAGCCGCTCTACCCGAGTCGCAACTAAAGCGCTCTAATCTAGTACATAGTACTCGCGGTGATATTTCGACGCGAGAGAACTGGCAAGTATGCACGTAACCCCGGTCGCGTAGAACAACGTACACCCTTATCGACCGGCAGCATGAAGAAAACAAAACATAGCCACCGAGGACCGAGAGCTCCCGCGCACCTTGGCCGTCGCGGGGTCCTCGTCACCACAATTTTATTTAGGTTCGCTCACGCCGGAGGTCTCGCAAGTCGCCCCGGTCAAGCTGTACGCCGCGCGCTTTTCAAACTGCTCCAAGGCTGCCAAGGTGCAACAAGTGTGACACCAATGAGTCCCTTCTAAATTCGTACGCCGTGAAGCAAAACACACTTGTGCCCATGTTTTTACTAGATTTCGGGGTTTTCTCGAGTATTGCTCGCGCTTTCCTAAGCAGGATTTTGTCGTGCTGAGTGGAAACATTGCCAGAATCCCAACCGCGTGCGTCATATTTTTAACAAAACAGCGCGAAGCACGGGACAAAGGGAAGATGAAGACAAAACAAGCGCTGAAGATGAAGACAAAACAAGACAAAACAGCGCTTGTTTTGTCTTCATCTTCCCTTTGTCCCGTGCTTCGCGCTGTTTTGTTAAAGTTATGTACCAACTTGCCCAACTACAAACCCTGCGTCATATTTGTTGGTTGGCTCGGCTATGCTTACCCAAATTAGCTCAAGTACTCCCCAGCAGTCCACTGCTCACGACTTGAATGTTCTTTTGTGCTGCCGGACTGAAACCCTGCACTTCGTT
Organism: Haemaphysalis longicornis; assembly: GCF_048455015.1. Classification (NCBI taxonomy): domain Eukaryota; kingdom Metazoa; phylum Arthropoda; class Arachnida; order Ixodida; family Ixodidae; genus Haemaphysalis; species Haemaphysalis longicornis. The sequence continues at coordinate 151,536,171 of NW_027526361.1, forward strand.
TCAAAGGCAATTACTACGACGAAGACAAAATGAGAAACGTTTGACGATACATATACAAACGGTCCAAAGTTACAGTAGAAACATACCTGATGGATGTAAATGGTAGGCAAAGAAGTGGTCGCCTATCTGCTTGCTTCAATGCACATGTCGAAAGACGGTAGTTTTCTCCAGCACCTGCAACGTGATGTCTTCTCCGCTCTCCGTTCTCACCCCCCGCGCTCTTCCCTTCCCTTCCCTTCTTGCTGCTCTCGTAATAAAACGAATAGAGCTTTGTTTAATGCAATTCAATTTTCCCGCCTTCACCCTCTTCGCTCGCCATTGGTTGTAACAGCGTGTAACTTCATCTTTTTGTTGTTGTTGGCTCTTCTTGCTCTTCCTGGAATAGCACCAGTGGAAAACATTGTTCAGTTTGTGCTTCTTTTTATCTCGCATGTCCTGAAGCCATTCTGTGCCATTTTAATGCGTTGCTTCAAGGCTTAGCGTGCCTTGCCGAGTACTCCCCCCAAACCCATTTAGGACCGTATAACGCCCTGAATTTTCCCACGAATTCATATTTGGCGAGAGTAATCCACGGAATCATTGTAGTAGCGTAAATGGAGACAATTGGTCGGGCAGAATTTTGAAAAACAAAAAAATAAGCAAAATAGAAAACAAAATTGAACACAACTGAGCTCACCAAGTCAAAAATATGCATCTCATGCATCTTGCTCCAAAACCGAATAATAAAAAAAAGTACGCAATTAAACGTTCAAAAAACGAATAAAAAAGTCTAAAATGGCGAACCGTGAAACCATTCATTTCCACAAAAACGCAGAATAGGTAGAAATAACACCTGTAATCGTTATCAGCGTTATTGGAGATAATAGGTCGGAAAAAGCTTTGAAAAGCCAACAAGAAACAAAAAATAAAAACATTCTGACAAAATCAAACATCTGTGTGAGTACATCTCCCCCAAAACCAAAGAATAAACAGGAAAATTTACTAAGAAAAAGTTAGAAATATGAATAAAAATAGCAAAAATGGCGAACCGTGTAACACCCTACAATTTCACAAAAACGTATATTTGGCGAAAGTAACAACAGTAATCATTATAACAGCCTAAATGGATGTAATTGGTGGGACAGAATTTCGAAAAACCAAAACAGAAAAATATAAAACAAAGTTTTCACAAAAGTCATCTGGCCTCAAAAATATGCATCTTGCACATTTCTTCCAAAACCGAAGAATAAACAAAAAGTACACGAAAAACGCTTAAAATACGAATTAAATAATAGCCGAAATGGCGAACCATGTAACGCCCTGCATTTGCACAGAAATTCAGACTTGGCTGAAGAAAGACCTGTAATCATTATGATTCCGTAAATGGAGATAATTCACCCGAAAATATTCAAACAAAAAATACAAAATATACAAAAAAAAAACAAAATTTTAACAAACGTTAGCGAAGATAAAAATGTGCATATTATACATCTCCCCAAAAAACCGAAGAACTAGGAGAATCCACAAAAAAAAGTTAGAAGGACGAAAAACAAAGCGTAATCAGAACAAGTTTAAAGTAAAAATCGGACGAAGTCTGAAGTAGACATTCTGAAATCTGAAGTCTGCAATACACCTTGAATCTTCGAAAGAAAAAAAAACATACCGAAGTAAAGCCACTTTATCGCTATAATGGTATAAATTTACATCATTGGCGAGAACAAACAAAATAAAACATGAAAGGAAAAATATTCCAATATCTTTCGCTATCATAGCCATATTTAGCTCAAAGAACTCACATCTGGGCAAAAGGCATTATAATGGCATGCATTGGCAGGAGATTATTAAAATTTCTGTCGAATTTTCTTCCTTGTTATTGCAAAAACCAACCGATCGTGTATTCTTCTAAAACAATGCGGGAACTACAGAATAAAAACTTACATTTTGCTTCAAATATGCCTGAGGTTTTTCTTGTGCTGAGTAATGAGGAAACGTATGACTCACGCAATTATTTTAGTATTTGTAGTTTCTTTGGAAGGTTTCTGCCTGTGTGTACTTCTTTTTGACGAATTTTTTTATCTTTTGGCCGGAAGGTGGAATGGAGGGGCAGACACACCAAAATATTGGCATTCAATTAGCCAAAGAAAAACCGTCGTCTTAAAAATCGCACAGAAGACATGCCATTTGTTCTCCGAACGGCGACGCCAGTGCAGTGGCGTCGCCGTTCAACCTTGAGCTGAGTGACACTCCGTCACAAACGGACCGACCACGGCTCAGCCAGCATTGCTGAATGGATGCAGAATTTGCCCGCAAAGAAAGCCGGGATCATAACGTTCTCGTCTCCATCGTTTAGAGGCAACAAAGCCTTTTTCTCCGCATCTGCCTCATGTTCCCCTCTTTCCTGAAGACACAAACGCCGATCCCACTACCTTGGCTGCCTTAAATGAAGTTGCGCTCACCTAATGGCCGCCGCCGAGAATATATGCATTGAGGTGACAGCCGCATTCCCGAGGCCAGCACATTTTCCACCCCGCCCGCTGTACGCGGGCGTTTTTTGAGCCACCGCGGAACGACACGACTGCTGTACCACGCTGACCCAGGTCTAAACCAAAAATCTGTCTATGGGTGAACTCTCGCACTGCACTTTTTTTTGTGAGAAGGGGACAACGTACGCTGTAGTTCTGGCCTTATCGCCGCGGTTTGTCTGTTCTTACAGCCTCATTTAATCACTGCTGCGTAGTAGGATTCCCAACACAGTCGTTTAATTGGCTGGTTTGCGATATTTTGTTTTCGGAATTCCCCTCACCCGCGCTTGTATTCTCTTCAGTTCTCTAGAACTGGTATGTGCTTTGCATGTGTACATTTGCTATACATCGCCTGCTGACATATAAATATCTCTGCTTTGCTTTATTTAATTCAAGGTTCTGACTCATTCTCGCCGTTGCTTACTGCGAAAGCAGCGCATCAGATGGCCACCACTCGTCACTGGAATGAATGAATGAACACACGTTTATTAAAAAAAAAAACAAGGGAGAGAAGTCCCCTTGACATGACCGGAGGCCTCGGTCGAGAGTCGGAAAAGGGATGGGAAGTAAGGAGTAGGGAGAACAGGGAAACAAAGGCACCTAGAAGCAGTCCTCAATGCCGGCTTCTCTGGTGAAAATCAACAGCGTGTCCAGCAGGTGCTTCCTGTGAGGTGTGGCTCCAAGTGGATTAACTCAAAGTTCGTAGTCTGCCGGTCGTAGCGGGCCAAGTGTATTTAGGCAGCGTTCCCTAGGAGCACTGAGTGCTGAAAATCCCCACAGGAGGTGTCGCGCACTGCACAGGGCACCGGTACCACATTTCTGGCAGTTCGGAGAGCTGTACGGGTTTCCACGCCCGAAGAAATAGTGAGCCTTACTAGGCGTAAGGGCCATGCCCGTTCTTACACGCCTTATCCGGTGGCACGCATTTCTTGTGGTTCCTTTGCACGCGGACCCCTTTAACGGTGAGACACCCTCGACACTGGTGGCGACTAGAGTTAACGATCCACATTTCCATCGCCCTACAATTCGTTACAGTTACACGTACCTAAAGTGAAAGTTGAACATCAAATGGCTAGGGATTAACACTTCTAACCCTGGCTATCACTGGCGAAAGGAAAGACTATGCACACATTGTTTTGCGGAAGTTGACTTTGCTTCAGATTTCGCGGCCTGCGGTATAGCTGTGTCTACTGCGTGATTGGATGCATCCTTTCGCTTACGATGAATGGCACGCGCAGGCATCCCAGCCATCGCGCCATAGATGGCGAGGCTATGGTCCCAAGCGCCGTGGAAGCAGCCATTGAACCCTCCCCCCGAGCCCTATTCTCGACTGCACAAATTCACAGTGAATTCTTCATGTTTTTTAACAGCGGAGCTGCTGTTAATGGCCGAAAGTTCGGGGTTTTTGCGCGACGAAAACTCCCCGAGAAAAAGACGAGCGCTCGTGCGCACGTAACATCGAGCGCACATTCGTCAAGCCGAGCACACCCACTTTGGAAGATTGGCCAACATTGGTCACAAAAACACTCCCACGTTTTCTGTATCCTGGCAAAAACTTGATCAGAACAAGGGGAATGCGTCATAGCGTACGCCATCCATTCGTTCGTCCTCGTGTCGTCGTGAGCATGCGCTCTGTACCGTAGAAGAGCCGCGATTTGAACGTCGAAGCTGCTGTGGGTGATCATTCGCTCCACATGGCCCAGCCGCGGACAGTTCGCCCGGCCGAGGAAGAGGCCGCGCTTCGAGAGGCTTGGCTCGCAAAGCATCCGCTATATACAGACAGTAAGTCGCGCTTGCAGAGTGGCGTACGAGCACGCCTACCGAAACGACGAGTTAACTCTGGCCTTGCTCAACATAAGGTCATTGAAATGGCATGCCGCCGACGTCAATCACGTCACCACAACAATACTAAAACTCAACTGCATCCATCAGTGATCGCCTACAACAGCTGCGCCATGCAAGTCTTGTTCATGAGTGCAAGCTCCCCTGAATTTTGCGTAAGCACAACGTAAACAATCAGTGACGTGATGCACGTATAGCTATGGCGACATGCGATGTAATTTGATGGTTTACTCGTAAAGATCACAACCGCGGTATCAAATATTGCGCATAAGATATATAACACTTGGCATGTATTATAAAAATTAAGACGGTAGCTGAGGCTGGTAATGGAAACACATTTCCGCAGGTCAGTTTTGGCGTCAACACCACAAGGTGATCGCGTAATGTTGATCCAAAAGCGAGTGGAAGGTGGCTGTTGAGCTAAAGAACATCGCACAATCTTTTTTGCCGTTTCTATAAAATTAGAGGAGAGACCAAGGGCCGAGACGCCCAGGTGATGCGGTGGTGTTCTATTTACAAAATGGCGGATGGAGGAAGACGAAGAAGCTCGAACGAGAGCTGCTCACGAGAGATTACGGGCACCGATCATAATATTCGTATCGGTGCCGCGATGATGATTAGAAAGTTTCTACATCTTCCCCGGCCCCAAAGAAGCGGTGGCGAGTCCGCGTCCTGTCGTTACATCAAGTTCGGTCCAGTTCGATCCGGCGAAGCAGTCAGACGAGGAAACTGCCGCCGGTGCCGTCTATTAAACCCACGCATAGAATGTCGGCGCAGTCCACGTAGCCAGATTAAAATTCGCTTGTTGTCCTCGGCGCTTTTGAATTCTGGTGCGGATTCAGGAATTTTCGGTGGGGCTTGATAACAGTGCCTTGACGGCTTCCGCTTCTCTCTCGAACGCTGTACTCTTGTAATCCAGCTGGCGCAGCGAGATGTATCCTGGTTGTTCGAACGGTGCCTGCCAAGGGCTTCCTTCGTTCGAGCGCGTTGTCGGGTGCGTGCCGTAGCAATCTTTTTAGATGCGACTGCATCTCATTCACTCGCCTTGTCCCTGCATCCGGCGTCGGCGTTGTTGTCGGCGTCCGCCCCTTCCCCATTCTCCTCGCCGCGTGACCTGCGCTCTCCGCCGCTCATCCCCTCTCCTCTCCGATAGCGAACACTCTCTCGCGAGGGGCATTGGATTGGATTCGAATGGAATGGTTTGGCTTGGCTTGGCTTGGCTTGGATTGAAATGGAATGGAATGGAATGGATTGGATTTGGATTGGATTAAAGTGGATTGTGTTGCGTCATAGCCGCGGCAGATGCACTGGCACCGGCGCGTCCCCTCACCGTTATTCGCGCTATAAAACGCGGTGCCTGCGCCGCTCCCCTCCATCGTTCCAGACCCGTTCCTCCGCTGTCCAACGCTGCAACGTGAACCCCCTATGCGTCGCATCTACACGAGGTTCCCGCGAGGGGAGGTGGGACTTTTAGATGCAACGCATCTCATGCTCGCCCCTCTGTCCTTCCTGCGTCTGTCCGGCGTTGTCTGCACAGCTGCGCCTCTCCTCTCTCCGATAGCGAACACTCTCTCCCAAATAGCTTCGGGTTGGCGCAGCGCGCTCTCACTCCGTTGATAGGCGCCGGTGGACGGCGCTGCGCGCGCTGCGCATGTGCAGTGCTCTCTCTCTCTCCGCGCTCTCCTCTCCTTCTGGCGCTGTGAATATAAAGCGGCATGCCGCGCTCCAACGGTCTCAGTCGACGGTCGTCCGCATTACGCTTGCAGTCTCTCGCAGTACTCGACGATTGCTTCATGCAATCGCCGAGCCCCTAACTGTGCACTTTACGGACCACAAGGCACTCATTCTCGTCTGCAATAAAGACCGTACCTGAGCATACGTGTACTGCATGTGCATTACATGGTGAAAATGGAAAATTACGCCCACCTCCCCTTCGAGTGAAAATCCGTGCTATAAGCTTAATCAATACGTTGGAAAACGCCAACGGAACCCCCCATGAGATGCGTTGCATCACACCAGGGTTCCCGCGGGGGGAGGTGGGCGTAATTTTTTTGCATCTCTTACAAAACAATAAAGATCCTTTTTTTAGTTGCGGTGTCGCTTGGTTGTTCGTTACAAACGCTTGTATGCCGTCTTGCAGTTTAAACTTCTCATCAAAAGCATCGATGTCTTTGTGCTCAGGATATACGGTATACGTATCGCTACGGCTGTCATCGCTACGGCCTCCGACAAGCACCTTACTTTTTTTCTCTGTCATCTGGGGCAATTCTTCACGCGAACACGATAGTAAGGAATGTTTCGATAGGATGTGAGGCGTCGCCCAAAAGGGGGTCTTATTTTCGCATTCGGTTTGAGATAATAAATATGACGGAGGCGAGGTTTCTGGAAAGATCGCCTGTTCCTCACGGGTATCCAAATTGCGTGGGTCGTCGAACAGTTCAGTCAGGGTAAAAAAAACTCATTGAAGTTTCTCGAGGAAGGCAATTTCTTGATGATCTGGCACTGTTCGATGGGGTCACATTTTGGTCTTTTAATCATAACATGCTTAATTTCGTCTTCATAGTCAATATTTGTAGTAACTTCTTCGTCTAGGTGGTCAATGTCGATAAACGGTTCTATTTCTTCATTCAATAATCTCAATCTAACTTGAGATTTCCTTACCTTATGCAGCAACCTCGTCAACACATCGCTAACGCCACTGCTCGTCATACACAGGCCTAATGTTGCTCTTGCTTCTTTGCACAGTGCTCGAGCTATTATCCGCTCCTTTTCTCGTGTTATCTTCATTTTCTCAACGTGCATCCTAGACTGAGCGAGGCCCAAATCGTGTTGCAGATGAAACGCTTCTTTCATTGCGCGATACGCTGCGGCATTCCCCTCACCGTTTATGGAATCGCCGCCCATCGAGAGAATCGTCCGAGGTAAAAATCCGACGTCGTCTAGTCTGCCCATCGCCTCGGTCACTTTCGCGTACCACCACCGGTTCAGTCCATCACACCGGTAAGTCGTCGGTATCAATGGGTCCCCCTCCTCCAAAAGGCCGAAGTTCGGATGACTCCGAATCGCAGCAGGGCCTTCTTCCCGGGTTTATCGGGACTATATAAAATAAGAGGAGAGAACAAGGGCCGAGACGTCCCGGTGATGCGATGGTGGTGTTCTATTTTACAACATGGCGATGAGGGACAGACTAAGCAGCTCAAGCGAGAGCTGCTTTCGCGTGGTGACCGGCCCCGATAAGACCATCATCATAGGTGCAGCGAGGACAGTCCATAAAGTTTCAACAGTGTCTATTTATTTCTTTCAATCGCTTTTAGTAAAATAGTTGGGCTCTCTGCTGCATATAAAGCTTTGTTGCGTAATAACCTTAATAACCCCCAGTTAATAAGTAACCTGGTAATAAATATAAAATGCAACAACAACGTTCATTTATGCTCGTATGTAGTACAGCCCCCAAACGTTAGGATCGCGGCACTCACGGGACAGAAAAACAGCGGAGTTTCATACCCCTGGTTGAGCTCTCTGTTTCAATGCAAGCTTTATCGCGTTATCACCTTCCCGGCCGCCACCACCACCACGCTATCATTTGCTGCTATGTTACAAGGTTAGGGCGTGATCACAGAAATAAGACGGCCGCGACCATCGTTTGTATGACACATGAAGGCAGCGAAGCGCTACGCCTGATAACCGCGGAGCCTATTGATGTCGCCGATTCACTTATTCGTCAAGCTCGACTTCAATCAGCGCAGTAATGATCAAAACAGCCACTTTTCTTTTTTTTTATTTTTCTGTTGAGTTCGATCATGTGACCCACCAGCTTACTAGGACAAGTGTGGACAAATGCAATGCCTTGGGTTTTCTTTATCATGGAGAGGCTTGTACTGCCCTCTTATAGTGCTGTTACGCTAAACCAATATTTTTTTTTTAATTTTATTGTCAAACATAAAAGCAAGCTACGTCACGTTATTTGTATGCTCCGTGATTTCTGACTTGGAAATAGTCAAAACTATTATTCCTTTCGGTAGAAAACATGTTTTAAACCGCGCGTCATGCGAAACGGCGCCTGCTGCAAATTCACGGGGTTTTCACGACGCCGAGGGTCAGTGAAATTTTTTCCCTATTTCACGGCGACAGCAACCACCATTTTCAAGCGGTTACGTAACATTACATCACCTTTACGAAAGTTGAAGTAGCCAGTGTGTGACGTAATCGTTTCCGCCACCTGTTTAAATTACGTCCCGCCTTCTCAGCCAATCACAGAGAGTGCGTGACATACAAGCCATATTATTGTTGAATTGCAAAGACAGGCGCTGCATTTAGTCTGGTTTTTCATTGCCGGCCAATAATTATGCGCTTCGGTAAAGATAAATAAAAGAAAGTTTAGAACTGGTGCCCTTAAACGTCATGTTACGTCAAAATGGCGTAAACAAACACAACCTCTTTGTCAACCGGAAACATGTAACGAAAATTGAAAGCCAATCAGAAAAGAGTTCAGGCAAATTCACAGTTGACTGTGCATCCGTGCAGTCGAGAATAGGGCCCCCAGTCACGTGATTTGCCTGCGCCGAAGCGCATGCACAGAAGGCCCACCTGGCGCTGAGCAATACATGACGCAGCCGTTTCCCCTTCAACTACCCACGTGTTTCCACCGCTGCGATGCTCCGAGTGAAGCGATAAGAAAGAAAAGCGCGCTTGTTGCCCGGCGGCGGCCGAAGGTCAATGGGACGCGTTGAATGACCTTGAAAGATGTAGCGTAGTAGAACTTTCGCTCTAACAAAGCACGCAATGCCGTGCTCAGTTCAGCAAAAAAGTACTCATAATGCCTTTCGCTAAGTTTGGTTAATTTACGTACACGTAAACGTTCGAACTATACTAGCACGGTCGCAAAAAGTTTTCGTCGACAAGGCCATTTTGCCACACTCTGTTGATCAGTTTGAGTGATCATGCTATACAAATTTATTTCGCGGTCCACTGGCATCGTGATTGCAAACAGATACGTTAGCATTAGCTTCTTCATAGATGTTCCGCCAACATTCGCCACCGCTTACCACCAGTCTCTAGCGCGTCGGCTAGACGCAAGAACACTGTCAGGTCGGCTTCGGTGGCTTGAACACGCTCAAGTCCAGCTCGGGACAGTTAGGAAAGTCCTCGTAGATGAGCTCTTGTGCGTCGAAAATGGCGACGCCGAAGCGCGCTCTCGCAGCCACGGACTGATTCAGGAGCTGAAAAAAATGTAGAGTATAGAATACTCACATACACAACGCAAAGTGGGCCGACAGACTACTGATATTGCGCTGATATCGTGCACTGCGGTGACGATTTGGAAGGGCCACGAAGAGAAAATACAACTTTGTATAATCTCAAAGAACCAGCACTTGGGAACTCCCCCAACCCGTTGCAGCGGCGACCGACGCGTTTTAACCGAAAAAAAAAAAACAGGAAGAAATGTTGAAAAAATTCGAAATTTCGCGCTACAGGAAAGTTTGTTGCTGGGCTAGTTGGTGCATATTAAGTTTAGAAAAAAACCAGGTGAACATTGAAAACAAAGGACTAAGTGTTAACAATGAAGGGACAGGGACACTGACAGGGCTGAACATTGAAAACAAAGGACTAAGTGTTAACAACGAAGTGACAGGGACACTGCTGGTCCCTGTCAGGGTCCCTGTCACTTCTTTCTTAACACTTAGTCCTTTGTTTTCAATGTTCAGCTGGTTTCTTCTAAACTTTGCGCTACAGAGACGTGTTATGGGCAGAAGTGGCGGAATATAGGTGAACACAAAAAACGTAATTTTCAGTGCGTCAACTTCACGTTAGCATTTAAATACTACGATAAAACCGGACTACATGCCCCACTACAATCGCTAAGTCCGGATTCTCGCCGATGGCTGTAGTCGGTGGCCGCGAAACGCACAAACAATTTATGTGACATGCTTGAGAAATTGCCCCCAAAAGTCTGGGGATCGCCTCTACTTTGAAGTTTGCGATAAGAATGGCAGCGGTGGTATTGGAGCAAAGCAGCCCTTTAATGAACGAAACTTGTATTTTGTCGTCATGGCCCTTTTAACACTTCGCCTAATTTGGTCCATTATTTTGCACTAGATTTCTAATAACATGAGCATGCATTTACTGCATGGAGTGTGTTTTATTAAGGGTGAAGCCCCTCAGGGGCTGGGGCTGTTGGCGACTCCTGCCGCAGTCGTAATCGTCGTCTCGTGTAGCCACGGTCCTAAAACACCGGAAAAATAGTTTACGCCTCGTGCTAGAGCGTGACGCGTACTAATACAACACCGGGGCACTCGTTTACGCATCGCGCTGGAGCGCTTCGCAACGCGTACTAAAAGAACACCGGGAAACTCGTTTACGCCTGACACTAGAGAGCTTCGTGCTTCAAAGACAAGAGACTTTTACAGCAAAACTGTATACTTCTACCTCCCCTATGGTTTCATCTCCCTTTGCAAAATGCCGGGGCGCCAAGAATACGTTTATACACAGCATACTTCGCCCCTGCCCAGGTTTCACATTAGTGTAGATTGGCCAAGATATTTTCTTTTACACAAAGTCATTTTGCAGACGCTTCCTTTGAATTCAAGAATCTTTTGCATTGTCTATTCAACTGTCTGTTTTGCCACTGCACCGACCTTACCACTACAGCATAGGTATCTTCCTTTTTAACCTTTTTTACAATCACTTTGCCAATAAAAACGTTTCTATAAAATATTTTACTCTTCAGCCAATTGTATGTTCCTAGGATAATATTTTATTTGTCTGAATAGTATTGTATCTATATGCAGTGTTTGTGAAACTCGTTTTTCAGAAACCAAAGCGTTTGATCACGTGCGACCCAAAACAATAATGACCAACCTCTCAAATATAAGAGTAATTCAATGTCATTTAATGCAATCCTAATGTAATCCCTCCAGTGTAATCTTAAGCACAGCACGCTTAAGGTTACATCAAGGACTTCCTCTAGGACCGCACTGCCCAACTTTTGGTAGGTGGAATGGAGTCCGCTGGGTTCTCCAGGGACGCCTCCGGGCTCTGTTCTCTCTCCTTTCCTATTTATAGTCGCTACAATCAACCTGGGTCAACGCCTCGCCGATATAGCCGGTCAGCATCACAGCCAATAGCGGACATTTTAGTACTCTAGATGACAGGCGACAGCAGTGGTCAAGTAGAGGAAACGCTGCAACGAGCAGTCGACGTAGTGGGCGAGTAAGTGACTCCCGTAGGCCTCCCGTGTTTTGCCCACAGATGTCCGAATTTCTTATTCACCAGCACGAGGTCGCATACGTGCATCTGCAACACCCAACCTTCAGGTTTATTTCAATAGCAAACCCATTCACCGATTACAATGCATCTGAGTTATGGGTCTCCACATGCAAGCGGATGACCCGAACATTGAGACCATTCTGGCGCCCACTGTAAGCGCACATCAAATTGCTGGCCTCATTGCTAGAATCCTTACAGACCACATGAAATAAATAAAGCAGCCTCATTGGACTTCTGCAAACATTTATCGCAGCCGTGTAGGCGATTTGACGCACTTCAGCGCGCTCAAAAACGTTAAAGAAAGCTAAACTCCTTGTCGGTCCACACTGTCCAGTCAGAGGTTGAAGAGGTTGCCATCGCACTGGCACTTACTTGCCGCGATACCAGCGAAACTTCGAGTGAGCAATTCGAAAACTGCAATCATAAATTTCGCCAAGGGTAGGATCTGACCCTAAGAGCTGAGATACTTCAAAATTTGACGAGTACAGCAACCGAAGGGGCCCAAATTATATCGGCGCTATCCCATTCAGCCCCACCAAGGAAACGAACATGCCCACGCGGAAGCTCGATGTCCCAGCTCCCCAGTCTGCTCTAGTACACCTTGGCTATCGCTTGGCACGAGTGGTGGGGAAAGCCTCGTGACCTATCGGGATAAAACTACCCCCTATCGGCCGTACCGACCCAGACACCCGGCGGCACATCACACATTAAATAAATGGCATTCCTTAGCGTGGCGACTACTGCAGTTTCCCTAACCTAGTGACATATTGTCATGTAGCCAAGACCAATGCAGGTTTCTTCGATAAACAAAATTCATTGGAGCGAACTTGGGCTGTGCTATGTGCAAGAAGAAAATACAGGCGACGAAGAAGCTGTCAACAAAGCGACACCCACAGTAGAGCGTGGGAAAATGAAAGCATTAATCTCTCCGCGTTATGCTTTGTGGAACCTTCGAATCAGATCGAGAACACTAGCGATCAAAGAATAAAGCTCTAGTCTAGTGACCACAGGGGGACACGCTCTCCCCATCAAATCAGATAGCCTACGCGGCACAGAGAAGAAAGGGAAGGATATACGCGCTTCACTTCGAACAGATTACACAACCAGGCGTGGCCAGATGCTTGCAAGAAAATGCATAAGCCAGCAAAACGGAAAGCATGGTTCGTGCTACTATAGTCACCTACATCTTGATTTCTATGTGGACAGGTGTAAATGACGCTTGCAAGGGCTGCCCTCCCTGTCCTATAAAAAACAGCAATATTCCTCCCGCCATTGCAGTCCCATATCCACTGCAATTGGAGACACTGGCATAACTTCGACACGGAGACACTACTAATGCCGCCCAAATGGCAGAAGATGCCGTCGGGGCTCAAGGGCTCCTGACCACGGAGAAAGAATTATTTGAGGAGGGGAATCCGCTGGGCTGGGACAGCGCGGGCGGGCGACGCGTTAATGTCACTGTCTGGCGAGGAGGAAATGCAGCTTGCGCAGCAGCAAAACAGATGACGCGTCGAGCGCGTTGCCATAGCTTACTAGTTCTTCAACGGACGCGACGCACAAAAATCGTAATATCATCGAATATACTGTAAAAGTAGCACATTTCTTTCTGTAAAATACATAAATAGAAGTGTTGGACATTTTAGCAGCAGTTATTAATGAATACTGCCCTAGGTACAAGCCGTACCACGCTTGAAACGATGCACCAGAAGGAATACCGGAGGAGACGACGTCTGCCGACGCCGCTTCTAGCCACGAGTGGTTCACTCTCGCCTCTCTCGCCACTCATGGGCTTCTCAGATTTGCGCGCGCTTTTCATGTTGCACAGGCAGGGCGGGGAAGTTACACAGTCTAAATATAAGCCAATGGCATAGATGATAAGAACCATCATTCACTGGAACTTGTCATACCTAGCTTCTCAACCACGTTATTTTATTGTAAGCTTCGCGTTCTAAAAAGAAATCAAAGCACCTTCGTCTAACGCCGACGACTTTGGAACCGCCACAAACTGACTCCAATGAAAGTCCAGTCGCGAGAGGGATTCATCGCCGTCGTCTGCCCATGACAGCAGCCGGCTATGCATTGACTGACCTTGCACCGGCGAACCTTTTCGAAAAGCGCGCCGCGCGCGTTCTCTCGCGACAGAGGGCGCGTCGGTGCCATGCCCGGTGCCGTGACTTTATCGCGCCGCCGGAGCAAGCCCTGTTGGGCCTCCTCAATAATTCTTGCTCCGTGTTCCTGACCAGCATTTAAAGGGGCCATGCAGCCAAAATACAAGTTTATTTTATGGTAGTGTCTACCATCCCGGCAACAGTGAGAATTTCCGTCAGGAATTTCTCGCGGCAGTCGCCTCTCATTGGCTAAGCACGCTACACGGAGATTCTATAAGATAAATAATCCCTAAAAAGCTGTATCTCCAGCTGTCCCCGTAGAGCGGTTGTATAGTACTTTGTTATAACGAAGAAGGCTCAGGTTCGAGTTCGTCACTGCGATGTCTTTTTCTTCTTTTTTTTTGCTTTTAGAGTTTTTCGGTCCCCGTGATTTTCTTAATAATTTTCTTACTCTGGCTTTTACTATATCAAGAGATGCACGCCCGGTACTTCTAGAGTGGGTTGAATTACGTTTAATAGGTTGTCTTCTGTGTCGTTGGGTTGGGCTAGATTAGGTTTGTTCAGTTGTGCTGGATTTGGGCAGGTTATGACGCGTTCGATTACGTTATGCTTGGTTCAGTGCGGTTATGTTATATTGGGTTACGTTGGGACGTAATATTATTCAGCAAATTTTAGCTTTTATGGAAATTGCCGTGAGAATTTCCCGGAGGTAATTCTCACGGCTGCTGTGGAATTAGGCGTAGCCTTATTTTATTCCAAAGCTTTCCTGTTTTATAGCGCACCCAGTGCGTGTCCGGCAGCAAACAATGCCGTATTCACTGAGAAATTAATCAATGTAGGTTGAAAGTTTGATTTTTCGCCAAATCGTGTGCTTTCGTGACGTCTGCCATGAAGTCATGAGGGCGGGTACTCGTACGAACATACAGTGTGTCATTAGGATCTGCAGCCTTGTTTAACTAAAGTCCTCCCAGATGGCGCTATCATAGTCAGCCGGGGACCGTTGTCCGCCGTTGCACTGTTTTTGACCGTATTTGCACCTGGTTGTTTTTGCTTCGGTAGAAAGTAATCATTTCGTGAAACATCGGGTATCCTGAATGAACAGGGTCACGTACGACAACGTCACTTACGCCAATCGGCCAGTGTCGTGTAAGACAACTCCAAAGCGACGGACTGCTGCGCAGCTAGGAAAGCATAGCGTGCCCAGTACCAACAGCAGTGCGCATCGGTACTTCTTTGTGTGCGTGTATTTTCGTAACTTTAATTGTTTACCCCACCATTATTACTGCCGTAAAATTAATATGCATTACATTTACGCACGAACAGCTCGTTCGGCAAGCTTATAAGCCCTGCCTAATTCGCGTTTCCTTCTGTGGTCTCAGTCAATCGCACAGCTGGCGCGTATGCCATCATAGGTTCTGTTGCGAAAAATGAGCTATGGGTCACATCGCCATTACCGTTTTAGTTGCGGAGTACCTTATTACCGCACAATGTTCATCCGCGTCCATGCGCATAGCATTTACAATCGCAGAAAAATCACACAGGCCCCGGCAAAATTCGAGCCTGTGTCTCGTAGACCAGACAGAGTTAGTGTCAGTCGTCTTACCTATTGGGCTACGACCGTGAGTTAGTACCCGAAAGTCAAACGGCTTACTCCCTCGCCTGTAACGGTGCGGAGTACCTTAGGACCTCCTAATGTTCGTCCACGTCCATACGTACGCACACCACCATCAAGCGAAAAATCAAGCGAAATTCGATTTGAGCCATGAGTTGCAGTTTCATTCAGGGAATAATCAGGGTGCAACTCACGGCTCAAATCTAATGATGGTCGGTGCGCAAATCGGATCTCACTCGGGGCGCAACTTGGGTGTCATTTCGAGTCCCCGTACTTTGCACGCTCGCCATCAACCACGGAATGGAGATGCTGCCGTTGTTAGTAATTATAAAGCTTATTAGAGCGAAGAGTGCGTTAAAAACGGCGTCAGTAAGGTTCTAATGAGGCAATCTTCAGATTGAACCGAACGTGTGTTTTGTCTGCGCTGTTGCCAAAAAAAAATACAAAATATTATGTAAATGCGGTCGTACTGCCCCACCGCATTGCAACCAATACAACTTCGCTGGTGAACTACATTCATAGAGTGGTACGGCAACTAAATCTTCTTTTTGAAGAGGCAAATTTGCTTGCTTTCCGACTGTACCTGCATAAAGAAAATGTAATGAACACTACACTACATTACTCACGAGCGTGGTCGATGCGTTGTTTACTAGGAATTCCACCACAAGAAGCTTGTCCTCCTGATACGGGGAGTGCATAACACAGTGGCCCTCCGGGTTTGGTTGGACGAAGGTGCTGCAAATCTGCGAGACAGGAATAGTAAAAGAGCATCGACAATATGATACACTGAAGAAAAAGCTGCTAAAATATTATTCAGCGCATCAGGAAAGCAGAGTGAAAGCCTAATGTGCAGGGAAAAACCATTTATCGTTTGTGCGCACTGGAGAAAGAGACGCCGGGCATAATGTTTTCGAAACAATTCCAATTTAATACTGCGCGAACGCTGCTGTACCAACAGCTTCGTCTTAAACTGTAAACAAGAAAGAAACTGATGTATTGCTGTGCAGTCGGCTCCCACGCAGTAAGCCAAATAAGCAAACGCAAGTACGCGCAAAATAAACGTTGCTTTTGGAAAGTTGTGTCCTTAGGGTATTGAGAAGCTGGTGAACCTGATACAAAAACCCTTTCTGTATGACGACAGCTTCAAAGTTGCGTTGGACGTACAGACTTAATAAAATGGCACGCATTGATTTCTTTGTAAGAGTCGTCGATTTATAGGTTCTCGACCATAGGACGACAGTCTGAAAAGTGCCTTCGGCCTAAAGGTCTCATAAGAATACGCCGGAAAATTGAGCTCCGGATAGCACCTCGGGCGTTCCGTAGACAACCGGAGACTGGCAATCAAGGAGGCCCACTATGCGATGCTACAATGAAGTTGTTAGGTCTTCATTCGACATCGAGCAAACGAATCAAGTCAACGATTGCGCCAGCTCCTGCCAGTCTAGGCATAAGCTCTTCTCTTACAGTTAGTTGACTAGGGTGGTCCCCGAAACTTCGTGATCCAAGTAACGCTGCCAGCTTCTCGGTGAATCCATCCATCCATCCATCCATCCATCCATCCATCCATCCATCCATCCATCCATCCATCCATCCATCCATCCATCCATCCGTCCGTCCGTCCGTCCGTCCGTCCGTCCGTCCGTCCGTCCGTTCGTCCGTCCGTCCGTCCGTCCGTCCGTCCGTCCGTCCGTCCGTCCGTCCGTCCATCCATCCATCCATCCGTCCGTCCGTCCGTCCGTCCGTCCGTCCGTCCGTCCAAGCCACAAACTCTCGCACATTCCGTCAAATATTGTGCAGCCGTTCGATTCATTTATGTTCCCTTTCTATTCCACCAGAGAGGCGCCCAGAGCAATATCGAATCGGGCGTATATGACTCATCGGTAAAGACCGGATTTCAAGGTTTTAAAAAGAACATTTTAGGCGGAACAAACAGGCAGGAAAATCAACGTTTCAGGACACCAGCGTCGTAAATAAAGGCCGCATAAATTTTCAAACAACTGCAAATAATTTCATACGAAGACGTGCGCGACCAGCGTTGTGTTTATAATGTCACAAAGGCGCCAGCAGTTAAACGTAGCCGTTTATAGTCGTCGTCGTCAACATCATCAATCATCATCAGCAGCAGCAGCAGCAGCAGAAGCAGCAGCCTGGCTGTGTCCACTGCAGGACGAAGGCCTCTCCGAAAGATATCCAGCCACGCCAATCGAGTGCTACCTTAGTCTACCCTTTTTCAACAAATTTTCGTACCTCATCCCTCCATCGAGCCCTTTGCCTACCCCTGTTGCGTTTACAATCTACTTGCGGAAACCTCGTTAAACGAATAATCTACGTGTTGTCTCTCATGCGCATGAGGGGACCCGCCCACGCCCAAATTTATATTCGCCTAATTTCTGCTGGAATGTCTTCCACACGTTCGTTTCCGAATTCACGCAGCAGTTATCTCTATCCCGACATCTAACATTCTTCATAGCCGGTTTGGCCGATCTAAGTTTCCATTCAAGTCGCTTAGTCAGACCACTAGTTTCTGCCGTTCAATTGTCCCATAAAACCACTAATGACCATTCACTGGCCTAATTCGACAAGTGCATCGCTCAAATTATGTCCAATGGCCCCTGTCGCTTGCTCTAGCGTCGCACATAGAAAGAAGGCAAGAAACAGAATACTTGCGAGCTGCAAATACTAATTAAAAAGGCGCTAAGTTGTGTCGGCCTGACGCAATTTAATTGCGACAAAACAAAAACAGACACACATAGTAAACTAGGACACGCGACGATTTATCAAGAAATTATTAGGTGCAACTCAACTAATTTTCTCGTACAGGTACATTGATAATATTTGAATTGTTCCTTCAAGGCGCTGCAACACGCCGTAATACATTTCCGCACAGTTGAAGAGCATTTTTCAAAAGGCGTTTAGCAGCCAAACGGTTTTTTGATGTAAAGGTGTGTCTTGGAGCCCGTCGGCAGTATCAATTTTATGACATAAGGAAAGAAAGCTGCGCAGTAAATTTTGCCGTTGCTTTTCAAAATAGGAAATGTCTGATAACGAGGGTGTGTTCGATGCTCAACCGTTGGGTTGAAAGTAGAGTTGGATATGAGTATGCTTCTATAAACACGGCTACGGCTGCACATGTTTAAAGAAATCTGTGTGGAGGGCACGCGGAACACAGTCTAAGAATCGGTGTGTGAAAATTGTGGAAACAATAACAAATTAACGCCATCTTAAGGTATTTGATTCGAAGTGCTCCTCTTGTCATTGCGTCCTATTCCACTGCTCCTGGCGGTTGTTTTCCGGGAGTTCGTTAAACTAGAGGGCTGGGTTGAACCCAATGCAGTTTGTAACGTTCAAACAGCGATATTAAGCTGAACTCGATAGCGAAAGCTAAGGCTAAATAGCATTTATATAGGCCCCGATATATGAAATAGGCATTTATAGGCACTATAGAAACACCAGGAAAACCATTCTTAACCTCTTCCTCATACATCAAAGTAGGGTGATAGAAGCCCAAGAAAAAAAAATGTCGTTGTTGCCTCTTCCATAGGAACCGGTAAAACACGAAAGTTAAATGTGCATTCGCAGGAGCAATTGCATGTTTATTGTGCATCGATATGAACTTGCACATCGCTATTTATACGCATCAACGTTATACACTGCATTGCACGCATTGGAGCATTGCGTAAATCCGACTGAAACCACAGGCGCTTGCAAACGGTCCGTGTGAACGAAACCAAACGGGTTGTCAGCAAATCGTTTGGTGAACACACGGTCCGCTGCAGCGAAAGGAGCAAGCAAACCGTGTCACGAGCGCGATAAGCGCGATATCCGCAAGTCGGCTTCTCCGCAGCTTGCACTGCGCGTCTCCCGTACACGTAGGCGCTGGCATCGAGCCACCAACTGTCGGCGCTCATTAGCGTCATAATGCACTACTTCATTTCGCCTCTCCTAGATGGCACCACCATCTGAAAGCAAGGATATAAGGTGCGTCCGTCGTCCTGTTCACGTGCATGTCTGTTCGTAGGGTAGTCGTTAGCGGGTTTCGTACCTCCCGTTGCGGCGAAAGAGTTCGTGGCTCGAATACCGGCGCAGCCGCGTCAATCGAAGTTTTTCTGGCGATGTCATTTCCGTGACGGATATGACGTCAATTAGATCTTGGTGGATTCCGGCAAAAAACACTTTCGTGTGAAAATGGGCTTTTGCCTGAAATCCGGTCTCTACTCATCAGTCGTCACTCGGCCGCCGGCGCAAACGAAAGACGCCGCACATCCATGCGCGAAGTAAATAACAAAATAAACGGCCACTGCTTCGTGGCCACGAGGCCATTCAAGGCTGTCCCGGAAGGCGCAAAGTATCACGAGCCTGGAATCGCTCCGGTTGTTAGAGAAGCGGGAAAGTACGAAGGTAGGCAGACCGACTGCGGCGGGCGCTTTGTTGGTTCTTTTAACGCGATAGCGTTTTTAGGCTCATTTCTCGATTTCCCCTGGCTACCAGCCGTACGCTATCCGCCGTGCTCATCAAGGGTCCATGCAAATACGTCATCGCGGCCACCCGGCAGCTACCACTGAGACAGCGAGGTGGGAGGGCTCGCCTATCTGGAATATTAACAGTGGCAACTCAAGCGTGAAAAGAAGGACAGCGATACTACGCCGGAGACGAAAGAAGGGACCGCATTTTCAGCAGGTGGCGCGCCTGCACAGTGAAGTTCATTCAAAGCCTTGTCGTCGGTACCATGCGCGGCGCACGCGGTCGTCCACCGGGCCCGCAAATGACGCCAGCACACCAAAGCACCTCTCCACCAGAAGATAAAGTTTTACATTTACGGTAATTCACGTGCGGCACCACACCCGGGCTGTACAGGGTGCAGTAGTGGAGGGTTCCGAAATAATTTCGACAGCCTGGGAATGTTTAATGAGCGAAAACGAATACCGGCAGCAGCATTAGGTCACTAAACTAGAACAGGATGCGAAGTATTAAGGCCAGTCTGTGAGAAATAAAAGGCATACATTATGAGCAGAAACGACTTTAAATAAAAGTTAGTAAATGTCATCTAATTACATAAATTTTCAAACTACTTTTCGATATCCCCGCGGTTCCGTTTCCGCCGCAAGCTGTGTTTGGCAAACGACGGATGGCGCCACGCGGCCAAGTTAAAAGCCACCCTAAAATAGGTACAGGCAGCGTCCCAAAGAACACTCACGTAAGGCCTTCTGCTTAGGCCTAATTTTGGCCAGCAGCGTTGTCCAAATATACAATGCTCGGCATAGCTCTAGAGGGAGGCGGCAGAGGAGGTCTTAGAATTGCCAGAAAGGAAAAACATTTGAACCTTTGCCCACAATATGCTATGCCTAACCAAGAGAACGGCAGGCATGAGAGAAGAAACCATAAAGGGCATCGAGCCACCGATCATGAGCCGGATATCCTAGAGCATACCTAACCACAAACTTACCCGCACCGTAGAACATCAAAGGAACACCTTCATCAGGACCGCATATAAGGCAGCGCTATACTTCGCAGCTTTTACCGTGACACGGAATAACAAACGCTGGACCACCAGGATAACACAATGGACACCAAGGGAAGGGTTTAGGGCAAGGGGAAGGCTTTTAACACTTCGGAGAGACGTAATAAGAACCTTCGGAGGCAAAGCATAGACTTGGTCAGAGCAGCACGGCCGCAGGTGAAGGTCAATGAAAGAGGCGTTTGTCCTGCAGTGGACCAAAATTGGCTGTTGCCTGTGATGATGATCAATAGGTTGGCAAACTGTCAACAAAACGATTTTGAAGAAATAAGAGAAAGCGCTGTCCCAGTACCGATGGTGTGTCTCCGGAAACAAAATCAGGACGGGCCATCGTATAAAAGAAAGGCACCCCCTCCTCCCCCCTGAGAAGAATCGACTGCATGCCATCACAGACGTGTCACCGGTCCAGCTACCCAGCATAAAAACTTTCTACCACTATCAAAAAAATCGATCCCAACCCACGAAGGACCGGCGAAATGGCAAGATCAAGTTCATTTTAAAAGATGCTACAGCGCGAAATTAAACACGGACACAGAAAGGCGACGGGACGAGCGCTGACTTCCAACTATTTGCAACTACTTCCAACTTCCAAAAATAAAACTACTGGAGAAATTATCGAAGCGCACGAAATTTTAAGGCATGGTAGTAAATGTGTAAGCCGGGCGTCTATTGCGTCACCTAAAAAAGCAGTTTTCCTTTCGAACACGTGCTGCACTTTGGGCATGACGCGATTTGTTGGTTGTATAGATTGTGCCAAGTGCATTGAACGCGTGCTGATGTGGTGGTGTAATACTAGAGATTATAATTTATTTGTAGTTATGTTAACATGAAGAATGTGTATAAAAGGTGCAAGGTTCATCGTATTGAATTTAGTTGGAAGTCAGCGCTCGTCCCGTCGTCTTTCTGTGTCCGTGTTTTATTTCGCGCTGTAGCATCTTATACAATGAACTACCAACTCGCCCAACAGTACACTTTGTCAAGTTCATTTGAGGAAAGTTCCAATCTCAAGAGAACACAGTATACACCGACTCCGGGATGTGCGAAACTACGAGGCAGTAAATGTCGTAGTTGACTACTCTGGCAACCTTCGTGACTACATGACCCCTCTATATACATGAACGAAGACGCAGAAGTTGGAGCGAAACACTTGGCAATTCGACTAGCGGAAGTATCGAATAGAAAAAAGCTGAAACACTACTACAGGCTGCTGGATGCAGGTACAATACTCAAACGCTTCCGGAAGGTACTCCCATCCACAATGAAGAAAGTTAACGCCACCTGGACACTCGGACACAAGGGTCTGGAAGAGAACGAGGTACCGACGAAGACGCGCGTGAACGCAAATGCTGTACACCTTTCAGACACGACTGCCGCACTCACCTCCCCGAAAACGTAAAAAAACGTCTGTTAATCCTACGCCTAGGAACACGATCTTCGCCCACGTTACAAGGGGCCGAAAATAAATGTGGACGAAGGTGTTCTGTAGGAACATCATACATTAACTTAAAGCTCTGCTAAATTCAGGGAATATCCACGCTATTCCACGAAACCTAGCCATGTACAAGGCTATGATCATGGGAGAAAAACTCCAACATTAGATATTCCACTTCCATCGAAACATTGGACGCAGCTTTGACCAGCTCGTTACCTCAAGATCCGCGCGAGCTAATTCGGAGGGCAGGGGAAGGATCTGCGGCATCTGAGGCCCTGTATTTCGAATTCCACCTAATGTTTTTCAATATCTCTTAACCCTCTTTTACTAAAACCAAACTATTTCTACCTCAAAAAAGATTTTCACCCTCTCTATATCTTCTGAAAAAGAAAGAATGTTCAGCCCGGCATAGACCTTAGATTCTAAACACTTACAAACTCCGACGCCGCCACCTCCTCGCTCTGGCTTACAACAGCCCGCAGCCGCAACCTTCCACACTCACATCTCAAGCCCCACAAGCACAGAGATCCTCTGTAGCCTCTGCCTCGCCTGCGCCACGGTGATTAAAAACCCTAGCTGCTAGTCTTTCTCTCTCTTCGCTGAACTTAAGTGCTCGTGAATCATAGATAGTAAATGCAGCAATTCCGTTTCAAAACGCTGCCTGGGAGTCGAAGTAATTCTATCGCGTCGTACATTATAAGACCCGAAGTTGATGTCATCTCCAACTTTTCTTTCTGCGCGTTAACGGGGGTTGCAGATACAACGCAGTATCGTTGGAATGTCGCGATGTTATGGTGGCTTTTTTCCATTCCTGCATCGTCATTGGCAACCCGCGTCTTTGAAAAGCAAAGCGTGCACCCGGGTTCTTGAATCTCCACATTCGTCACCGGACGGCCAGGCCTATCTGTACCAACGCTTCACAGAACAACTTCACCTCGGAAAGGGGTGCATCACCCGCCGCAGTGGCTCAGTGGCTATGGCGTTGCGCTGCTGAGCGCGAGGCCGCGGTTTCGATTCCCGGCCGCAGCGGCCGCTTTTCTGATGGAGGCGAAAAGCAAAAACGCCGTGCGTACAAGATTTCGGCGCACGTTAAGGATCCCCAGTTGGTCAAAATTAATCCGGAGCCCTCCACTACGGCGCGCCTCATCGCCTGCGTTGCGTCGGCGCCTTAAATCCTACAATCAATCAATCAATCACAGGGGTGCATCATTGTCCCGGTAGGCGAATATCGTGAGAATTCCTGTCTAACACACGCATCGAACTATTTCTGTCTTTTAGACATAACTCACCTCTTTTGTAACACATATTTTGTTCACTCTGCACATTTGTATAAATTCGGTAACGTTTACCCCTCTCGCATTTGTACTAGTTTTTGTTGCACATCTCGTCAATGTTTTATATCCTCGTGCCTGCACTGTACCTGGCCAGCTAAAATATACATCACTCTGTTCGTTCTCAAATTCAAGACTCTGTCTCGTTCTTTCTGCTCCCGTCGGCGAAAGCCGCACATCAGATGACCACTCCCTCGTCATCGGTGATCGGGAAAGTCAATGGAGTTGTTTCCTCCCAAAGTTTACTTCCCCATCCTCTCGGCAGAGCACCCCTAGAAAATTGTGGCAATACATCCATCCATCCATCCATCCATCCATCCATCCATCCATCCATCCATCCATCCATCCATCCATCCATCCATCCATCCATCCATCCATCATCCGTCCGTCCGTCCGTCCATCCGTCCGTCCGTCTTTCTGTCTGTCTGTTGGTTGGTCTGTCTGACGTACTTTTTCACACTCACTTATGCTTTTATGAAGGCCCGTCTCTACCATTCTCTATATAAACAGAAATGGGACGTTTATCTGCGTACAAGACCAGAAGATCGCATGGTGATTGTCCTACGCTTAAAGTACGTGCTTTGCAACTTGGTCTGCTGTTCAGTTTTCTTTTCCCATTAATGTTATTCAATTATATGTATTATATATCGCATTATTCAATTGTACGACATATATATATTATACGTACCAAATAAAACAAAAAAGTACCAATAAATATAATCACTTTATCAATCGCGATATCCTTCTGGCGAAGCGCAGACTTAGGAATTTCATAAAAATAAGCAATAACAAATCTATGACGGCTTTGACAACTTCCATCAACGACATAAAATTAAAAATAAGAACCGCAGAAAAGAACTACTTCAGCAACACCCTTCATAATTGTATCAAAAATTCGCCGCAAAATGTATGGCTTTATCACCCCTTCGCTCAATGGGCACATCCAATCAGTTTTTACGACCGATAACGGCAATAAAGCACCAATCGACATTTCTAACAAAGAACCATAGGAACTGCCCCTGATAACCGAACAAGGTATCTTTCATCCGCTCCTCCAACTTGACGTAAAAAAAGGCTCAAGACCAGACAACATTCCAAATTTCTCTCTCAACAGATATGCGGCGTGGATGGCAAAATGTCTGTGCGCCATTTTTTAGTTAATCCGTAGCAAAGTGTACCACGCCGGATGAATGGAAAAAAGCGAAAGCTAAACCGACACACAAATCAGGCCCAAAAGATGACGTAAATAACTTCAAGCCTATATCTCTTCCGTGCACTGAGAGCACACTACTTGAACACATTATGTTAAAGCACATCAATATATACCTCGAGCACGAACGCATCATCTCACCTTCTCAACATGGTTTCCGTAGGCGGGGCTTTCTACAGTCACGCAACTAGTAGAACTGACCCATGATTTATGTTTAAGTGTGGACAATCAAAAACAGGTAGGCGTTATCCTGTTAGATTTTATTAAAGCTTCTGATAAGTTTCGCATGAAAAATCTGCTATAAAAATTAGAATGTACTTTAGGCAATGGCTCCGCTACGCAATGTATCAAAGGCTACCTTACCGGTTGCGCACAATTTGTTAATTTCAATGTTCGAGTATCCACAACAGTTCCCGTCACATCCAGTGCTTCCCGGTGTTGCGTTCTTGCTCCGAGCTTATTCCTAATTTTTATCAATGACTTGCCCTTTCAGATTCCCATCGACGCCAGATTTTCGCAGAGGATTGTATAGTAGATTATGAAATCAACTGTCCAGACCATCACTGTGCCCCAAACAAAACCCTAGATATAGTATCACACTGGTGTTCTGACTGACAAATGTTACTGAATGTAAAAAAATCTGCATAATAACAGTAACAAGAAAAAAGGAATGGTCAGATTTTTTATATACCAAATTAGAACCTACTTCTATAGAGCAACCCATGATAAGTACCTTGGCCTTACCTATACCAAAGATCTCAGATAGGATGCGCACGTTTCTAACGTTGAAACGACTATTTTTTCTGAAAAGATGCCTCCGGCTAGCGCCTTCTGAAATTAAACTTTTGGCCTACAACACTCATGTTGGATATATTCTTGAATATTCGAACATTGTTTGGTTCCCGTACACAGCGAAAAACGTATTGCGAAGCTAGAAACCATTCAAAGAAAAGCCGTGCGATTCATTTTGAGCAAGTTTAGAGAAGCGGGCTCACCAACCGAAGTGCTTGAAAAAGCGCACATGCTAACGCTACAACAACGAGCAATAGTAGCACGCCTACGATTCATGTAGCAGCTGCAACATCGGCGCCGCCAAATACATTAGTCAAACAATCAAGACCCACGCGTAAACGGCACCCCGAAATACTGCAAGAATACTTATTTCGCACGGAATGTTTTAAACCCGCATTCTTACAATCAACAATAAGGGAAGCAACCGTGATTACTAGCACCAATTCTCTAAGTATATTTTCACTCCTTGTTGCAGAACATCTGCGTTAGGAACCCTAACATGGCCCTATTGAAGTCATCGTCGCCAAAATCGATTGTTTTGAACTGTTTTATTATTTTGACTCTTTCACACTAATCATTTGGGTGTAGTGCAATTGTTGTGCTAGAACTTTATCGTTAGAATTTTGGTAGAAATTGTTAAAATTTGGTGGTTAAAAATTGTCAGAACTTGGTAAGCAACAATCCAACGTGTATTCTAAACGATGTATAACTTACGGATGTTTTTATTGTATGTTTTTCCTATGCCCTTGTTTCGAAAATCCGGACAAAGAATTGGCAGTATTTTTCAATAAATTGTTACGTGGTGGCAGGACAAAGGACGTGAACCATGAGATGGGCGAACAATGTATTCTCAATATTTACAAGACGTCAGCCATGAGACCGAAGCGGCGCTGGCTGCGCCTGCCCTACTTCTTCTTCCTTGTTCTCACCCTCGTCGTTGTCTTGTAACATTACCCCGCCGTCCAGGAAGACCACCCCGGTAGAGGCTTTAGTAGATGAGCGAGTGTAGTGAGTACGAACGATGAAATTATAATACAGTGAATACGTCCTTGCCACCACGGTGAGGATGAAGAGCTTGGTGAACACTGGCCCCAGAACACCTATGCCCGCCGACGTCATGGAGCAATGTCCAAAGCCCTTGAGAAGACGCGCCGGCGAACGGGGCAGGGGGATGGCATCGTCGTCTTGTCTGGTCGCGGCTTCTCACGTCTCGGCTGATTTAGGCTCATCATAGGCTGGGGCACGGGCTGGGGAACAGATGTCCTGATGGCTCACCGGGGCTGGGGCATGCCGACGCGTTCCAAGAGCCTGGAGAAGACCGCTTCAGGAGTCAAGACGGCGAGATGCTGTGGGCCAGGATGAAGGTGATTACCCCGCACACTCCACCAAATATGTTACGTGGTGGCAGGACAAAGGACGTGAACCATGAGATGGGCGAACAATGTATTCTCAATATTTACAAGACGTCAGCTATGAGACCGAACCGGCGCTGGCTGCGCGCCTGCCCTACTTCTTCTTCCTTGTTCTCATCCTCGTCTTTGTCTTGTAACAAAATAAATAAATAAATAAATAAATAAATAAAAAGCAGGTGTGGCTTCATTCAGTCCACTGTCTTAATTGTAC
This sequence comes from Haemaphysalis longicornis, assembly GCF_048455015.1. NCBI lineage: Eukaryota > Metazoa > Arthropoda > Arachnida > Ixodida > Ixodidae > Haemaphysalis > Haemaphysalis longicornis. Next base: position 151,563,403 of record NW_027526361.1, read on the forward strand.
GCTCTCGCGTACGCTTTCACAGAACGTGCTAAATCTAAATGGTTTAGAAGGTAAAGGTTGCAGCCCCAACTTACCTCCTGACTGCGGAAAGCTGGCCTTATTTTCTCGCAGTCGTCCCCAGGTTCCTTGGTGGCGTTCAGGGGCGTCTGGAACCCTACCAGCGTAGCAGTTGTCGAGATGGCCACGGGAGTGTCGAATCCTTTTGCCAGTTCCCAAATTTCCTCCTGTAGGCAATGCATGCCAATAAAGGTTATGGCGGGACAGCGACTGGGACATAGGGGGTTAAAAGCGCTTCTATAGGCCCCGTGATAGGCATAATCATGCAGATAACTCGCAGGATGTCGACAGCAACGTTCAAAGGTGTCAATTTAAAAGGAATGCTCTGTCAAGTGTAACCAAACACGTGTTCCTGCTTCTCGTAGACCTCGTTCCGGCCTAAGCTGTTGACAGCGCGGATTGTGTGATTTGTAGCGTGGCCTAGGATATTCAGGCAGCAATGACCTGCACCCGTAGAGTGCTGGAGCGCGCCGGGAGCAAGAGGGGTGGCGAGGGGGCTGAGGCTTCTGTCGAAATTTTGGAGCTGACGAGGTGGAGGGGAAATGATCAAGTTAACTCGTCCTATCATCAATATAGAGAGACCTGCTAATTATTCTGTACACTGCAACGCCCACACTACTCCAGCTTCGTCGTCTGCACTCACCCCTACGACCTACCCTTTTCAATTCAAGAATTAGACAAATTCATAAATAAGAAAACTTTTCTCCCAAAGAAAATTTGACACCCACCTGTATGCTGGCGTACTACAAAGGAAAGCTGTACTGTTTTCTCAGAAACCTCGCAGTTGAATAAAAATTTGTCCAGGTCCAGGATTAGAACCCGGGACGACCGATTATCCAGGGCAGTCACTCTACCAACCTTGCTGACTAGGAGGACAGCCACTTGTAGCGCGAGAACGAATTCAGCAAGTCGAAGTGAAGGGCAGGTGTTAATCGGTTCCACCATTCCCTATATAAATAGAAATGGTACGTCTGGCTGCGTAAAAGACCAGAAGTTGCCGCGTACAGGACCAGAAGTAGATAAGCGGTGGTCCCTGATTTTTATCCTGGACCACTAAGAATTTCCCTTCAAATGCGAAGTTTCTGAAAAAGCTGCACGGCTTTCCTTTGTAGCCATACGGCTGCAGTGAGGTGGGTGTAAAACTTTCCTCCGCAGGAACTTGCTCACCCTTTGGGTTTTTACCTAAATTTGTTCGAAAGAAAGGTCTTGGGCCTCCATATTCTGATACAGGACGGCTTATATTGGCCCTGAAAAAGTTCCCTCCAAGCCACGATGTCTTCAGAGGTGAAGCCGACTTTGAAGAAATAGGTGTAAGCCAGGTCTTTGTAAGCTGGCTTTTCCACACTGTGCGGTGCGCAGTGTGAACTATGGCCACTTACGGAGGCAGTATGGTTACAGTCGCAGTTTATAGTCTTCTCCACTACCGCTGCCTCTTCCTCGAGTCGTGTTCGCCACGCAGGAAGCCTGTCTCCCCCCGACATTGCGCAATGCCGCGTGCTCTTCGCGGCCACTTGTGACGCCCACTAGAGCCTACGCCGTGATTGCGCACCCTCGCTGTAATAAAGAGCATCTGGCTCTACCCGTGTGACCTTAGTTCAGGGACTTCGGGATCGCGCCACTGCGCTTCTAAATAAACGTAGCAAATCCCTTCGGAGCGTCAGCTTTGCTGGACCTGCCTTTTACCGAGTGAAATGGCTCTGACATTTGTGTTTGTTTCCCGCTGGTTTTGTTTCTGTTTTTCACGCTCTTCTTTCCCTTTTTCGAAGTCTTCCCCCTCTCTTCACCCCCTAAATGACAAACACTGATACACATCTTACACGGGTGAAGCAGCTGCGCTAACCCTAATTGTGTATGCAAATACCCTATTCAATTCTGGACAAACCCCCATTTGCCCACCCAACCCCCCATTTGCCCACCCAACATTGAATCAACGAGATTTTTGCCGCGTATAAGAAAAAAATCTCAATTCAGTACGCAAACTAGTCTCAACCTCTTTATGTGGTGTCTGTGCCAGCATATTCCCATTTGAGATGAAATCAAATCTTTTCCTTGGCTCGTCACCTATGCAGCAACCCAAAAACATTGCTTTTATCACAAATTTACACAGATATTTTTGTGTTTCTTTAATGCTACCACAGTCCTCAGTTCATTAGTGCCAGGTTCACGTACGATGGCAGCATTTTTTGTTATTTCTCAGCTCATTTTTGTCCTGCGCCGAAGTAGATACCACGTAAAGCCTCTGCACCGTTTGTTGACGGTGGTCTCACCTTGGTGATGGTGGCTTCATTCATGCCTATCTTGCAAGGAAGCACGAACGGGAGTAGCGGCTTCGCGTGTGCTTCAAATATTACCAGGATGGCTCTGGAATGTAGGAATATATAAGAGACTAGATTAGCCGCGATGACACGAGAAGCGCCACAGCAACGCGCCACACCACCACCGAAATCAATTATCAATTAGTTGCAGTGTTTATCTTAGCGGCCTTACTTTCATGTCTGACACAAAACGATGCAAAATATGCAGATAAGAAGTTGTGTTTGGTGAGGGTGGATGCTTGTCTAGCTCAAAGGCAAATGTATGAGTCGTTTTTTTTTTCTTTTCCCTCTACCACCCTGGCAGGCCTTGTTGTCCAACCCGACTCCGGATGTGCAGCTCTGGGTACCTACCAGTCAGTTGATGACCACGGCATCTTGTACTGGGAAAGCGGACCAGAACTACAATAACCGCGGCCACACAGACAACAGACAGCCGTTAAATCTAGTGGACCCTTGTTACGTGTGTAATCTTGTATTTTTCAAGGTCAACGTGGCGAGTATTCGAGGAACAGCCAGCTTTTAAAGAAATGCCTTTTCCGTTTAAGAATCCACAGCGGCCGGTTGATTCATTTCCAAGGCAGTGGCAAATGCGGCACAACATATGAATTCCAAAGAAGTTCCCTGCGGTGTCTGTATGGTCTAGTTGGCAATTATTTTTAAATGGCGTAAGAAAGCGTTAAGACAAGGTTTGGTCCTGTTTTCCTTCTTTTTGTCCTTGTCTTAGTGCTAGCTGTTACTCATGTTAAAAATTCCAAACACTTAGTTTGCTCCCGTGAATACGATTTTTCCTAATTGGTAGCATATGCGGCACACATTCTAACAGGTTATCCCCTGATGACAACTTTCTCAAGTGACAAAATTTGCAGCTCGATTTCTTCTTTTCCTGGCATGATCCGACAGGACCGCATTTTAGGATACACCAGCAGGATTACAAATTGACGTTTCTTCTGCAAAAATCATTCATGCGGAATAAAGCCATCCAACTACAAAGGATAAGAAAATGTGTCGGTAAAGCTTTTTCAGGACTTATGATTACCTCTATAACCAAATCAAACGCTGGAATTTCCTGTTTCGAAGGGTTTAGCAAAGACCTCCGCCCAGTAGAAATTAATGAAACCCTTGCTTTGTGCTTCGCATTTCTTAAGTGGTCCTTCTACAAGGTACCAAAAACCAGAACCAATAATGCGTTCGGGCACTGTATTTGCAGCAGCTTCTGGTTATAATTACATAAGCACCGTACACATTTATGCACATTTATCCTTCTACTTTCGTATTCTTGACATCATGTCTCTTCAGTGTTCGTAATGGGGATCACTGGCAGTGCTTTACCATGGAGATTTGTGTTATGGTGCATGTAAGGTCAACTTATGAGATCAGCGGCCAGGCGCCCCGGCTGCACGTGAGAACCCGCCACTCTGTCTGGAGGCTCGTCACTGTGGACTCTACGCCGCAGCCGTCGCCAATTCGTCACGGCGCACACGGGAGACGGATTGTCTGGCCCACCGAATATCACAGGGATAATCCCCCATTAAGAACGCAGACGGCGGCGCCGGGCTCCAAGAACCGTCGACGTGACGCGCGGAGGAGGTGGAATTACCGGCGTCGAAGCGCGCGCCGCGCGAGACACTATTGTTAACGCGCCCGGTCGGCACAGGGCACTGTCGCCGCCTTTCGCTCTCACCCCGCGGGGTCGCGCGCACTTGCTCGTCCGCGAGCGTGCCGTTGACCCAAAGATGGCGGCGCCTCATTGAATATTCCGTAGCGCGCTGAGTGACAGCTGTCTACGTGAATTTGGGCACTCCCTTACGCGTGTACGAACGCTACAGGGGCGTTCCCGAGAGAGTGTAATCTCGAGGTGTTATAAGGCCGAACTTGGCCGTTAGAAATCGTTCTTGTCTGAGCGCTGAGCTGGGCAGTTCCCGGCGGGACAAGGAGTCTCGACCGTTAAAGCTAGGTTGGGATTTGTGAGCCCCCTAGGCTAGAGGTTAAGATCGCGTCGGAAGTTTAGGGTACAGCGCCGTACCGGGCAACTAGATGGATCTTGCGGCGAGACAGAATATCGGCCGTCGTTTCTCGAGCGGTTTGTGTATTCTCCGAGAATAGGAGAGTTAGACGAAGTTGAGGAGCTCGAGTGATTTGAGCGCACTCGGAGCTAGCGTCTAGCTGAAGTTTGAAGTTTTTTTTTCTTACTCATCTACCCAGTTTTCCTACTGTAAATAGCTGTATATAAACTCTTCGTTTCACTTAATCAACCACAACGCCTCGAGTTCGTCAATTCGACAGCTGCCTCCAAGAACTTCAACACCATCGCCCTGCTAGCCCCCTGCCAAATCAACCGGAGCCCGGGCGATTGGGTTCCTGATCGACGCCGGACTTCGAGGAAACGAACCACAACCATTTTTACTGTGCCCAAGCGGAGTTCCACGTAGTTATAGCGAACACAAGTCTATACTTCGTTAGGCATAAAGGACTTGCGCTCATTTTGATGCCTACTATGCGCAGCTTTTTTACGTTTATACAACTTATACTACAGATTTTTAAACATCTCTCGTAGTTCAAGCAGGATATGTCAGGCTAATTACAGAGGAAGCGTGAATAGACAGCAGTGTTGTTAGATTACATGAGAAGTTTTGCAGTAACATGACGGCCAGCTCAAAGCACGTGTGTACAGATTAGACGAGCTAAGCTTAGGTATCTCGCGAGTGTTACTATGGGGGTTAAAAGCGAAAACACCCTGTGTCGAGATTTCGGCGCCCGTTGACGATCCTCAGGTGGTCAAAACCTATCAGGAGGCCTCCACTACGGTGCGGGTCCTAGCCAAGGTGCAGATTCGACGCGCTAAACCCCACAGTCAATCTACTACTGTGGGCACTCGTTTCGGCCCTTTTACTACCTAGCAGTCACAGGCGTGGCTTCAAGTGCTATCGTGGCCGAAGCTCCAACGGCTTTTCTCCGACTCAAGCATGGAGCTCGAACCACCTCTGCACATGTTCCTGCCACGGCCTCAACAATGTCGAAGTAGCCGTTACGGTATTGCCCCCACACGTATACACATTGAGGAAGCAGCGTTAAGTGTCGAAGCTCTCCCGGTGTAGGAATGACTTCAGGTATGCAATGTGTAGTATTTCTTAGCACATATACAGGATTTTCGTGATTCGTCAAACACCGGCGAAGATTGTAAGCTGGCGTGTAGTAGTGGGGAGACGCTTTTAGCGTGCTAAAGAACGCGCATGTGTCGTCATCATTACACTGGTCTTAGAGAAAGCTGTACTACTTGGATGGGCCATGTAGGGAGAAGAAAAGTTTTGATAGGTGCGCCTAAGTTTTAACGCGCTCTGTTGCGCCATTTGTTCACCGGGAAGTTTCATGTGGCGGATGAGTTGTAAAAGCCCCTAATGCTTCAAAAAGCTACCGCTTGGCATTGATGTTCGTAAAGCGGTATCAACGCGAGAACCATTTTATTATTGGCATGTCGGAGGGCGGTATCAGAAAGACAGCGTGGTCAGCAATTCCAAATAAAAGTATTCGACATAGGCAAAGAAGTTTTGTCGTTACACAGTTATGCTGTTTTAAATAGGAGACTGACCGTGGCAGCAATTCTTGAAGCTTGGCTGCATTCTCTCTCGTGGCAAATCCGTCGGTAGGAAACACCCGGAAACCTAGGATTCTTGGCATACTCCCCCCGCCGCTCTCTTCAAGCAGGTCGAACACGTTCTGCGCAGATGGGGTGTTATTTCGAGACACTGCGGGAAGACTTTGTAGCTTGGCAAGAAAAAAATAGAGGATCCCACGCAGAGGACGGAATCGAGGTACCAAAAGCTCCCATTGCCGAAAGCTCCGAGGTACCGAAGTTCTCATTGCGCATACCTCGGTTGAAATGATTTGACGTGTGTCATTTTTGTAGTGTCATTGTGCTTGGCATAGTTCTTGATTATCCGAAACGATGAGCCGTGCCGAGTGCATGAAATACGGAATGCAACAATAAACGTCCAGTTTTAATCTCCCTAACAAAGACGCCGCCAGCTCCAAGAACGCCGAACCGGATAGACGCAGGAACTCGGCCTTCCGCCCACGCCTCCCTGGAGTGTCACTTCACCGGCCGAACACTCGTGTGTTCCAAGGATGCGAGCGTTATTTCGTGTAACGTCGCCTCAAGTCATTTACCTCGCCCCCGGGTGCGATAAGCGACGGCAAGCTAGCTTTGCAGGGTGTAGACGGCATTTGTGCAAAGTTTTTACAAACCTCTGTTTATTCATCTATGATCCTACGTAAGCCTGACGGAGTCCTTGGAATGTCATTGCCTTCCGGGCCACTAGAAAGTTGGAAAGGTGGTTCCTCTTCCCAAATCAGGTAACGCTCATGACCCCACCAACTACAGGCCCATATCATTGAACAGTCTACCAAGTAACCTCACAGCACGCGGCATTTATTTTCCCCACATCGTTACTTTTCTAGACATAATTGCTGTTTCAGCCGCTAATGAATTTACTCCCGTCGTCTGCGCGGGAAAATTCCCAGGATAGGCATGAAGAGCACCCTTCCCAAGTACCCAGAAGTGCAATATCGATTTATACCGATATTTTGATATTACCAAACCATAAAAGTTTCCCTGTGTACTCATCCAAATGTGAATAATTAAACGCCGCGCGACATTTGAGATTCTTTGGAGTCACCCCATGAAGAAAAAACATGCCTAGCTAAAACATTGACTTTTCCCCAGAATGACCTAGGCGTCATCCCACGGGGTTGCTTCTAGTTGTTTTTCAAGCTGACAACTGCATTCGTCTTCTCCGGAATCATGCTAAATACAGTGTTTCATTGATTGAATCGTATTTTAAATTTATTTGCAGATAAACAAACGTCGGGGTGAAACGATTAATACCAGCACAGATAGCTGTTTCTTGCAAATCTGCGTAGCGATCGAAAAAGAACTAGCCAAATAATTGGGAAACATGTGCACCAATTTAAGGAATATTTATTAATCTGCAAAGTGCTCACTGGTAAAGGTACCTCAGAAAAGTTGAAGCTTGAACCGGTTGGTACAAAACTCTGAGAATGAGGGCAGGGAAATGAACGAGGCGAAGCTGAGACGAGACAAACGCAAGTGCTTTTGTTTGTATCGTCTCCGCTTCGTTTCGTTTATTGCGCTGCCCTCATTCTCAAAGTTATGGTAGCGGTGGTAGTGAGGTCGAATAAGAAATGGGTCTGTTTTATGCTGCACCTGCGATACTGAAAAAAAAACGGAATACAAGAAACCTCGACTCTGTTTGAGAGAACGTTTATCGAACATTTTTTTCAAAGAGAGATTCTCCTTTCGGTTTGAAGAGTTGAAGGTAGCACGGTATACACATACAAGTGCATGGGCATGAGGCTGTTCTTTTTTAATTCAGCGTGATGTATTCCTCTTGTGTAGCAATCTCATCGGATACATTTCTACGATTTTCTGCCACTTAAAAGCGTTGTTCTCCTACAAGTGTGGTACGGTGCAATATGTTATTCCGTTCTTCCTTGTTGTACCACGCACACCTGCTTTAATTCATTCCATTTATGAGAACCACCACATTACGAGGCTTTATCGCTTCCTTGTACACACGTGTCGAGCACTACTTTCTTAGTGATGCAGGAGGTAGTTAGTGTAAGAGTTCAACACATGGCTCACTCACCAACACCTTAGCAATGACTCCCGTGAGCGACGCGTTGAAGCGTACGGTTGCGCTGAGCACTGCGTAGCCGTCGGCTGAAGAGCGCTGACGCAAGCGGCTCATAAACCTCAGCATGGACACGGCAATGTCGTGCTTTTTGCCCAGATAGTTCTCAAAATGCACGCCCAGGAACTTTCTCTGGTTGTCGCTGGGAAACTTCCGGAGTAATTCCTCGAGGTATTCGGCATCTGCATTGTACAGTTTGATTACTTCGTTTGTAAGTGGTCGTTTCCTAGCGGAAGTACCATGTATGTATTCTAACTACAACATTCGAACGGGGTGAGTGAGCCGGATTTTTTTTCAACTTAATTTAATCACAGTTCAAACATGCTGGTTAACTAGGCTGACGGAGCATTTAGACGTTACGCCCTGGTTTTTTGCGACATAACCACACAGCAAGTGCATCAACCAAACAGTATAAACGAGGCAAATAACATGCCTGCTCCGGGCTTCAGGATCGGCACAACAGCAATAGTCTGAAGTCCACAACCGGTAAGAGTACCGTAATTTAAAATTTAAGCCTTTATTGTTCACTCACGCCGATATCTCCGGAATCGACGGTTCCGCATGCAGCTATTCTTTTTGGGCCCTATTTGCCTGTATTCCGTGTTTTCTGTGTCGGAAGCTTCCCGGGCCGTTAATCTAACCGTAGTTAGATAGGCAATGTACTCACCATCTGAGCTGATAACGAAGACAAAATTATCGCATGGTTTCAGGGCAGATCCATTCACAGTGACGCTGTACTTCCGCCAGGTGTCAGTGTAAATACACGTCAGTCCAGCTGAAATGTACAAGCGGGAGAACGTATCCGTATCAGAAGACCGTTGCTAACATTAATCAGAACGTCATTGTCATAAAGAAGCCATTTTTCGCAAGATGATTGACAGAAGCAAAGATCCAAAGCGCCGTTTCTTTGAAGCGACAACGAAGTGAATTGCTCTTTTTTGTTTTTGGCTGCGCTGTGTTGTTATGTCAGCACTATTGTACTTTTAATGCATTTAGTGGAAGTTTAGCGTCATAGCTTACTCCTAACGGTTTTCAAATAAAGTACATAAAGTACCTGGATGGTTCTTTCGCACTGTTTTCGCACTGTGGCCACTTTTACTCGTTCTTAGTTCATTTTTTCACGAATAATATCCCCTTTTTGTTGTTTCCCGCACATTTTGTCAACCGTAAACGGACTCCCAATCTGTCAAATTCTACCTTGCGGAAACAAGGTGTGTAGCCACTCTGACAGCAGCAAACTGGTCTTACATGTGGTGCTAGGAAATCAGTAGTACTCGACACATTTTTCTCACTAAAAAAAGAACGAATGACACTTGCCCAGATAACCCACACAGTAGCCATATTTTGTGCCTTAGCCATATTTTGTGCCTTACCTGATTAGAAACTTCAAGAAAGTTTTGAGCTTTTGTCAGCGTCCGGCTTAAAGGTGTGAAACTAATCATAATGCACGCGTGACTATGACCTACTTGTCGTTCCCCAGAAGTATAGTAACTACTTCATTTGGTGAAGCCTCCACTATGCTACCGGCTCCTCCTGTCGGCTGTACCCCCCAACTGCCTTCCGCTCCACTTAGGGACGCTACTTGTAACTGTTTGTAGTAATACAAGTCATACGCTCGGCTTTCGCCTGTTCTGTCAAGACTTAAGCACCAGCAATACGCGCGGCGTGCGTCTTTTTTTTTTCAAATATTCATAGCGAAAGACCACCTGTTGTATACTTTTCGCAATTTTTAGCACGATTAAAGGTGCAAAGCTTAGCAAAATAATTCGCTAGAACACATACAACCCCTATCCGCTGCAGCTCCAACTGTCGGTGAAGCTAACGAGAGGCTTAGCTGATCCAACACCTTTTATTATATCTGCATTGTGGCAGAACACGTAGTTACGCCAATGCGAATACCTTGTTCGTGGCATGACAAGGTCATCCGCAGTAACAAATCCAGAATATGGCTAGTTTATTCGTTTTTTGCAGAAACAGAAATGGTCAAGACTGAAAGTTCAGATGGAAAACGGAGTAGTTCTTTCTCGCAATGTTTAGTGCTGATACGTCAACTTAACTGCCCGACGACATATTTAGAAAATGTCATATATTTCTAGCTGACTAATAAATTTTATTCATGTGAAAGCGTGGCTAGAAAATATATGCAGCTACAGAAGCAAATGTCGCTGCCGCACAAGGAGAGGCGAAGTACAGCGATTGAAAAGAATCGCCAGTTCAACGTCCTCCTCGCTCTGCCACTTTCAACTGCTTTTCAAGATACATCTGGTATGATGTTTCTTTTTTTTTTCAGGCAGCGTATTAAATTGAATGCATTGGAGGACAGCTACGCCACATTCATTTTACTTCGAGGGGTTGAATACGTGATGATGATGGCTCTTCATGATGCAGTAAACTTAAATAGGCCATGCAGACAAAACACAAGTTAGGTTCTTTCGAAAGATCGCCTCGTTAGAATTATACTGACCCCACTTTTAACGTAAACTTCGTTCAAATAACCAACAAAATTAGGAAAAAAGGGTATACCCACGCGACCACTAGCTCATTTTCCGCAACAGAACGTATGATGTCATAAGCCCTGCTGTGCTACTGGCTGAGGCGGGAAAAACCAAACGCAAATTTGGCAGAGCTTATAAGCTTGCCGAACGAGCTCTTTGCCTCTACATATAGGGAAAATTCTTTTTAAAGCAGTATCAATTGTGGGGTGAACAATTATAGTTTCGAACAAACACGTAAACACCGAAGCAGTTAGTGCGGTTAGTCATAGACTAGTGCGACACTTCGCCGGCTGACACCGCTAACACCGCCGTCGGACGTGCTGGACTTACCTGAAACAACACCGACCAACTAACGCAAGCAGCAGGGTTGCTTGCGGGACCATGTTTGTTGAGCCATAGCTTTACTTTTAGGAAACGATTATTATGACCGTAATAAAAATACGCCAGGTGTAGAAGTGCGACCACAAGCAAAGTGCGAACACTGGCATTTCAGCAGTATTGCAGCGCCATCTATTAGAGTTGGTGATAAACAAGATAACCAAACCACGGCCTCCGCGATCGGCTGCCGGCGGCGCGCCGTTGCTCCGGCCGTCCCATTCGGCGCGTCCCCCAGCAAAAAAATGTAATGCGGCTCACTCCGCAACGTGCCGCGAGGTGGCGGTGTTAGCCGATGGTTCGGCCGCTCGCACCGGCTCCTCTGAATGGCTTGGCGGAGATTGCGCGGCGGGGTGTCTTCGCTGTCGTGATTCCTCTTGCCTCCCGTGCGGGCGTTTTGTTTAGATGAAATGAGACTTGACAATGATTTTATGAAGTCGGCTTCTCTCAGCAGCTTAGAGAAACCTATTTAAATGAAGCGAAGGTGTGCCAGCGATCAACGAAAGGTTGACCATGTTTCAAGCGTGGAGCGAGCATACGGAGTGGTACGCAGTACTTTCTCGGAGGTCATTTATAGAGTTATTATAAATAGTTATTTGGGTGATGAGAACAAGTTTCCAGTTGGCGTGCCATGTTGTTGCAACGGTCACCTACCAGGCCCCATCGCGCAAGAAACTAACACCCAGGGCACTGCAACGTGATTTTAAATTATAAGCATATATACGAAATTTTTTACCGCACTGAAATATTTTCTGCTTGCGTCAGGCACACGCTTTGAGATCCTACATTTGTGAATAAAAAGACTGCGTATATATTAAAAAAAGTTTACTGCCGTTCTGTGTGAAAGCTGACCAGCGCCCAGACCAGCAGGGTGCAATCGAAGAAGTGCATGAAACAAACATTGTTTGTAATTTGTGATCGAACGTATACGGTATACTTCTTAGTTAATTTGTTTAATGAAACTGGACAACCATATGAAGCTGTTCGTTTCCCTTACGCAAATGTATTAATTGCAGACGGGAATTCCAACTTCAGCTGTGAACTACTTAGTGGTGAAAAGCAGATAAAACCTGGCGTAATGTTCGAGTCGTTTCCGCTAATAATTGTCATATTTGTTTCGCGATAGTTTTGATAAAACAAAAGTTACAGCCGTTTTTTGTATCTATACACTCTCCACAGGGCCATGAGCAGACGGGATTTTTGTAACATTTATAACGTCACTGTAAACTAATTATGACAATTAAATGAAGCACAACGTAATGATGCAACCACCCTGGCGACCAATTTCTTTATGATTTTTTTAGGACCGAGATGAGATCGACATATACAGAGCAAACGTGAGAAAGTTGGCTTTGCCGCAAGATACATGCTGTCAACGCGACTTTTTCTACGCACCCTGTCGACGTTCGCAGCTACTGATCGGTACCTAACCTGTAACACTTCCCCTTAAAAACGTTCACAGAGACACTTTGCTTACTTGCAGGAATGCGAATGCATTTTATTTTAAGCTGTGCGATCCTCAATGTAGGTCCGTCGTGGTTGTGTCACCTTCTATTTCGGCAATTTCTTAGTCATCACAGGGATACGTCCGGCGTATAATCTACGTGTCGTAACGGTTGACGAGGCGTCGATTAGGATTCGTTCTAGCGGCAGCGAGAACTTGCGTCTTTGTACGCCTTGCCTAAGTTTTTCTTCGTTTGCATCTTCTTGCGAGCCCCCCCCCCCAACCCTCCCTCTCGTAGTCGCCCACGTTTAACAGCTCCCGCTGAGAACTGCGGACCTGAGTACCGGTCTATAAGGCCACAGCGCACTCACTGGCCATTTTGCAGGCGTATAGCGTGTTTGAGAGCTGGCACTCCGTCGTCTCCGAATTTCATTTCCTGATCCAAATACACCGTGTTTTCTTCCATTTTATTTTCTTTGCGAGGCGTGCAATTTTTGGAACCATATCTCGCTCGCACTGACCCCCAACTCCATATTTTTGCGTAATTGAGTATTTAATGCTTCCGCAGTGATGATGTAAAAAAAGCCATGCGGCCCCTGGACTCGCTTGTGTGCTGTGGTAGGTAACTGTTTAGGGTGAACAGAAATTTCTAACATTCAAACCAAACATATAAGAGCTAAGTTACTTCACAGATGGGACCTGCAATCAGTAACGAAAAGTTCATGTATTTTAGGTATTCATACCACTCACAGTGCTTATTGCGCTTCCCAGTAGGCACCGAGATACCTTTAATAACGAAATAAAAACGGAGAACATCGAAGTTAAACTTATTTTTTGTTTGCTGCCGCTGAAAACGAAAACGTAATAGCATAACGCAGATGTGCCACGGAGATTACGATGTCGCTCAAGAATCCCTCAAAATAATTCACTTTTCATAATAATGCGTTTTTCAGTCTCAACCGGTAGTACAACCTATAAAGATTGATTCGAATGCCAGAAAAAACAGCGGTCACCCGTTGTCTCAAGTTAATAGCCTTGGCTGTACAGAATTGAATTAAGACCGTACGCCAGCATAAGATATAGCAATACCTCTTTATGATTTGAACATCATTTAAACGCGGGAAGTTTCGCTACCGCGGTATTATCGGAAAGGCATAGTCGGCTCCGTGGAGCGTAGTGCGGGACAGCGCATGTGAAATAACCCCGTCTTGTCGCCACCGTAGCTGACATAAAGGCATCACCAGGTGCTTTAATATTACTTTCCATTCCTAAAAGCAGCTATGGCCGTTTATTTTTGCCATACGGAGCGCAAAAGCTGTCAAAAGCCATTTCGCGGACCGGCGCAGCAGGGACGGCTGTTGCTTTCAACCATCGGCTCCGCGCGCCGCGGTGCGGCGGAAAGTGCCGAAACGGCCCCTTCGAAATTACGCTCTCTCCGGCCGAATGGGACGGCCGGAGCAACGGCGCGCCGCCGGCAGCCGATCGCGGAGGCCGTGACCAAACACTGGCACTTATGCCGCATAGGAGTGCCATCTATGAAAGTTGGCAATAAACAAAAAAAATCAAACGGGCTCCAGTCAGGGGGGAGCAGCCAGGGTCAGCGGGCTATATTTACTTTTAAGGCTCTGCATGCTCTTAATACGTCTTTGTCGACGTCACAAAAACACACGATTTGGCAGGAGCTTCGATATTTTGAGCTAAAGTTTTTAATTTCTCAGTGAATAAAGCATCGTTTGCTGCAGAACAAGCGCTCAGGGCTCTATAAAACACTAAATATTTCGAATAAAACAAACTTGTATTCTGTATGCATGGCCCCTTAAAGCAGCGGGCATTTTTAAAACAAAGCTTTACTACTTTCGTACAGCGGTTTCGCGGAGTATGCGCAAGTTAACCTCCTGACCGGAGACACACCCCCGGCGACACCATGGCCCCTTAAAGCAGCGGGCATTTTTAAAACAAAGCTTTACTACTTTCGTACAGCGGTTTCGCGGAGAATGCGCAAGTTAACCTCCTGACCGGAGACACACCCCCGGCGACACACCCCTCGAAGCGCATCGCGTCATTCGCCAGTCCCGCTGTCGGCGCTGCACACGCGGCCCCGTTTTAAGTCGTTCTGCTCACGTAGTGGCGGCAGCCGCAACGGGAGCGGCCGCTGAGCTGATCGGCAGCCGAACACACCAGCAGCCTCCCACGCATGCACCGCTGGGTCGTCTAGGGCTATGTGACTCATCTTGCACCGTGTTCGCCGAGAATGAAAGCCAGGCCGGACTTCCTTCTGTGAGCGTTGCACGGGACCGAGCATTAATGAGCCGTGGTCGGCAATACAGCTACATCAAAGGTTAACCATGCGAAACGAAGACTGAACAAGACTAAGCCAAGCTTTTGCTTTGCAGATCCACGGTTAGCTGAGCTAAGCGACAACTATTTTTTCTATTTCGTTTCAGTGAGCCTATACACGCAGAAGCGTTTTTAATAGCTGTAGAAGACGTCCAGTTGATATGCGCTAGTGTAATTTTCGTAGCTTTTAACAATAAAAACGAATCGACGTGCCTTCTCCCAGGCAAAGAAGGCCAGCTGCTTCCTCGGAAGCCCATCTGCGCTTTCCTTTTTACGACGCCGAACGAACCACTCTGCCGACGATCTTCTATGGAATGCATAAATTACTTCTATAACACCGATAAACAATGCTATAGCGCAGTAATCTTTACACCGTTACCACTGTCCAAAGGCAAATTCTTCAGATTCGTAACTTCGCAAGTGCTCCGCGATTCGTCCACAAAAAGACTAACAACAAAGATAGCCATTTGCTATCGTTAAACTGGGTCCCCTGACCCTCTTCACCTAAGTGCTTCTCATCAGAGGTAGCCACGAAGCAAATTAAAAATGATAAAAACGTGACTAAATTTCTACTAGGTTCTTCCATTTAAACATGCAATTCACGACTAATCTTCGCAAAGTTTTTTGCTCGCGGTGGAAAACTAACAAACGCAGCATCGCTGAACGTCAAAGCCAAATATTACGTAAACGCGCGTTTGAGCGGTGCGAATGCGTGAGCGCAAAGCCTGCCTCCCTGAGTGGGGATGTTATACTAGCGTGGCGAGTATCCTAAACCTGCATTACCCACATTGTGATAGGACAGCGCAGTTTGATGAGAACGCAAGGAAAACAACCAGACTGCACGAGAGCTGGTCCTGTCAGCGCTGGTCCTCTCTGGTTCTTTTCCTTGCGTTCTCGTCAAACCGCGCTGTTTTTTTTTTTTTACAAAGTCGCAACACCAACTCGCTCAACTTTCCATCCAACTGCAGTTCGTTAGCCCACAGCCTATATTGACAAGCGATCATTCGAATGTTCTTGTGAGTGAGCTGTTGATGCGCCATTCCAGAGAAATTCTAGAGCGCAGTTAGACGCAAAAAAAGACGCGGGAAATGTTTCTGTTAACATTTTAATTCTGCTCGTAAGTGGCCATTCCGACGCCAATCATTAAACTAGGCTACCCGAGCCTTATAGAGCTCTTGGTGCAAAAAACTAAGGTACTACAAGTCGCTGTTTTTGTAAAGCTAGAAGTCAAAGTTTCACTTAGGAAACCCTTGGCTGTACCCTGCTCACCAACCATCCATTTACGGCCATACAGTAATGGCTGAACCAACTCTTTGAATGTCATGTACGTCTCACGCATCCCCTGCGTGTCAAAATCCTGTTTGCTATTATTAGAATAACCTTCCTGCGGCAGGCTTAACTCCAAGCCACTTTCACGCAATTATGTCCCATTCCGTAGCTTTGTATTGAACTCTTGACAATGCTAAATTTTTATGGTGCTGAGGAAAAGGCCCCTCTAATAGTCGCTGACTAGGACCCTAGCACCAGACAGCATTCAGACAAGCGATCAAGAAAGAAGCGAATATGCATGCCTTAATGCATACCTAAATAAATATATATATAGATATACATACGCACCTTTTAGCGTGATAAAAACTATTAAAATAAAGCTTCCATCTGCTAGTATCTCTTACCACTCGAGGCGGTAGCGTAAATTAAGGACGCTTACAGACCATGCAATATCAGACAATTGTATGAGGAAGAACTGCGTGTTCAATGCACTTACCGTAATCGTACTTCTGTACGCTTGTGCGATTGAGGCTCTGGCTGGTTACAGTTGCCGTGGAAAACCCTGTGAATACATTAGCAGAGCGACCTAAACAATCGCTCCGGTGGCAGACTGCAGCGTTGTGGCAATTTCTGCTGTCCGATGTTTTATATTCATGACCCGAGAGAGCACATGATTGTTTTTCATGTCTAAACTGCGTTTTATTAGAATATTTCACGTGCGCTTTAAGCTACCATGGCAGACTTTAAAAAATTACTTGAAGTAATTGTCACGGACCACTTTTTGTTTGGGTATATATTTTCTTTACAGGCAAAGTGGCGGATTTCTTAAGACTTGCGCAGCTCCTTGATTGTACACGGTATAAAATAGAAAATAAGCGCTTTGCCTACAAGTTATACGAAAGCCTAATTCATAATCGGCTCACAGCGTACCTCCAAGGCTACCCACCTAACGTAACTTCCAGACACACTTAATCTCTCAAGACACCCTGTCACAGCTTAAAGACAGTCCTCGCGCCAGTAAGGTATGCCTCATGAGTACTTGGTATGGCTCATGAACAGGCTAAAAAGTTGCCTCTGGCTGCAAAAAAGCAACAATATTACTGCAAAAGATTAATGGAATTTGTGTTGTTATGAAATTGAAGCTGCAGAAAGATTTATTTGTCAGGGATTAGTTAGAAGCTTCATGCGAGATGAACAAGAAAATGGTGTTACCCTTTTTTTGTTGAGTTTAGCTTTGAGACAAAAAAGAAGCCATGTGGCTTGCCAAGCCAAGTAGACGAGGACCCTGGCAGGTTGCAATGGCGGCGCCCATGACGGCCCGCGACTGCAGCGCCAGATTTCCCTCTAGTATATATTAGTATGGAACTCTACACTAAATGCTACTGCAACCATCGTCTTGGTTGCCAGCTCCTAGACGCGTACAGCCCCTTTCAACGCATACCACTGGAACTCCACACATACATCTCTGTCGCACCAACCCCAAGAATATGCACCTCGCTCATAATCAAGGTCACCGACAAGCCTGCATCCGAGCGCTTCACAAGTTGTTGTAAATGGGAACCTGCAACACTTATTTTTTCAACTTGTTTCGAAGTTTTATATGCTTGAAGAACGCAGTGAACGAACACATCTAGTGCTTATTTAGGGTGTCGCGAAGTACCTTAGCCAAAAAAAATTGTCTCCAATCCACGCTGGGGAGGTGGTTGGACTGCGAAGCTGTAAACTAAACCCACAACGACTACCCCTTTAGCGTCACTTGAATTCACACACGTGGCATCCGCTCACTGCTACCACCCATCACGCTCTTCAACTACCCGTCCCACTACTCTCGTGATGAATTGAGCGGAGGTTTTCCAAGGCAATTCAAATTTCCCGCCTTCCAGTGCTCGTGCGCTCCTGCCTGAAACAGCGCAAACGGGAGCCTTTTTTTGCCCTATGCCCATCAGGCAACTTAGAAACTTCCTCAAAAAAATTTTCTAGCTGCCCCATTCGTATCGTTTTTCGACCGCTGGAATTACGTCGTTACAGCGATGTGGCGGCTATTGGTCGGCTTTTCTTCAGTTGCAGATATGAACGCATTCGATGGCCTCTTTAAAAATAAAGCCACATAAGCGAAGCAGAAACGGAAGGCGTATCTACTGCGACAAGCAAATCACCCAGTGCCACTCCATGCTGGTGATAACTGTAGCCATCACAATGCTTTCATACGCGAAGGAAAGGGTGAAATCGTTTATCGGAGCGTTGCAGAGCCTCTTAAGGTAATCCCCAGAAAATCCGATACGTTGACGAAGCCAGTATCACTTTATACCAGCCTTTACGTTTACCACGTTAGCTCACCTATAAAAATTAACTGACGTGCGCAACCGTAATCCCCAAAAGCTTCACAATCGGAGAAGAAAACACCGTCAAGGTCGGAATAAGACCACGCCCTGCTTCAGACATATAAACATGTACTTTAACACTCCCGAACCCTGCGCTCTACCACCGTACCACAACAAGATGATCAAAGGAGGAGCCACTTTCTACTGCCGGCTTCAGACAAACACATACGGACACGGCACACTCCTCCACGCCATCCACTCCACTAACTACTCCGTCACGTGCAAGATTTGTCCCCAGCTCTGCACCCTCTACCACATGATAAGAGCGTAGAGATGCACGTTTTCGTGACATTCTCGGGGGCGTGCAAAAAACTGAATTTTTTGGTGTTTTTTTTTTTCAGAAAATTATGAAAAATTGAAAGAAAAGGTTTCCACACAGATCTACAAAAAGTCGGCATACTTCTTAAATGTTACATGTCTCATCAAAAGCGAAAACTGAACGTAGTTGCTTGCGACTACACAAATGAAACAAAATTACGGCTGCTCTAAAAAGAAAGTAAGTCAATAAAATATAAATAAAAATTATTTTGGTTTGGATGGAATTTGAACCCATGTCACCAAGAGCTGCAGCCAATGGTGCTAACTACAGCACTAGCCCTGTACCGTGCGAGGATGGAACAAGAATTATCCAGATGCGTGCCGCGTGACAGGCGAACGTGACGGCACCGCAAACAGAAGATTTAGATAATCGCTGGCTTGTGACTTCAAATCAGTCATAAGGCTTAAGTGCCCTATAAATTTTCCGTTAAGACTGAAAAGAATATAATTGTTACAATATAATTTTACATAATTGTTGCATATAATTGTCACAAACGACCGAGCAGAAATTTCGCTCTGAAAATCTGCGCACGATTCTGGGTCAAGGCATTAATTTCGAAAAGCGTTTCCCTCACTGACGATTATTCGCACCACAATACATTTCCCCGGAGGAGCTGTGGATTTTTTCATTGTTATCCAGTTCGAAAAAAAAAGCAAGAAAACTTTTTCTTCCAACGGCTTTTTTGCTTCTTTCAACGAGTAACATCTCTGCCTGAGAGTGCTCTCTCACCTCCATTTCTTTCTGCCTCGCGTCCCAAAACCATGAGCAGTGGGAAGGCATGTTAGCCAGCCCGCACGCGCGTTCACATTCCATATCCCGTAGGGGCCTATGACGCGGGGCGCCATCTATGAGTATGTTTGAACGTATATCCAATTGCTTCTTACACTCTAAACGTACGTTGCCGTCTGGTGTAGCGGCATGTAGAGAGCTCTGTGTCTGGGTAGCGATCCTCTGAACAACGGTGAAATCCAGCAGGCGCCTGCTTTTAGTTGTTTTCGTATTGTTTGTTTCACTTTTAACACTTCTTTTTATCCCGCGTGATATCTAATGCCCGTTTGTGCATTATAAACAAATTTTGGGTGGTTTTATTTCCCTAGGTCAGTTCCAGCTCTTATTTTGAGCTTATCAGTGGTTTGGTCCTATCGGTGTTTTTGTCAGCTGCTTTTCGTGAATATTTCTGAACAGTGCCGTGATTTTATTTGTTGTTAAAAGGGTTTAAGCTAACAAAATTTCTAATTTGGGTGGTTTTGTTCTCTTTAGGTCGGTTTCAACTGTCCCGCAGCTAGGTGAGCGAAGGCTACCTGCTAGGTGTACGGGCATGATTGTCTTTTTAATAGAGGTTGGCTTGCTTTGCCTCTTTTTATTTCGCTTAAAATGTTTCTTGTCTGCTTTAGGTAGGTTTCTTCTGTCAAACATGACACAAGCGGGCGCGGGTCCTTAGTATACGGATAGTGAATACCGAGCCCGCACCCCAACTATTGGCTTCGGCTGGTCGAAAGGGACACGAAGACAGCGAGAGCTTAGGGCCTTCTACACTAAGAATACGTCCTATCGCTATTGGTCCAGTAATTGAGTATTTTTTCGTCGAAATAAAGTTTATCCTTCTTTCGCAATTTTTATATCTGATGAATGCTATTCCTGCCACTCATGCTGCTGTTTATGGCACTCAGCGGGCATGTTCTGATTTATTACGAGTGCCTGTGTCGACAATACGGAACAAGAAACGTGACCACCACAGTCCCAGCGATATGTTAGCATGACCTGGGGGGATAGAAGTTCTACCGTTAATCGGTGCAAAACACTTCTCTGCCCGCTCACAGCACTGCTGACTACGGGGCACATTTCCATTGTCAAAGCTGTTAGTAAAATTCTGCGACGCGCCGCCATTTCAATACTCGCTTTCCAAGAAGCTACTTTTTTCATCGCCGCAGGCGCCAATGCTCTACTTACGCACAACCATAAAGAGCATCGCCACGTTGGCCACCACAGTCATGACGCACATGACGGTCAAGATGGCGATTCTAACTCCACTGCCGTGGTAAGCCCTGCGCAATGGTTGATAAGGTGTTTTATGAGTGAATTAAAGCTGTAATAAGTGAGGCAACCCTAGTTTTATACGTCACCGCATTATGTCGCTTATCTCATTTTATTAGAATATTTGACTAATTATTGCCAGCATACAGCTTAGTATATCTGTAATGGGCCGAAAAAGAAAATGACGTCACTTCATCACGTCACACTGGTTTGTACCTTGTATTTACTCTGAGCAACTCTTCGAAGTCGTGATTCTGGCCCATTTTATGGTTAATAGCGTCATTTATATTCGCGCACATCTTTTACGCAACCAACATGCTGGCAATGCACCGTAATTAGGCGTGGCGCCTTGATGTGTCGTCACAATCAATGTCATCGATAAATCGGTGGCGCGGATAGTGCAAAAGAAGCGGCACTGTAATACACATTTTTCTCTTGATCGTGCGTGTGGGTGGGCCGGACAAACACTCACTACATGACGTGGGCATTGCAGTATAGTCTACTGTGGTACTTACAGCATGTTTACAAATACCATCAACATCCCTTTGAAGCGGCTTTAAAGGTCGACTAACTTTTTGTTTTAGCTGAAAGATCATTCCTTCCGCACAGTTTTTCAGGATTGAGTTCGACGGCAAATTATGTTTTGTTTCTTTGGAAATGAACGATTAATACTGGAATTTCCTTCTCTTAATCTCGTTTCATTTTATTTTTCCACGGTGCAAAACAGCGTGCGGCATGTGGTGAAGAGGTGCCACCTGGGAAGTTCTCCAACCGCGGATGGTGCCGCCACCCGGGAGAAGAAAGGGGTGGACAACTGTGTCTTCCTTTTCCACCTTTCCGTCTGATAGCCGGACAAGCCGCGCAGCCGATTACACAAGGTGTGTGCAATTCTACATTTTAACCACTAGTAGTTTTAGGGTGCATCTAAAAGTAGTTTAGAAAGCATTCAACGTTTATACGGTTCATTATTATTCGCTGTATTGCCTACAGGATACACATAAATACTGAGGTTTTAGCCGTAGCAGTTATTTTTTAAACCCGTATTATCTCCAGGTTTAGATATTTGAGACTGGAAGAGATTACAGTTAAAATTTTAACGTATAGAATAATAAATCCTTAATATCGAAGAGCAAAAACATTTTGCATTTTGTGGGCATCGCAATTTTTTTTAATTTCCACTCTGCCACCATGTCCCGCGACTACATTTAAATAGTGCCAACGTTTATCCACAAAGGGCACGCCAATGTTTCTACATAACTGTGAAGAACTGCATAGCATCGAAAAAAACTTTTTCCAGAAATGCTCCGGCAAAAATGCCTTTGATAGTACTAATATACAGAATGAATTTTTTTCTTCAATATTCAAATTTGCATATGGTCAAGCACGCCTCATTAGAAGTGTGATACGGAATATCCCCATTAGAACCCATTTCAGAGCACGGTAACCTGCTGCGTAAGGATTGACGTGTTGGTGGACGTTGCAGAAACCACGCACAGTCCGGTCTGCGCTTTTCTGGCAGTACGTGTTAGTATGTACTTATGATTATTAGTGTCACCATGAATACTCATCTTAGCACACTTACCGGTCATGCTGATGTAACAAAGTGCTGACACACGAATAGATGCCTCCAGTGCGGGTAGCATTACTGAGTGGTTTTATGTGTGGTACTTGTTCTGTTTACACGTTGATTTGTCAAGTCGCGGATGCTCACACGCATAAAAAAGAAAAAAGAACAGAAAGAAAACACAGGGCGCGTGGATCCTTTTCTCACTTTGTTGTAAAGCCATCCTAGAAGCCCGGCCATTGTGCAACCAAGCGCACGACTTTTCGTACCTACTAATAAGTATGCACCTGCAAAACGACAAGACCGAAATCAAAGCTCATAGGACTTTCCCCGAAAGCTCTACTTACGCTGGATTTGCTGAAACAAATTAATTTTTGAACTTTCATGAAATAAATTCAGGTATTCAAAAACAATTTACATGCGCCGAAGACGACGATGAAGACTAGCAATGGTGCCTACCAATATTCCGGTCGACGAAAGTAAAATCGGTCACTATTCAACACTGTGCCTTATGTCATCTTCCCGGCCCTCGCACAATGTTGAAGTTGACATTTGTAATGAACGTGAACCCACCCAACCGATAAGAATTTCGTTGGGATGTTTGCATTGCACTGGTGTGCCAATTTTAAAAGTGATTAAAAAGCCGCCGGTAATTCCCCTCAAGAAACATTAATAGCAGCTTGCCTCCACCAAAACGT
This sequence comes from Haemaphysalis longicornis, assembly GCF_048455015.1. Lineage (NCBI taxonomy): Eukaryota > Metazoa > Arthropoda > Arachnida > Ixodida > Ixodidae > Haemaphysalis > Haemaphysalis longicornis. Next base: position 151,586,399 of record NW_027526361.1, read on the forward strand.
ATAAAAAATATTCTACTTAGTCAGCTTGACAGCATTGAGGTTGCTTGCCGTGATCTTTTTTCTAAACTACCAAAGGTCCCTATCACGTTCCAATTCTGCCCACTGTGATGTGTATGACGTACATTTAAAAACAAGTAATGTCAAGCCGATCGGTTAGCGAGGCTCAAGTGGATGCTATATGGGAGCGAATGTTGTACACTGAATAGGACGGCATATCTGCCTCCACAATCATGTACAGTGCTCAACACACCTGTCTACAGCTCTCTGTACCTCTAGCCATCTGCTGGCTAGCGAAACCGGGCTACTGTGCCCGCTGATGAGTTTTACTTGCGGAAAACGCTCAAAGAGGACATTTCCCCTCTGGCGAATTTGAAAATAATGGCGAAGCGAAATCAGTCAAATCAAATCAAATTAAAGTTTGCTCACTTTTAGATGGAAACGCGGAGGCTGAAATGCGCAAAGTGAGAGACATTTGTGGTAGGTTAATTTTGTCGCACCGCATCTTTCAGTGCTAATGCAAAAACAAGCATATTCAAGCAAACTTTCGAGTATACAGGTATTACTGGACGAAAGACCGAATCAAGCGAAAGAGCACCCGGATTAAGGAAGCTCGGTAACAAACCCAGTGGAGGCTACGTTTTCAACACCCAATACCACTTACTTTTTTTTTCAATGTCCTACATCGAAAGCAGTATTTATCAAGAGATCAACCGCACATGTTTTTTAAGTGAGTATTTTCTTTGGACCATTATGTTTCTTAAAGTAGTCTGGTCTGGCTGGTGTCGAAAAACAGGCTGTTCAGTCAAGGTTCACTCTATTACCTCCAAGTTGAAACTCTAGTTGTTCTGAACTGGACCTTGAAACCAGTTCCTGAGGCAATAAATTTCCGTATTTCAAGTTGATTACTAGCTGGATAGCACATGAAACATATCTAAAGATTGTCCAAGCCACGCCTCCGACGTAAGAATAACATGCTTGCCACCAATGGAAGTGACGAACAAAAACTATCTTGCCATCAAAAAATTCTACCAGCCCTACTACGAAGCTGGGGAGAATATTCTACAATAGGCCAATCGAGCACTGTAGATTATGATCATTTATTGAGAGCCACCTTGTAAACTTGAAGCAACACCACTTTTGTGCGTTTCTCCGTACAAACATTATTTGGCCAAAGGAGATTGAAGATATGCACTCCCTTGCTATAACTGTTTGTTTTGCTGTCTTGAACCCGCATACGTTTGGACGCCTTTCCTATGTAACGCCGGTTCCGCAACGTTTCCAAAAACATTATATTTCCACAATACAACATCAGAAGGAGTGTCTGCCTGAAATATTGTCCTGCACTCAAAGCACATCCCCAACCAGTCCGGGTGTAGCGTACCAATGAAGCGACTAGTGATATCCGTCAATGTCCCCGCTTATTGAAAAACAGTAGTAGTACACGCTGACAAATACGGTACTTACGCGTCAGGATCCCTGAAATAGCAGCCACGCAACTGTTAGTTATCGGGACACAAACGAACAGCAATTTAAGTATCGAACTCATTGTTTCATTTATCGATTGCTCCTTCATTTAATCCAGACAGTGAAAAAAAATTCAGGCCATTCAAACGTTAATACCAGGATTACAGCAGAAGTGTAACTTTCTTTTATGAAAAAGGAGGAGGTGTGTATGTGAAATATATAAAAAAGCGTTAATAAAAAAGAGTGCGGGTTTTGTACCTGGAAAATGCTTTGCAGCGATGCGTTTGAGTTTAGGAGCAAAGCAGACTGATATTATCGGTTTATGTAAGCTGGCTTTCTCTAATAGTGTGTGGCACAGTGAAGCCTACTCATAAAGAAGAACGGGTGTACTCTCCAAGAACGCCTGGAAGTACCGTAAAAACCCGCGTATAATACGAACCCGCGTATAATACGAGGTGTAACTCGGGGACATCAAAATCAGAAAAAAAGTTTTCATCCGCATATAATGCGAGGTAAAGAGCACATAAAACATTTATTTGCACTGCAGTTACCGTTCAGTCTTTGTCAGTTTTCGCTGGCACCGTCTCCCGACGTCCGTTTAGTCATGCATCGTCAGGGTCGCTGCCGCTGTCTGCTGAAGTCGCCTTGTCGGAAATGTCTTCCCACAGAAAGTGGTCATCAGTGCTATCAAGGGCGTTCGAGATGCCGCATTTCTTAAAAGAGCGACTGACGAGCTCCTCTGGAATGCTGGCCCACGCATCCGCGATCCAGCCACAAAGCACCGCTGGAAAAACCCGCGTCAGCCGTTCGGTAGCTGTCACTTACGGGTATCCTGACCTCATCCACTCTTCAGGACCCGATGTAGTCTTTGAGAGGCTTGTTGATGCAAATGTCTAGCGGTTGCAGCTGCTGGGATGTCATTCCTCCTGGCATGACAATGGGTTCGGTGTGGGGCTCGTGCAACAACTTCTTCATGGAATCGGCCAGGTGGCAGCGAAAGGCGTCCAACACGAGCACTGTCGGGAATCCCCAACAGTGCTCCAGGCCGCCGACACCACACAAACTCTATCCAGTCAAGCACCAGTTGCTTTCTCCACCCACGAATGCTGCCTTCGGTAACGCCGAATTGCCGTCTTGCAGCGCAATTTCTGATGGTCTCGGCACATAAAATAACTTTTCTTTTAATTGCAGCCGAATACTGGTTTAGTGTACCCGACATCTTGATAGACTTGCGGTGAACGTGCCGAGATCCTTCGCGTAGTCAAAACAATCAAAATGGCGCCGGCTGAGAGAAGCAGCAGCCAGCTAACGCCACAGCAAGATGGCGCTCCCTCCGCTGAAACCGAAAGTGCAAATTTTCGGGGGAAAACTTTGGGATCCACATATAATACGAGGCACAAATTTAACAGAGTAAAATTTGGAAAAAAACCTCGTATTATACGCGGGTTTTTACGGTAAACTACCGACGACGATCGGGCCGCGTACGCCACGCGTTAGCGTCGGACCCCGCAATACTGCGAGGGGGAAAACGCAACACGCCGGGGTGGCTAACATTCTGCAGCGACGCGATGGCGCGGTTTAAGCGGTAGTTTGTAATTCAACGTCGCTTGTGGAATATGTGATCGTTTGTCGCTTCCCGGCACCGTAGTCCCATCCCAATGGTAAACCAGAAACAGTTCCGCTGGTCATCAAGCTTCACGCAGGGGAATGCCAATTTTTTTATTGTTTGTTTTGTTAATTGTAGTTCTCATTTCGTTCTAATTGCTAAACACAGATTCCTTTTACCGTCACCGAGATTCCGCACACCCTTCAATAAAGAGAAAGAAGCGGCCTGTATGTGGCACAAAGCAATCGACGGTGGCCCTCGCTAGCAAACATCCATATTGGGAACACTGGAAGAGCACTGTTTGTTTGTTTTATTGAAAACAGGCAAAACCTACTCGGATGTTCAAATACCATTTTTATGCTGATCAGAGGAACACCGGCTCTTGTAGAGCGGAGCTGTCGCAGGCTAACGCCCCCGTTTTCAGCACGCGTAAACTCATGAAAACCGCCACCCTCCTCTTTACGTCGGCACACTCTCTCCCTTCGCCCATTTGTCCTCCTCTCCCGCTTCATATTCTGATTTATAATTTGATGTACATTTACCGTAGAAGAATGTCTTGCCAGTAATGGATTTGTGTTTAAAAGTGAAGCCGACTATAAGGAGATCGTTGTAAGCTTAGCTTTGTGAGGTGGCTTTCTCACGTTGCGCAGTGAATCCTACTCACAAAGAAAACGTTGGCGGCAATGGCCGCGAAGCCGGCAGAAGGAGACCACCGACGACGATCGGGCGGCGGACGGCAAGAGTCGATCTCCGTCGGAACCCCGTATACCACGAGACGGAAAACGCAAGACGTAGGCGTGGCAACAACTTCACCTGAATGCTCCCCCGGCGAGACGGCGCCTTTTGAGCGGAAGTTTGCGGCCAACCCATAATCCACAAAAACCTCCACTGCTCATCCACATTCACAGGGTGGAATGGCACAGAATGTTTTTTATTCCAGGTGTTTCTTTTTTTTTCTTGGGACGCAGCACCGCAACAAACGCAAGGGCATCTGTCTGGATTGTGAAAGGATGCTGCAATAATTGCTGTTCCCAGACTACGATGGAAGTTTTAGCTGTTTAACTGAGCCTTTAAACGTCCTTATCCATTGAACACCTAGTGATGTCGGGAAAAAAATCAGCAACAAATACGGTTTCGTTAAACTTCCGGCTCGATTTTGGTTAAGCTTACAACGTGGTTGTTATCTAGGCGGCTTTGAATGTGCAAATGCGTGAGCGCAGAGTTTGAAAGGGCCTTATTTTTAGTACACGTGTACACATCTTTTATTAAAAAATTGGCTGTCGATTACCATACTCCCTAATGCGATATTTGGGCGCGGCCGCAGTGCGCTGAGGTAGCACTCACTCGTGGGTTCTATAGACGGCAGCAATGATGAGCCTGTGCGTCGGCGGCGCGAAGTGCGTCTCAGGAAGGGACAGCTAACTTCGTCTTAGGTTAACGCACATCATAGTCACGCGCAAGCCCCCCTTACGTTTTCGCCAAGCGTCGCGCCGCCGAGCGCCTCGTGCGGCCACAGCATACTGCCCCTCCCCTCCCCCACCGCACACTTTCGGAAAGCGCTGGCTCGCCCCGCAACGGCGAACCACCCTTCCCTCCCAATTTCGCAACACTCTCCCTCATTCCTTTATTTCTTCGTTCACCTTTTCTTTCACTCGTCGTTCTTGGCATCGCCCACTCGGTTCCGACGGCGACGCGGCTCAACACAGAGACGGCCGCAAAAGGGCTGCGCCCTAAAATCGTCGCGACAAATGCTAGGCGCTGTCAGGGAACGAATGAAAATTAGAAAAGGGAGCTTACCGCTACGTGCTGGGACGGCTAAATGAGAGAAGAGAGCACGAGAACAGATCAATACAACAAAGGTGAATCGAGACTTCATGAGAACAGGCTAATACAACGAGGGTGAATCACGTGCTTATCTGGTTCGAGAATGTAATTGAGATTGAGAACTAATGTTACAGGGCTGCAACCGTAGTTTAATGCTTTTTTACAATTAAATTTGAGAAAAAGGCCAGTATTGTCGTGCCGAAAATTGGCTTGTGGTGTGAGGACAGCGTGCTTAAAACATACTTAGGTGTGTGTGTTCGGGAAAGAAAGGGCATGAAGTAGCAGTAGACCTCAAGAATTCACCAAAGACAAGGATAGTTTCAGGTCTGCCGTTTCATATCCATAATTTGGTGATCTAGGAGAATCGCCAGTGCACTACGTTACTTTCGGAAAAATTTAGGTGGGTCTGTATTTTTCCTGTATTAGGTATTTTGTAATGAGCAGAAAAAGTTGTTTTCATGGGAGTATAAATGAATTCATTAGATACACATCCTTTTCTTTTATGTCTTAAACTGAACTCTTACTTGAGGCCCTACATAGTTAACCACCCCAAATGAAATGGAAAATATTAGTACATAGACCATCAAACATTTCTGCTTACCATGGTTATCGCATTTTTACTTACCGTGGTGATCAATGCCTGTAGAGAATATTTTGCGGAGATGTTTTCGTGAGACAAAACCACGTACTAAGAAATTTGAGCGCGTTAATGCCAATGTCCTCTATTTATTTATTTATTTATGAAATACTGCAGGCCATAAAAATGGCCCAAGCAGGAGTGGGAGGTGGTACAACGGTTATGATATGACCAATTACACAGTCGTACAGGTGTAGAGAAAAAAAGAAAAAAAAAAACGGAAAAAACAGACAGGTATACAAAATATTCGCAAGTAACATAAATCACACTTAAAAGTAATTTTCCAGAGATTTTAGTACATTTCCAGACTCAAAAATATGGTGCGGCAGTTCGTTCCAGTCTGTTATTGTGGGAGGGAAAAAAGAGTACTTGAAGTTGCTAGTGCGTGCAAAGATACGTGTGAATTTGTAAGAATGGTATCCTCTAGTAGGACGTGAAGATAAAGGAGTGAGGACGTGCGAAAGGTCCATGATGCTGTTTTTCCTCTTTCCTAATACCAGAGTCTTTCAATGCTTTGAAGGACTCTGCTAATACCAAAGCGATCATTGACAGCTCTGTTACAAATTAGCATGCCGGGAACCCATTCTCCCGTTTAACGACCATCAAATATTGTCGCTCGCACCAAAACAAAATGTCCGTCGAAAAGTTCTAGCTCTTTGCAGCGTCTGCACTGCATATCATCAAATGCCGCCGCACGCGGCGGCATCGGATAAGGCCTGAGTTCTGAAATCGTACGGCAAACAAACAAATTGGCTCCAATCCACGCTGTGAAGGTGGTTGACTGCAAAGGTGTAAACGGTACCCACAACTATTTGTCCTGCGACGTACCGAACGCAGCAATGACGGCAGAAAGAAAGCGGAGAGGAGCGTCTGGGGAAGCGGGAGAGGAGGGCGGCATGAGCGGCTATGGCGTCATCTCTCTGACTCCCTCCCCCTGAGTCTTGCTTCATGCATCGACACCAAGCAGCGCCCTCATCCGTCCTCCCCCTCTCCAGACGCTGTTCATTTCGCTGCGAATCTAAACCATCTAAACTCCATTATCATACATTATGCAGTTTTCACTTCACACGAGGAGGTGGAGGGGGAGGAACAACTTTATTCGACTGAAGAGCTGGTAGGTCGGCAAGGTCCTTAATCCAGCACTCCATTGCTTCTACCCGCCGTCTTCATCCTTTAGGTACGCCATAACTGCCTATTCGGTTCAGAGCTGACAAGTTCACTCTCTCACTGCTTGTAGGGACTGGAAATTGGTTTCAAGTCTGGGTTATTGTGGCACTCCCAGATCATATAATACAGAGTAGCGCGTTGGCCGCAGTAATAGCCCAGAGGGTACGACGCAACGGCCCGTCTGGCCAACGTAAAACCTTCCGCAAGATAGGGGGATTGCGTATTGGTGTTGTGCACGAAAATCCCCTACATTGCGGAAGGTTTTACGTTGGCCAGATGGGCCGTTGCGTCAACGAGAGAGCGAAGGAACATGAATTGTCGCTCGGAAAAGATGAGAGCACATTTGCCTACCCACTGTCACGCCTGCTGTTGTGAGCCATGGTTCAACGACATAAAAATACTAAACAAAAGCAAGTACAGCGAGACGAGGAGGGCAGCTGAAGCGTTTTACATCACGAAGAGGGCGAGTGATTGTGTAAGTGATACCGCGATCGCATTGTACAGTAGCAAAATGGGCTTTCTTGGAAACGTGCTCTAAACAGTTCTATTATTGTTATCATCTGTATGTGTACTACCCTTCTTTCTCGCCCTCTCTATTTCTACCGGATTATAAGCGCATGCGTAGCGCTATAAACTAGTTGGAACTAGCGAGTGGCTAAGTGGCTAAGCCACTCGCTAGTTCCAACTCAGTGGCTAAGGCGTTGCGCTGCTGAGCACGAGGTCGCGGGTTCGATTCCCGGCCATGGCGGCAGCTTTTCTGATGGAGGCGAAAAGCAGAAACGCCCGTGTGTAGGAGATTTCGGCGCACGTTAAAAATCCCCAGGTGGTCAAAAGTAATCCGGAGCCCTCCACTGCGGCGCACCTCATCCCCTGCGTTGCGTCGGCGCGTTAAACTTTACAATGAATCAATAAGTTGGAACTAGCGCCTGTCCTGTCTACTCTGAATTCACCGTCCGTGTTTTTCGTTGCACTTCAATTCATGGGAACTATTCACTAACTACCCCAGCAAGAAGCTTTTCCGAGCCTTCGGTTGACCTACTGTCGTGCGAGATAGAGCATCTAGATGATTAGTCTGAACTGTGCTGCAGCGGTCATCGCTTTCAACACGTGGTTGTAAACTAGTGCCACGTGGTGCGCATAGTTGCCTTATAATCACTGTCACCGCAAAAGGGAGCTCAGTTGATAATGCGCCTATTTCCTGTTCTTATTCTATCCTCGAGTTGTGCGCGATTCATGACCGCAATTCCCGCCTAGACAGAGAGTGTGTGTGGGTGCTCGTGCGTGCGTGTGCGCAAACATCCGTCACCACTAATCACAGTCTACGTTTCTAACCTATCGCCCAGAATAAATTATTTCGTTTAACTGTTTCATTTTTCGCGGTAAATTGCCTCCTACCTACCTGGATAGTTGATTAGAGTCACAGGCGCGGTATCCTTCGCGGGGACGGTGGCCTTGACTTGCTCCTCGGCGTCTGTGTAGACTACAAAACAACATTTAAGTTGCTCCAGTTTTAAGCAGCGATGAACTGAGTGAATTCTCGACGATTTCTCGCTGCACATGAAGGCAGCAAGAAATCCTGAAGGCAGCATACAACTTTGGTTGATTCGAAACGGTGTGAAGCTTGAGTGCACTTTTTCTTTCATTGCAAAAACAATGTTGTCACTGCACGATAACTTCCATTTAAATGAGATATTTCTAAGAACCCGCTTCCTAAGAGGTACTAGAAAGGTGGCATGTCCAATCGGGCGGAATAGACGCAAAACACGCCACTGGTACATTGACTACACGTAAATAGAAGCAGTGAGGTCGTAAGCGGAAACGAGGCTACCACCATTTAAACTACTAAACATGGTAGAACGTTTTACCTCAGTAGTTCATTGCGTGGCCAGCGCCGTGCGACGGTCAAATTATGAATATTAAGCTCAGGTTTATGTACGTCTACTAATGGGCTGCTTTCGACCAACTAAACTTGAAGTAAAATGCAACAATTGGAAACCCTCCGAACCCCCGCCCCCTCCCATTTCAGAACGCAAGTCACACAGACCATTTAAATATTCCTGACTATGTCCGAGTGGAACCAACTACCAGCCGATATCGTATCTGCTAGTATCGAGTCCTGCGCTCGCCTGCTCAGTGAATTTCGGTGATGTTCCTTGCAATGTTATTTTGATGTGGGCTCCTTCTGAAGTAGGGTTGTCTTGACGAAACAACTGACTGTCCCAGTTACCTTTTTGCCATGCGTCTTTCGTCACCTGTTCCCCACTCCCCTGTTGTAATGCTTCAGCGCTGCAGGGTATGCTGTGAATTAACAAATAAATCAATGATATTCGCCTCATTTGGAACACTAAAAATAATGGATCTAACACGCGTACCGCGTACACTGACCATATGAAATAATAAATCGTTTAATACCAAGGAGTACATACAGAGGTAAAATGGGCCCGCCAAAACCAACAGGTGGGCTTCTGGGGCGTCGCACGGCAGCAGCAGCCATCACTACTGTCAAAAGTACTCTTTCATAGAAATAACTGAATACAGAGAAAAAAAGGACAAAGGAAAAAAAACGAGGGAAAAAAGACAAGCAAAAAAAGACCAAACGAAAAACACAAAAAATACAATAAATCAACATTCATGCATTGTTAGCATTTCTTATCAGAACTCTATCAACACGCTTTCGTAACCGATTCGTACTCTTGCAAACCATCCCAAGCTTTCTCATCACCAAGAAACCCTTATAAATCAACGAACTAAGCAAACGGTCAACCGCGCACACATACATACTTCAGCAACATTCTAATGCTCGAATGGCAGCAGGCAAATGCTTCCGATAGTTGAAGAGAACATTTCGTCCCGCTATTCATTGAAAATAGCCGGTATATAATACGGCATTGCATCCATTACGTAATGGTACAGAACCTTGGCGTCATATAACGACGTATATGCAGCAGAGGTTCAAAGATTTAAATTGAGAGTTCGGTAATCCGTACACCTGAAAGCTTTTAGCACGCCGATTTGCTTAAACAAAATATCAAGTGACGGTAAGCCGCTTGCTTTAGATACAGTGTCCTAATCTAGTACGTGTGACTGATAAAGAACACTCTTGGCTATGTTTTGGCTGTGGAACTGATTTTTGTGCTAAGGTTTTGAATACTGAGCATTTTATATGTTCCCGGGCAACCTGATTGGGAGGAGCTTGGGTTAGATTTTTTTTTTTTACTATTATGAGGTGTGGAATGTAGAGGAACTGCGAAGTATTACCGAGAAAGCAGCAGTGTTTGTACAGGTGATTTATAAATAGTGCTCACATATAAAAAATATTTCAAACCCCAGGGAGCAAAATTCGAGCTACGAGAATGAGGCTGCTGATAGCTTTACGAAGACAGCGAATCGGCAAGGAATAAGGTGAACACTAAGTAATCCTGCCTGGTAGGAGATACCAATGCAAAGCTAGAAGATGAACGGGCTGTGGTTCATTAATTGAAAAGATGAAAATAGTCAATGGGAATAGCAGAGGCGTTGCACCCATTGAGCTTGCTCAATGGATAAACTGGGGAGAGTGCACAACTTCGGCAAACGTACGCCAAACATTACGCACGTTCCCGTGCTAGCATGCAAGAACAGGGTTGACATAGTATGTGTTCGATTAGTGTGACACGTTTCTTTATATCGACGATATACCGATGCCCCCGCGTCCCCCTCCCGGAGAACACATTGCGTTCCATGTTTGAAAACAATACAAATCTGCACTCCTGAAGGTTGCGGGAACCTGACAAATCGCAATAAAAGGCGTCGAGTTATCTTATGGACAGGTCAAAATGAGTTACAACCTTCACAACTACAGGATGAGGTTAAGGCAAAACAAGGTAATACTACTTACCTTCCCTTGAAAGAACTAAACGAAAATGTCAAAAATACCAGCATTTTCATATATAATTTAGCATATGAACACTGCTCTTTTACAGCGAATACAGTCTAAATGGGTTTTAGGTGGTACAAATACAGGAAGAAGTTGGTGAAACCTAGTTACCGCTACTTACCCTCGATAACAGGAGCTAAAATCATTAACAAAATATAGTTTAGGTTTGAATTGGATTCAGTGTTTCGCAAATACCAGCAACATGCGTGAAGCGATCGTTTGGTGAAGAAGTTCAAACATATATTGAAGGTTAACTATATGCCTCAAATATCAGTTAACATAAGTAATGCACTTACGGTTTTTTCCCGACGCTGCAGGAGGGAGAAAAAATATGAATGAGCTTTAGCAATTACAAGTGCCAATATGCAGTACCAGGGAAACGCAGTGAACTCAAGCTGCGAAAAAGCCGCAGGCAGCTATGACCATTCCACCAGGTTCATGTAATCACGTGTAAGGTTATCTTTAAGTGGAGTTGAAACAATCAAACAGCAGCAAAAGCTTCAGTTCCACAGCTGTGTGTGGGAAGAAATGGCAGGAGGGGGCAACGCCTTTTTTGTGCGAAGGCCATAGTTCTCTGTTTGGCATCCAATGATTAAAAATCAGTGGCGCACTTCGCTCCTGGAACAGGGAACATGTCAGCCTCCTCCTTTCAAGACAAAAGACGTACATAGACATTTGCGCTTACCGTACATTTTGCAGGACCTCAAGGGCTGGAGCACTCAAGATGGCGCCGACAGAGATAGAGGGATTGGTCAAGACAAAAAAGCGCATTTTCCGAGCACTGAGAAAGGGACGATTTATTTGGCGCCTCCTCAAACTAAAAAATACGTTAATGTAAGCAAAACTAAATCAAAGGAATAGCAAAAAGGAGCAGGCCATAAAAAATTAATCGCGATTTCGTTTTTTAACTGGCCTGTTAAAATAACGTATTGAGGCTTGCGTCGCATTTGCGTGGGAATTGCCCACATGAGTCACAACGAGGGTGTTATGAGTTAATTTTCTGGGCGTGGTATTTAATTTATAAAAAACGCGTATTAAGAAAGTAATAGTCAAAATGCTGAAAAAAAAAATTTGTCTAGCTAAGCCTACTTCTTCGTACATTGTCGGCCCGTCTTTTTTTTTTTTTCCTGGCCGTTCCACTTAATATATGTTCTTTCTATTTTCCCTCCCGACCCCAGAGGGGCACGAAGGCGATCATAAATTCCCGCTATCACGTACCGCGACTCCGGGTTACGGATTAAATTGTTTTATCTTTTCCGGCATTGCTAGAGGTTCTGACGAGGCGGCCTTGGATGGGGTTGTTATTTCGTGTGCCTAACGTCAGCAGGCAGTAATATTAAAGTATATACGCTGGTCCCACACGTTGGTATAAATAGGCGCCTTACGGGTTTTGCTTCGTGCGGCGCCACAACCTAAACAACGTGATTCTTTCGAAGAGCCACATTCAGGAAAGCAGTTTGTTAGCTAAAATAAGCGGTTGGCAGTGTTTTGTTGTTACCTTAAAGGTAGCGTTCCAAACACGGATTGTAATTTTAAATAAAAGTATTGTGGCAAAGCTCCTGTAAAACCCTCTAGTTTGACCTCGAATGTGACCAGGGTTTTCTTTCCGTTAAAAATTATATTCATCAGTCCTCCTGTCGTTAGCTCGGCAGCTTGGTGTTCTTTAATACCTCTAGATCATGGTGTTCAAAAGTCATGAGTGCGGCAGCATCACTTTCCAATTGAATGCCTCTGAGTGCTGTAATCTTTGCAGAGAACGTGAGGCTTCCGAGCTTTCGCCAGAGAGTGTTTTCGCCACTACTGAGGGGGAGATTTTGTTCCCCTGTGGATACAAGGCCGGCGTTTCCTGCGCGCATTCAGCACCACCTACTTCTTCGCATAAAACACTTCCTCTATCCTTTTATGCAACTCCTAAAATAGCTCCGCTGTTCTGCCATAGTAGCCCGAGTGGGTTTCGGAACGAACACCCCGAGTTCGATACGCAGCTTTGAAACCGTTTTTTTTTTAAACAGCTAACCTGTTACACTTAGCCGTAATGTGTTGCGCGTATTGAAAAAATACAAAAAAATGCCGAGCGCTCGTGAGCTCGTGCCTAGTGGCTCTGGCGACCGCCGATCGCCCCCGGCTCGCGCGTAGGATTTAGCAAAGAATAAAACACAGGCAAAAACCCCGAGGAGCGCCCCACGTTGCATAGCAACCAACAAGGCCACAGCTGGCGCAACACCTGCCCTACGAAACCTCGATGCGACTCCAAGAACGCCGCGCATGCGTCATGCACGTGCGCGCCGCCGCTGCGCCCCAGCTGTCGTCAAGCGCTACCGCGTATGTAATGCTTGTCATGAGGTACACGACGATACCGATGCATATGACGAAAACTACTACTAGCAAAATGTAAAGCGACGACGTAACAAGCAAATAAACAATTTCAAAGTTGTATAAATGAGTGGTGATGTGTCCTTCAGTGCGCAAGCAAGAAGTAATCCTGCAGCGTCGCTATGGCTCAAGCCTTGCGCTGATTTGTTTTTCAATCAGTCCATCAATCAGTCAATCAATTCATTATTATCTGAAAAGTATACATTGTGGTTATATACAGAAAGAGGTTCCAAGGACCCGCCGCGGTGGCTCAGTGGCTAAGGCGTTGCGCTGCTGAGCACGAGGTCGCGGGTTCGATTCCCGGCCGCGGCGGCCGCTTTTCTGATGGAGGCGAAAAGCAAAAACGCCCGTGTGTACGAGTTTTCGGCGCACGATAAAGATCCCCAGGTGGTCAAAATTAATCCGGAGCCCTCCACTACGGCGGGCCTCATCGCCTGCGTTGCGTCGGCGCGTTAAACCCTGCAATCAATCAATCAATCAATCAAGAGGTTCCAAGGTCGGAGACTAGCCTGGCTTAGGGCAAGCTTCGCCAGTTCTTTTTTTTTTTTTCAAGACCAGTTTTGGTAATTTTAAAATATCCTCTTAGCTCAATCCGGCGTTTTTTTTTTTGTTTTTTGTAAATAAAACGAGTTTGGGATCTTATGGTCTGGTTAACAGGAAGGACAAGCCATATTAACAGGTTTAATTAACGTTTTGCCTTGCGCCGGAAGCGCCGGGCTTGTACATATCTTGGAAGGAAATGTCGCTACTGAGAGTGTATACGGCTGTCGACGATGTGGACTATTTACCATGTAATTGTGGGTATGCATGCATTGTGCGATAAATTCTCGCGGGCTATACGAAATTCGGCGCGGATCTTATGCCAAACGTTGTCTACGAGAGTTCGGCTGAGAATTGTGATATAGGAACGGGAAAAGCCGCGCAAGCTGCAGACAAGGCTCCATATGAAAATCTATTTTTTTTTATGAAAACAAGTCTGAGGATGGAAGCGACAATGGTAAAGTGGGGACTGGCGAATTCACGGCGTTCCTGTGGAGTGATAGGTCACCAGCGCGTCATCACATGTACCATCTGTAAGGTCCACTTATGAGATTAGCGGCCAGGCGCCCGGGCTGCGCGTGAGAACCCGTCGCTCTGTCTAGCGACGTAGCACTTCCAACACTGCGCTGCAGCCGCCGCCAGTTCATCACGGCGTGCACGGGAGACGGATTGTCTCCCGTGCACGCCGTGCACCCCGTGCCCACCGCATACCACAAGGATAATCCCCCATTAAGAAAGCAGACAGCGCCGCCGGATTCCGGGAACGTCTGCCTGACGCGCGGAGGTAGAGGGATTACCGGCGTCGGGACGAGTGCCGCACGACTCTTCATTGTTAATTCGCCCCGGTCAGCATGACGCACAGTCGCGTCTTTCGCTCTCACCCCTTGGGGTCGTACGTGCCTGCTGACCCGCGAGCGGTCCGTTGACCCAGAGATGGCGGCGACTCATTGAATATTCCGTGGCGTGCTGAGTGACAGCTGTCTACGTGAATTTGGGCACTCCCATACGCGTGTACGAACGCCACAGGGGCGTTCCCGAGAGAGGGCGATCTCGAGGTTTTATAAGGCCGGATGTGGCCGTTTGAAGTCGTTCTTGTCTGAGCGCTGAGCTGGCAGTTCCCGGCGGGACAAGGAGTCTCGACCGTTAAAGCTAGGTTGGGATTTGGGAGCCCCCTAGTCGAGGTTAAGATCGCGTCGGAGGTTTAGGGTGCAGGGCCGTACCGGACAACTAGACGGATCTTGCGGCGAGACAGGGTCTCGGCCGTTGTTTCTCGAGCGGTTTGTGTACGCTCCGAGAATAGGAGAGTTAGACGAAGTTGAGGAACTCGAGTGATTTGTGCGCACTCGGAGCTAGCGTCTAGCTGCAGTTTGAAGTTTTTTTCTTTTTATTACTCATGTACCCAGTTATCCTACTGTAAATAGCTGTACATAAACTTCCGTTTCACTTAATCAACTTCAACGCCTCGATTTCGTCAATTCGACCGCCACCTCCAAGAACTTCAACACCATCGCGCTACCAGCCTCCTGCCAAATCAACCGGAGTCCAGGCGATTTGGTTCGTGATCGACACCGGACTTCGGGGAAACGATCGTTACTGGCGCAGTCGGCAGGATTTGGCAGAAGAAACCACCAGGCCACAACCAGGGGCAGCAAGCAGACGCAAGCCCGCCTTCATCGGCGGCAGCCGAGCTCCGCGCGGAGTGGAGCGGCAGAGCCAACCAGCGCACGGGGCCAACGACGCGGCAGCCGACCACCGGAGGGGCGGGTGAGTGGGATTTCTTGCTAATCCCAGAGGCTAATAAAGTTTGTTCTCTCTCTCTCTCTCTTGCGCTTCGTTGTGGCGGTGTAGGCTGAGTCTGGGGTTGCATGGTAGTCACGCGGAGCATGCAGACGGACATGGCGGAAGGAGACGGAAATGGTCAGACGCGTGAGGCGCCACCTCAAGGAAGCTCGGTAGCAGGAGGATCTCCCCAAGTGGAGTCCGAAGCAATGATTATTCGACGAATGGAATTGGAGTTTCAAGAGCGGGAGAGAAAAGCAGCGCGCGAAGACGAAGAAGGGGACCGAAAGGCAGCGCGCGAAGCGGAGGAGCGAGAAAGAAAGGCGCAAGAATTTAAGGAGCGCATGCAAAAGCTGAAGCTCGAATCTGAAGAGCGGCTGCGAAGGTATGAGTTGGAGCTGGAGCGGAGAAGACAGATGCCCTTGCGCTCGGACACCCGCGAGGAGAAACAATGGGGCACAGACCCAGCTGGCTGTATAGCGACAGCGAAGTTGAATGGTTCCGGCCAGCGTTTGGAGGTTGTTCATTGCGATGACAAAGCAAGCAGCCGTGACTCCCTACACGAGGCTAGCATTTCCGCCGATGTCGAACGCGCGGAGATGGACATTTGGATGAGGAGCGACGAGGTAGGCGCGGCCGGTGATACCGTAGAGCGGTGTAATGAAGTGATGCTCGAACATGACGAGCAGCCTCGCAGGCAAAGTTTGGGGATGGAGCTGCAGCGCATAAGGCAGAACCCGTCGAGCGGTCCCAGTTATGCACTGACAGCAAAGTTGAATGGGGGCAGCCCGTTTTTCAACTTGAAGCCTCGCTAGAACGAGATAAGCGGCTGTGGCTGCGCACAAGTGGCGAGCGGCTCAGCCGGGAACGGCTGCATTGAAAGAGAAGCGGGCGCGAGGAGTGTTCCAGCGAGCGCGTCCGGTATAAGAGCAGAGTCAAAGTGTAGCCCCGTTGTTGCGAGTGTAGAGCCGCCAGTTGCTTTTGCACCGGACACTGCGCTAATGCATGCTGAACTTGCTGACACGGGCAGTACCGAAATTCTAATCGGTGGACCGGAGGAGACTGGAGTCGCACAGGAAAGCCTTGGGGCCCGCCACGCTCCCAATTGCGCAAGAAAGTTGCACGAGAAAGCGAGCTTTGTTTCGGGCGTTCAGGAGCTCGCCCAGAAGAGAAAAGAGATAGAAGACGAGAAAGCATGTGACGAGACGGAGCGAAAAAAAGGCGGAGTTGACGATCAGGCTGAGGAAAAGCAGGAGCTACAGGCGGATAAGGGAGCTGAGAAGGTAGACTGGGTCGAACATGTAGAAAAGGTAAGATGAAGTGAGAGAGAACGCGAGAAGACGGAGGATGAGGAGCTCAGAACGTTTGAAGAAGGTAGGAACGATACGGAGATGTCGCGTGGGTTTGGTAGTCTCGATGGTGAGAGTGTAACCAAGGAGGCCGATGGAGAACACGAAAACGCATGCGTGGAGACTGCGAAACTAAGAGTGAGAGCTCCCGAGGAGGTTGCGAAGGAGAGGGAAAAACCATGTGAGGAGGCAGCTACAGTTGAAACAGAGGAACGAGACGCAATCGGCGATCTCGAGAAACCGGTGTCTGAGATAAAGCTTCGTTGCTTTAGTGTTGGTTGCGGCCATTACCGAGATTTATTCGGGAGCCGCGATGGATGGGTTGACGCACTGAGTTCTGCGACCTGGCACTGTGTCACAGGCCCTAGTTCTGAGTTGTGCCAGGATAAGTGCGTGCCGGGACCGCCGAAAAACTTTCTTTGTCACGCCGATGCTCATAATGCACCTAGCGTGCACGAGCGGTTTTTGGTAATGACAGGTGCTTGTGAGGTTGTTGTTGTGGGGCAGTCTGTGCGTAGGGGAAAGAATGATCCCGAGAAGGTCGTCGCGTTCGCGGGCGCCATTCCGCTCCAGCATCAACCCTGCGCTCACGCTGCCAGCGCGTAACATTGCCTTACGTTGGGGCATTGGAGAGGCATGGCCACTTGGCCTATGGGACAGGAAACGGTGGCGCATTTTGTGATACCACTCCGTCTTCCCCGAAGTTGTGTTCGCCTCATGGGGCTAAATTGTCGAGACTTGCGTTGACATTGCAACGCTACAGTGTCTGGATCATCCGCAGAGGGGGCTGGAAGTACGCGAATGCACTACCCTGCATTCAGAATGTTGCTTGGGGAGGCTAGTATTGAATTGCCTCCGAGCCTTAACACCGCCACGACGGACAAGAACGTTCCCGTTCACCCGTCCTTTTTCGTTGGTGGTGTGTCTGTGTGTGTGTACCGCGGTTGTGCGCGACGAGATACCTTGAGTGCTCGATACATGCACCGAATTGATCGATCCGCGCACCGAATCGAACTTTCTGTGCACCGCAAGTGATCGAAAGCACAGCCGAACATTCTTGAAGGAACGTTATCATGGCTACGCCGTCGAGGAGGACTTTTGCGCGCGTGCGCATAGTGACAATGCAAACTTTCTTGACGTTTTACTTTTGTTGACTGCAAAATTGCCCGTGCTGTTTGCCAGTCTTTATTCATTTTGTTCTTGTTGTCGAGTGCCGGAATGTGTGTGCGTGTTTGCAGTGATAGCACGCATCAGTGTTATAGGTTGAGTTGTCTCCTTGTTCGTGGCGTTCACGCGCCCCGGAGACACGACCCAATGCCTTTTAAATGCAGAGCATTTCTTAGCCTCGCCTGTGCCTGCGTCGGACGGTGTCAACAGTTTCGCGTCCGCAGCAGGTGCGCCTCTCCTTCCCTCCTCTCTCTCAACAGCAGCTGGCGCGTGCATGCGTCGTAGTCAGCCCGTTCGCTCCGTCACGGTCTCGGCCTAACAGGTGCGTGATAGCAGCGCGGTGGGTCGTGGAAGGGCGCGCGCTGCTTGCGCATGCGCGCTCTCCCCCCCGTACTGCTCTCCCTCTACTGCGCGCGCTGCAAATATAGCGGCAAGCGGTCGCTCGTGTTTCAGTCACTGCGTTGCTCCTTCCTTCCTTGGTTCACGCTCGTGCCCACGTTTACTCGTGTCTGCTACTCCAGCATCACGAAAGAAGCGATGGAAGCAACACTGCCTTCAATCAGTACTGAGGCCCTAATGCTCTGCATTTACTCGTGTTGCCCTCGCGGGAGGGCGCGGGAATTTTTTACTTGCACTTAGTGTTTTCAGCATTAATTTTGTGTGTTCCCGGTTTGCCAGATTATTCCCTCCCGGTTGACGGCTAGTGAATAGGTTGTGTTTGTAGCTTAAGTGAGAGAGAGTTCGGATCAGCTGAACTGCAGAAATAGAAGGGGGATCATTAGTGGTTACACCTAGCTCCTTCCACGTGTTTTTTTTTTTGTTTGTTTGTTTGTTTCTTCCGCTGTTATTGCTGAAGGAGAGATGAAACGAGTGGCTTTTTTTAAATTCTTTTCGAATTGACTGAACCAAAGAGGTCCAGTAACCCTCTTAAAGAGGGGAGTTGTAAGGCCCACATATGAGATTAGCGGCCAGGCGCCCGGGCTGCGCGTGAGGACCCGTCGCTCTGTCTAGTGATGTAGCACTGCCAACACTGCGCTGCAGCCGCCGCAAATTCATCTCGGCCTGCACGGGAGACGGATTGTCTGGCCCACCGCATACCACAAGGATAATCCCCCATTAAGAAAGCAGACAGCGCCGCCAGATTCCGGGAACGTCTGCCTGACGCGCGGAGGTGGAGGGATTACCGGCGTCGGGACGAGTGCCGCACGACTCTTCATTGTTAATTCGCCCCGGTCAGCATGACGCACAGTCGCGTCTTTCGCTCTCACCCCTTGGGGTCGTACGTGCCTGCTGGCCCGCGAGCGGTCCGTTGACCCAGAGATGGCGGCGACTCATTGAATATTCCGTGGCGTGCTGAGTGACAGCTGTCTACGTGAATTTGGGCACTCCCATACGCGTGTACGAACGCCACAGGGGCGTTCCCGAGAGAGGGCGATCTCGAGGTTTTATAAGGCCGGACTTGGCCGTTTGAAGTCGTTCTTGTCTGAGCGCTGAGCTGGCAGTTCCCGGCGGGACAAGGAGTCTCGACCGTTAAAGCTAGGTTGGGATTTGGGAGCCCCCTAGTCGAGGTTAAGATCGCGTCGGAGGTTTAGGGTGCAGGGCCGTACCGGGCAACTAGACGGATCTTGCGGTGAGACAGGGCCTCGGCCGTTGTTTCTCGAGCGGTTTGTGTACGCTCCGAGAATAGGAGAGTTAGACGAAGTTGAGGAGCTCGAGTGATTTGTGCGCACTCGGAGCTAGCGTCTAGCAGCAGTTTAAAGTTTTTTTTTTCTTTTTATTACTCATGTACCCAGTTATCCTACTGTAACTAGCTGTACATAAACTTCCGTTTCACTTAACTTCAACACCTCGAGTTCGTCAATTCGACCGCCACCTCCAAGAACTTCAACACCATCGCCCTGCCAGCCTCCTGCCAAATCAACCGGAGCCCGGGTGATTGGGTTCCTGATCGACACCGGACTTCGGGGAAACGAGCTTTACTCCATAGTTCACTGGCATTCGCGCTCTGCGGAACACAAAAATGTGCTTGGGATCTTATTGCTCTGCGACGAGCAAAAAGCGCCGTCCCTTGGCGAAAACACAGTTCCAGCGACTGCGGATGTCAGCAAATGACTTGCGATGCGGCTCCCGCACCGCTAGGATTCCCAGTTAAGAGATCGAAATAGTCCAAAGTTGCAACGAGTCAAAATGCCCAAAATTGGATACCTTGACTCGCTGGTTCTGACTCTTTGGATCTATCAGGTCGCTGTGAACCTTTTGACTCGCTAGATCGTTTGATCCATATTGGACCTTTTGACACAGCCGAGGTGTCAAAACGTCCAACGTGTCAAGGCGTCCAATCTTGAACCTTCTGACTTGTTGGATCTCTTGATGGGCCTAAGGCGAGTCAAGAAATCTAACTTCACATTGTGGACCTCACCTCAATGCACTTCTGTTTGCTAAGGGTCAGATCTCCTTAGTTCAGTTAACTCTTCATTTTCTTTTAAGCAGTGCATTCATTCGTTCTAAGCACTAAATTTTCCAGCAATCTATTTATATTATAAGTATATGTATGCTGCTCCCATAGAAAAATACATTTGTGTCATGGGCATATAAAATTATCCCACTGAGACAGTAAAACAGTGAGTCAGTGAGCACTGATGCAGTAAAATCGTGAGACGTTAAAATAACGCGGCTGCTGCGTCGACGGGTAAAGGTGAATATAACAAATACCCGTCACAATAGTACGCCTGGCTACCGCATTCACTCTTTCTATTCACTATATATAGTGTCGATGTTTCAAAGTTCCGTTTCGTTTTCTAGTTTTCGACTTGTTTGCGGAAACTCTATGGTTTGTGGATCTCATATTAGAGAGTTTTAGCAGTCCGTCCGTTCCGTTCGTTACGTTGTTACCGGCTTTACCGCGACCGGTCTGCGCCTGCGCGCGTGGAAGGGCGAGTAGGAGCGGACATGGCTAAGGCAGGCCCGCGGAACTAATCCCCTACCGTGACGAATGCCCAAGCGCCCAGACGAGTCCCGGTCAACACGCTAGCTACGTACGCGACGGAACGGACGGACTGCTAAAACTCTCTATTATCCATCTTTCGGCACCAGGCCACCTCCTAACGAAGTCCTGCATACGCCGCTAAACCTTACAAGAAAACGAACACGAAAACAAACGTTTTATTCGACATTATGCTTGCAATGCTCCCTTTTATTTTACAGCAAAGCTGTCTACGACTAGGATCCAGCAGATCGTCTCCGGTAACAGAGCGATGTAGACAAGAATCGCTAGCGGGCGTAGCGCCACGTTGCGGAGCCCACTCAAATCCCCGGGAGCGTAAAACTGCGCACCACACCCAGGGCGCATGGAAAAAAAATCATATCAAAATAAAAGTCCTAGTTCCTCCATATTTATTACAATATGCTTTATATTTACTTCAATAAATTGGCTGGCGATTACGATACTCCCAAATGCGATATTTTGGTGTAGCTGTTCGGGCAGCTCGTTTAGCAGCAGCGGCAGACGACGCAGTTCCACCAGGGGCGGTATTCTCGTAACTGTCCCTTTTGAAAACGTCCCTTTTGCGTCCCTTTCATCGTGACGTACTTCCGGTAAAGCAGTGGACCTTCGATTCAAATACCGTAACTGTTCTTGCAAACGCATTTTAAAGAACTTAAACGGTATCAGAGTATCTTTTATGTGTTTATTGTTCCCCGAGCGAACCAACAATAAGGCGACGAAAAATCGTCTGCTCCAAATCGTCTGCTCCGAGTAGCCACGGCTCATAGCTCCGCCGTGCTTGCATAGCGTCACATCCGGGTGTTCGCTGTTCGCCAATCAGGACTCGCTCAAAAGGGACACTTTTGAAAGGGACACAAAAGGGACAAAACACGGGAATACCGCCCCAGTTGCGTCGCTCATTGCTCAGTAAGAACTGGCTGAGAGTGCATGTGCGCATTCCACAACAGCCGCTGCAGATGGACACGACCGGTTGCGTCAGTCGCAGTTAAGTACTCGCTCCTGATGGCTGCAATGCGCTGGGGCAGCACTCACTCGTGGGCTCTCTCGACGGTGAGCCTCTGCGGTGGCGACGCGAAGTGCGTCTCAGGAAGGGACGGCGAACTGTGTCTGAGGCTGTGTTCAGGGTGTTGTCGCAACTGCCTTGATATCTTTAAATAATGGCATCATTTGACGTCACAGCCGACCGAACTTCATGAAATGCCGTTTCTTTTACGTCCATAGCACATGATACGGCTGTTACGTCGGTAGTCTGCACATAGAATTAAGCGAACGCACCTCATTGTCATGCGAATGCGCTCCTCATGTTTTCGCCAAGCGTCGAGCACCTCGTGCGGACACAGCATACTGCCCTTTCCCTTCCCCCACCGGCGACCGCACACTTTCGGAGAGCGCTGGCTCGCGCCGCCACGGCGAACCGCCCACCCAAACCAATTTCCCGACATTCTCCTCCTTTGCTTTGTTTCACTGGGGTCTTCCCACCGTTCGCTCGGCCATGACGACGCCGACGCGGCTGAGCCCAGAGACGGGCGACAAAAGGCTGCGCTGTAAAATGTGTCCCGAGCAATTCATTTGTGTTAGGACTTGAAGCAGACTTTAAGGGGATCGCTGTAAGCTTGATCTTTGTAAGATGGCTTTCCCACATCGAGTGTTGCACAGTGAATCACGTCCATCTTCGAAGGGAACACCATTACTGAAAGTGGCTCTAACGCTTGTTTTATTGAAACTATACCGAAACAAATTATATGACAATTAGCCGCTAATGCGACACAATGCCAGGTTTTATTCAGTATTTAAAATTGCATGCTTCACTGTGAAGTTGTAAATATTGTGGAATTCTCGTCCGTTGTCAATACATATGGGATTATACGGGAGAAAAACGTGCAGCCCCATGTTTGTCCACCGGAACAAAATTCTAGTTCGTCAAAAGTTCATTCAGTTAATTAAAAAGGAACTATGCTCAATCGCAAATTACAAACAAACGCGCTTTGCTTCATGCACCCCAAGAACTACGACCCAGTCAAAGCTCCCGTTGAGGCTCGGCACCGCAGCTTTGCGGGTAATCCTTCTTCACAGAGCGGAAGGGCAATAAATTTTTTTGTGGAAGTGCAACTCTGGTAACAAAATTGCGGTCAGAAAATTTAAAGTACTGCAGAGGGAGTATGCGTTAATTGCATCCTTCGATGTATTATTCCAAGCCGAAAATTCAAATCCGCCTTCGTTTTACTTCGTCTTCTTTTTTTTTTTTTTGCAAATGAAATATGTTTCAGCCGGACATCTATATTATTTTATGTGTTGAAGCCGTTGCAGTGTGCTGCTGTTGTTTTCCCTGAACGACCGTCCAACGCAGCATAAAAATAAAAATAATAAACAAAGCAGAGTAGCGCAATAGAAGCGTGCTGATCATAACCCAGAGGTCCGTGGATGGAAACCACACCCTGCTAACATTTTTTTGTTTGTTTTATTTTCAGCTCTTCTTAAATGCAACATTCAAAAGCCAGGTTTACTTAGCTTTCAGCAGGGAACGGTAGAACGAAAAACGAGAAGCTCGTAACAGTCTTCAGTGATCGTAAACTATGGCGTTAAAATAGACTTTTCAGCTTTCGGGCGCGTGATGTTGGATAACTGTAAAGGTCATTCAAACATTTGTAAAAACACGCAGCCTCTCACAGTGAAACAAAAAAGCAGCCACTAAACAATACTCGCAAAGACCATAACCAGGCAATACAAGATAAATGTTTCAGTTAGAAACGACGAATTCATTTCGAATTCAAATGAAATAATATTTAAACGTCATCAGTCTAGGATGCCTTGGACCATGCTGGCCATCAATGCCCTATCCCCCAGTCGTCGCTGGTCTGAAAGGTCGTCGCTGGTCAGCACCTCATCCCACTGCGCTCATAGGTGGTGTTGGGGTTGCGGGTGAGGGTTGGAGATTTCTGGCACTCTCATGCCAGGTGATACAGGGTGCCTGGCTCAGGGAATGATTCGCATGTTGCGGTGTATAAGGTGGCAGAAACATTTAGGAAATAATGGTTGATAATTACTCCTGGTCAGACAGAGGAACCGGTGGAATGTTTTTACAATTCTCATAGTCCTGTCCAAGTCCCAAGCGCTTTCAAAATATCTTTCAGACCCGCCTTGGGAAAGTTTCGCCAGAGTGTACGTCAGAAAAGCCTGTTGACACTGCTGTAAGGAATGGGATAGGCCTTCTTACAGGTGTAACCGGGCGATGCACAGGGCACCAGATTCGGGGAACGGTCAGCACGTATTGGGTAGGACGTTGAACCAACAAATTCCTTCCCTTTAACCCCTAGCTACGACTTAGTTCTTCAACGATGTCTTCTCACATTGAGTTGTTGTTGTTGAAAAACTTTATTTTGAGCCTTGTGATGTGGGAGTGGTCCCTCAGTCCAGGAAACCATGGGAAGACAGTGGTGTCTTAGCCCTTTACACCAGGGGTTGCTGGGCATCCAAGCCGGCGCTGGCCCCACAGCTCAATAAAAGAAATGGTAATGAATAAAGGGGGTATGGCAGAGTTATGTGCACACTTCAAGGTAATATGAATGAAGTTACATGGGTTAGCTCCGAATTTACACCTTGCAGGGTATTTCGCATCGTCACTATGCGTCGTAACAATATTGCCAGGGTCCTCAAGGTGGAGTGCCCCACAGCGCCATCACACAATCAGACAGTGACACAGAAGTTGCTGGCGTGTACATTGCGCTGATGCTCTTATGGCTCCCTTGTACATAATGTAAAAATAGATCGTTCATCATTCCCAACCATGGATCACCTGACCTGTTCTGCCACCACGCAACATTATTTTGTTTATGCAACTTGTGACGATAGAGTGAGAGAGGAAACTGTATTTGAACCAACTCATGGCCTGGCTGCCGAAGATGGGATTCTGCTGGGCTGTAAAGCGCATAAACGGGTGCTCAGAAGCATTCAGGGCTCCGCACGTGGGCAATGTCCAGGGTGAGGCAAGGCGAGACCGATGGAACTGGTGCAGATCTGGTGGAAGAGCGGCCCAGCGCTCCGACGCGTTTGGAATGTGGGATAGTAGGAAGTGTGGATGTAGGAAGTTGGGTGATCTCATGGCGCAAAGACAAGTCCAGCAGGTGTGTTTTATGTCCGGTCAGGCACCATACACATGACGGTGTAGCGTACCAGTCAGGGTCATAATGTAGCTGACAATTGTTGGGTTCCTCCTGGCCCGCTTCGTCGCCGACGTTGGAATCAGATTATATTGATCCACCTAAAAGAGAATGTTTGGTAAAGTCCTGATAATACGAATATAACAAAGCTGCAAAAAGTGTCAGTATCATCGGAAATTCGTATAAATAAAACGAACCAAACCGGTACACACAAAAGAAATGCGTAGCCATTTGTCAGAAGTAACAAATGCCTGAGGGTGTGTTTTCTCGTACTATTTAATCTGCATCATGCGGGAACTTTTTACTAGAAATCTCCAATGGTCTCTTTTCTCTTTCACGCAATCAACTTTGTCGCTGGACTTATACACGATGAGAGAGAAGGAAAAGAGAGAGGGGGACAAACCATATTTTCTTCAGTCCACTGACGTCTCGTCTTGGTCTTACGGCATACATACCATCAAGAACGTGACCGCGCTTCTTCGTATGGAGTTTTTTCTACATCAGTAGTCATGTTATCTCCTTTTCCAAACTTCCTCGTGTTGTTTGATGGTCGCGCGTAACTGTGTCCCGGGGGTTAGGTAGCGGATGCCATGCTGGAGCAATGCCGAAGAGAGATGCACCTGCTACTTTGTGCTGCGAACCAGTTTCATAAAAAATTACGCCCACCTCCCCTCCCGGGAACCCTGGTGTGATGCGACGCTGAGGGGGGGTTCAAGCGCAAGCGGAGAGCAACCGTCGACCGAAAGGCCGCCGGAGAGCGGCACACCGGTTATGCGCGCAGCGCGCCCGAAGGAGAGGAGACCGCGGAAGAGAGAGTACTGCGCATGCGCCGGCGCCAGTGCATCTGCCGCGGCTATGACGCAACACAATTTAACACAATGCACTTTATTCCAATCCAATCCAAATCAAAACCAATCAAATTCAATTCAATCCAATTCAATTCAATTCAATCGAAGCCAAGCCAAGCCAATCCATTCGAATCCAATCCAATGCCCCTCGCGAGAGAGGGGCATCGGAGAGGAGAGGAGTGAGCGGCGGAGAGCGGAGCTCGCGTGGCGAGGAGAACGGGGGAGGGGCAGACGACAACAACGCCGACGACGCTGCATGGACTAGGCGAGTGAATGAGATGCAGTCGCATCTAAAAATGTCCCCCGCGTAGTCGAAACTGCCTTATCTTAACTTACACAATTTCATTACGACCTACTATTTACCGTACGCCTATATGTTGCACAAATACAATTACTAAGACAGCGTGAATAGAGTGTAAATCCGTGTGTTCAAAGTATATTTTAATTTTTATCCACTCTTGAAACCAAGGACGCAATTCACAGGCGATGGTGGTGCCTCTAGGCCTTTATTGACCATTGCTTCACTCGCAAGTGACCTATGCGTGACCACCAGTTCGCGTTTTACTCAGTTTTGTCATCTCTATTGCAAAGGTGGCCAAATTTCTTAACATATGAGTATCAATGACCACTCGGGTATTGACAGCGGATTTATGAGAAAGTCATCTTGATCGGTAGCATCATATATCCTAAAAAGTGGCCGCCAACACTCCACGATGACCGCGAGTACATAGAAAGCTTTAGTGTTCTGCGAGCTGCTTCTCTTCAGAACGTTGGTACACGACCAGTCGGTGATAGACCACAGTTTCATTTAGTCAGCGTGCAAGTAAGATGCATGGGCGATGATTTAGTGGCAACAGGTGAGTGGTCAATAAAGTTCGAAGTTATCTGTGTTGTATCCCTTAATTGTGCTCGGGAAAGTGTAGTGTAACACGCTCGCGCAACCCTTTAGTGCCCTCATCCAGGTTACAAGCGAAATGAGGTTACCTTTTTACCACGAATATTTCATTTCCTCTTAGTTTCCCACACATCTCCCAGGAATTTGCCACAATCATTTTTGTATACGTATATTAAAAACAAACATCCATTCCTGCCACCAAGTTCTTTAATCGGCCCAACAAATGGTAGCCTATTTTTGCTGCACCACAAAGCTTTTCAGAACCCAGAAACAAACGATAGGTCAAGCAAAGCTTTAGGAATCTCACCGGCGCTACCAGTGAGTTAGCGTAACAATAAAGCGAATAATGGCAAGCAATAAAAATCTTTAATCACTGTTCTGCTGTACATTTAACCAAGCAAATACCTCTTCTTAGAAGACAACATGTAGTTCGTAAAAATCTTGCCTGCGCATATTATCTTCGTAGAAAGGTTCAATATTTCGCGCAAAATACGGATAATGTATCGTTAAAAACTGCAGGTACGGAGTAAGCATTCACGAGGACACAATTCAATACTGCACATGCCTCAGGGTGGTGTCGTCACATAAAATCACAATGGGTTGAGGGGTTCATCGTTGTTCCAGCGCTACAGGTAAACGCCTCTGCGAACTCGGGCATATTCAGCAGCGGCACATTACAGCGCATGCGTGGTGGCGAGTACCAGCCCGGGCTCTGCTTCTCGTCTTTGGAACACCACTTGAAGCAGCTGCTCACGAAGAACAGCTGCTCTGCACTTAGGCTTCCGAGTCCTTGCGGTTCAACGTCGATCTCATCGCTCGGCTCTTGAATCGCGGCTGCCGTCGCCCGGAATGCCCGATACGCCTTCAGCATTCCGCCGCTGTCGGCAAAGTTCTCGGACAGCGCATGGTCGCCGAAGTTGACGCCTCCGGACCACGGGATTTGATTGTAGAGACGCCGAAGACAGTCCAGCTTTCTTTCGAACATTCTTCGCGACGCGGGTGTCCACCAGTCGTGGCGGAGACCATCTTGCGCGTACAGACCTGCCTCCGGATCAAAGGCGTGTGACAGCTCGTGACCCAGCACGTGGCCGAGGCTGCCGTGGTTGTACGCAGCAGGGTAGGAGGCCACGTAGAAGGGCGGGTAGAGGATGGCCGCCGGGATGACCACCACGTGGTAGATGGGCAGGTAGAAGGCGTTGACCAGGGTCAGCGGCACGTTCACAACGTCCACTGCCGAGCTATTGGCGCGCAGGAAGCTCTTGGCGTAGGCGAGCTCGGCCCTATGCAGCGCTAGTGCCATGTCCAGGTACGAGCCCCGGAGGTCCGGCACGTATGGGTAGAGCTGCAGCAGAGCCTTCTCAGACGACACCGCCTCGGGGCTGCCGACGATAGAGCGCAGCGTGGCCAGCTTCTCGAAGGCGCCGCCCTTGGTCTGCTCGTCCATCCAGGACAGCGCGGCCATGGTGGAGTTTGCCATCACGCGGATGCCGGAAAGCATGGCGCTGACGTTCGCCACCGCCGACTTCGGCAGCCAGCGGCGAGTGAAGACTCGCGCGAAGGAGAATGGCAAGGATGAGTCCACGTCCACATAGCAACGGCCCAGCATGGAGCCCAGGGTGGCGACGTGGCTGCTGCCTGTGTGGCTCGGGAAGCCCGAGTAATCGGCGAACTGGGCATGCGACAGGGGGTACGACGTCATGGGGGCCAGATGCCGCACCACGTGCCAGGTGATGTAGGAGAGCAGCGCGCCGGTGTCCTCGAAGCCAGCGACAAGCCACGCCAGCAGCTGGAGCAGCCGGCGATTCATGACGAACACCTCGTCGTCCATGCCCAGCTCAACGGGGAGGTGCTGGTTCACGACCTACAGGGGAAGAAACACGCAGTCTGGCAAAGTTCTCAGACAGCGCATGGTCGCCGAAGTTAAGTGGGCGAGGCGGCATATCATGATTGCGCCAAACGTTCTGAGCGCGGTTGGAATTTCTAGACTTTAAGATGCACCTCAGGCAAACTGAGAGAACAGCTTTCACTCTGTGTTACCTGTGAGGAAATCATCACAATGTATGCCCCAGAGTTGCGGTTTGGATATTTTTCACGTGTATAAACCACCAGAGGTTTAGAAGAGATATTTTTTGTACATGCACGGCCTTATGCAGTGATGCGCAAAATTCCCGAGCATGCAACCGGTATAATTCGAGTGATGCGCAACCCTAAAAACGATCTTGTCTTCTTGTTCTGTAAATGGCTTATGGCCATTAGCGATTAAAAAAGTAAAGAAGCTACAGTGGTGGAGTATTATATCTAGTATAAGTTCTGGGCCAGTTAATCCCTTGGGAAATAACCTTACGTGTAAGCTGCAACTGCACACAACGAATGCAAGAAGCGCAAGCCACCAAACGAAACATTGTGCTGTCACTTAAGCCCACCTCGAGAATTATCTAGAAACTGGAGCAGTGGCCTTTCAATAATTAAGATGGCAAAGCTGGCCGGACCTTATTATCACGTTAAGAACAGTTCCGGAGCAATTACGATTGTAGTTGAAACAGGATAGCAGTGCAGGCTATGCTTACAACATACACAATGATTCAAGTACTATATTGACACTATCACTGCTATTACTATGGCAACCAACTACCTAAATACGCAATTTCTTTATCATGCAGCGTTCGAGAAGATTATGAACGTACCGTGTTCTACACTCATCGGAATGAGCGCACTGCTGTTGAAATGGACGCGTTCAGCGTGATCACGTTGTTAGCGTATCGCAGCCGATTTCGCGGATGTAGAAACAATTTGTGAAGCCTCCCGTATTTTCCGGTTTGTAAGCAGCTTGCCCGAAGCTTGCCGCACACCAGAGGAAGGGGGCGACGCGGGCATGCAAAGAGGACACGTTAGGCCTAATGTTACGCTGAGGGCGCCCGCAGATAGACGTACAATAAGAGTGACGTTGCTTAGCATGTCTACAGGGTCAACGTTAAAGTTGCGTCGTGTTAAGCTTAAGCACATCACGGTTTGAAGTGTGACATTGTTAGCCAGTACCCATTTGAAAGGGAACTGATTGCGCTAATCGTACTTCAAGCAGATGGTGCCGGTTGACTTCGCGAGATGTCAATGCGTAATGTTCAGTCCAAGCTTTGACGTATACCGCACAGTTACTCAGTTTAGCCCACTGTTGCGAAACAATAAAGTAGCCCACACTTGCAATGGTCTATTAGTGCAAGACCCGAAAACGAAGCTTTATACCTTAATTCCTTAACTCCGGGCGTCAACCCGACGGCTCTCCAAGGTGTGCATATTCTTACTGAGCAGCCACAGTGTGCTTGTATGGGACAATGCTGTATCAGGAGGCATTCATGCGGCTTTCTTGTTCTATTCCGTGATTAGAGGCGCTGAAACGTATGCAATTTTTTTATATCCCAACGTAGCCAAATGGGCGTCAGCCAACAGCCCCTGGCTATTAAATAGAAAAAGTCTTACGAGACAGGTGGCGTTGCTTGGCACCGTGTGCGAATGGGAGAGCAAAGCGATGGCGTGTTTTATGGACGTTCAAGCTCCACGCATTAATATGAATAATTAGTTCAGACTTTGTGAATCGAAATGCATTAAAGATCAGAGTTCACTTGTTGCTCTTTTTGTAGGTCACACGTACCTCCAACCACTCGGCACCGGACATGTAAGGCGAGGTGAGGGAGCCCAGATCGCGGAAGGAAACGTACTCCAAGTCAAAGCCGGGCCGCGGATTCATGACCGAGGGAACCACCGCCGACAACACGCGGTTGTCCAGCGACAGAACCTGCACCAGTTTGCGACAGTAGACGCGTACTTGGCGGCACTTTACAGCTTTCAGAGCGAGACGACATAAAGGAAATGGTACAGACAGTGCAGAGCACGAGACGTGAACAAGTCACACCGGCACGTGTTCTTTTGTTAAGGACGGACAAAAAGGTAAGTCAGCAGAAGAGGTGTAATATATAAAGGTGCGATGTAAGGGTGAGAAATACACACCTCATATGCAACTTTAACGCGGACGGTAATTTGTACCAGAGCGAGTATTTGCACCTGGTCGCACGCATCTTCCCAGCCACAGAAATAGTGCTTCGTTTTGGTGCGCATGCAAAGCTACCCGGCGTAATTGTAACACGAGTGATCATTATACTTAGAGCAGGAACGTCCACATTTGAGTAGTGGGGAAAATATGAAGATAAATAATATTGGGAAGTTGTACGAAACCGGTGTTGTCTAGGATGGCTGAAATGTAATATAGTAAATGCAAGTAGTAAGAAAGGAAGCAGATGTGCATGTAGGTGAGATGACAAAATGAATGAAGTAATAAAAGACCGGATGCTTTTTTGCCGTCCTATGCTTTCTTTGTTGGGTTCTCACCATCCTGTGATGGCTGGTTATGACTCTGCAGAGTACCTAAAAATCTTGCGTCACCTTTCTTAATCATCATCATCATCATTTAATTACCCTTAAAGGCCCTGTCTTGGGCATTGCATAAGGGGGGCAGAAAGGAGGGCTTGCGATGGTCATGATAAAAGAAAGGGAAAACACAGGAGCAATATCAAAGACACGTAAGCACGGCAACAGCAAGAACAAGAAGACTACATAAACATGATAACAGCAATAACAGGAGGATTGCACAAATGGGGGAAAGCGCGAAACATGAAAGCCTATACATGTTCCGAGAAACAAAAGAAAAACAAGACAGCAGGGAAAACAAATGGAACACCAAAGATAAAAAATCAGCCAACCTGTAAAGCAGGGAAAGACGTTTTTGGGGAGAAACAAGAAGGGACTCAACCCAGCAGCCGTTTGACTGCATGGGGTAACAATGGCTTTAAAAAAACTGAGGGAGAAAATACAACAGAATGCAATAAATTTTTTCGGGTTGTTAAAAGCCGCTGTTAAAGCCGCAATATTCATGGCGGCTGCTAACAGCGGAGGTGCTACAGGTCGAGCTTTTGCGTCTGTCTGCTGTTAGTCGCGCGTCCCGCAGGGGTAAAAGGAGGTTCCCAGACCTGCGGACAGCATCTACCGGTGGGACTGGGAACCGTCTGAGCAGCGGTTACCACACCCACCGATGTAGAATGCAGACACCTCGCAGGGGCGACTTTCTCTCTTTCCCGCCACAGTATATGAGAGGGGGGGGGGGAGCCTCCCGCCGCTGACGTGTAGCCCATGGAGGGAGAAAAAAGTTAGGAGACGGCGCCACCGGAGAAACGAGGAGCCTATACATAAAAAGTAAAATCGAAGTCGGCACAGGCGTCACTGCACCACGTGACCCCACCGCGCCGCCGCCGTATGGGCCGCCGCGCACTCTTCAATTTCGTCTGCTCGAAACTGCTCTGCGGCCCGTTGTCGCGAAGCCTGCTATATGTCGTTTTTTCACGGCTTATGTCTTTCGCACGTACGCGGCACTCCTGCCCGCACGCGGGCATGAGATCGCCGAGCAGACAGGTGCAGGAAGAACGGGGAAAAGCTACCGCCAACCAAACACGAGAGATGCGCCGGAGTCGGACGCCGGCCCACCCGACCACGGAGGTCACGTGCTGGGCCGACTTCGGCGGCTTGAGAAAGGGAAACGGCAGAGGGAGCGTGATAAGGTGTCGGCAACCTACGCCAGACAGTTTCGAGCCTTCTCCACCTACCTCCCCCTCCCCTCAAAGCCTCATCGCATCGCATCGCAGAGGGAGCGGCGTCAACGGAGCTGGGCTTCCGAAGGCTAGCTGCGTGACGTCATGCCGTCTCCTAACTTTTTCTTCCTCCATGGTGTAGCCACTGATTCCTTTGCACGAACCATAGAACTTGCGCGACGACGGCCCTGCCGCTCTCGATCGAGCGCTCGTCGACGTCCGAGCCGATACATAAAAACCACAGCTCTGCTTTTAAATGCAGGGCATTTCAGTAACTCACGATGTCACCCGCGTTGACGTCCGTCGTAGTCCGCACCGTCGTTGTCCGCACCCCTCCCCTTACACTATATAAAAAAAATACTATCCGGCGCCTGGTTTCGATCCCTCGACCCTGCGGGCGGAACGCAATGTACATGGTGCTCTACCCACTGCGCCACAAAGCCGACACAGAATGGGAGGCTACGAACGCGCCTTATATCCTTGACTAATTCAAACTACGTCAAGAAGCTGCTGATACAACGCATTCACTACCACCAACTCCCCAAACACTAAACGTTAACGCAATACACCCACCCCCTATGCGACGCATTTACTCGAGTCCCCCTCGCGGGGAGATGGGCCCAATTTTTTTTCAGCAGATATCACACTGAGTGGAACTGGGTTTAGTTTTTTCATGTCCATTTTCCAGTCTTCCATTTCCGGAAGAAGGCATTCATAATATTGAGGGTTTTTTTTCGAAACTCCGCCGCTCCGAGAACCGAGCCCAAATTTTCTAACTGCACATGCTCTTATCTGCCTTTCCGGTATTTTAGCATTGAAGCCTGTCATGGCGATAGGGTTTTGAATGCACCTTTATTAGCACTTCTTTGTTCATTGCCAATTCCCCATCCTAGTAAAAGAGTCCACAATTCAATCTCGATAGCCGGACGTCGGTGGGTTATTGTGTTAGCTGTAACCTGAAACCTGTTCCGCCCGATAACAGCCTGAACCTATTTAATAATGTTGTTTGATGTTCCCTAATAAAAATTTTGAATAAAATTCCAGCCCCCAATTTCCTTTTTTGAGATAGTGCGGTAGCACACACTATGTATGCTGTACCCCGCTTTCAACCCCTTCCCGCTTGTTCCAACTTGCCTCAACCTTTTCATATCAATTTTGTTTCTGAAACTTCTCATAATGATACCGCTAAGATACTTTCGCTCGACAGAGGTCAATGTTAGACGTCCACTGTTGAACTCAAAACAGGCAGGAAAGAGGCTTAGGTGGCTCGAATATACGGACATCCTGCAGAAGCTTGCGAAAGCCGAAATTTCGGACGCTGTACGCCACTATCCTGGATAGAGATGACGTGTACAGATACTAAGTCTTTTTCTTAGCCTGCATTGCTGTCTGTATTTGGAATACATTTTTCGGGTCGCCATATGTGCATGGAGATACAATTATTGAACATCTTGCCATGCCCAATAAATCAGTCAGGTCAATTTTGCTAAGCCCTCGTCTATACGTGCGAGCTTCTAAACTCTTTTATCTCGGCCCTTTCACCTTCAGGCTACACTTCAGGTGTAAGACACCGTACAACTTTGAGCTCAAGCGGTATATTTTCAACTTGCTTACGATGTTTTTGTGAAAAAACGCTAAAAAACGCTCAGCTACATCTCCTAACAGCATCTGAAAACGTCAGCTTTTCGTGGCTATGTGGTAGCTTCTTGGTCAGTTACCCATAAATCAGGAAAATAATTATGCAATAGAGCTGCTGAACGAATGGCCAATCAGCATAAATTTAGGTACTGTGAGAACAAAGCGCCAGTGAGCAAGCAAATAAGCTGGCAAAGCTGCAAAGTTTCCACCCTATACTGCCATCAGCACAGGCGTGTTCGATGTATACACTTCTGTTGTTCCAATAGAGTTAAGTGGTAAATGTGCACACTTCTGCAGAAAGCGCTTAGAGTGTTTCACTTCATTTATCCTCGCGCGCCTTCTGCCCTAATGTCTGTGATCCTGACTTGAAGCTGGCGTCCTCCTAAAGCGGTCACTTTTTGCGCTGCCCTGTACAGAAGGAAACTACAGAAGAGTCCGAGTTATTACAGTAATCGCTGTTATTAAGCCTAATTAACATTTACAACCAACTCCATATAGGGAAGCCACTTCTCCCGACTCGCCGCCTCCACCCCCCTCACCTTCTCCACGGTGTCACGGCAAGCCTCCGATCCATTCAGGATTACAGAGACCCGGTCGAAGTAGCCGACAAGCGCACTGCGTTCGTGCAGGGCATTGCGAGACACGAACCACTCGAGCAGGTACGGGTTGCTGCTGAAGTGCAGCATCCGGAAGCCGCGGCGCTTGAAATGTGCGTCCACGTTCAAGTGGAAGAGCACGGGAACGCCCCAGTCCAGGCTCAGGCCCACCAGCGTGTCCAGCACCTCCAGCTTCGTCCTGTGCAAGCGAGAACAAAACGAGAAAGAAGATTATTTTCTTGCAAGATTGATCTCCAGTACCATCGCACGTTAGAGAATAACGGAAATGTTGGCGTGCCAAAATATTAATGTTGGGGTTCGTACAACCAAGCTACATACACACGAAGTAATAATCCCCACCCGCCAGAGATCAAACTGGCGTAGTCATGCACAGCGGTACAACGCCTTAGCCACTGAGCTACCATAATGGGTACGTTGAAATTTTGTCTATATCTGTACTTCAACACTTATTGCAAAGAAAGTGCCGTGTGCACTCATGACGAAATTACGTGAGAACGCGGAAATATGAAGCAGAACACGAAAAATTGGAAAATTCTGTTCGTTCATGTCCGATAATGGCGCGCTATTGGTATATTTGGAATGCCACATTTCTAAAATTTGTTTTTGTAGCTAAGCCACGCGCCATTTGTACTTAAATTGCAAGAAATCACGCTCTCTGTGTGTTCAGTTGCATATTTTCATATTTGCGTTTCATTCGTGCTTGACTGCAAGTTGATTTCAGTAGAACTTACGATACCCATTGATTGTTCTGCTTATCTGGAGGTGCAACAATGCTGTTTTTGCGTTCATTCTGGGAAACGCGTAAACATTTCGCGCTGGCTGCACTCGCGCTCATAGCATATAAGGGGACATCATCTACAAAGAGCAGACACGTGAGGTCATTGAGAGAGCAGAAAACCGTAGCACCGGTCGTAACAACAGTTTGGCCAACCCCAGCTAACTGGGTCACTGCAGCACAACCAAAGATGGAAAAAGGACAACTGGAAACGGTTTTTAAAGTACGTTGGGAGGTGCCAGTTACTTAAGACGGTAAGTGGATTCGATGCCAGTCATTTCCAAGGGGCACACGTGGAGTTGGGAAACTATTATTGTGGGATCCGTCAATCCCCAGGAACTAGACTCAAAAGAGTAGAGACGCGACCACCGAGGTCTGCGCTTAATCGAACATCGAGTGAAAAGATGCTGAACATCTCTGGCTTTGCCTTCTCCGTTACCTCTTTTGGTTGCACGTCAAATAATAAGAAGAGGAAATCTATGCATGTCCTTATGAGCTTTGGACCTCATATGCGGCATTAAGCTAAAATGGATCTCACCGTCAACATCTGTGGCAAGTGTTATGCAGGAATGAGCAGGATCACGCGGAGAGTCATGAGCCGTGAGTCTGTTTCCAAAACTCCGGCCTCCACCACGAGGGCACCGTCTTACTACCGCCTTCTCCGAACTGCTCAGCGTATTCTACTTTACTCTAATCCTCTTTTCCTGCGAGCCCTTCCTCTTCGGCACGCGCTACATTACCGGTTCGGCGGATTGGCCACCACACTGCACTGGCCTCCCACTACAGCAAGGTCGAGGTGAGGTCAGACGCAGCTGCTGTGTCGGATGTTTTGGCCTCAACCTTAGCCGACGAGTCTGAGGTTGGGTGAGCATGAGATAAGATCTGATCTTCAACTGTGGTTCAGTATCAGTGCGCTTCGTTATCGGCGTGGAAAGCGTATAGCCATGCGACTTGTGTTGCCTACCTTAAAACATCCCACGGACAAAGCGCGGGAAAAAAGGAACCGCGCAAATCTGGTGTGTTATATACGGGGAAATAAAGCATCTTTGAAGCAAAACCCATAGGTTTTGCCTAAGAAATCTCATAACATTTGTCTCCAGTATTATATAACCAATTGCCTAAAACTTATTAAGATGGATGCATGGGTGCTAAACAAAATGGGAGGCTTGGCGCAAAAAAAACGAGGACGGTGGCAGACGAGAGAGGCGCTCGTCTTTTTTGCGCTAAGCCTCCCATTCAGTATGTACCAACTAGCCCAAAACACGTGTTATTGAGGTACTAAACGATTCCAGACAGCCATGTATACTTATAATTGTTATATGGCAATAAAATTTGCCGGTTATATTTCACGGCGAGGGTAGGGCATGTAATGTGAGACGAGATAACCTTTGGTCATTAAGGGTAACAGAGCGGGTCCCTAGAAAAGGCAAGCACGGGAGGGGCCGGCAGAACGTTAGGTGGGCAGATGAGATCAAGACGTTTGCAGGGATAAATTGGTCACAGTTGGCACAGGACCGAGGTAATTGGAGACCTATGAGAGAGGCCTTTGCCCTGCAGTGGGCGTAGATGATAATGATGATGATGACGACGACGACGATGATGATGATGTTAAATAACATTTCCCGGTTAAGTGAAGTTCAGCTACGGGTAAACTCGAACATCTGAGAACACAGATTAGTCTTTTTAGGTGTTTATATTACAAAAACAAAACTGCAGCTCTTGGGTACTGTAGGAAGATGTCCTGTTATATTTTATTACTACGAACTTCATCGCTCTTAAACCCGTGCTCACATTACACGTATTCGCTATTCCGCGAGCATCTAACACACCAGGCTCTGCAATAAACATTACTATTTAAAAACAGTCAAAGTAAAGGAAATTGAGAAAGGCTTTGAGGGAGCAATGAATGACTTGATTGTTACGTCCTGATTATACACTACACCGAGATGCAATTGGTCGAGTTTGCACGCATGCCGAACCAATCTGGCTACGTTGTGTTGGTCTGAGCTGATACTGGAGTACCCTGATCTTGTGCCTTGTGCCTTTTGCGAGCGTGTGAGCTTCATTGCCAGCGATGTAAAACGAACTATCTTTTTCGCAACGCCTTTACTGTGCCACCCGTGTTAACACTACGTGTATGTATGGCAAGTTTGTAATGGAGCTTAAAGAGATGAAAAAAAAATATTCGAAAACCTCATCACTACTTACACAAAATACCTTTCGAGCTCAAGTACGCAGACAACAGCCCGCATTCCTCGCAACCAACATTCTTTCGTTCTTTTTTCTTGAGACAGTTTCTATCGAGGAAGAGAGCGGCTAAAAATGGCCGGACGCACGCAGGTATAAGCTAAACAGCAGAAATAGAGCCACTCAAGAAATATAAGAGAAGAGTACTCAGAAAATCCAAATTCCGGAGGCAGCGCTGAGAACAGCGCGGTTTAGTGAAATTGTTGCTGCTAACTCTCCTCTCTTTTTGTATATTATACATATTTTCCCGCCTTTAAACATTCCCAACACGATCTGTGAGGCCCATACAAAGCATACTTTCGGCTTACTCTGCACTTTGCTTTGTTCTCGCGATGAAGTGATGTCAGGTGCCCGAGAAAGCAACTAGCAGTCGCATCCACCTGAATCGTAAACATTTCTTGCCTCTTGCCTGCGGTCGGCGGCACTCCACGCAATAAATGCTCCCTCGACCTGCCGCAGCCAGCAGCCGGAGCCTTCACACTCCTTCCTCCTGCTCCTACCCTGGGTCCTTAAGCGCATCAAAGATAGGCAGCCCGGTGTGATATAAACGAGCGGGTCAGCATGAAGAGGCCCTGGGACATTGTGCGTTTGTGTACGTGTGCGTGTTGCGTACGGGTTTCCTGATAGGGAGTTTGAAATAGTTCCTCCCTTGGCTAGTGCCTAAGGTCCCTGTTTCCCAGAATTGTTGCAAAACCGTTAGCACTCTAGCTGGCGCCGCAACGCATTTCCCAGCCTGCACTGCGATTCCCCCCCGACATAACGATTCTGCGGTCATCACTTTTGTGTGGCGCACGTATTTAACGACACTGCAAATTTCGTGCCTTGGAAACGTTCCATTTCGTCATGCTTCACCACGACTGCGGTAAGTAAGAGCCATTGGTGAACACAGCCGCCGGCGCCTGTTTCATAGTGAGACAAAAAAAATTACACCATCTTCCCGTAGGGGAACCCTGAGTAGTATGCAAAGCAGCCATGGGGTCGATTCAAGTGCCCATTAGTTTTCAGTTCGTCGTTTCCGTTAGGTTGAGGTACGTAGCTACCGTTATATTTACAGTTTGTTTTGCATGGTAACTACCACACTTTTCACTTACCGGAACTACGAAATGGGAAATTGCGTTGAGCCCATGGCTGTTTCGCATACTACTGAGGGTTCCCCTACGGGGAGATGGTGTAATTTTATTAGATGCGACGGGGCTATGTCCCTCCCTTGTGGTTGTTGCGCCGTCCACACCCCCACTACGCATACTCGGCTTGCTGAACGCGCGGTGGTGTCTTACCCTTGAATGGCTCCTGGAGCGACAGTTAAGCTACCCGTGCCTTCCTGGGCCGGCCCGAGATGAGCCGAGCATGTGCAGTGGGGGTGTGGACGGCGCCACAAAAAGGGAGGGACATAGCCCCGACCATGAGATGCTGGAGCGACAGTGTTGCCGGTGTCTTCCTGGGCCGGTGGATGGACGGACGACGGAGCCGACAGCAAGAGATGCTTTACATCTAAAAAAGTGGCGGCAATGGGGACACACCTTGGCTGTGACTCTGGCCAGCTGAGGTTGAATCGTGCCAGAAACGCCCTGAGGTCGCCCAGCCGGTGCTGCTCGTTGAAGGCGAGCTGGGCGCATCGCTGGAACAGGCGCGCCACCCGCTGCGTCGGCTGGGGCCCCTCGCTGTCCTCGAGCATCAGGCTCACAATGGCCGCTTGCGCTACGCGCTGCTGCAGAGCCTGAGACGACACGCAAAAGGCGATGCGTTGTTGTTTGATGCCCCTTCACCAAAGGCGTGGAGTGTGCCCAGGACAGAGGCTGGGAATCGTGACACGGGGCTAAAATCACACGCTCAATCTTGAATGTGTGCCCGCTGTTCGTGGTGGTAGCCTTTTCTCCTAGACCATGATGTGCGTAAACTCCACCCGGCTTTCGTTTTAATCGCGCTAGCAATACACGGGGCATGTCGGCACCACTTTCGCTTCGCTCTGTTTATTTTTGCGGTCTTCTGCCAACTGGGCGAGCAATGAACAAGCACAGTGCACGTCACAATTAGTCAGACGGGGAGGGAGATGCCCTCGAAAGCGGAGATAATTGCCTTCGGAACGGTGGTCACCAGGGCCGCAGCAAGAATTTTTTTTTTTTTTTTTGGGGGGGGGGGGGCGTGGCTGCTGTGGGTTGTAGGAAGGGATACTACATTTTGCCAAAAGGAAAAGGGACGCTAGCACCCGCTTCGGCGGTGCCGGGAAACAAATTCCGGAGACTATTTGTAACCCCTAACACCGTGGCTACGTCCCTCCTGGACACGTTGCCATGGAGACTGCAAGGGGAAGCGTGGCGCTGCAACCGCCGGTGGCCTCGACGAGTCTTGTGACATCCCGCCACCGCACATACGCGAGGGAGAATCGAGTCCGCAGCTAGCGCAGGTGGCAAAAGGAAGGAATGGAAATGACGGCGACGAAAGGCCGATATTGGCCAGCAACAAAAGGAGCGACCGTGGCGCCAGTAACCGTTGCTAAAGTGAGAAAAAAAAAACGCGAACTACAAGGCGTTTAAAAGCACCTTGCTCACGAACCGCTTCGTAAATGTGGCTTAAGGTTGTTATTGGTACGGGTGAAAACATTCATTTGGCTTTAGGTTCTCAGTGTAGAAGAAAACGGCCCCGAAGTCTTACAGGGCCCCGAAGTAAACTCACGAAAGTCTTGGCGGGCGGAAATCTTGTTCAGCTGCGACTGCATTGTGCTAAGCGATGCCATATGAATACATTAGTAAATTGAAACTGGTGTAACTAGTTTCTTCTGGTGATTCGGATTATGTTCCGGTTTCCAGTGGATGATATATCTTTTCTCTTGAGATAGCAGTTCCGCTCCTCAATCAGAAAAAAAATTGTGGCACTCCACTGTCTTGTCTACTCCTTATCAACTCTTTCATCACTAAAGCGAGGAAAGAGAGAAGTGACGTGAGGAACTGTTACACGTCGCTACCGGTGGCGGGTGTCACGTCGCTCACTCATAGAGGGCGGGATCCTTCAACACCACTCCTACTTCCGCTCTCGGCGTTAGCTGATGATAGAACCGATCAGTAAGGAACAGGTCAAGATCATGACGGTGCGGCGACGAACGCATCAATTTATCCTGAAGCCAAAGAGATCATTTTTGAGCATAAAATGTAGCCGCGGAAGCTACAAACCGAACCCACGGCCCTTGGAAAAGTACCTGAATAAATCCGAGCCATTACCATTACCTTCAAACATGGGTAGGAGCGACGCATGCAGTATATAAGTGTATTCAAAGATTGTAATTTGCGCCTATGCCACACGGCGAGCGCTGATACACGCGGCATCGAAATTACGAAGATTGGGACAAGTGAAATTCGAAACGGAGAACTGCAAATATTACAGTTAAAGTGCGTGCGGAGCAAAATACAAGCAGCAAGCAAGCGCGAACAAAAAACGATAGTCCCGGTGTGTTCTTTTAGTGCGCGTTTTAGCGCGACGCGTTGGAAAACGAGTGTCCCCTGTGTTCTTTCAGTGCGGGTTACGTTCTATGCGAGGCGTTGGAAAACGAGTATCCCGGTGTTTTAATACAGTGACCACATGAGAATGCGTCGACGAAAGACGACGACGACATGCTTCGCCCATAAAAGAGGCTAGCCAGACAATTTCCAACAACAGTACAAACGGCTGCTGAGAGAAAGAGTGGGTCGAGGCACTGATCAGCTTTACCGACACGGGAAACAATTTTTCTCCACTCATCTAATACCGCGCGAGAGAGATAAGGATTGAAACGAAACATCGCCATTATTGACAGGTCGTTCGCGGTCATTTTGTTGCGAGCGAACCCGAGCAATGCGCGTACTTTGGTGTGGTGACCAGTTCAATACATTCCGTGTATGCTGCACCATTAACCCCCTCTGGCCATAAAGTCTTATTAAGCATTACCGAGCAAGCATCGGCGTTGCCGGCCCACCTGGAAGTGATTCGTGGCCGCCGGGTTTGCGCGCTGCCATCCTCCGCAGACGTAGCCGTAGAAATCCTCGCACGGGTCCCCCTTGGCGTCTCGGAGGGAGCTCGCCAGGCTGGCGCTGGCCTCGAAGCAGCCGGGATCCATGCAGCCGAACAGTTGCCGGCGCAGCACGTGCGACAGCCCGAAGGTCAGGGCCAGGCTCGCTAGGGTGACCGACGACACGAACACCCCGTACCGATACCACACGACCCTCGCCGGCTCCTGGAACGACGGAGATGCTGCGCTCTTCTCGATAGCTACCTGGGCTACTTTATCTTGCTCTGCACTCAAGGAAGTCGAAGGGGGATGACGTCCTCGAAGCTCGGCAGACGAGGAGAGCATGGCGCTTTCGATAGAAGGTGCCTCGGCCTGCGCAAAGAAAATGGCGGTCTGAGCTCGACACTGCGCGGCTTTCTTTTTCGACTGCAGCGCGTGGTACGTGCTGCTGGTGCTCCTGGCGATGGTGATTAATATGATAATGTGGGTGCCGACGCAAGTGCACATGCTGCTAAAAAGTGTCGGCAATACAAGGATGAGTAAATAAAAGCCCAAAGGAAAAGGAGGACGAGGTATAGAGCAGAGGGGTGGTCGCCTCAGTCCCGACCGCTGAGTGCTTAAGCTTCTCTGGTGGCCCGTTGGATCAAGTTCACTGTGTGAGGAAGAAGGCCCGCCGTTACGATGGATCCAAAACGCTTTCCAACCGGTATAAATTATCTTTTCGAAGCGCCTCGTAATTTATTAGGAATTCTTTTTTTATTATTTTCTCTGCCTTGTGTTGATTTGCCGATACCCTGATTGGGTATGTGCCGTACCTTAAGGAACAGCAACAACAACATGTCTTCTTAGCAACAATGCGGAGGAGCTTCTACTCCCTCCAAAGTGGTATCTGCCCTGCCCACCTGTCTCGTCCTCTAGTGTTCGCCATGCATCCAAAGCCGTAACTGGCCTGCCTGTCTCTCGTCCGACATCTACCCTTCGTCCTGCTAACAAGGCTAAGGTCAATTCTGAGGACCACCCAGACGACATGGAGTGTCAATCATTCGCGTGTAAAAGAACTGGATCGCTGATTTTGGGTTGACCTGATTCGTGCCCGCAACAAAAGACAACAAAAGGTCAAGCCAGTCAAAAAACGGGGGATATTTTGGAGGCGGCTGTAGTGGCCCCAACTTCCACATACTGTCTCTTTGGGTACATCAATAAAATAGTCGTTCAGTCTTATCAACGCTGACAGACCTTCACTATATTGCCTCTAAATCCCGACTAGAGGTTATTTTGCTGGAGGTAACTAGGAAGAGGTCCTTTTCGTCGGCTCTACCTGATTTTCATGAATTTGGTGAGCGCGTTCCAGTTTTGCCAGCTTTTTGGGTTTCTGATAGCTTTTACCATCCCTAGGCTCGGGTTCTAGCAGGGGCCGTTGCGCAAAGCGCGTATTTCTGGCCCTTGGGGGCCCTTCTGTTAGTTAGGCTTAGCTGCTACCATTCGTGCCTCCGAATGGTAGCAGCTAAGCCTAACTAACAGAAGGGCCCCAGCGGTGGCTCAGACCGCAGCGGTGGCTCAGAGGTACAGCACTCGCCTCGTATGCGGAAGGTACTGGGTTCGAATCCTGGTGCCGCCGGACACCCACCGGTTTCTTTAATGGGTACAGGCGTCCCTGGTCGAGTGCGGACCCTTGAAAGGGGAATCCACGTCTGGAAAGCTGCCTTTACCCTATCGAGGGGCCCCTGACCCTTGTCCATCTGGCGGGGCCCCCGGCCATCATGCCGCGTTGCGCCATTGCCGGGGGTGAAAGAGTCTGGCGGCTTGTCCTGCCACAGGCGGTTGCGAGTTGAGCGTCCATCGTGGCT
The DNA here is from genome assembly GCF_048455015.1 of Haemaphysalis longicornis. Lineage (NCBI taxonomy): Eukaryota > Metazoa > Arthropoda > Arachnida > Ixodida > Ixodidae > Haemaphysalis > Haemaphysalis longicornis. The sequence goes on from NW_027526361.1 coordinate 151,629,861, forward strand.
GTGGAAGGCACCATGTGAATTCGTGTTCCTTGGTGGCGCCGGGCACCTACCGGTAAAATAGGTACAAGCGACTCCCCGGCCTGGCGCTCGGCCCTTGTGTGGGACTACAACGCTTGGGAAGTTCACCCGGCTTGCACGGGAAATCGCCCCTATGGAATGGGGCGGCTGCAAAATCGCAGGAACTTTTTAGAACCGCAGCGATGGCTCAAAGGTACAGCACTCGCCTCGTATGCGGGAGGTCCGGGGTTCGAATCCTGGTACCGCCGGACACCCACCGGTTTCTTTAATGGGTACAGGCGTCCCTGGTCGAGTGCGGACCCTTGAAAGGGGATTTCACGTCTGGAAAGCTGCATTTACCCTATTGAGGGGCCCCTGACCCTTGTCCATCTGGCGGGGCCCCCGGCCATCATGCCGCGTTGCGCCATTGCCGGGGGTGAAAGAGTCTGGCGGCTTGTCCTGCCACAGGCGGTTGCGAGTTGAGCGTCCATCGTGGCTGTGGAAGGCACCATGTGAATTCGTGTTCCTTGGTGGCGCCGGGCACCTACCGGTAAAATAGGTACAAGCGACTTCCCGGCCTGGCGCTCGGCCCTTGTGTGGGACTACAACGCTTGGGAAGTTCACCCGGCTTGCACGGGAAATCGCCCCTATGGAATGGGGCGGCTGCAAAATCGCAGGAACTTTTACCGCAGCGATGGCTCAAAGGTACAGCCCTCGCCTCGTATGCGGGAGGTCCAGGGTTCGAATCCTGGTACCGCCGGACACCCACCGGTTTCTTTAATGGGTACAGGCGTCCCTGGTCGAGTGCGGACCCTTGAAAGGGGATTTCACGTCTGGAAAGCTGCCTTTACCCTATCGAGGGGCCCCTGACTCTTGTCCATCTGGCGGGGCCCCCGGCCATCATGCCGCGTTGCGCCATTGCCGGGGGTGAAAGAGTCTGGCGGCTTGTCCTGCCACAGGCGGTTGCGAGTTGAGCGTCCATCGTGGCTGTGGAAGGCACCATGTGAATTCGTGTTCCTTGGTGGCGCCGGGCACCGACCGGTAAAATAGGTACAAGCGACTCCCCGGCCTGGCGCTCGGCCCTTGTGTGGGACTACAACGCTTGGGAAGTTCACCCGGCTTGCACGGGAAATCGCCCCTATGGAATGGGGCGGCTGCAAAATCGCAGGAACTTTTTTTTTTTTATAGGTGTGCAATTGCACACCTATATTTTTGGAGAGCCGAATAGTAAACATCCCGCCTAACCAGACGCTCCGCGGGATCGCGGGAGCGTTGAAAGCTGCGCCGCAGCGACCGCACCTGCGATCGCTGCCGCGCTATGTCATCTGTCGTGCAAGCGGATTGTTTGTTCGCAAAAAGATAATGGCTGCAGTCGATATTAGAATGAAGAATGTCCTCGCGCGTATAGTCAGAAAGAAGCGGCTTGGAAGGAAGTTGTTAAAAACCAATGCCCATCCATTTGGACCAGTTACAAGTTTAAGGCTGCCACCTTCAAGTTGGTTGCATCTAAAGCAAAAGAAATTTATAACGCCGAAAATTTTCCCTCTCTATTAAAGCCCAAAAATAGACTCACGTTGCGTAGAATAGATTCCTTCGTTCAAGAAAGGTCGTACAAGATCAGCATAATGGCAATTCAATTGTTCAATCAACAAGTGAACCTACAGATGCATTGTAACGATTTCCGCAAGAACAGGAATCTCGTTTTTCTTCTGGGTTTGCCTTTTCCGTTCTGTGCCAGTTTTCAACTGTGGCTTCACTCCTGTGGCAAGGTAGGAATTAGCTGATATTGTTTTGCGGCTCTCTGAGTCTGCTCCACGGTCAGATGGCACTACGGTGTCAATGCTAAAATTTCTGTTTGTGGAGTCCCCTGTTGATTTGCAAAACATAGACAACAAGTCTAAACAAAATTGCTGGACACATTCGGAATGAACACTTGCTAAGATGGTGCCATTGCTTAAAAAGGAATGCTTGGGTTTCGTTCAAGGGTAATTTCTTTGACTAGCCAGCTTGTAAAGCTGGTTGAAATGTTACTTCATTGTCGGCTTGTGTGGTTTCTTAACAGTAATATTATTCTAAGCCCCGCTCAGATTGGCTTCATACCTGGGAATTCTATTTAGAAAGCCCACGTCGACACCGAGAGCCGTATTAAACTAGCTCGTGGACTAAAATATGTCAGTGCACTGGTAACCCCCAATATAGGAATCCCTTACGATAGCCGGCAGTACAGCACTTTGATGTCACGCCTTGAATCTAGAAGGATTCCGGGGTACATTTGCCACTGAATTGGTGTTTTTAAAGCGAAGAAATTTCTTTTGTTCCAAGGGCTGTTTCTCGACATTACAGTGTCATCAATTTTGGGGAGTTACTCAGGGATCAGTTCTTTCTCCTGTTATTTTTAACACACTCCTCAGTTCTATTGTAGTGTAGAATTACTTATGTTTATGCCGATGATATTGCTTTTTTGTCATCGGATAAGGACATCCAGGAGTTGTATCAACGACTGCAGTACTATGTGGTTGTCTTGGATAATTGGTTTATCACGATACACCTCTGCCTAAGTGTCAGTGAATGTGCCTTATAGTATTTCCCATCAATAACCTTATATCATTATGTCTAACATACCGGTAAGCAATCGACCCCTCAGGTCACGGAAATTAAACATCTGAGTATAATTTATGATCACCATCTCACATGGTGTCCGCATATTTTGCATATTGCTGCAAAGGTCGAAACACTCCTGGAGTGCTGCGCAAGATACTAATCATAAATTCAGTATGCGTAGAGACGCCCTGCTAATGATTTATCGTTGCTATCTATGTTCGCCCTGTATTGAAATTTGGTTGCGTGTATTTTCTGGCTGCGCGTCGTACAAACTCCATCCCCTATTTCTGATTGAGGGATTGGCTTTACGTTGATGTTTAGGGTTGCCAAAGTATGTAGCTAACTCTCTATTGTACCTTGAGGCGCGGTTGCCTTCACTTATGCATCGATTTGGATTGCTAACTGTAGTAACATTTCTAAAACTGTTTGAATCTCCATTGTACGAGGCTCAACCCATTGTCCTCGTGAGGCGTGACCTTTTTTGAAGATTTACGTGGCCCGGATTCGAGTGTCTTCATTTCGATTGCGTACGGCGTGGCTGCAGCCTCTTCATGCGGATATTTTTTCTACTCCAGCCCTGTTCGGGTAGCTTGTCGGCTGCTGAAATAAGCCTGGACAACATTTTTCCTCCGCATGCGAAATTATTGCCGGTCCGATTAGTCTACAGTTTACTTGAAGATCATTTGTCTACTCTGCATATTCATGCCGTAATTGCCCCAGATGCCTTGCCAAGTGATGAGAAGGCTGGGGTCAGAATATATTCTCAGTTTCTTGATTGGTCCTCCTTAATGAGGCTAACAGATTATACCCCGATTTTTTTATTGAAATTATTTGCGCTAATTTTGGCCCTTTCTAAACTACAGCCTTGATTTGCGGGAGTCGTTATACTTTCAGATTCTCTCTCCGTGTACATCGCTTTAACAAATGACGAAGATTCTGACGTTCTCCAGTCATTTTGTTTATTTGTTTTTCACGTGCTTCGCGAGATTATGTTGGCATGGGTCCCTGGCCACTCAGGGATAATATTCAATGGACTGTCAGACCAATTAGCCAATTCGGCTCTGGTGGTTCTGCCGTCCTGAATTGTCCAATTGACAGTTTTCTGTTGGGGGCGAGGTTCAGGCGCCTTCAAATTTGAAAAATTAATCGACAGGATGCCCTTGGTTTATGCTCCGATAATATTCACCTGTATTACTTATGGAAGCCTGAACTCTGTGAATCTCGTAATTGCGACGTGGAAATCACAAAATTTTGATGCAGAATTTTGATGCAGAATTTTGATGTGCATTTTTATCTACACAAATCTGGTCAGTTTTATCTCCTCAATGTCCTTTCTGCAATGTTCCGGAAACTATAGAACACTGTCTTTTAAACTGCCGTGGGTGTTCCTTGATGCGACGCACGCAACCTGAATACACGTTTAATCGGCTTAACCTCCCGTTATCTTCCACCGTTGTTGTCTCCCTAGGTACTGCGTTCCTAGGAGTTTGTCACAGAGATATTGTGCTCGCCTTTCACTCCATTGTTGCGGCGAAAAGCCGGCTGCCCTTCTAAGAAGCTATTTCTTCATTTACGATTTTTTTCCTGACCATTCTGTTATATCTAAAGACATGTGCGAGCACGACTTGATTAAGCCTGCTTTGATGCATATCATGGCCATACCATTTTTATTGACTTCGAGTGAGCGCTATCAAGTCGTCCCCATGTATGTTACAAGATGATCTAAATTAACAGATTGGCCTGCTAAGCAATACAGGATAATGTTCTGCAGTTGTATCTGGCGTTTCCCAGGCACTGCCGAAAAAATTAAACGAAAACCGAAGGAACGTGACGGGCAAAAGAAAATAGGAAAAATGTTTGTTTTTCCGTATCGGCACAGGATCTCCCATAACCTCAAGAACGTCGCTCAAAGGTAAGGTGTTAATGTTGTGTTCAGCGCGTCCTCTAAATTTGCGAAAGTTTTCCGCATGATGACGCAAAGGAAGCCGCAATCTTGTCCACAAAAACACGTTTAATTTTATGCAGAATGCACCACGAGAGTTGTGTATAAGATTCCCATGAGTTATAGCAAATGTTATATTGGCCAAGGAGGCAGATGTTTCAACGACAGTGCGCTAGATCACTGTTGGGCAGTTAAAGAATACGCTGGCGGCCACGTGGCTGAGCACTTCAAAAGGTGCTTCCTGCGAGGTGCAAACTGCCCTCCTCTCTTCAAACAGGCCACGTTTATGACATTGGTCAAAGGTAAGGAAGGAAGAGAGACTGTAGATTTGCTTCATTCATTTGCTTCATTCATTCATTTGCTTCATTCATAAGTCGGGAAACAAGTGCATTAGTACACCGTTGGTTGCATTGTCAGTCAAGGAAATCGAGTGCTTAGATGGACACGCGTAGGTTTGCGCAAGTTGTTGGTGTGACGATTTGTTGATGACCAAACAGTAGATTTTAACCTAGGGTTTTAAAAAATAAGGTTCAGTTGGAAGTTGTGCCGTGTCTGCTTCTACGTGTTTCTTCTGGTCCCTGTTGTTTAGCGCCTGAATATTAAGTATGCTGAATAAACTAGCCCTGGTCAGGCTTTCGTCGCATACCACATATATGCCACGCGGTAAAGCGGTGATATACGTATTCACACGCCTTCCTCGGACGTCCGTTGATCTCCACAGGTGCTGCGGTCAAAGTTCAGCTGCGTCACTGTGCAGTGATCCTTGTTTCCTACTATATACAGCGGTCATGCCCCACGTGTCCGGCTTGGGTCGATTTCTCACCTTCGAGCACAACACCCTGGTTGCCCCATTCTCATCACCAGTGATTTTAATGCCACCGCACCAAGCCTGGTGTACGAGGTTCAGATATCCTCAAGACCTTGGAAAATGCTCGTTTTATTCTACTGAATGACATGACTCAGTCGACCCTCCGCTCCACATCCACTCGTATGCCTCCGCGTTCCCCAGGCCTATAACTTGGTCCATTTGCAGTTATTTGGCGGCGGGAGGGTGACTGCCGGGCTAGCGACCATCATCCCATTCACTTCGATCTTTTGTCTTCGCCATCTCGTCGCCTACATCTTAATGCCAAATCATCAAGTTGGACGAGTTCCGGCAGTCGGTTGGTCACTTACGAGCGTTCAAAGGAGAGCCCTCGTCATCCCCACAACAGGATCTTAACGTTTCCACAACTGTGACCTGGACAGCCACCCTAGTCTTGACTTGCGCCTCCTTCCACTATGGGCGCAGCGCCGCCAGTTGGCATTGGCTACTTGCCGCAATTCCACCTCTAGAACTTGCCAGCTCCGCCATAACCAAAGCGCTGCCGCGGCCCCTTGTGATGAACGCCGTCTGTCCCGCCTAAAGTCCCTTCATCAGCTTTAGCTAAACGCCGAATCGAGGGACTTTAGTCCCGCCAGTGCTGGCTTGACATATGCGCTTCGTTAGGGCCTCAGCATAGACTCAGTTCCATATGACGCGTTTTAATTCTATGGAGCGATCATCTCTATCGCCTGACCCTGCTGCTTCAGCGTTTTTGAACTCCAGCTAGAGTTCATTGAATTATGCTGATACGCTGGCTTACACCTTATACCCCAATTTCGCCTCGTCCCCAGCCGTCATGCACCCTCCAATTACACCTCCGACAGGAGCCGGTAAGCGTCCATCGGAAGCAGCTGTTGAGATTATACTACACCATTTACCATGGCAGAATTAACCACGCCAATTGTCATGGCAACATTCCGCAGAGCTCAGGGCCCTGACGGAGTTACCTATGAATCGTTCACGAATCTCGACGAATATTTTCTGGTAAGACTCCTAAAGGCGTACAATAGGGCATGGCTTCTGATACAATCTCCCTGTCTGGCTTCACGCGAATGTTATTACAATTCCGAAACCCGAGAGACTAAGCTCCGACATCCGCAACGTCCGACCAATCGCGCTCATGAACATCATTTAGGAGTTCTTCGACCGAATATTCGCCACGCGCCCTCATGATTTCTACCTGAAGCATGATTTCTACCACCCATACCAAATATGATTTCGTTTCCACCTTGGTGCTGAAGATGGTCTCGGACACTTCTCCGAGATGGTCCTCATTTGCGGCCAATCCCACTGTGTTCGCTCTGTGCTAAGCATGGGCGTCCACAAAGCATACGTCACCTGGGCCACGCCAGCCTCATCGAGGTACTTCATCTCCTTCACTTGCTCTCACGCGTATGGGACTTCATCTCCTTTTACTTACAAAATCGCACTTTCTCCACTCACCTCAACGTATCTTTCACCGGTTCATTTCAGCACCGCCGTGGTGTCCCTCGGGACTCTGTCCTGGCCCCTTTGCTTTTTAATATCCCCTTGATCCCTCTTGCCTGGTTTTTCGGCGCCACTCCGCACATCTACAGCATCATGATGCAGACATCACTATCTGGTCGGTTCACCTGGACCTTCATATAGAAGAGGGCAGCGTGAAACAGCCTCTGGGTGACACCAATTCATGGTGCAGGTATCTTGGCTTTACAATCTCTCCTACAAAAACAGCCTTACTTACCGTGGCCAACAAGTATGGCCGTCGGTTTCCCAGCAGCTTCTGCTATCCGTCTTTCTGTTCAAGGAACACCTATACAAACAGCGGCTCCTCTGGGGGTTTTGGGCTTGGATATCATGACTTCTGGTTCTGCGACACCTTGGATTTGTTCTGCCAATCATAAAGCATCCAAATCGCTGCACCTGTTTGGACGAAATTCTCAAAAACCCGGAGGCGCAGTATTCAAGTTGATCCGCATGCTTGTCCAAGCTATTCTTCAGCATCACACCCATTGGACCACAGATATCCGTAGGATGTCCGTTTTACAGCCGAACGTCCAAGTCCCGCGCTCGACGTCTGGCGAACGTACTTCGGATGTATTTTTCTGGGAAACGTGAACGTCCGTTCAATTTGGTCCGACGGACGTCCGAGCTACGTTTGTGCATGGACGTTTACTGTGGTCCCATCAATAAAGTCCGCTGGACGTTCGTCTGCATGGTTGAAGCAATATTCCGCAATCATGTTAATAACTTATCGTAATTAGCCCCGAGTTAATTATGCTGTCTATATTCTTGCTTCCTGCAGAGGGAGGCAAAAATTTGCCAGCTCAGAAAGCAAAGTTGTAGCCCTCGCGCAACAAAACACTCGATGCGGGCTGAACGAGTCAACTTGATATATGATATAGTTATGTTCGAATTAAAAAAGGACAGCAGATCTCGTAAAGTTTCATAAAAACAGTTGTTTAATTTGCTGATAATTAGGCTAAAATGTATTCTTTTAGTAACTAAATTTTGTTTGTCTTTTGTGCGATGCGAAGCCAACACTGTGACAAGCCACTAGCTTCCCTGCTGCTTTCTTCTAGACATCTTTTTGCGTCCTCAATGAAAGGTAAGACATTTTTATAAGTGCCGGTGAGTGGGGAGGGGGCGGGAAATCGTCTTTAGCTCTCCGTGTACTGCAAACGCCGTACGCTGTGCCGAAGTTAGGCATAACGGGCTTAGCGCGTTTTGAATGACAGTGCCAACGCGCTCAGGGAATCATCTTTTCTTGGCAATCATAGGCGCGATAAATTAGTTATACCGTTTCCGTAAAGCTATCAGCGGTGCGTGCACGTGCTCTCGTTGAAAGACACAGTCGTTGAGTGTGCCGGCGTTCGCATTCAGCCCGGCGCTACCTACGACGTGGTGTGCGCAGTGGCTACTTTTACGTCCACTCAAGTTTACGGAAAGGGTTGTAACAATTTTTACTGTGTGAGCTCGTTGCGGAGATGCGTTATGCATTGGCCTTGAGTTGAAATGTAGGAACGGCGTTGCGAAACGTGTAAAAAGCCGTACGGTGCGTTTTAGGTGGGTGATTTCACGACCCTAGAAGAGAGGACGCGGCCGTAGTGTTTACGCCGAGGTGCCCTATAGTGTGGCTTATGCCGGCGAACGCGGCGAAGTAAATGCATTTTGCTGACGTGAGCATGAAGCGTGTACTAATATACTAACCGTGCTTGCTGTATGCGCTTGTAGACGCACGTATCCGTCAATACCCGCCGCGGTGGTTCGGTGGCTAGGGCATAGTGCTGCTGAGCCCAAGCACGCGGGTTCGATTTTCGGCTGCGGCGGCCGCTTTTGTGATGGAGGAGAAAAGAAAGCGCCCGTGTGTACGACATTTAGGCGCACGTTAAAGATACCTAGGCGGTCAAAATTTATCCGGCGGCCTCCACTACGGCGCGCACACCTCATAATTGATAGATGCCGTCAAAGCGCGTTGGTGAAAACGTATGTTTATATTGTAGAATATTCGGCGGGCATAGAACAGCTTTGCTCGATGCAACCGAGGTATGCAGTTTTTCTTTTTTTAAATTAGGCTAGGCATTTGTTCTGCAGTACCCTATCCGCAAACTGCTTATGCTAGTGCACAAGACAGTACAGCTTGTCAGTGAGATCGAGGGCATCTAGCGAAGCACTGCGAATCCTACCAGTTTCAGCTATCATTTGGCTTTGTAGAGGTTTTCAAGAGTCAAAAATTTAGTTCGCCATGAAGTGATGACAGAAGCATGTTCCGACATAAAACCACAACAGTAAAGAATCCCCAATGCCTCGTAAAATTTTTTTGAAGGGTGCAGTCAAAAGTACTTCAAACGTGATTGGTATTTGTTGGCATGCCACTACATTAGTTGTAGAGTCGAGCCAACCAAAATAGTTCAAAAGCAGGCTAAAATTCTTTTTGTGTCTAATAATCTAGCCGTATATAGGACAAAAACATGAAATTGTTGCTTTTGGTTTTGCAGGTGCTGACCGAGGAGCTGGGGAAAATTTTCAGCCAAGATGTTCCTGGCATGAAGCACGATGAGCACGTGAAAGGTTGTATTTACATTGGAGGTTATAAAGTGTTAAATAAAGAATTTTCAAGCTTTGCGACTTCGTTTCATCTAGTTTGCATGCCATACTTTGCAACATGTAATCTGCAGTGTGCTAGATCTATTTCATTCAGCAAAATACTTCACTTTTTCAAGCTGTTTGTTCTTTAGCATGCATTGCTGGAAGTTTTGTCTTACAAATTTAATGGAAATATCCCAAACATACTCTGTATAGATTCATAAAGCTGAGTAGTGTAGGTTTCAGTTTTCTATAATAAACTTGAGAATCTGTACTTGCCGTAAATTTCAGCGCTTTATTGATTACATGCCTTGAAGCACTGCTCCAGCTTTAAGAATACTCGATACAAAAGCCCCTTCTGTAGCTTGTTTTGACAAAACCCTAATTATAAATGCTTGTACCACGCACTGTGTGGGCTGACAACTCCACACACTATTCATATTTTTCTTGGCAAGAGGGGGAGCAGTGATGTTTGCAGTAGCATAATACAGTGGCAAGTTGCGAGCTTATTATCGTAACCGCTTTTCAATGCAGAACCATGTGTGCACTGCGAGCTGTCATGTTGAAGCATCCTGTTCACCGAGTTGGTAACTGCCTACTACAACTTATTCATATTTATGCTGACGCAAAGCCCGGAGTGTATGCATAGTCCTTACTGAAAAGTCGTGACGATAAGCTTGCAACGTTCCACTGTATTATACTTCTGTAACATCACTGTTCGTGCTCTTGGAAAGACATATGAATAGGGTGTGGAGTTGTCTATCCACAGAGTGCATGGTGCAAGCATTTATAATTAGCGTTGTGCCAAAACAAGGTACAGAAGGGGCTTTTGTATTAAGTATTCTTAAAGCTGGAGTAGTGCTTCAAGGCATGTTATCAATAAGGCACTGAGGCTTCCAGCAAGTACAGGTTCCCCCTGATTCGAAAAATTTTGGACTAGAAGCGGACGTCTGGCGGACATCCAATATCCGCATTTTGTTATCCCCTGGACGTCCCCTGTACATCTCGGTTTGGAAATATCCGATTTTGAACATCCGCCGGATGTCGGGAAATCCGGCCGGGACGTCTGTCGGACGTTCGTAGGATGAGCAATTCCTTTGCATCGGACCATCCCACGGACGTCTGTAAAACGTCCGCTGGCTTTCTGCGGATGTCTGACGGACGTCCGAATGTCCGACACGGGATGTCCAACGGATGTTCGATGGACGTCTGTGGTCCACTGGGCATATTGTATCAGGCTCAATTCAACTGTGTCCCTTTCAGACTCGGCGCTACTCGAATCAATCAACAATTCAACAATTCGGCTACGAGCGCAATATCTGCATGCCTACCAGCCCTCACTCCCATATCTTTCCAACAGGAAGTGCAGCTGAACACATGATGAATTAGTTCATCAGTGTCGTCATGCCCGCCTTCAAAAGTAAGTCCTCAATCCAGACACTGCTGCTCTTACAGCCTACATGAAAAATTCACCAGAGCTACAGTTATCTAACACAATGATAAGACCACCGCGGAACTTCCACGAGATAGAGAAAAATCTCGATAAACGGAAATCGCTTAAACGGAATTGCCGCTTAAACGGAACAGTACAACGTAAGTTGGTTGGTTTTGCATTCAGATAGCGTAAAAATACTCTCGGTAATCGGAACTAAAATTTCTCCGTCACCGTGTAAACGGAACCAGAAATGGAACTTCTTGTGGAAACGATTGGCACGAAAATCAGCTTTTTACTCTTCCGGATGTTTCGTGTGTGCTTTTTTTTTTGCTCCATTTTTTTAGCCTCATTGGCCTCGTGAGCCTCGTCTCGTCAATAGGGTCAGCCGTGTTAGCGCAACGAATGAAGCATCGCAGTTCTTGTTCCAGTCGTTCGGTCTTGATTCAAGACGCGGAGGTTACAGGGCTGAGCTCCAGCTGCTTTATTCGTGCCATCGTGGTGCTCTTCGCGCTTCATTATTGCGTTGCCGTCTTCTAAGTTACGTGGATCGTAAGCACTGGCGAAGTTGAGGCCTCTAGCCTACATGAAGATGCAGTTCCAAAGACTCAAACAAAAATATTTGATGCATTTCGTAGAGCACAGCGACTCATTGTTGACAAATCAACTTTATGAATGCTCTGCCTAAACATCCTGTATTTTTCTGCTTTCTGAAAAACTATCAGCTACATTCACCTTGTGGTGCTTGCAGTTCCATGAAATGGTATTAAGATTGTGTACACACATAAATTCGCACTTGCACATATATCTATCTCAGTAAACAGAACTCCTGTTATACGGAGCTAATTTTTTCGGTCCTTTGAAGTTCCGTTTATCGAGGGTCTACTGTAACAGATACACGACTTGTTTCCCGCATTCATCCATGAACGGTTGGTGCGCCGGTTCCGCTTTCTAGGGACAGTTCTGCCACTTCCTCTACGATGATGTTTGTCAATGCCAGCTCATCAGATACTCCGCTCCATGCCGCTGCAGTTTGTCCAAACATGGCTCCCGAACGCACTTACATCACGACGGAAAAGTGGCCATCCACCCAAGCAGAGTTCCTCGCAATGTAGGATCCTCTGCTGTACACAACTGCACTTCCCACCCCGGCTTCAACCCAGTGTAACGCCTACACTGATTCATCCGTTGCGGTCCGAGAGCTTCGAATAACATTTGCGTCTAACGAACTTGTGTTGCCAATTTTACCCCTGCCGTACTCGTGTGTCATGGCGCCAGCGCAATTCAGCAACCCTGGAATTCGGGCTGTAGATGCTGGTACGCACGCCGTACGTGTGCAATATCCCGCTCGACTGGCCCCTTCCTCAGCGGCTGTTCGCCTCGCCAATGGAAAAGAAACGTCGCCGGCTTCCCGCGCGCGTAATCATACCTCCGTACGGCGCAGACCTCCCTGCCGGGTTGTCCCGCTTGTGGTGGTGGTTGTTGTTGTGGGATCAGGCGGCGTTAGCCTGGCTGGATATGCCGGCAATTGCTCCGCCCAAGCTCCTCCTAATTAAGCAATGGTAGTGTCATTTTACCACGAGTTTGCCAGGTCCATTTCCTCAAGGAAGCTTAGGAGAAGGCGTGACACGTCTCTTCGCAGCATCCAATGTCCCCTTAGAAAGACGATGTGGTCCAGAGTGCCATGTGGGGCTGCCAGTTTTCGAATCGCTGCGAGCATTGCAGTCAGCTCGAGATCATGCTGTGGGCGACACATTGCGTAGTGGTGTACATCCCCTATCACTGCACATGACGAACACAGAGGCGATCGCACAAGGCCCACCTTGAATAGCCATGCTGTGGTCTTCGCTGAGCCCGTTCGGATGCGGTACAGCAATGTTGCCTCCGATCTTGTAAGCCCCTTTGTGACGCAAGGCTGGTGATAGGGATTTCCCAGAGACTTGAAATGTTCGGCCACTGTTCGCCTGAAGTCGTTCCAGTGACTGGAGGAAACTTTAACTGTCGGTGCACATTGCAGCGCACTCCGTGCCATCTGATCAGCTGTTTCATTGCCCTTGACGCCAAGATGGGATGGAATCCACTGAAACCGCACATTAAAACCCTTGCTGCTGAGTTTTTGCAAAAGCCGCAAGAAACGCTGACAGTCCTTTTTCGTGGGGATCTGACGCTGCAAAAGTTATAGTGCTGCATTTGAGTCAGTCAGAATTACAACTTCCTGTGGCTTTCTCAAAGCAGCCGCGATGGCAATGCACTCGGATTAGGTGGAGTACACCGCATGATCCAGGCGTGCTGCCCAAGAAATCGGGGCATCAGGAATGATATACGCCGCTGCACTAATTCCCCTCTGTACGGATCGCCTGAGTCATCCGTAAAAATGTGAAGGTGATTGGGATAAGTGTTCTCCAAATCTTCAAGAACCAAAAATCTGGCTGCTTCCACGTGTTTCGCTTGACTCTCATGTGAGGAACATGTAGCTGACACTGCAGGCTCTCGTAAAACCATGGCGGCATTGAGATGAGAAGTTTCCCCAGATGGCACAATATTCTCAGATTGTTAAGAGCAGTGAGTGCATGAGAGGCCGTCCTTGATCGAAGCCGCCATATTATTGCTCTTCCAGCACTGGTTTCCCCCAAGATGCATTACCGGCGTCAGTAACCTCTGTGACGCAATCAAGCGGAGTGTAGCAGACTGGCTCTTTCGTATTACCTTCTCGTTTGCCGCTTCCTGAAGAACTCCAATTGCTATCATCAGCCCTTTCTATGCAACACTTCGAGGCGCTCATACTGGGATTCTGAAGGGGAGATCAGAGGCAAGTTGTAACGAATGCGACTCACAATCAGAGCCGAGTGCAGCTTAATCATCGACGCCGGGTGATTCCCCCACTTAGCTCCAGCAATCCTCTTCAAAATGTTCACACGGGGAAGCAGAGCCGAAACAGTCGTGTCGACTGCCCGTCGCCAATACAGTCTGCTGTCGAGGGCGACCCCAAGGAACCGCACGTGAGTGGCTTGACGCATAGACAGGCTGCCCAATGTTAAATTAACACGGGTGGACCGTCGCCTGTTCCCAGGGAAAAGAACAAACAGGACTTCTCGGCCGAGAGCGTCAGTCCGACGGAGGACAAATATTTCTGCATGGTGTGAACACTCCGTTGAGCCATCACTGCCATTCGCTTATGTTGATATCCGGACAACCAGATGCAAACATCGTCCGCGTACACGGATACTTGAGCTCGTTGTCAAACTTCTTTTAGTGCTGCAGGTAGCCCAGCCATAGGCCCATTGAAAAGAATAGGGGACAAAACACTACCCTGGGGAACCCCCCTCGAGACGCTTCTTTTCTCGCTTAGCACACTCCCCAACAGTACTTACGTGCACCGGTCTGTGAGGAAGCCGTGAACGAAGCGAAGGAGGTTTCTTGACAACCCCATTGCATGTAGTCTGTCCTCTATTGCTTGTCTCAGGACACAGTCATAGGCCTTCGAAACGTCAAAAAACAGAGCTATAGTTGAAAGTTCATGCACTCAGTTATGCTCGACATGGCTAACAAACTCCAGAACACTATCCTGGGCGCTTAAGCGTCGTCAGAACCCAGTCACGCAGTATGGTAGTTTCTTATAACGGTCTAGCCACCAGGTTAGTCCCGCACAAACCAGTTTTTCCATCAACTTCGCCACGGAAGATGTGAGGGAAACAGGCCGGTATGAAGACACCACCGTTCGGTCCTTTCCAGGTTTAAGAACCGCCCCCCCCCAGGCGAGTTTCCACGAAGAAGGAATGGAACCAATCTCCCAAATGTGGTTCAAGTACCAGAGGAGATCGTTTCTGCATTCCGTAGGCAAATTAAGCAGCATATGATTCGTGCTTTTTTCAGGCCCTGGTGAACATCGCCTGCGTAAGGAACTTAGCGTGCTCTCGAACTCCCGAAGCGTGAATGGGGCATCCATCGCTGAGGAGGACATGGAGGCTAACGGGGAAGGGAGTCCCGCAGACATGGTGTAGGTGTAAGCGTCCGCAAATTCCTCAACCAATTGGGAGATCGTCACATCCTTGCGTAATGCCAACGCCGCAAACGGCCTTATCGAACGTGACTGTCCAGACAACGAGATCAGGATGCTCCAAATTCGAGACACTGGCGTGAATACGCTTAAGGAAGCTAGAGCAAAACGCAGCCCATTGGGAGCGCCTTAATCTGATTGTATAGCGCCGGATAGCGGAGTTTAGTCTGTTGAAGGTGGTCTTCAGCCTTGGATCACCCTTTCTTCGCTTAAGCTGCCGGTCGGCTCTTCGCCTGGCGGCACACAGGTTGTGCAACTTCAAATCTGGCGCTGGGAAGTGGCATGGGAGCCTACAGATTGTTGTTGCCTTCTTTTTACTTGCTGGCATATCCTTGAACGGGTCATCTGATACTGCACTCAGCCCCTCTCTATATCAGTCCCAATTGACCACATGGGCAATTTTCACTTCGCTGTGGTGAAAGCCAGCAGCGTTAATGAAGATGGGAAAGTGGTCGCTGCCCATACGGTCGGGCGCTGTGCAACACTCGATCTCGATATCACTGGTATGGAGAGGGAGATCAATTGTGCTTGCCGACGCGGGTGGGATCCCCATCAGTCGCAACACACAGCTGCAAGTGGTCCATTACGTCGACAAGATGTTTGCCCCTCGCATCATTCTCTGTGTCGCCCCACAGATAATGATGGGCATTGAAATCCCCACAGATGATCATAGTGGTGGGGCAGCGATGAGACAGCTGTTTCAAGAGAACTCTGCAGTCGATGGGTCTTCCTGGGGGCAAATAAAGAGATGCAACACTAGCCCTCTTCTTGCCCAGTACCGGGATGCCAACAGTAATGAAAAAGGCTAGGAGAAAAAGGCAACAGTGGGTAATGAAAAAGGCAAAGAGGAATCGATGCATTCATCACGGCTGTCTTTCTTTCAGACTCATTTCAGTGTCAGCACTGTAGACCATTCGCAAGGCCCACTGCAGGCAGTGGGCGATAACGGGTCGATATAAATCGGGTGGACCCATTAGGCGCCAAACCATCGCCTCCTGTATTTTTCCATGACAAACGCATCAGCCCCGAGCGGCCAACCAATCCCTTTCCTTCTACTCCAGCTACTCTCCCCCAATTGCTAGCCTTCCCAGTACTTCAGTCACGTGACTGGTTAATCCTGGGGCATCGCGTGGTGCATGGTTTCTCAAAGTGGGTTCCGCAGGCCCCTTCTCAGGGTTCCGCGAGCCACTGATAAATTTTCCCTGGTTCCGTAGTCGCAAAGTCTTATATGGTGAACTTGAGGTACGATCGATCTAAGGAACCTCCATTACTCACGCCCGAGTGTCAGTAAGCACATCTCGGCGCATAACAAACGCGCGAGCTGCGCAATAAATCTTGTTAGCAGCTTGTAGCCAGCCAGACTCCGAAAACGGGCCACGTGGTTAAACTATTGCACTTGAATCTCGGCCTTATATTACCGCCATGCGCATTTCTCCTGTTTGGAGATAGGTGCCGCTAGCGTACGCATTCGCGTAAAGTCGACGGGAAAAAAAACGATACCCTTACTTGCTTTTGAATTTATTGCACGTTAATGTAGCATGAACGGAATGAAAAATGGTGGGAGGGGGGGTGGGGGTTCCTTGGCACTTAACGGAACTTAGCAGGGTTCCCTGGGACCAACATGCTTGAGAACCCCTGGCGTGGTGGAAAGCGGCAATGTTGGTGAAACGCACTCCGCCGCGGTGCTGAGATTTCTGACGCTGGCGGGAGCACCATTACTTTGTCAATTTCAAACAACTGTTTCCTTGGCAACCAGGCTGTCGTATTCAGTTATGGTCGGGTGAACAGGCTTGCCCTCTAATCAAACAAGACAACAATAAACTTGCCCATCCCTACGCAGTTCTCTTCTATTTTTGTCGTCATGGAGATCTTCGGGAAGTCAGTTGTCGCGAAGAGCTCGAATCGCCGCCATAGAGTCAGAGCAAATGCGATAGCGGGGAGAACGGGGTTGCAAAGTGAGATCTCATGGTTCTTCTGGCTGAAGAACACCAATAGGTCTTAGTCTGACCGGAAATAGTCTTTTTTCTCTCTCTCTCCTATTTTTGAATACAACTCGAGCCAAGGAGTACACGGTTCGTTTCTGGTTTTGCGTTACGCAAACATAAGCAAGATGCTCGTATCACGAAATCGCGGTGGAAAAGTGAAGGAAAGTGCGCTGTCTAATTCGCAGTTTATCTCTCACTGCTGAATGAATGATCAGGGCGGTTTCAGTGTTGAACTTTCATCTGAAACAAACTGCCCAGTTGGGTTCAGTACGCCTTAAAGATAGCCTGCGGTGCTGCCACAGTTAGACTCGGGAAATGAGTTCTGGGTTACAAAGAGAACCTGCTAATCAAGCTGCATTACATTTGAAGCGTTAACCATACACAAAGAAAGAGGTTAATGAACACTGAAGCAGCAAATAACATCCTTGTGTTGTCTCAGTTGCTTGTTCTGTTTTCGCCGAATTGCTTTTATTATAATTAACGGTAAGGGTTGTGCTGTTAATGCAGAACCAGGTGCATTTATATGGCTTCACATGATGCCTTCACGCACTGCTGCATTTGCTGGTCTTGCTGTTTCCTCAGAAAGGTCACGGCATCCCGAAACTGATGTTTAGCAGTTCATTTACTTCAAAAATCAGAAGGACTGAGTGTAGCTGTAACTTGCAGCTTTAACACATGTTGAATAAATGCGTGTCAGGACTGGGGAACTTTCAGTGCAATCTGAGATTGTATTGCGTCACCTCGTCACGAAATAGTAGAAACAACTTTATGGTAAAAAAGACAGCTAATTGCCCCAGCATTTTTGCGGCAAGAAAATTTACTTGCAGGCCGAGTGATCCCCATTCGACTCGAGAAATCGCTACACGTAACACATTGAGCAAACTGCAAGGTAGGCCTTTTATTATTGCAAGGTTTAGAGGCCTTAAAAAAATTTGGTCTCAGAGGGCGACTGAAGTGCAATGCATCAACATGTGCAAATTACAACAAATATTGGCAAATGAACAAGGCACAGTGCATAGACAAGCAGGTTCAATTAATGTCATATGAACGTTGGAGCCAACTTTCTAGTGCATGTGACAAGACACCAAGACAGCGCTTCACATAGTAACAAAAATAGACATCACTCAGAGTGTACACGGATTTGAAGAAGAAATAGGTTAGCAGCTTATTTCTGTTGGCCTGAAACACAAGCGAGGCTTTCCACAGTGTTGAAAACTGACGATATGCTGATGTGTCCATATGAACATTGACGCTGTGACAACTGACTTCGCTCCGAAGTCAGTTGTCCGAATTGATTTAGGCTCCGAATTGATTTAGGATGAAATAAGCTTGTAAACTTGGGACAGTTGTACTCTATGTTCAGCAATGGTAAATGATGATTTGCATGCTATATTGTGCGTAACAGAGATCCTGATAACATGCACTGATAAAGGTCAATGCATCCAGGCAACAAGGACCACTCCATACAAAGTATGGATAGGGAGTGATGATATTTTACAGCGAACCTAATGTTCCAAACATGATACCGTGTAAACATTTGAAATGAGTAACATTTAGCGACAAAACTCGCACACCAACAATAATTTACCCCATAAACAGAGCTTCAAAGAAGGCAGTTTCTTCAAGAAAGTATTCGGCTCCCACAAGAACATGCATGACAACCTACTATGTAGGACATGGCAAATGCAATACTGGGTGTGTGACCCCAACTCAAACGGTCTGACACTGGTTTGAACACACTTTGGTTTTTACACAACGTCGATGACAGTCCAACTGCACTAGCCCTAAAAATGCATATTTTACACCACACACACCTCCAGAGATGTTCACATCCACAACCACGGCTACACAGAGAATTTCCTACGATTCACGGCCTGCCGACCGTAACGACCGTGCCAAAAGTTGGGTGACCTTGTCCACATCTGCTGGTTGCACCGCTTTCGTTGCTGCTGGGCGATGGCTAGCTTCCTCAGAGTCGGAGTCTTCGGTGGCCGTGACCCAGCCGTCATCCACCACACAGGAGACTGCTTGTGTTGAAGGCGCATTGTTCGTGCTTGTTGGGTCGTTGACCGTTTCACTCAAGGCGGGATCGCCAAGGCAAGCCAGGCTTTCCTTGAGCTCTGTGTAGGTTTTCCGGGCTGCGTTCACCAGTTCCAGCATGCCTTTGAACTGCACCTGGAAGTGTGGAAGAAAATTGAAAGGAGCCATGAAAACAAAATACAAGTCTGATTGATTAAAAAGACTGACAGCAATGACACCAATTTTATCACAAACTTAAAAAAAAATAATAATGCGGACATTAAGCAGCCACTTCCCGGCGATTTTTCTATGATGTCACAGAATATTGTTTGTGGTGCGATTGGCGGCCGCCTACTGAACAGCCACCACCAAGAAACGTGGCTGGGCGACTGCTACACTAGCGTCCAAATGTCCTTCGAACCAAATGTCATTTGACTCAAATGCCAAGTTGTGCTGCTGCACTAGGTTTTGAAATGCCATTCGGCTCAAATGACATTCGAGCCAAATGAGCACCGAGAGGGACATTTGGGATTTCAAATGCCATTTCGAGCACTCTCGTACGCAGCGTCTTCGATCAGCAATAATAAATACAATACTTCCGTACGTAAAACAAACAAAATATTTTTGTTTGTGGAACTTTGTTCATTTACTTAAAATATGAAATCAGCATATTTAATTTTCATACTCTAAAACCAGTGGTGTCTCTTCTGGTGTCTCTGGTGTCTCTTCTAAAACCATACTCTAAAACCACTGGTGTCTCTTCTAACTTGGTATCATTTTACTGCCTTAGACTGCTCCTAAATTTGATTGTTGTACTAATATTGTACACAAACGGAACGTGGCGACAACAGCGCCACTACAGCACAGTGAGCAATTGTGAAAGCTTTCAAATTCCATCGAAATTGTAGTGTAGCACGGCGCATTCTGAATGGCATTCGAAGCACCCCATTTGAGTCAAATGACATTTGGTTCAAATGACATTTGGACCCTAGTGTAGCCGGGGTATTACACCGCAATCCAAGCACCCAAAACCGCTTCCAGTGCAGTTCATAAAACAGGAGGGAGTACTATGGAGGAAAGAACTCTCCATGGGAAATAGCTTGTAAAGCATGAAGGGGCGGTGGCTGAAGGGCTGAAAACTGTTTGCATGTACTCCTCAAAAAAGCCTTTCAGGTGCGCCTGAGCCTGCATGACAAGAAGTGGCGTCAGCAGTGCCAGCTCTCAGCTAGAATTATATCAATTACCCAACAATATCATGTTCTTTTTCATATGGGCAGTTTACGTAGAGCATGAAAAGTAAGCATGCGGTTTGGTACAAAACGCGAAATGCGTAGTCAAATGCTGCTGAACGACAGATGCAGTGGAATTTAGTTCACCCCGAAACTTAATTTTTGGTTCTCTGAACAGCGTCTGCGTCTAAAAAGCTACGGTAAACATAGGGGGCGCTGGCTAACACCGCAAACCGAAAAGGAACCACGCAAAGATGTATCAGTTTCAGAAAGATAATGCAGGGAAATTTGGAGGAAATTCTTAAGAAACCTGTAGACGAAAATCATAACAGGGAAATATCTGAAACCAAAAATGGGAATTTTTCTCCTCAGTATTGAAACATCACTGCACGGCGATGACGTCCACAATCGCCCTGTACTTGGCACTATTGACTGCGAGGGCCACCACGGGAGAGGCCGGCATTGCGGTCATTTAGATGTCACTTGTAGGATCCCTGTTCCCATCTTGCTACGTAGTTAACTTGGAGCACGTAGCACTTCCTTTAGGGCGTGCTTTCTAAGTGTATTTTCGTGTTAATTTTTGGCGTTTGAACGTACTTCGCGTAGTTTGACCTCATGGGGACTTTATAACCGTATCAACTGTGGTAGGCTGCCCGCAAACAACTTAAGCACGGTGGTGCATGCGGACGTATGCGACTGAACCTGGTCTAAGCGTAACCTACGGCTCGTTTCCCTGATCAACATTGTGGGCTATGACAACCGCCGAGCTAAATTTCTAGATTTCGCTTGTCGTTCGCAAGGAATGGATAAAGCAGGAAATCATGAAGCGTTGACTGCTCGCAGAAAGGCTCCGCACTCACGCCCACCGTGCCTGCCCACACGCCCACGAAGCAGCCCGAACCGACACAGGCTGTGCCAGCAACACCTTGTCGCCGCTTTTTAAAACCACATTGATCGCGGAAAAGAAGTTCCACATTCGCAGAAGTGTATTTTAGTGTGGTGAAAAATTGTGCAAGGTAGTGTCATCAGCTGTGATTTTCAAAGCGGCGATCAAATATCTGCCGCGATCAACGGCGGCGGTCCTGGCACCACCGGCCCGTTCACACGTGGCGTGGCAAGTGGCCGAAGGATGGTGATAACTGCGCGCAAGAATCAGCCAAGGCCGTGGTATCTGCATCATCCATTGCTTAAATGGCAATCACTGCGGATACAAAGTTACACATACGAGAAAAGGGGTGACAGTGTGGCGAAAACTTGTGTTAA
The DNA here is from genome assembly GCF_048455015.1 of Haemaphysalis longicornis. NCBI lineage: Eukaryota > Metazoa > Arthropoda > Arachnida > Ixodida > Ixodidae > Haemaphysalis > Haemaphysalis longicornis. Next base: position 151,651,316 of record NW_027526361.1, read on the forward strand.
GAACTGTTGTTCACTACTGTAGCGATAGCAGCGATAAAATATATGCCGCTACGCTAAGCCTAAAGTTCCCAATATCTGACTCCGAGCATCCGAAGCCAGCTGCCAGCTGTTGGAGAACACCTTCTTCCAAGAGCGTGTTGCGTTTGGGTTCCCCTAATTTCTTAGGGGCCTCCAACGCTTGGTTCCGCTACTGTAAAACTCCCCATTACCCCGCGACGTGTTTCGCCACATATAGAACCTCGCCTCTGTGAGCAGTCGTGAGTTCTCGAATTTGGTGCCAGAGAAAAGCAGGCTCACTGTAAACAGACAGAAGCCCACGCTGCAATTATAACTTCCCACGGCGAGGCCCTAATGAAGAATGACAGTTATCCTAATAATGAATGACAGAGGCATGTCTAAACCCGATCGGAGGCGTTGAAAACTCGTAACTCGTGTTCATACCATTCATACATTGCAGATAACTCGTCGCGAAAAGTAAACGTATCAGCCGTACGAAGTACGCTAACAATCGTTAATCAAATCAGGGCAGAACTATAAAAAACATTGCAGAAAAAATAGGCACTGCTTAAGCCAAACTACAGATTCTACTAGCATTTTTAAGAATGTGTGGCAAAGCAATCTGCTCACCGTTCTCGCGTAGTCATTCATTTACCGCGTAGTGAAATAACTGAGCCGCCCGGTTTTGTCACTGTTGCAAGGTCTATTTTCGTTGAACAGAGTCTCGTACATGTCATGTCGCAAGTATTTCATAATGAATTAGCAGCGTACTTTTGTCGACATCACTTGCAGCCTTCTTGGCGTCAGCTGGTTGCATAAGAGCTGCGGATCGCGATGGTTGCAACTACATAGGCGCGGCGGTGTCACCGGTAATATGCGAGTCGCTGATTGCTTGCCTGGATTATTCCATCGGTAGACCATTTTTTTTTTGTGTAATTTGCATCAAAACCACGAGAAGGGGGCACACGGTGGCCACAACAAAAAAACACACAGTCGCATAAGCGCGAGAAATGTGTTCTGGCAGACGACAACACAACTCGGCGTCTTATAAGTGACAGCACTCGCAGCTGGTGCCACGGAATCAAAGCAGTAATTACACCCTAGAGGACCCACCTCTCGGGCGCTGTAGTCGAAGATGCCCACGCAGCTGACGCCCACCTTCTTCCGGCCCAGGTGCCCCAGGGCCCGCCTCTTGAGAGCGAACACGGTGGGGACGTAATGCGCCCGCGCGTACTCTATGATGCCTCCCAGGGAGTGGTCCAGGCCGCCTGCAAGAAGGAGCATGGGCGGGCAGAGAAGGCTCAATTAAATCTTTGCGTACAAGTGAACTCTGCTAGACACAACAGGTAACCATGTCAGTAAGCTAAGCAAGGAATACGAATGATGGAACACCGGTCACTGACCAAGTCAAATGACATTTAGGGAGCCCTGTGGCTGCCTTTTGTTCACAATAAAAATGTCATGTTTATTTTGAGATTTGGTCAAAGACGGTGTGCCGTCCAACCATCAACTTTAAGCTAGGACTGCACAGTTGGTTGACATAAACCACACTACCGAGACAGGAAGATGGGACGCAGCTCTGATGCTCACCGAGACGCACTCCCATGTCACTCGCGACAGTTGTGATAGTATGCATTAAAAACGATAGCTTTTTACAAGTTTCACCGGAAAGCAGGTGTTTAACGGCACACGTTGTGCGCCTGAAACGTCGACTCCTGCTGAATGATGCCAAATACGTTTGACAGTCGATCATAGAGCAGCAGTCTTGGTTACCTGATCAGGTGACCCCAGAGGCATACAAAAGCAGCTTTCTCTGGGACATTAAGGTGCACAGTGCTGTCTGACAAATGCTGGAGTATTTTTGTTGGCAACTTGCGAACCGTTGATGGCGTTTCAGAACAGTGCGCCATTTGATCCACATTTGAGTGTATTGACAGCAGGGCTGTTTAAGCTTGAGCTTGGTCCATTGGCACTAAAAAAAAAAAAACACTCTTCCGGCGCGCTCCTCCTGGCAAGACCTTCGCGCAGATGCGCAGGCGGAGCCTCGCCTTGCCTAGCTATGACGTCATCACGTGTGTTGGCACCTCTCGACTTTCGAGGTCACTCTGTGCAGCGTTCGTGGCATCATCTCTTGCGTGAGCCTCTTGTCAGTTCACGTGCGTTTGCGCCTGAAGAAGGGAGCATAAGTTCCCGCTAGGGATGCCGAGTTTGCAAAGCCAGTAGTTGTGGGTTCTAGTGCGCGTTAACGAGGTCCACTTATAGAGAGATGTGAACGCCTGCGGCCAAAACGATCCAGGCCTGCCAGTCATGAAGAACTTTCAGCAGCAAGTTCAGAAGTCCGTGTGAGCTGCAACGCCCAGGTCTCCAACAAAGGGAAAGGGGCCACCAGCTGTGCTGTTTCTCCAGCCTTGTGCCACTAGTGCGAGCTGTGCCAATTTTCTGAAATTAGATTGCATGTATTTTCAAACAATATATACTACAAATACTTTTTAGAAAAGAAAAATACATAAGAAATTCTGCAAAGACAACCAGTGAAGCTCAAGGCGAACCAGAAGTGACAAAAAATTTTGAGCAAAGGTACGATTTCACTTACGGTGACCTAACCATAATGACCAGTAAAATTACCCCACCTTCCCGCGAGGGGAACCCTGTGGAGATGCGACGCATCTTGGGGGTTCACTTGGTGTTTCCATTGGGTTGATTCTCTAATTTCGTGAAACGTGTGAGGAACGCGTATGATGTATTCTTTATTTAACACGCGGCGTAACGTTAACGATGACGGCCTTGTGGTCGCTGAAGTCTACGGGTAGTGGATTTTGGACCACCGTGCAGTTTGCAGCGAAGATCAAGTCTATGCACGTGCCCGAAATCGGAACGCCGGTGCTGGAACGACCGCGGCTATGACGCAACGTGGCGCGGCTATGACGCAACACAATCCACTTTAACCCAATCCAAATCCAATCCAATCCAACCCAATCGAATCCAATCCAATGCCCCTCGCGAGAGAGTGTTCGCTATCGCAGGAGAGGGGGTGAGCGGCGGAGAGCGCAGCTCGCGCGGCGAGGAGAATGGGGGAGGGGTGTGGACGGACAACAACAACGCCGTATGGAGGGACAAGGCGAGTGAATGAGGCGCAGTTGCATCTAAAAATGCAGGGGGTAAACAAGGCAACAAAACACGTTTTCGCCGTTCAGTGCCCCCTTAGTCAACACCCCAACATTTATTTCAGTAACTGCCCCGGAAATGTCATTGCTGACGACACGCAACACACGATTTAGCGGTAGAATTAAAATTTTGGCTTAAATTGTGCAATTTCTCAGTTACTAAAGCATTGTTTACAGCCTGACAAGCGCGGGGGGCACTATAATACACCTAATCTTTCGAATAAAACCAACTAGTATTTTGTCTTCATGGCCCCTTTAAGCTTGTGGGGGCCAAGCCCCTCATATCGGGGCGAGGAGGCGCTAGCGACGTCCTCCTCCTTGGTGGGGCGAGGGCGTTCCTCGCACGCTTCCCTCCTCTCCCTACGAGGCGACGGGGGATGCGTGCAGGAGACTCCCCGGGGAGACCGCCCTTGAGACGCGCAGCGATCGCACGGTACGTAAATGCCCTTCGGCCACTTCTGGCCGTTTTTTGCATTGGCCATTGTTTCCCACTTCCGTGGGTCACGGCACCCACCGTGTCGATTAGCGCATGCCTCGATTTGCGTCAGTGCGTTTATCTAGGATGCCCGGCGAGTCTCCGCGGGCATATTCCACTTCTTGGTGGGTTGCCCCCGCGTCCGCGATGTGACGGCGCCGTCTGAGGTCAACGGACGAGCGCCGATGCCGCCCGATCGAGTCCAGCGGCTTGAAATGTGTAGCGGCCACAGAGAGCCCCTGTCCCCTACGTCAGCGAGCGTTGCGGCTGGCCAACGCCGGCGGACGCTAACTGCTGCCCGACTACGGGCTGGGCACACGCTGGCGGGTGTATATGCCCCAGGGGCTAGGTGCGTAGTACAGTGTAGCGTTTGTATCGTGGTTTCCCGCGTAATAAACCACTGTACTATGAAATGTATCGCTTCCATGTGAAGTGACTGACGACATACACTCGCGGCGAGAGTCGTGGCTCGCTCTCGAACCCATTGTGGGCAGAGTCTCTCGGCAGGGCAGTTCGGTGCTGCGCGAGAGCAGTGAGATTAACGACGGCGCGTTATTCTATTACTGTTATTCTATTCCTTAATGGCAAGGATTAAGGATAGGATAATGCCCACAAGCTACATAAAAGCTATCACAATGCTTCGAGTTTGGGCCTTGCAGTGTGCAACTTGGTTTAAAGGCCCTCTGTACTACTTTTCGAAATAACAAAAATTCCCTGGTTACTTTCAGCATTAAATTCTTTCGGCAACGTTCGCGGTCTTGTACCACTTCTCAAGGAGTAAGGCACTTGGTGATAGGGCGTAGCGAGTGCCCTGACCATTTCCCTGTCATACCGGATGACACGCCTGCAAAACACAACGTACTACACAGCATGCAAGTGGTGCGCTAGTACACTCACCCTCTGCCCTGACCTCCTCGATGTCGGTGGCGAAAATGATGCACTTGAGTTTGTTCAGCAGCAGGAACTTGCGAACCTCCCTCAGGCCGTACACGAGCCGCCGCTTGATTCGGGCCTGTACACAGAGTGGCATCGTCATCATCAGCTGATCTGTCTATTGTAAGACATTGTAAAACAAAGACAAAGGCCTACACTGTATTGTCCACATCCATTATTTGCCACTGAACTTCCTTATCCCACTTTTCCATCGCGTTACACAGTCACTCACAACTTGTCCGAAATAGTTATATCCAGCCACCTCTTCTAGTTTTTGACTGCCTCTGCCAAAGCAGGCACATTCTGCATGTCTCAACATTATTTTTAAATTATCCATATTTACCTTTAACCCTACGATAAGGTTTTCAGAGTGCAGCTCCTAAAACATATCCCCTCAATCCCTGAACAAGGCGATGTCATTGGGAAAACTCGAATGGCCCAGCATTCTCCATTTACTTGCACTGTCGTTTCCTCCCATTTAAATTTCCTAAAGACCTCACTGGGTGTAAATAAATTCAGTAAGGTAGTACCTCCTCGAGTGAAGCCATTCTTAATAGGCCTTATTGATGCCTTTCGTTCTCAATACATACATACGTACGTGCACCAACATGACATACAGTCAAACCTCAATGTAATGAAGTCGGTAAAATTTGTAATTTAGTTCGCCTTGCAAGCCACAGGCATGCTGACGGAGCCGCAGAGACCATCCGCGCGATGCGGCTAGCTCCAGAAACTGCTTTTCACTGCTCGCTGAAAAATAACACGACGGCAAACAAAGTTGTTCACGCGTAAAAAAAAGCCGATAATGTGGGCGAAATTTACACTGTAAAACGTCATACGCGCCACGTAGGAAAGCGCCCATGAAATATACTACGCGGTGGTAAGCCTAACCGTCTCTGGTGAGGCCAGCCGCCATCCCAAGCACTTCGAAGCTCTCGCCATACGGTGCACTCCTCCCCACTGACGCAAGTCGTCAGGCTCCTCGCAATGCCGCACGTGGCGCTAATCTCTTCCTGGCTGAGGCAAAAAGACACCGCTGGCGCGCAATCGCGAATGCGGGCATAAAAAAACGGGCGCGCAAGGCTCATAAAGACCCACAAATGCTTTGCTGCGCACTTGCTGGAACGATGGAACTCAACAAGCACGAGCGAACACGTATGAAGGAAAGAGCGGCGGCATGCGGCGGCGGCGGCGCCATGCACAGTTTGTAGGCAAGGAGCTTGTAGGCAAGGAGCTCGCTCGCGGATTTTGTGTCTCACTGCATCCATAGCATTGGGCGGCCCGTGTCGCCATTCGCGTTTTATCGAGAAACCGTTTCGGCGATTGCGTCTCCCAAAATCTACTTCTACAACCGAATTTCGTGCCTAGTTGTCCATGTAACTTCGTTACATTGAAAATCCGGGAAACGGACTTCGTCACATCACAGAGGTAAAATGACCAGACTGCCTTAGGCAGATGCTTTAGGACAGATACTTTAGGCAGGACATGTCCCGGTTTTGTGGCTGTGGTCTCGCTGTCCCGCAGCCTGCTTGTGGGACGGTGTTTTGTCCCGCTTTCGGCCGAAAATATGAGAAACAGGTCAGTGTCACTAATGAAAAGCTGGAGGAATGAAAGAGCCAGAATAAACCGTTTCAGGAACCTTATGAAAAGAGTGCACACGACAGGCCTAAGCAAGAAACTGTTGTGTGTTTCTTGCTTAGTCCCAATGTCTGAGCTGTTTTCTTGAAGTTACAGTGTACAAACAAACCATTCAGTACACCCTTCTGCCTTTGACGAACGGTGGGTGGACGTGCTTCAGTACTTATTTACTTATTCGGCAAATAACGTACCGTTGCTCGTCGAACAAAGGCCGAGAGAACTATGAAACAAATGATCTTTCAGTAAAACAAAATTGCATTGAGCCTTAGTGTCCGTTCAATGTGCCACGTTCTTCATTACCCCCCTTCCAGTTCGCTTGGTGCCCGAGGATATGGTCGCTTTCGTGACAGAGGGTGAAAATACATGGTGGGCATACACTTGAAGTTAAAAAAATCCCGTGGTTCGTTACATCGGTCATTTCATTACATTGAAGTTCGTTACATCGAGGCTTGACTGCATAGCCGTAATGTCAAGTGAGATTTTAATTCACACTCTGCATTTCCTAAAAGCACGTGCACAGATAAGACAGAAAATCTATAGGATTAAGGCATATGCAGCCGCAGGCGTGCACATGAATGATTGACAATGTATCCAAAGCTACTGTAAGCCATATAATACGGGAGTATGGACGAAATTGAGCAACACCACATCCTGAAGGAACACACCAAGCATGCAGCGTGTCGTCATCAGAAAATGTCGGGGTCAACTAGGAGAAGGGGTGGCTATAGTCTGCACTGAAATTAAGCTGAAACAGCACTAAGGATAGGACGAAGGAAAGAAGGGATCATCCCAGTCATTCTTTGTTGTTGATAAGTTCCTCCAGTACATTCCTTTGGTTTTCAAACAAATGCTCCCAACAGCGGAGCTGTTCAAGCTTTCGTCTGTCTGTGCGGATCGCTAAGAGCAAATTCTGCTTGGTGAAGTGGAGAGGGGGAACGCTATGCCAGGAGTGCAATTGAAAGTGGCGAGGAGGCAAGGAGCCGACGAGTAGGTGTGGGGAGTGCGCCCTTCAAGAAAACAGACGCTTCCCAAGGTCAGAATAAAACCTGTGTCTCTCATTAAAAAATTTTCGTCTTTCCGTCATCGCATTCAAGGCGCACAGCATTTCCTTTGGTTTTGTAAAGCGGGCGCTGGCTTTGGACTTTGGCAAAGGTGAAGTGGACTTTGCCTTCGGACTTTAGTAGTCTGGACATTGGACCTTAGGAAGGTGGATTGAAGACTGATTTAACTCGGGCTGCATAGAGAAAGATTACCTTTTCAACCATCTTTCTGTTAAGAAAGGGGAACACCTAAGAAAAGCCAAGTCCACTAGTTAAAACCGCCAACTCCACTATATCCTCGGTATTCGCATCTCAATTGCGAAGGTGGCCAAATTTTTTTAAGTTTCAGCTATGTAGTCTGTGCTGTTGTGTCCCCTCGTTTTCTTCATTACACTGTAAGCACTGTTTTAGGTTTAAGCTTGCAAATGAATCACCAGTATGCAAGCTTCCGCAGCCAGAGGATTTGTTAGTGTGCATACCTTGATGGGGTCCTTCTGGTACAGCCTGTCTTGGAAAAACACCAAATCGGTGAGCAGGTCCCTGACTGCCAGGCTGATTTCCGCACTCTGCACGTGGTCGCAGTAGCTGCATAAAGCAAACAGCACGATGTGGTGAGGAAACAAGAAAATTTCGGGGGTGCTCCGTGCTGTTACTGCAAACTACAATATGCAGGGTCCAGGCTAAGACTAACGTCCTTTACTTAATCATGAAATCTCCAACTAACCCCTTTTGCGCAGTCCCTTTTGCAACTTATGTCGCATTTCCCCTTTTTTTCTTACCAAGTGAATGCTGACAGCAGCTACGCCACTGCTCTCGTAGTCGCAACCTTGGGCACAAACACAACACGGAAACTTCTTTCACCACACAGATTTTATAGACTTCCATGGAATAGAGAGTCATTTGCAGGGGGGAACGTGCCGACGAATGGTATTTTTACACAATGCCTGAAATATAGGGCCACATGGTGATGGCATAGGGACTTGGGCATTCAAGGAAAAAGTATTCACATGTACACATGCATGTTTTAAGGGGGGACACTGCTCTTAAAAAAACGTTTTTAATTTTTAAGTAAACTCTGTGAAGCTTGTCAGTCTTCCTGCTTTTCCCACGCTGATTTCAAATATGCCATTATTTTTTTAGTAAGTCAATTAGTTCCCAAGATAATTAGAGGTAATTAGTCATTTTTGGAGGAACAATAGACAAAACAGGGTTGGTCGTAAAACTGTCATCTTGGCATTTTCCAACACTATGAATACTGGCGAGTGAAATAAGAGAATCAGTTTTTCGATGCACCACTTGGAACTAATTTTACAGCTCATTAAACCTTGGTGGCACCAGTGGCAAGGAACCATTTTGAATACCGATTTCAAACACCAAAGTTTAATGAGCTGTAAAAGTAGTTCCAAGCAGTGCATCGAAAAACTGGTTCTCTTATTGCACTCGCCAGTGTTCATAGTGTTAGAAAATGTCAAGATTACAGTTCTACGACCAACCCTGTTTTGTCTATTGCTCCTCCAGAAATGACTAATTATCTCTAATTATCTTGAGAATCTGGCACTTGGGTCAAACTCACAGCAATAAAACAGAGATGTTGGCCCTGCTGCTATAGTGCTCACCTGGGCCGCCACCTTTACGGGCTTGTAAGTATGGGACTAAATCAAACAAGTACATTCTTGGAAATTAAGAGCACCACAGTGGGAAGTATTTTATAAAATGCCTAGTACAAATTTTTGCAACCAGTACTCTTTAGTTACTATTCCAACGTTTCTAAAAACAACTGCTGTAATGGAATTACTGCTCCCATTGTCTTTCAAATCAGTCCCCTTTATGGTTAAACCATGCCATAATACTAGTAGCAGTGGCCTGCATACTCTTCTTAGGCCAATTGACTTACTCAAAAAATAATGGCATATTTGAAATCAGTGTGGGAAAAGCAGGAAGACTGACAAGTTTCGCAGAGTTTACTTAAAAATTAAAAGAAATTGCTTCATGAGCCATGTCCCCCCTTAAGGAGGCCATAAAGACAAAGTGCAGCCTTGTATGACTTTAAACAACCAGCTTTTGGTAACCCAACACATGCAGCTCCATTCCAGCCCTGAAAAATGATTTTTTTTAGATGAATAAGGAAAAAATGTATTGAGGAACTCAAATTTCCCTTTCCACAACAACAGCAGGGAGGGAATACTAAAAACGGAGCTATCAGTGTATCAACTTCACATGAGCATTCAAGCGTTTGATTAAACAGAACCAGAGGCCCCACTATACAATCACACAGTCACGTTTCTGAACGGTGGCTTTGGTCCGTGATGGCCAGTTGAGCAAACAAGTCTTTATGACTCTAATGAGGGCCTGGCGAGAGGGTGGCTGGTGAGGAGCCACTGCTTCATCTGATTCCCTTAATATCTAGACTATTTGTTTGCATAAAAAATGATATTCTTGCAATTGGGCCGATTTAATGGGTTATCATGGGTTAATTATGGGTCAATTATTGAGTGATTTCTTCAATTTATTTGCATGTAAAATTGCTGGACCTGCAATTTCTAATTAATCAAAAATTCCAATTAAGCATCTTTGAATTATCGAGAGTCGATTGTACTACAGTATACGATCACTTACTCCCTGAATCTGGTGGAGTGTAGGCCCTTGGTCTCCCGCTGAGCCACTGCTGCTTCCTCCGAGGCCAGAGGCAATGGCAGTGTTGTGTCTACGCCGTCCACATTGCTGGTGTCCTCTTCCCCTTCTTGGCAAGCCTCGTCGACGACGACTTCGACTGCAGTGGCGGCGCTGTCGTCGATGCGGCTCTGCCTGGCCGCTGCGGCGAGCAGCATCTTCTCCTTGCGCTGGCGGCGCTCCTCGCGCTCCTTTAAGATTATCTGCGTGCGTTAGATGGAAGAACAGTGTTTACCCACTCTTGAAGCGTAGACTACCACCAGACTCAGCTTTCTGACGATAGCAATGTGAAACATCATCATCTCGTCAGTGATGTCTGCCCATTCAGGATACGAAGCTTGACCTGTCAATGGTGCCTACACGCGTTGTCATGACAATGGTATAGATGGTTTTCACTGAAAAGTTTAGCTGTCAATTTCTCCACTTGGCAACACTAGAAACGGCCATAGACATGGCCGAAGCGCTGCGGACATGGCGCAGCTTGTTCCACTGAGGCCGCACGCCACAGAAAAAGAAAACACCGGTGTGCATCGTCTGCTCCGTTTCAACACGATTCTTAACGGTGGTGTCAACAGAGATGTTATTAATCACACTAACATTGGAGTCGAGACATTACTGCGCGTTCGGTGGGGTCGAGTTTGGAATGTCCAACACACATGTGCTTAGCACGGACAGATACTGCCATCCTGTGGAGCCCTACGTAACCAATGACGGCGCACTCACATGGTTGCCTGCATGCACGCCTCGCCAGTGAATACAACTTATACAGTAGCTGACCACTTTTTCGGACTCCAAAAATTTGGACTTGCTGGACATTTTGGACTTTCCCGAGGAACTTTCCCGAGGACTTTCCCGAGGAATTGGCCCATAGGAGTATATGTATATGAACAAGGGATATTTTGGACAAAATGAAGCCGGAAGTTTGATTTTCAGGACAAAGGTTTCTGCGGCAGAGCCACAGTGCGGCTCCAGGACGACGCCATTTTGAATCCTAAGCCACCTGGCTAGATTCAGATTAGATGGGGATTGGCTTCACCCCCGCCGGGGTAACAAACTTTGATCTGGTTGCTGCAGTGGACAGCAACATAGTGTTGTGCAGAGACCTAACGGACGACGAGATCGTGCGCCAAGTGACTGCACTGCAACAAAGCACCTCTGACTCTGACGAAGGCACTTGCGACCGCCCGCAACCATCAGCACAAGACATTCCAAAGCTTTGGCGTTCCTGTCCAATGTTTACGAAGAAAACGTGACGCTTGCAGAGATGCAAGCAGACGTTCTCACACGAAGAAGGAATTTAAGACAAGGAACCATTCGCGACTTTTTCAGTCCTATATAAACGAAATAAAGTTAGATTTTGCGACTCGCGGATTTTTCGGACTGCTCTTTTATTCGGACTATTTTTAGTTCCCCTCTAGGTTCGAAAAATTGGCCAAGTATTGTACCTGTGATTAAACTGAAATTCGAGGTGGGGAAGAGTGTCTTACATCACAAGCTTGATTACTGCAGTTATGATGGCGAAAATTGGAAGACATGTAGTTTGTTGCTCTGACTTTAGAAATAAAATTCGATTTTGTGTAAAGCTATTTTTTTAATTTGTTAAAACTTCCAGAAATCCGGAAAAACTGTTCTACAAACAAATTTTATATTTAAAATCACGGCGAGGAGCTACACATGTCCACCAATTCTCATAATCATAACTGAAATAATAAAGTATTGTCTTTTAAGACAAGCTTCCCCCTTATAAGGCAACAAATAAAAAGAAAATTGCTTGCCGCAAAAAGGGCCCTGCAACACTTTCTTTTTCAACTTTTTTCTAAATCTTCAATGCTTTCAGAACAAAGTCAACAAACAGATCTAGTTCTTAGATTAGGGAATCACAAAGTACCTCAGCCAAACATTACTGCTCTATGCCCATCAGATAACTTGGAAACCTGCTCAAAAGATTTTTCTCTCTTTCCCAAGTCTTGGCGTCCTTTGAGCGCTTGAATTACTTCATTACAGCAATGTAGCAGCTATTGGACCCTTCCTTTCTGTAGCAGAAATAGACACACACATTTCATAGCCACTGTAGAAAAAAGCCACAAAGCAAAGCAGAAAGGGAAGGCGGATAGTTTGGCTGCGATGAGCCAGTCACGCAGTGCCACCATGTGCTGTTGATACAGTCAAACCCGTTTATAGCGAACTGCAATATGCACCGCGATTTGTTCGATATATCCAATACTTTTGATACAGCCGAACCCGCCTAAAAATAGCTTATTGTTACGAGTTCACATTGCGCGGTAGCCCCCCCCCCCCCCCCTCCACCTCAACTACACCATCCCCGCTTACAGGAACGAACACAGTAAAGTAGCCATTATTAACCGTACTCAAAATAATCCATTTATTGCAATTATTAAAACTTCTTTCCGCCTTAACTGCCTACTTTTCAAAAAAAAAAAAGCAGTGATTTTTGTTTTCACTTTCATTTTGGCGGCTACAACTAGCATAGCATTCTCTACACGAAACATTGTTTGCGAGTCTGCGTTCTCGAAAATCGACGAAGCATTGGCGGAGCACATCGACTGCCGAAAGTGCTTCACTATAAGCATCGGACGGCTTTCACTCGCGACACCCCACAGTTCACCGATGCTTCTGTCTTGGTCCGGACTCGCTGACTGGGTGGGTTCCGTCGTAAGTCCCACGCGGCGGAAATTGTTACGGAAAGTGTCGGCCGTCACGTCGCTCCGTGCAAGGCGCAATGTCCCTGTCGCGGCTCCGTGGTCGCGGCCAATCCACATCTCAATCGCCGCTCTGTGACCATGCATTTCGGCGGCCATTCTAGGCGCGTGGAGTTCGATATATTGCATGTGAACTTCGTTATAAGGAATATGTTTCCCATGTATTTCCGTAACTGAATTATTTTTGTTCGATATATGGCATAATTCGCTCTATCCGGGTTCATTATAGCCGGGTTTGACTGTATAGCTTTGACAATGCTTCTAGGCGTGAAGGAAAGAGTGAAAGTGTTTGTTGGAAGTGTTGGGGAGTCTTTTTAAGTCTGCTCACGTGCTTTGAAGGCAAAAGCATTGCTTTCCCCTCGCGCTACTTATCACAGACGTCTCTTTCTTTGCCTTTGTTTGTTTGTTTCTTGGGGCGAACTACTTCACCAGGCAGACTGGCGGCATTTCAGGCCACAGCTTGTCCACGATGAGAGTTTTCCATGGCTAGGGTGCGCCTCCTGTACAGACATTCCATCGTTTACCCTTGGGCTCAACATCCTAAGACAGGACATCCAAACCAATGACAACCATAAAACAAACAGTGAATGTGCCCTCGCAATGCAATATCCGCATTGCAAATATTGCATTGCCCCGCATTGCTTTTTTTTTTTTTGCATCGTGCCCTCGCACTTGCGTGATGGCACATTTTGACGTTTGTGTTTAGCGTTTTCCGCCAAGCCGGGAAAGACGAAATGTAACCGACAAACTGGCTCAGGGTATGCAAGTATTGCACAAGACTTTCAAAAATGCGGAATGTGACTTGTGTTACACTTTTGGTCACACTGCGTGTATCTAAAGAGTACCTTTTAAAGTGAAGCTTTAGTGTCCTCCCTGATGCCGTTGCATGCCAATACGCCCTGCAAAAAAGCCAACTTTCTCTGACGATGATGATGAATGATGATGGGAGAAGTGAAAGAACGAAACGCTTCCTGTGGCCGGCATTGAACCTAAGTCCCTCGCGTTATGAAGCCGCCGTCTATCCGACTGCTCCATTTCGACATGGTTGAAGTGAACGCCAAGCAGCATGTACCGATTCATGCCGTACACCCCAAACCCAAACGTTAAGCCTACGGAGTGCACACCGAGAGTTGCTGTGGGTATTACAGAAAAGTGCTGTGTACCTCCATAGTAGCGTATACCTGCAGTATGGGATTGGCCGACCAAAGAATTCATCACAAGAAAGCTTGGCATTCAACCATTGCCATCGTTAGACAAAGTGGTGCGCGATTTTTACTATCCTGCATAGGTTGCCGGTATCCACCTTGGCTTCCAGGCACAGCCTTTAAAATACATTGGTAAATGCTTTGCTGCACTGCCAGTGGAACCAATTCGAAATGACCGAAGAAGCGCTATTTCTTGGGTCAGTGAACATACGTTCAAAATATCGGACTTGTACTATGGGGATCCTGGTGTCCGCTGCCACTGCACGACCAACCAGTTCGTGTCACCGTGCGGCAATTTGCCCCTTTCATCCCTAAGGGCCAGCTCACTTTGCTGCCTCCACGCCTTTTCAAATTCCTGCTTGAGTTGAAGGCGTCTGTGACCATTGTGATGAAAAAACTGCCAGGCAGCGGCCGCTACGCCCTGTCAGGTGGTTAATGTAACATAACTGTCACCGGGACGTGCAACGCGAGCTTTGCACGGGAGCCAGGACATCTTAAGGTGCGTCACGACTTCTTTTCCGTAAGGTCATCATCCTGATGTCGTGCCAGAAAGCCCTCAAGACATTCTGGCTGCCAGCTCGTGCCTTGGATTGCTCTTTTGTCCTGATGCTTAAATGTCAGCTGTACCTAACACTTGACGATTACGCCCTGCAGTACGTGCCTGTGACTGGACAGACTCAGTCCCTCTCTGCTGTGAGCCCACCATTCCATGCAGCGATGCGCAAGCACATCTGCGCGCTGCGCCCGGGACTATACGCTGACTGCTGAGCCCTGCGGCCAGGACGGTGACGACGCGTTCACTTGTGTGTTGTGCTCCTTCGCCCCTTTTCACCTATGGGAAGTATATGCCCATATTTGGGAAGTTGGCACTTAATAAACATCTCTCCTTGTACTTTGGGCCTATTGCTTTGTTGCTTATATATACTCCACCTGCTCTATAGAGGTGTTGAGTTGGCGCAGCCGCGTTTCAGAGTATACTATAAGCGTTGCTTGCTCGAACCCACGGGGTTTCCTCGCAGTGTTTTGGAATTGTTTCTTTTGTAATATTTGAGTAAGACGCACTGTGAGGTGTTGATACCACAGTACTCAACCTTGCAAGTTTGCATTGAACAGCTGTGTTTGTGCTAAGATAAAAAAAATGGCGAGAAAAGAGAAAAAGAATCTAAGTGCAAAGGGAAAATTTCTTGCGATTGTGTATCAGCCCCCATTTGTAACAACAAGGCTACCTTGGTTGCTTCTCCCGTTCCCTGTAAATGCCACGTAGTAGTTGACTGGAGCCCTCTAAACGGATAATTTTCCACTTGTAGTCTGCAGTAAATACGGTTTGCTTTGGAGGTGGGCATGCTTCATTGCCGCGCATAAAAGCGGCGAATGCCATTCGTAGTGGCAAAGTGACCCGATGTGGGCCGAGGCTTGGTGAGTGGTTCACCTACCCTTTTCATGACCGTCAGCCTCTTTCGGGCTGGGGTCTCGCGCTCCTTTCCGCGTTTCTTGCTGGGTGCTGACGAGTCCAGCCGGTTGGCAACCATGGTTGGCCTCTGCACCTGTGAGGGAGAAAAAGGACGGAATGCAGCAAGAATTACGACCCAGGGAAACTACAAAGTGGAGGACAGGCATTCTCATGCCAATCCCCTGCTCCCCTCCCAAAAGAGAGAGCATTTTATATCTGGTGACTGTGTGTGAGTGTGCAACTATTTTTCATTATCGGCAATTTTGTACAGTGTGAGTGTTGCAAAAAAAAAGCAGCACCTGCCTCCTCATGCACCCAAAGTTTTTGCCATTACAGTACAACACCTGGATCGACCGCAAAGGTGTCACCCATATTTTCGACAGTGACCTTTTTGCATCGATAGCATTGACCACACAGATGCCTCAAGGAGGATACACAGGGGGCTGGAAGAATAAACGAGACACTTCAAAAGCTTTGTTTGGCAGACTGCTCGTTCATTTGCATTCAAGCTTGTCCTAAAGGTCACAAGTCACAGTCTATTTTGTTAAGCACCAAGGTATAAAGATTATGGAGTTACCTGGTTAATTAGAAATTGAATAAAATATTTTGTTTGTGGGAGCGATCAGGCAGAACAGGCAAATGAACACTACCAGTGTCACCACATCTCCGTTAAAGCTAAGTGAAATCGTTCGCGAAGATCAAGAAAATTCATTTTGGTGCTCATAGATGCCCCCCCCCCCCCCCCCATTCCACAGAGTTCATTTTTCTGTCGCTGCGACTGGGTTCCCACAGGCACTGGGCAGTGAACAAAAGGCGGCACCGATGATTAGTGGCTTTCCGTTTGAATTGGGACGTCGGTTGTCAGCAACCGACTTGCCTGGTTTATTCTGCTTACTTGCCCTACTTGTGACACCCAGTGCTACTTTTGGAAAATAAAAAGAAAAAAACGAAACAGTGGGATGGTAACTTTTGCCAGGGAGTTTCAATCTAAGGTGTGCTCCTGTTTGGCAGTAAGCTGATGAAATATGGGTAGTGCCAATTTTGGGTTTTAATTAATTAAATCACCCACATTAATTGTGCTGTACCATGCTAGGGAGAGGCACACTACATGTGTATGGAGAGGGAAGGCAAAGTCAACTTCCTAATGCTATGTACTACCGACGTCGAATGAAACGCGAACACAAAAATATGAACCAGAATGTGCAAAATTGAAAAATACTGTTCGCAGGGTTCATATAATGACACGCTATTGGTATATTTGGAAATTCACATTTCCCAACTTTGTTTTTGTAACTAAGTCACGCCTCATTTTGGCTTGCATGAAATTTGTGCGTTCAGGTTCATATTTTCGTGTTCGCGGTTCATTTGACGCGATAGTACATCAAGAATACATGGGCAGCAATCTTTAGTGTGTGTTTGCACCGTCTGCTCCTGTTCTTGCTTGAAGCAACAACAAAAAAAGAAGTTAGCTATTGAAAGCATTCAGAAGGGACTGAACTGTTGGCATGTATGACATCAGAGTGCCAAATATCTGCGTGGTTGAGGAAACACTCCAGTATTTTCTCGCACAAAGAAACACACCAATTTTCCCCTCTTGCTTTGTCGATAAATGAGCGGAATTCACTGCCTGCTAGCGTTGTCGCACCCACACAGTAATCAACTTTCCAAACTGCGTTACTTGCTTTTCTCGAAACCGATAAACAATCCTAGTCATTGTTTTTAATCTTTGCCTTGTGTAAAAACGATAAGTACTGCTTTCCCAATGTGTTTGCTCGGTAAATATTTGTTGCAATTTTTTCTGTATACTTTTTGAAGTCTGGCTGGTTATTTTATTATACCCTCCATATTTGAAACAATCTTTGTCGTTATGATTGCTGTGTCACCCCCCCCCCTTATGTAATGCCCTGTTGGGCCTTTAAGGTATATAAATAAATAAATATTGCAAAACTATTCACTCAGCCATTTGAACGTCATAGACGAGCCCCCCATAACGAACCTGCATTTATAACGAACGAGTGTGCAAAAGGCAATGCCCTTACGCTCCAGACGTATCAAACAGGCGCGAGAATGTAGCTCGGGCCCAGCGAAGATTCATAGTCGGCACGTCAAACGGCTTTCCATGTACACAAAGCGCGATCGGTGTCTGATAGCAGCCAGCAAAGGAAAACATGGGTGGAAGAAAATGTAAACACCAAACAAAGGAACCTAGTCATCCTGAAGGGTTGCTCTCCCTCGTTCCACCGCCGGAGGTACGAAAGATGAGATGAGCGGGGAGAGGTGCAAAACGATCGTACACATGCGAAGCGCGTCTGTCACCTCCAACCGCGGTCGGTGGTAGAAAAATGGTTGCGGTGTTTTTTGTTCATGTTGTTTTACGTTCCCTAGCATGTCGCCCTCTCTCCTCCAGCTAGGCCGGGAGAAAGGAGAGGATAGTGAGAAGAAAACAAAACAAAACAAAACAAAAAAACACGGAAGTATTCAGAAGCACGTGGCATGAATTCGTGTCTTGTTTCACGCGCAGCTACGATAGGGTACCGTCAGTCATGCTTCTCATATGTCGGCGCCCCGTTTCAGCTTGGCACGGGAAGTTCGCCGTTGCACTTAAGTTTGAGGCTCTCACCTCGGCGATTTGGAGCTGGCTGCAGTCCATGTCTCCAACAGAGAAGTTCGCACGACGCACGTGCGTTGTGGTGTGCGTTGTGGGCGGCGCGCCAATCAGAGTACTTCGCGTGAATGGGTCCAGACCACTTTCACCAATAGGAAGGGGCGTACCGATTGGCGGCTGTTTCAAACTGTTCAGAACAGCCAGGGCCCCCCGCCAACAGAGGTAGGCTTACCACCGCAGCTCTTTTAGATGCGACGCTCAGAGCATCTCTTGTCGGCGGCCCTGTCCTTCCTGCGTGCGTCCGTTGTCCGCGTGCGTCCGTTGTTGTCCGCAGCCACTCTCCCCCTCTCCTCTCCGATAGCGAACACTCTCTCGCGAGGGGCATTGGATTGGATTCGATTGGATTGGCTTGGATTAAAGTGGATTGTGTTGGATTGTGTTGCGTCATAGCCGCGGCCCTCTCCTCTCCGCGGTCTCGTCTCCTTCGGGCACGCTACGCATATAACCGGTGTGCCACTCTCCGGCGGCCTTTCGGTCGACGGTTGGTCTCCGCTTGCGCTTGAACCCCCCTCAGCGTCGCATCACACCAGGGTTCCCGCGAGGGGAGGTGGGCGTAATTTTTTTTGTTGTACTAGGAGTTCTTCACAGCTTCAGCCAGTGCAATGTCGATGCTGGCCTCCAGGTGCAAACGATGTCCGCGGCTGCGTTAGAGCACCCGCCGCACGCACGTACGTCGCAAAGACCTTGGCTTATACTTTGTTATTTTCTACACTTCATGCTGTGGTGCCAGACCCCTGTTTGAAGGCCATTGTAGTGTTTTTTATCGCCGCCATCCCACTTACAAACCAAACACGTTTTATTATAAACAATTTGCAGCGCATAAATCTTAGATGCGTTGCGTAAATTCTGAACTGGTTATGCTAGAACCGCAACTTTTCGACAGCTTTTGAATTAATGTTCATACACTTTATTTCAAAAGCCCCAATATTTTGATGGAAAAAGGCAAGAAATTTGCAGTGATGAATAAATCCTTTTTGCCAGATATGGGAGCATATGGTACGTACCAGTGAAGTCGCATTATATATACGACGGAAGGCACAAAATATTCGATGATACCAAAAAATAAACAAACTGTGGAGTGGCACGCGATATCATCAGATTCCATGTACGCTTACAGCCTGCAAACCGATACACTAGCCTTTTATAGCAGCATATCATATTCGCTCGTTGAATCCTACGAACGTCCGACAGACGTCCCAGCCGAATCCGACTGTATACAGTCGGTTTTGGCTCGGACGTCTGTCGGATATTTGTGATGCGCAATTCCTTTGCATTGGAATATCCCACGGACATCCATACCACGTTTGCCGGCTTTCTGCGGATGTTCGACGGACGTCCAGATGTCCGACACCGGATGTATGACGGACATCTGTAGTGTGATGTACACATTCCACAGAAACATGTGGCCAGCCAGATTGTTGGCAGCAAGGCCAATATAGCATGCCATCCACACTGTTTCCTTTGAAAGCCGCTCTTATAACCCTTGTTTCTGGCATCGTTGTGGCTCAATTGGCGAAAAAAGCTGCAAACCCAGATTGGTGTAGCAATCAGCGTCACCGAAAGCATGCTGGCAAAATTCTTTCTAGCGGGCGATTCAAGTCAGGCTAAACAAACAAACAAACAAAAAAAAAACAAAGAAGGTCATAGGGCCATATCATACTTATCCGGACTATTATGACGCCCCTTGAAAATGTTTTCTCGGCTATGCATTTGTGTAATGTTTTAAAGCAATGTTTCAAAGACCCGCCGTAGTGGCTCAGTGGCTATGGCACATATATATTGTGCTGCTGAGTCCCGGCAGCGGCAGCGGCTTTTCTGGTGAAGGCGAAAAGCCAAAACGTCCATGTGCTCGATCTTTTGTTGCACGTTAAAGACCCCCAGGTGGTCAAAATTATTCCGGAGCCCTTCATACACCTCAGCCCAGGTGCAGCTTATCACTATATATTGCGATCTGTGAGCAGAATTCAAGCACAAACAAAAAAGAAGTTTGCTAAAAAAAGCGTCGGTTATTGTTTGAACATCGTGTAATTTTTGGTAGTTTTTTGCGTTAATTTCTGTTTTCTTTGCTTTTTTGGGTAATATTTGTTGTACTTGCATTTTCATTATTCTGTAGATATTTCGACGTTGGCCTTCCAGTCTTTCTCAGCTACTGTGTGTCTATGCTTTTCATGTAGAGGCATGACTACAGCTGCCCACCTACGCCACACCAATTTTTCCGACCTCTCCTTGAAACATAGCTTACGTTAGGCTTTTTTAACTTCAAACGACACCAAGCCCATATCTCCCAGCAATTTCACTATGTGCCTACAGCCAGACAGCATACCATTGTTTGGTTTACATTTAGGCAGGATAAGCAGAGAACTGCATTCGCAAGTGCGAAGCCCGGAACTATCACACCCTTCCAAATTCCTCTTACCATTCTGCATTTGTTATACCCTTAATTTGCTCTGTGCTTTATTACAGCTGCGTTTCACTTCCCTTTAATTATGGTGCCTCACGAGTTCTTAACCTGGCCACGAAGACAACACACAACCTTGTTTTACTTAAATTAAAATATTTGGTGTTTACAGTACCCTCACCACTTGTCCAGCAGAAAGCGATGCTTTATTCACTCAGATATCTTGCAATTCATGCCAGAATTGAAAAAATAGCCAGGTGCCTAAAATGAAGATTCAGTATGTTGACTCCATACAGCACAAAAACGCTGTGTTCCAACTGGAACCAGAAATAAGGTTTGTTCAAACTCAGGAGGCCAAGCCAAAACGTGCTTACTTACTGTCGGCCTACCTGTATGGCACAGCTATGACGCACGGTGACGCCTATTGCTCAGTATACAAATTATCAGACCTCAGTACGTGCCTTATGTCATTATATAGATCATAGAAATTGTTTCAAGAATCACTGGTTACAACTCTAAATGCAGGCCCAGTCGCTTACGCCACTCAGACGATGTGTCAGGAAACTGTCTGCATGCTGTGTACCATATGTGGTTTACATTTACATGTCAGTTCCGGACTTCTGTTTACATCAGAATTATTGCTGCTATAAAATGGACATGCAAAAATTTTAAGCCAACATAACTCGTTTTGCAAGCTTATACCTAATCACTACTTTTTTTCTGTTTGATTTCATATTGGCCTCAGTCAATGGCACACAAGTGGTACGTAATGTGTCATAACTCCACTGCAGGGAAGTAGTTGGCAAGTCACATATGCATTTTCTGTTTTATTCATTATACACTTATTTGAGTGAATTTTGCATTCAAAGTAATGTCAGTGTTATTCTAACAAGTCATTATTCCGAATGAACCAATCTTGTGCTTTGTTTTCATGGCCCTTATTCTTTTTGCCTTCGTTCATCCACACTCCCGAATACTGCAGTCGTATTCCCTGACTCTGAGGGTTTCCCCACACTGGACTGACACTGTGTCACTGCAACTGTTTAAAGATCAACCCGAGTCTGTGGCTTCGTGGCCACAAATATTTGTGAGCAGTAGTATATCTCTCTGGTTATCAGCTAAAAGAACAATGTCGCTCCGTGTGGCATTCCCAGAATACGCCGTTATGCTACTCTGCTTTGCCAGGAATGCTATAAAGTTAACCCTAACTGACCTTCTTCTAGCTTCGTTTTTAATCCCGCTGCGTAAAGCATGAACAGTGTTGGGCATCCCTATTTCAACCCTCGATGGGGGTTAACCTGCTGTCTGCATTCCTGCCGTTCCCAC
The DNA here is from genome assembly GCF_048455015.1 of Haemaphysalis longicornis. NCBI lineage: Eukaryota > Metazoa > Arthropoda > Arachnida > Ixodida > Ixodidae > Haemaphysalis > Haemaphysalis longicornis. The sequence goes on from NW_027526361.1 coordinate 151,672,997, forward strand.
GTGAAGTGCACTCTATTACCTTCGTACATTGTTGTAAGCAACTGGATTGACTGATCCCCCAAGTGCTGGAGTTTCAACACTCTCGACAGTAGTTCTCTGTCAACGGTGTCATATACTGCTTCAATATCAGAGAACGCTACCCCTAACGGTCTATTCTGGGCTTTCAAAATTTCAGTGCACTGTGCTATCCCAAACACATTACCATCTAGGTGCCTCAGTCTTGTCTGAATAAATTAAGCAGTTCCCTTTCTTCTATCCGTGCTTCAATTTCTGGTTGCCTGCAATACATATCTAGACACTGTCACACTGATGATGTTGCTGTAACTGGCCCGTGTGCATAGGCGCAGGCTTTATTGGCTTTGTCTTTGTATATTAAATTCACCCTACACTGGAGCCAATCTTCCAGAGGTTTGTATCATCTTATCTACATGGTTTCGTAATCCACAATTACTTACTTTCTGGTCCAAGCAGGATTATCATCTGCATTGGTACTCTGACAGACCAACTACAGTCAATCCTGTTTATAGCGAACTGCAATATGCACTTCGATTAGTTCGATATAGCTGAACCCGCTTATACGAGCTGATTGTTACGAGTTCGCAATCCACGGGAGCTCTCCCCCCTCCCCAACTCCACCATCCCCGCATGCAGAAACGAACACAGTAAAGTAGCCATTACCACACCCAAAGTAATCCATCTATTGCAAGTAATAAAGCTACTTTCTGCCCCAATTACTTACTTTGTAAAAAAAGCGGTGATTTTTGTTTTCACTCTTTCGTTTTGGCGGCTTCAACTAGCATAGCATTCTCCACACGAAACATTGTTTGCACCAGTTCGAGTCCGCGTCCTCCGAAATCGAAGAAGCATTGGCAGAGCACATCGACTGCCGAAAGCGCTTCATTATAAGCGTCGGACGGCTCTCACTCGCGACATCATCGGGAACATTGGCGAGCTCTTCCCAGAGTTCCCCAATGCTGCTGTCTTGGCCCGGACTCGCTGACTGGGCGGGTTCCGTCGTGAGTCCCACGCTTCGGAAACAGTTACGGAAAGTGTCGGGCGTCACGTCGCTCCGTGCGACGCGCAATGTCTCAGTCGCGGCTCTTGCTCCGTGGTCGCGGCCAATCCACATCTCAATCGCCACTTCGAGGCCATGCATTTCGGCAACCATTCTAGGCGCACAGAGTTCGATATATCCGATGTGAACTTCGTTATAAGGAATATGTTTCCCATGTATTTCCGTAACTGAATTATTTTTGTTCGATATATAGCATAATTCGCTTTATCCGGGTTCGTTATAGCCGGGTTTGACTGTACTGTTGTGGGAGAAGGAATCCTTTTGATCTGCTCTTTTGCAGTCAACATTTCTCAAATTTATTTTTCTTTCGGCAGTCTTCTGTGACGCTGTAGCCATCGGTAGATACTTTATTACTTCTTCGATTTCCCCAAACTTGTCACTAATCGCTTGAACATGCATCAATACTTGCTCAACGATTCCTTTGTCATCCATATGGAATTTTCGATAGACATCACTTTTTGAGCTTAATGCTTTTACATGGTTCCAAAATTTCCCGGATACACTTTTGCCTTTCTTGTGTCATTTGGTCACTTTTAATTAAATCATTTAGTCACATATAATCAATTGGTCACTTTTTTGCTTGACTTTTGTAAGCGCCATTTTTTGCGCTTCAAGTTTTTTCATCTTTTCTACCAATGGCTTCACACCAGCTCTTTGCCTCTCTGTTCCCTCGACGCATTTTTCCATTGATCAACAGCCTCTTGTTTCCTTATTCCACCAGCTTCTTAGTTTCTTTTCCCATTTCCATCAGTTTCGTTGCTTTACTTCATTATCATAGTTTTTATAAAGCCACTCCTTTAGTCGAAATGCAAACTTTTGACCCAGTATTTGTCTTCCTCAACACGAGCAATCGTCTTTAACTGTTTATCATTTAAATTAATACTTATGGCTGCATATTTTTCTCAATTTGTCCCGGTTGTATGTTGCGTTTCCATGTATCCTTATTTCCTGCAAGCTCTCATATACTGGTTCTGAGGCTAGGCAAAGGACAAAACTATGCTGGAACATCTGTTACCACCTTCCCATGTTAGTATTTGTCTGCCACACTTGCTTTCTGCCTTTACTAGCATGTGCACCCAACAGCAGAAGTTTACGGTCCACGAAAGCAGCCATTTTGAGTTATTTATCTGTCGCATGGCAGCTCTGAGTACTATGTGGGGTAGTTTTCATTAGTTCAGTACTTATGAGACATCTCGCATGCATTCAACAGGTTGTCGGGCTGCTATAGGAAGAGAAATAACCTAAAATTGCCATTTCCTTGGTCCGCAAACTTTTGATCGTGGCTGTGCATCTGGCACAAGAGCCATTGTGATCTGTGAATTCTTCCATATTTTCCACGCGTGTATTTGTATCCCCGGCTAAGATTATTTCCCCTGTCTTTGGACTGATTAATACCTCTTGTAAGACAGTTTCATGATTTTCGCATTTCCCGCCTGCCTGCATCAACTTGCATTCCACAGATATGCAACTCCTAACCACGTTCCTTTCCCTGCTGCTGTGCATTTGACCCATATGTGCTCGTCAAAGCCCCACGCATTCTCTGCCAGCCTGTTGCTTGTCTAATAAGCATGGCAACACCTTTCCCTTTCTCCATTCCTGCTGTGCTGAAGCCCCTGAGGGGCTTCAACGCTACAAATTTGAGGACACTTAAGCACTCCTTATCATATAACGTTTGTTAGCAGAGCTGCAAATGACGCCCCAACTTTCCACCCCGGTCTCCGGAAACTACATGTCAGCAAATTCCTCAACCTGGCAACCAGGTTTTATTCACACGCTATCGGAGATGAAAAATCCCTGAGCGCTATTTGTTTTGGGGCGCTCTAGGCCTATTGGGGCGAAGTATACAATTTTCAGGTGCGAACGCTCCAAGCTTCCAGAAAACCAGTGTGCTCCACGCGGACGCTCAATTCTTGAGTATGCTGCCTTGGTCTGGAACCCGAAAATTAAAACTCTTATGAATGAATTTTGGGGCAATTCAAAATACAGCTATGCGCTTTGTTACTCACCCGTATAGCTGTGATGTTCGGTCTGGCTCATGAAACACTGTAATACCGTGTTTAATCTCAACACAGATTGTATGAGAGGAGGTAGCAATGGACCAACATCATTACCTTCCCACCCACCCCCGCATGTATACATCCAGACGAAGGGATGACAGGAAGAAAATTGGTGAATATTCATGGCGTGCGTTCACTTTGGAAGCACATTTTTCTAAAAAGTGTTAAAGGTAAGTTCCCTGCCTGACACGGTTGCTTCCGCTCCTCATGAAATGTTTTCCGCTGCGCTCTTGCAGCACTTGCGTGCAAGTGCAACATGACTTGAAGCTGTTTGCATCGAGCGTGCGGCTGTAATATGCTGTTTGCGCTGCTAGTCATGTATGATGGGGTTCACGCCAAAGATTGTATGTATTTCTTTCTTCCTGTTTCAGAGTGTGTGTGTTTATGTATCACACCCCCTAAACAATGTTGTAGGGTTAACGTGGGTATTTTATTTAGAAAAATAACTAACTAAATAGATACATAAATAAAGTCACGACGTCTACATCGCTGCCAGCTGGCCAAGGCGATCACAGGGGGTGCTCAGCATTGCCCCTATCGGCACAAACAGAGTATGGAAGCAGGCAGCAAGCCTGCCAAAGCGGAGAGGCTGCCGCGAGACGAAAGACCATTTTATGCCAGCGAATCGACGGCAACCTGCTACATCGCTACATGAAAATCGAAATGAATCCTGAAATACCTGAAATAGCCACTGAAACCGAGAACCAAAACGAAATTTTTTCGGTTTTGCTCCTGAACGAAATAATAAATATTGTTGCATTCTCATTTTTGTTCCGGCCAAAAATATCAATTATTTTTTCCGTTTCCTGTTTTCGTTTCGCTCCAACACCCCGGTACAAAACCCACGTTTTAAATGTCTTGGTTCTCTGCACTGGTGTGGTGTAGTGCAAAAAGCTGACTTTAAAAGCAGGTGCCATGCAGAGAAGTCAAATGTTCAGGTGATGCTGCAACAGGCAGTTTCTTGCGGTGCCAGAAAGCTTACGCAAAAAAGTTTACTTCTCTTCCTAGAGGAAGTTGACAAAAGAGCGAAAGCTTCGTCCAATCCAAGGAAAGTGCGTCCAATCAATCGTCAAACCTTCAAAGTGCCAAATCACAAACAAAAAACAAACCCATGCGACGATTTTTGGCGCACTAGCCATACCCATCAACAAACGATCTAAATGTATGCCGACACATGGTTTGTGAGATAAAGGTACAGTGTAGACAATTTATAACGTAACCGCTAGTGCGGGACCGGATATAACGCGGGTTTTCGCGACCACCGGTTTGCCTCCCATAGAACTCAATGCATAAGCATACCGCTTAAGCGGTTGGCCGAAGCACAATAGCGTTTATAGTGCGGTTTTTCGGCGGGTCTGCTGATCGACCGGCGCAGCTGAGGCATCGTTTTGGGGTAGCAAAAGAAAAAAGAAAGGATGAAATCGGCCATCTGACGCAGCGTGCAGCTCCTTGCCCTCCTCTAACGTAGACATCGAAAGAAAAAAAAAAAAAATAGGCACCCTTTAGTTCGTGCGTACCTGATAACCACAACTGACCTTGCTTGATGCATCTCGGAAGATAGCGACAGTCTCCCCATCCGCGCGCGGCAAGTTGATTTTATTAATCGTGAACCGCATGGCCCGGTTTTAGGGTAGCAAAAGAAAAAGAAAGGATGAGATCGGCCATCTGACGCAGCGTGCAGCTCCTTGCCCTCCTCTAACGTAGACACCGAAAGAAAAAAAAAATAGGCACCCTTTAGTTCGTGCGTACCTGATAACCACAACTGCACCTTGCTTGATGCATCTCGGAAGATAGCGACAGTCTCCCCATCCGCGCGCGGCAAGTTGATTTTATTAATCGTGAACCGCATGGCCCGTTTTCGCACACGAATCGTGCACATCGGCGTTGCGCGTGGGGTTTTCTTTTTTCTTTTTTTTCGTGCTCGTGTCGACGATTCCGCGCTCGCGGTGGCTTCTTCGCGTGGCAGTGGGAGGAGCCTGACGACTTGCACCAATGGGGAGACGCGTACCTAATGCGGGAGATTCGAAGCGCTCCGAGCCGGCTAGCCGCGCCAGAGATGTTTAGGCTTACCACCGCGGTATTTTTTGATGGGCGCTTTCACAAGCAGCGTCGATGGCAGATTATATTCCACTTTTCGCCCACATTATTAGCTCTTTTCTTGCATGAGCATCTTCGCTTGCGCCCTGTGCGGCATTTCAGCGAGCGGTTGGAAGCGGTCGCTGGAACTTACTGGAACTGCCTGCACCGCTTCACGGCCAGTGCCGACGCCATGTTGCCGCCTTTTACCGCGCCGCCCACACCACGCCAGTTGTATCCGCACTGGCGTGCACTGCACGTTTTCGCGATACCAAATCTACCACGCGGTTCACGCTTTAGAACGTTGTTGCAGATAAGCCACCGCTCTTTGCCTTTCCGAACATTCGAGCCGCGCGAAGCCGAAGATTTCCACCACGAGTACGTTGCGCTGATAAGCAGCCGCCTTCGGCATCGTAAACACAAGGTGGGGTAACAAAAAAAAAAAAAAAAAATCCCGCTAGCGTTCTTATCACGTCTTGAGGCATCTGTTCATAGACGCTAAAAACGCAGCCATGGTCTCAAAACAAACACAACGGAAGCTAAAGCCGCGCTCGCCGTTCGTGAGACTGAGCTTTTGCCCTGCAGCAGCGGCTGATGTTAAAAATACGAAATATAGACCGTGCCTTCGTTTTTAAGTGCTGTGCGTTTGAGTGATGATAAATATAGGTTGACTTGAGATATAGGTGGCGATGTGGTTGAATTCGCGCGTGTTTTGGTTATAGTGCGGTACCGCTTATAGTGCGGATTTTTGCGGCTCCCGCGACATACGTTATAAGCGGTCTACACTGTATACTATTCCACTTTTTCTTCATGATAGATGTCTGTATTACCTAGAACCATCCATGTTTTGCGATTATAAAGTGACCGACACAATGGAAGCTCGGTTTCATACACGCATAATAGATGTTTTCAGAGCTTTCCGGTCGACCAACCGGTCTATGGGGAAGTGCATTAGTTTTCTGACAGGAGGCCACCGGTCCCACTAAGAAAGCTTTCACTTTAATTGAAGAATGGGGGCCATTCCCTGAGTGCTTCTCCAACTCTTCGTAATTCCCTCAAGGAGCTAGAGAGGTCTGCAGGCTCCCATTTCGGAACCACTGCCTTAGAGTAACCGACTTTGTTCCCTAGAACAAATCTACACCCTTCCTGTACTGCGTGGCTGGTTGATGGTTATCACTGCAGCATGCAAATCCAAATTTTCCTAGACAAAACCCAGGACCCTGTCCTTGTTATGTTTCACAATGTGAACATTAAAGTCGTCGATATTAAAGGAGCCATGAAGAGAAAATGCAAGTTGGTTTTATTCGAAAGATTTCGTGTTTTATAGTGCCCCCAGCGCTTGTCCGGATACAAACGGTGCTTTATTCACTGAGAAATTAAACAATTTAGGTTAAAATTTTGATTTTCCCGCTCAATCGTGCGTTTTCGTGGTCCCAAGTGACATCACGGGAACCGACCGCTCTGCAGCCTAGAGTACCTTCATTCACGCATCCGCCGTACAGGGTAGAGACACGTAACGCTGGCGCCGCCATGTTCGGTTGCTCGCTCGCCGCCGAAGCAAGTCATTGTGTCAAAACCGCGCTAAAATTATCGCCGCAACGCGGTTTACTGAAGAAGTTCGAATCATATTGTCTGTTTCGCGTTGCTAGGTCTCGTGGGAAACGAAAAGAATAACGCGTTGAGCCCGTTGGCCCAATTGCGGCGGCACGGGACCGTTCAAAGGTTGTCTCCGCCCTGTAGCGGTGTTGGTTTGTTCCCGCGTTTCTTTACGTTCCGTAACCTAGATGGCGCCACCATACCGTGGCAAGTAAGGTCCCTGAAACAACTAAGGTAGCGCCAACTGCTCCCTCCTTCTCCGCTGCCCTCCTCTTTTTTCTCTCCCCTCACCCGCGGCGCCGCCGTCCCTTTAACTCCGCGGCGGGGCCGCCATATTTGTTGGCCACTTGAGAGCAGACGCCCTCGCTACGCTTCAGGGCGCTCGCTGCAGTTTGCTCTTGTTTTCGCGCCGAAATCGCTCTTTGGTAGCATTTATAGGATTTCTAGAGCCCCGTTTTACCAACAGGCACTGAGTGATAGTGTTTTGTTTTATATTTTTGTCTACAAGGGGATATTTGCGGGGCGGATGCCGCTGGCGCATACGCACAGCGCGGTTTTTGTTTACGTGTGCGGCATTCTGTAACACCTCAGGATAGCTCGTGAATGCGAAAGGATCGAGCGTGGACATTTCAAACTGCTCTGTTACGGTAGTTCCGTTCTTGCATTCCCGTGACTGTGGTCGTGCAATCACTGCACAGAGGTCTTGCGCACGGTTCGCGGCAGTATACAGTGCGCTTCATTCGCAAATGCCGTAGTTCGAGCGCTGCGCTGGCGTCCTTGCACTCGCCTTTCTTGCGATAATTGTGTATCCTCAGCGGCGTTCACTCTGCGCCCGCTTTTACTAACGACCTACAGCCTACCTTAATAGACCCTATGCAAAATGCGCCCCGCCATCTCACGTCGACTCCGGTAACTAGGTCCGCCATTGTGGTACGGTCGTTTGAAACCGAAACCGAGTAGCAAAGCATAGAAGGCGGGCATTGACCGCTCTTGGTGATAGGCTACAATGCCGGAGCATTGCTGCGTGCCGCAGTGCACGCAACGCGGAAATACCGGTCCAAATGGAGAAAAGGTACGTGAAGTTCCACGCTCTTGAACGAACTTTCTGACGCGAACTATGCCGGCGCGAGCAACCTTAGTGACACGTTGGGCGCGGTGCGCTGGGAACGAATATTTGTCGTTAGTTCGCTAAGCACGGGATTTCGTAGTCGCTGTCCGGATGGAAAATGCAGCTGCGTTGGAGTGCCGTGGTCCAGCCTTTGCATTCTTAATGAAGCCTGAGCGTGCGCCACCAAATTATGTGACTGACAGCGGCGCTCGAGCGGCGAAACAGTACCACACGTTGTCAAAATAAGACTGTTTCTTCACTCGTCCCTGTGGCTCTGCGCCCGCTTCATTTCATTGTTAAATGGTACCGCTTATTCCCTACCCGAGCCTTTATCTTACCTAGGGCTGTAAACAAACTTTTATTGCCGCACTACGCTGTCATGGCATGGTTGAAAATTTCCTCTGCGACGCGCGCGCACGGAATGGGAGTATGTTGTTGGTTTCTTTTACGTTGCATTTAGCCGCGTGTCGTGGCTTAAGTGGCGTACACTGTTTTATGATGATCTAATGTTGGAAAATTCAAGCTTTTGCACTTGGTTCCCGATTTGCCGCGCTGACAGGTTGGTTGTTACGTCAAGTTAACTTGTTGCCCATTGTCATTTCAGCCGCGATGTATTTACTGTCGAATATTTTGCGACTAAAATACACACTCACTCCTCTAGTTTGTCACATGCTGCATGCATGCCTCCGACGTAATGATAGTGGCCATTGATGTAGGTAGCTGAGGCAATTTTCAAGTTTTATTCAAAAAAAAAAAAACGGCCAGAGTTGCATCAGTCCGCCGCACATCAGCTTGAGTGCTTTTGATTTTTTTGGATCCACAGTGAAAATCCCAGCAAATTAAACTACTTCGCTGATTTATAGCACGTGCAGTATAGCAAACTGTGGATATAAATGGAACAAAGGGAAGCATTCGCGCACCCCTGCATGCCGCGGTCTAGTAAATACGACGTTGCTGCAGCCTCTGCGTGCTCGCGAGATTACCACGGCGTAATGTGGCATGAATGCTTGCTGGTAGCTCATAGGTGACCCTTCAGGTGCCATGCCAGTCCTTGTTTCTGCCACTATGGGGGGTGAGGCCAGCACAACTGAGGCAAAATCCCATTCCCAAGGCTACCAAGTTTTCTCCCAAGTGCCTGCACGGCACTTTGTTGCTGCTCGCATTGCTCCGGCACTCGACGTGCGTCGAACAGACTTTCTCGCGGGCTTCTCCAGTCAATGTCTTGGACACTCGCTGGCTTGATGCCCTGCTGTCTCGGACGTCCCCACTGTTGTGGCAGCTAAGTGCACGCAAGCTCCGGTGTCGCCTCTTTAAAACCTTGAGCTTGCAAGAGGACGAGTAGATGCACAGTCACCAGGATGTGGCTCCATGCTCAACTGCAACCCGCCGGGAAATCGCACGCTGCCTCACAATCGCCAAACGTGAGGTAGACAACATAGGGCCGGCCACTTTTCTTCTGGGAGCGAAAGCAGCTTCTGAGCACATGGATGACACCCAACCTGCAAGAACAGATAGAGTAACAGTAAACAGCACTCAGGGAAGAACAGGACTGGTCTGCTACAGTTTATGGTAAAGGGTCAGAGCAGAAAGCAATAACCGCAAGGAACAGACTCAAAATGACCAGATTTTGTGTCTTGCTTAACACTGTTGCAAGGGCAATAATCTACACCTCTAACAGCAATGATGTCAAAATTGTCTTCCAAGTTCGAGCGTGCAAGTATCGCTGCATGGTTTGCTAATGTATTTTCAAGAGAAGGAAGTTTAACATTTATAAACCTCACCGTGGATAATGATACCAGTACCCGCATAATCGTGTTCGCCATAACTTAAGCAAGCAATATTATGATTATCTGGAACTCACTTCCAAAACCTTTCGATATAAACAGGTAAACATTCGGGCTATACCGATGACCTATCGAATTTTAAAAAATCAGTGAGTTAAGTGAGTTCGAGCTAACGAGGTTTTACACTGTATTATCTATTCGGGCACACTGAAAACATGCGCTTTAGAAACAAACACAACCACCCGACTGCCAAAAAAGGAGTAGCCAGACACACAAATAGATTTCCGCGGCAGAACATGCGCCATAAACAATGAAAACACAAAAAAAAAGAAAATTCAAGGCGTATGTGCACTTTTGTAGTTGACTTCGCCGCAAAGCGCGATTGTTTTGCGGCAAACGCGCGGACGGAAGACCGTCACGGAAAACGGCCGCAACCTTTCCGTAAACATCTTCGCCGAAAATCATACCGTAAATTCGATGTACAACATTTGAAAATAACTAATCCACCCACTAGCGGCACGGTCTGGCGATTGTTGCTTTCCTTTCAGGGTTACTGCAACAGGGTCCCCGCTACGCATTTGCATGGTAAACAGTGAACAAAGTGTTATACAAATGCTCATACTGGTTACTCGCGTCAAGGAAAAAACAAACAAGGATTTACTTACCGCGAATCGCACGTGTTTGTCCGCACCGATGAAGGCGAGCAATGTGCCTCGGTGGCTAGGCGGCATGCCCGGCTCCGCTGCGCTCGGATGGGTCTTTGCCCCGCCACCACGAGTGGTATGAGTCCTCAGACGCAGTAGGCAGCGCAGACAAGTCCTTCGTCCACAATCCGTGGTCGGGACCCGGAAAACGCCGTCCAGTTTGAGCCATACCGCGTTACCGTCACCTACTCTTCCACAGTAAACAATGCGAGACTTCCCGATCGTCGCCCGTACCAATATGGTGGACGGTCTTGTTTACACCACTGTTGCTAGATCACCAAGCAATTTCGCATAGGGTCTATTACGCGCAGTTTAGAGTGCTTTGCCGTTTTTGTAGAAATGTTTCCTTCACCTTCATGTCGTTATAGGCTGCTGTGAGTAGACTAAAAACATACACATGCTGTTGTGCGTGTGTGCACGTACAGCGACGTGAACAGCCCCTGCTTCCCCGACTTCGCAGCCGGATACACTAAACTGCACTCGCGGCCGTACGTTCATGTGCGAACCTAGTGAAAAACGCAGACTTGTAATTCTGGGAATACGCGCCAGAGAAGACTGCGATCAATCGATCGGGTAAACTGAAATTACAGTCCCTCTAGGTACAAATTATGTAACTAGTTACTGCAGTTAATTAATCATGCAATACGTTTTTTCACCGGGCGCGGTCGTTTACAGCCGTTATTAATGGAGGCGCCTGGACAGAATTGTTTTGTGCTGGGATATATTCTGGCAGATTTGTACATTGCACTAACACAGGGATACACCCGAAAGAAATTCGAAAGAGGACCAATGTCACGATGATTATCAAGAAAAAACAATAAATCACAAAAATGAATTGGTGCCAGCAAATAGATATTTTATTGGAACAAACGTCCGTAATGACGTCGTACAGGTGGCTTGTGCTGCTGACGTGGCTTCCCGTGAGAAAAAATGTTGGGAGTGGCATTTGGGTTTAGTTTTTTTAACGCCAAGCTTCTCCAATATCCGTTGCTCAAATTGATCCGTGAAATAATCCTATTGAGAAGGGAAAAGAAATGTCGCCACCGAGTTTGAGATGCGCCACAAACACTCCGCAAATATAGGCAATAATGCATTGCAGAAGGGAGTTAGTGACTGTTCTACCGTAGCATGGTCAAATTCGTGTTCGCGCATCTGCTCAGTGCCGCGTCCGCTCAACTCGCTACACTAAACCCGTTTAGCAAGCGCTTTGCTGGACAAAAATACGTCTGCTGAAAATATAGTCGCCCAGTGTGTTTTGGTTCAAATCGCAATGACTGGATACGCTGCGCCATTGACTACTAAGATGAAGTAAGCGCGCACACTGCAAATGTACGGCATCACGTGTAATGCAAATGTAAGTCGTAATTAACGTTCCTCTGTGCATACACGGAAGAAAGGGCGTACAGCCGTTACGGTGCGAATATGCATTTGAAGTGCTCATTCAAACGTGCGCGAATTTAATAAAGCGATAACAGAAATTGCGCATCAAACGTACGTCAACGGCGCGGCCACTATATTAGCTGACCTTAAATTGTTTTACCTAGCCGCAATTTTTTTTTTCTCGCAACAGCCTCAATTTGCGCCGCACCGACCAAGCCCATATTACGCAGCAAATCACTCCGATGTCATAACAACGGGATTATAATACCACCCGGGTAGCTAACACACAAAACATGACTTCACGCCAAAAAGAGCGTACACGCACTCGGAACGCACACGATACATGGTCAGACGCAAGCTGCCGTCGGCCAAAACAAGCATGAATTCAGGTGAACAATTCTCGCGTCACGAAACCCTTACGACAACTGACTGAACATGCTACGCCGCTGATATTGATGCTGGAAGTTAAGCGCGCACATGACAAATACACGGCCTCTTATCCAAACCAAAGCTTACGACGGGACGAACTCGGCGCTGCGCGCAATGCCTACTCAGAACAAAGCGTGGACGACGGTCGCGAAGGGAATACGCATTTCTTCGTAAGTGACCGCTCAAGCTCGCGCAGAATTTAACAGAGCAAGAACAAGCATTCAGAAACTTACCTCGCAAAAGAGTGATGGTAGCGTCGGCCTGAAGTATGCCCGTTCAAATCTATGCAACCAAACTTTTCTCCTTTCTGCGTCGCGTTTCCCGGACGGAATAACGAAGTCTTGTGCCCTGCCTGACGATATTCGCGCTGCCTAAGGCACAACACATCGACACTGAGAAGCAACCTAAAACGACACCGGTGCGACATTTTTTCGAAGCGAGCAGCTAATTCCGGTACTGAAGCACGTGGCGACGGTGGCTCGGAAGCCAGCAATGGCGTCGCAGCGGCGGCGTTGCGCAATGTCCCAGCCGGCGAGGCATCAGCGAGGCGACCCGGCGGCGGAGCAAAAAAAACAAAACCACGTGACTTTTCCCTTGGCCAATGGCGCGCGGCGTTCGCCGACGAAAAAGAAAATGGCAAAAAACGAAGTAAGAGAGGAGCGCGGGCGAGGGCGAAAGGCGGCGAGATCTAAAGATGGCGCTACCTTAGTAATTTTAGGGACCTTAGTGGCAAGCGTTTGGCTTGTTTTTGCCCGCATTTAAACCTGGCTTGTTTTTGTTCTGGGAGAAAATATTCGTTCCCTGAAACAGTGCTCGCTCGACAAATGGGGTCACGTAAGACACCGTTGCTTGCGTCAATCGGCCAGTGTCGTCTGAGACAACCCCAAGCCCCTTAGTGCTGTGCAGCTAAACCAAAGCATGCTGTGCGCAGTACGAACAGCAGAACGCATCAGTACTTCTATGTTTACATGTGCTTTCGTAACTTCCACTGTTTGTCCCATCATTCCTATTGCTTTGTAAAGAATGTGCCCTAAATTTAAGCGCAAATCGCTCGTTCGTCTAGTTTGTAAGCTCTACCTAATTTGCGTCTGCTTCTGCCAGCCTCCGCCAATCGCAGAGCTTAGCCCATGTGACATCACAGGTTCTGTTGCGGGAAATGAGCTGGTGGGTCGCATGACCATTCCCGTTTTTCCTAATTATGTAGCTTATTTGAGCGAAGTTTACGTTAAAAGTGGTGTCAGTATGATTCTAACGAGACAATCTTTTGAATGAACCAAACTTGTGTTTTCTCTTCATGGCTCCTTTAAGGGGGCTCACTGGTCTTTGATCTAAAAGTTTATTTTTGCAGTTATGATGATGAAAATTGGGGGGCATATGTAGTTTTTCATTCTGATTGTAGATATAAAATTACAACCGTTTGAAATTTGGGGTTGGAAGGGAAAACCGGTTTTTCTGGTTGCCACCTTGGAAGCCCAAATTTCAAACGGTTGTAACTTCTGCTACAGACCAGATAGAACGATAATGGTAGTCTTATTGCACTCCTCGATTTGTGCACAGTTCACTGGTACCCTGTTTAGCTGCATCCCTCCAGCAGTTTTTTTACAAAGGCTGTCAAAAAATCGAATATAAAAATCCAAATAAATCTGAACATAATCTTTTTACTCAAAAACAAATTTTATATCTACAATCAGAATGAAAAACTACATATGCCCCCCAATTTTCATCATAACTGCAAAAATAAACTTTTAGATCAAAGACCAGTGAGCCCCCTTAACTGGCATGTCTCGTTCCCTCAACCATGCTTGATTGATTGATTATGGGGTTTAACACACTGACGCAATGCAGGCGATGTGGCGTGCCGTAGTGGAGGGCTCCAGATTAACTTTGGCCACCTAGGGAAGTTTAATGTGGGCCGAAATCTCAAGCACACGGCACTTTCACTTATCACCTGCATCAGAAAAGCGACTGCCATGGCCGGGAATCGAACCCGCGTCCTTGGACTCAGCAGCACAACGCAGTAGCCACTGAGCCACCACGGCGGCTATATGCGAAGTACTTATGCATGAAGGTGTTGATGTCCGATTTTCCAGGGACAATGCAGAGTGAAGATTACGAATCCATCTATCGGTGCTATTCTTGCACACATTGTTCCCGTATATTGGGACTTGTGTGAAATGAAAAATCCCGAGGTCCAATATAGTACCTGTCCGGGTACACACCGTGGCTAGTTGGGCCTAGCGTTGGGTAGCCCTAATGCTGAGCCTTGTCCAGCTTGTACGTCGAGCTACAGCGGGTAACTGCCAACGTCACAAGGCCTCAAAGTGCACGGTTAGGCCTAACGTGCCTAACATTAGGCCATAAAATGCGACACAGGCAACATCAAAATCATTGTACATCAAGCTGCGAGCACCTGGTAGCAAATCAGGCCTCAAAGCCCAATGTTAGGCCTAACTTCAGGGGCGTTCGCCACTTCACTTACTGCAGGTATGCGCTGTTCTGTGCGTTTGTTCCACTGTAGGAGTTTTTGCTTGCACATGAACATAACAAAACTCCCAACTAACTATAGAGGCTAACAGCCTCCCTGTAAGAATTGCTGGTGTGTGGAGATAATCCTTCAGACTTGCATAATATAGGCCACACAGGTACAGAGTGCCAGGGACTGCTTAAAGGATGTAGTTGTGTGAAGAGACATTTCAAAATTACAAAACTAAGCGCTTCACATGAGTGTCAAATTGCCGAACGAGTCATCAAACCGCAATTCATCCTTTGCACAACTTTGCCCCTCCACATGTGGACACTCGCGCCCAACTCATGTTTTTCACCCACTGAGGCAATCTTTTTGCGATCGCGTTTCTTCAATTTAACTTTCCCACTTTCACACGGATTCCGTTCTGTGAAATAGCACCCGTTTCCTTCACTATGACAGATCGAGCCATCATCTGGTTTTAGTGTTTTTATCTCACCTTTTCACACCATTTTTGATTGATTGATTGATTGTAGGGTTTACCGCACCAACGCAACACAGGTGATGAGGCGTGCCGTAGTGGAGGGCTCCGGATTAATTTTGACCATCTGCGGATCTTTAACGGAGATGTTGCGTGTGCTTGAAGCAAGGGTTTAAGTGAAATTGTGCTGGTGAGATTGTTGCCAATTCCTAACCTTGTGTGGAATCCTGAGCTGTGTCTATTTCAGAAGTGTCGACGTCAAGTGTACCTCAATTGGCTAAAGGCGGTTGATAGGACGCAATGCCCCCCCCCCAACAGTGATGAACACGTTGAAATGGAACCGTGCAGCCAGCACATTCATACTACAGATGAGACTTCCAGTAACGTAACAAAATAGTTTGGTTTATATAAATGTTGTGTACATCGAGTGCCAGCCATAATGGGCATGGTGAAATGTATTAGTTTTATATCTCTGCCCACAACCTTCCATAACTGCTCACTAACACCCAAGACTAGCTTCTAAGGGAGCACTATGGTTACAGAAAACATCTGTACCTTGCATTTTATCAGAACTATCGACGAAGCCTCGGGAGAGCACAGCGGTTTGAGATAGGTGGCGAAGCAGTGGAAGTGGCAAGCGAATATATCTATTTATGCTAAGTAGTGACCCCGGATGCCAACAATGAGGCAGAAATAATTCGAAGGATAAGAATGGGGTGCAGTGCATTCGGTAGGCAGTCTCAGATAAAAGCAATGACCCCGGATGCCAACAATGAGGCAGAAATAATTCGAAGGATAAGAATGGGGTGCAGTGCATTCGGTAGGCAGTCTCAGATAAAAGTAGTGACCCCGGATGCCAACAATGAGGCAGAAATAATTCGAAGGATAAGAATGGGGTGCAGTGCATTCGGTAGGCAGTCTCAGATAAGGAACGGCAGCCTACCATTGTCGCTGAAGAAGAAAGTGTATGACAGCTGCATCTTACCGGTACTCACCTACGGGGCAGAAACTTGGAGGTTCACTAAGAGGGTTCAACTTAAATTGAGGACGACTGAGTGGGCAATGGAACATAAGATGATAGGTGTAACATTAAGGGACAAGAAGAGAGCGGAGTGGGTGAGGGAACAAACACGTGTCAAGGACATATTAGTAGAAATTAAGAAGAAGTGGACGTGGGCAGGGCATGTAATGCGAAGGCAAGATAAGCGTTGGTCATTAGGGGTAACAGAGTGGATCCCCAGAGAAGGCAAGCGTGGCAGGGGCAGGCAGAAGGTTAGATGGGCAGATGAGATCAAGAAATTTGTAGGGATAATTGGTTGCAGTTAGCACAGGACCGGGATAATAGATCTATGGGGGAGGCCTTTGCCCTGCAGTGGGTGTAGATAGGCTGATGAGGATGATCCACATACACAACTGTATGATGCTTGACTGGTAAAAAAGCTAAATAACAGAAGGTTTATCTACGCAGGTGTCGGTGATAACTATCGCTATCAGTTTTATACGTATGTGTCACAAAGCCACCGTTGGAAAGGACAGCCTGTTTGTCTGCTGAATTAAAACTGCGGTCCTTCGAAGTTTCACCAAGATATTTAAGAAGAATACTAATTTGCCAATTAGAAACTACCGTTTTGTTCCTTGCGCTCATTGATACTGCGCCCTAGTGAATATGTTCCTAGAGTCAAGGCCCTTTTATCATTAACTTTGTAATACTTTTGCTTGCATTTTCACAGCTTCGCTGCCCAATCTTGTGAGTTGGGCTGAGCTTCAAATAGTTTGTCATTTTTATGCTATCATGTTTTTCTGTTGGTTGCCGCCTCCATTTCATTTTTATGCGTGTTGACAGACAGGGCAAAGAGCATGTTGCCAAGCATGGTATGTGGCCTTTAGTTCTTGTGGCGCCTACAAATGCACAACTAAAGCTCCTTAAGTGTGCACTAATACTGTCGATAAAACACTACACGTCACTAACCATGCCAGTATTTTGTGGACACAGGAACCAAGAAAGTTGAATCATGGGCCTGTGGCCAAAAAATTCCATCTAAAAAAAAAAAAAAAAGAAAAACCAATACGTGCAATAAGGCACAGTGCCCTTCCAGGCAGCTGTTCCAAGACCAGATTCCTTTCCACATGAACGCCGGGTGGTCCCTTTGCTCAAAGTATCACAATTGTTAAGCACCTCATACAGAAGGCTGAACAGAAAGAAAGAGAAAAAACCAAGCAAAAGCAAGCAGTTAGCAGGTAGGCTTGGCGGGTAACAAAACCCCTGCTAGAAGGATTTCAAATCACGCATTTCAGCCTTCCTGCAATGCAAAGCGGGGGCTGTAGTCTGTCTAAACCCAACCACTGCCGTCACCGCCACCGCCTCGGTAGCTCGAGGAGGCTGTCGACCACATTGAAAGCCGGCACGCGTGCATAGAGACTGGTCAGAACTGTCCCAAAAGTTGGGGTGCGCCGTGTGAAAACAGGAGGGAGCAAGTTTCCCGTGTTTGGTTCACCTAAGTGGGAAGATCACGATGACGGTCTGTAATGGAATCGCTACTTGTGTCCCGGTTTCCAAGCTGCACATTGTGCCTAAATCCCCTCCCCCTTGCACAAAGCATACAAGCAAACAAATGAACAAGCAAAAAACGTAATCGAATTGCAAGTTATGCGCCACATGACAGTGACTACTATTACTGCTGCCTTGTAAACTGTATTGTCCAAACACAGCCATTACTTGCAATGTCTGGGAATACAGGTTTGCCACTTAACGCTTCAGCCACATCATGTTTTTTACTTGTATTTCAGCAGCAGTTCTTGCTGCGTGAAATGGCCACGTTAATTTCTTTTTTTTTTTTACTAACCTTATTTTGCAAGCACCAACATTTCTTTGTGTCGTGATTATGAGCTCCTCAGCTTTTTTAAGTGTTGGATGCTAAGAATGTATTGTGTTCCCAATCACCGGTAAGCCAAGCTAAGTCGTGATTGAATGGCTAGTTCACTAACTAGGCATAATTCTTGACCTCCATTTTCACATTTTTTGCACCAAACAACCTCTTTTCATCCTTCCCAGGGCAAAATGCAAACAGTCCTTAAAGGCATTTGTAAAAAAACGTCAAGGCCTTGCCTTCAAGTTGTGTGGGTGAATGTTCTGTCGCGACGGTGTTTGCAAAACAAGCAATATATGCACTTGCATTGCACAACATTCACTTTGTGTTGTGCAGTTGGTACCAACCAATCTTCAGTAAAACAAGGCCCAGAGTTGGTAAACAAACAGGAGATTTTTCTTTTTTAAAAAGTCACACACTGAAAAAAAAAAAAAAAAGCCACACACATCGCAGGCAACAGGTGACCGACGTGATTGTTAAGAACAACAAAGAAAAAAAATGAGCTAATCAAACCGACAGCAATTTACTCGCCAAGTGACAACAGCAAGGGGCGTGTGTCCAAGTGTGGTCCAATACATCCTACACGACTACACGTAACTAGTAGCCACGTAGCTCTAATACCTCACACACACACACACAACCGAAAAAACCCCGCACACGTTGCAACTCGTACAAATACTACCAGGTCTGAAAGTTTTCAGCCCTCGTTTAACGTTAGTACACCAGTTCAAGCAAAACCAATCACCAATTATTTCTCCCAACTTTAGCCACTCTTGATTACAAGTAGTACACCAACTAAATTTCACTCCCGAGCCAAAATGCAATGGACAACACACATGTACACCAACAGTGCAATATATCTAAAAATTTCCACCAACGCACTGAACGCATTTCACACAAATTCAATGAGTAACAAAAAAAAAATCGCCACACACTGCACAATCGATGAGCCATATAATACATGTGCGCATGCGTACGATACCATCTCCAAAGAAGAAAAAAAAAAAAAACACACCACACAATCAAGCACAACAAGTCGGCAAAAAGAAAATAACACCACTTGAAAAAGTAACGAACATGCCTATACACACAGCCAAAGTGTGTTCCTCTCACTTTATGGTCAACCAAATCCTGGCTTTAAACGGACACTTTTGTTCCAAACACAAGTTTTGGCCACCGTCACTCAAACCTCCACAATACGCTCTCTACAAATCAGCCATTGCCAGGCACGCACATGTTAGAGTAACTACCACAATTTCGGAGAAACAACTAATTCAGAGTGGCTCCACTAAACAGGAATGCATCCACCCGTAGTACAAGCTCTACCTAGAGACAAAGGAGCAGGATATGTCAATCTTTCTTCCAAAAGACATCTACGCAACTTTCGTCCACTGTTACAAAAACTTCATGGTAGCTGAAATACTCGTCTAAGCACCGCTGTTCACCTACACACCCTCCAAACCTTAGTCTCTTTTTGGGCGCGGTACAACTGGCCTGGACAAGCAGTGCTGTGATCTGTGCATGAATCTCTTTTCAAGCGCACCGATTACAGCTTTGCTCGCTCAAGTCTAGCTTACAGCCCTGTCATAAATGTCTATAATTAACCTACGTAGCCTTTTAAATAGACTTTGCTATACACTTCCACACATAAATACACATGCTTCGCAAAATCACGCCTGTAGCAATTTACCAATACAAAGCTACCAGACTGACAGCATGCAGCTTAGATGACTCTGTTCCTTGGCCCTGTGGCAGGACTGCCGTTCAGACTTTAGCAGGTGAGAAATTATTGAACCCGCATCAATAGTTCCCACAACATGCCCCCGTACTGACATTTTCACATGCACAAGTCAATATTTGTCCGAAAACAGTGGTTTTCCATACAAAAACAGGCAGTTCTCACTTCCCATCTAGACATTTACTTGTATGCTTAACTCAGTACGTGCTCTGCAATTTTCTCACAGACGCCAATCAGTTCCCTAATACAATGCATGCACAAGCATTCCACATCCTAGTTGGTACCACTCAAGGCTCCATGGTTATCAGGCAGTCAAATTTCATCGCATCTGCGACTTGACTACTTGCATCGTCTTTCCATCGTGATTATATGCTTGCACTAAGCCCAATCCATCCCTACGTTGCATTCTGCTCGTCTCAACAAACACCCGCACATGGCCGTACGCTTTCCCTCTGGGCTGATCATTTCAAAAATATGCACAAACAAAAGCTTGACTCCTCCATAGATATCTCCACCCTTCGGCACGTCGTCTAAACCTCTCTGCAGAAAACCAACTGCACATTCTCTTCAAAAAGAAAAGTAGGAAACAATGCAGCACTGCCGCCTTCTAGCAGACATTCCACTAAAGAACGCACGGAAACAGTTCGGGCATGTAGAAACGCGCGCCTACACGACTAAGCCTACTTACAATCTGTTTAAGAAAACCTAGCTCCGCTAAGCGAGCAACTAGCTACACTGCATTAGAAAAAGAATTTTTTAAAAAAAGAAAGAAACAGCGCTACAATGTCCGGGTGGCAGTTACGTTAGCCAGTAAGAAGGCAGACACCCCGACAGCAGCAGTGCGAAAACGTCGTCAAGCTGCTAAGTTTGTACAAGCGGAGAACCTGGCGCGGTAATGACGAGCTCGTCGGTAAAAGAGCGCTCCGTGCCGTGTTCGACAGAACCTCGCTCACCCGAAGCAACAAACGATACAATGAATGCAACGAGGGAAATGAAGCTCAATTCCTTGGACAGAAATGTGCTGAAAACATGCCGTCAGAGGTGGTATATTTGAACGCCACCGCAGTTAAGTTAGAGCTCGCAAACTGCTTTTCTTAGAAAAGCTAAAGTTGTGGAATCAATGCAGCAGATCGCAAGTGCACGCTGGAATGAACGTGGAATGGCAATGAACGGCTCAACTGCGGAGAAAGAGCAAATAACGGAGAAAGAGCAAAGCGAGACGGCATCGTGTTCGTTGCTGTTCCGGCCTGGCCGGCCTGAAGTTAATAACCCTCGTCGATTGTAACAAGGAGGCAATGTAAGCAATCTGAAATACAATCATGCATAATGCCGAGAGTGGCAGAAAAGAAACAAGGCTATCACTAATGACAACAGACCAAGAAACGACTGGAAGAAAACTCACTATACGTCGATCAATGCCTATCGGCAATAAGACAAAAAACGTCGAGCAATACAAGTAAATCACAGAAACCCAAGGTTCTCCCTCTTCTGTGAAGGGGAAAATGAAAAATGGCCTTAAAAAGTAAGTGCCCCTACGGCAATGATACACGAACTCTGAAGAAAAACTAAACGTATCCTACGATACAAACAATAGTTACGCCACATAGAGGCTACAAAAGCACATTACAAACGTGAAGAATTAAAGCAAAGGATTGAAAGACAATGAAGGAAGACGGTGGCTGAAAAAGGAACAACCGCAAGTTTCTACAAAGCTGAACAAGCTACAGCAGCTGTCCCTGACTACTTGAGTAAAGAATAGCAAAAAGAATACAGTATCGCCACACAACAAGAATAATGCATGCTTAATGTAAAGTGGGAAAAAGAAAGACTGAGTGTACACATTCAAATACTCCGCTTGTCAAAATCCTATTCAGAAATGACCACTCACCCCACAGGCTCCGTTTTCGTCAGAGAAAAAAAAAAGAGCACAGAGAGTGCACAGCAAAACACTGCTTGTATAGAAGGAATGCCAAGTTGCCCTCCTTTTTTTTATCGAGGACTAGTATTATTGCTGCAAGGGTGGCAACGACGAGCTAAAAACGGCAGTCCCCTTCTCTCTTCGCCAGAGCCGACAAAATCCTAGCCTACCTACAGCGCAAGACAGTGCGAGTACAAAGAACGCACAACTTGACCCAAGAAGCACACTATTGCACACGGCTTCGACTCCAGAGACTTTGCACGAAAACAGCACAACAAGTGGCCTGGAAGAACGCTCGTCAACCCTAGGAGATAGCTGGCACTACACGACACAAAACAGTGCGAGTCATTTGAGATGCATCCTGTGAACGTCCCAGAGACATCCCGTAAATGTCCCAAAGACATCCTCTAAAGGTCCCAGAGACATCCTGTGGACGTCCCAGTAACGTCCTGCAGACACTGTCTACATAGTTTGGTATACTGCACCTAGACAACACTTCGAAAAAATAACTGTTATTGTAAGCCTCGAAATCGGGCCTCTTGTGCTGCTATGTCCTGCCAACCTGAACATTTTTTAGTTCTATGAACAAAATTTACTTTAAGCCACAAAATAAAATCAGTAGATTGGGACAAAAACGGCTGTTTTAACCCCCCTTTTTTTGCTCTAATTCAACTGCCTTCTGCTAGAGACAGTTAAAGCTTAAACATTTGATCAATGGTGCTTAAAAGTTAGTTAATGAAAGCTTCACTAAGTGTCTAACTCTCAAGAACACTTTACAAAGGCCCTAGAAAAAATGTCTCTGGGATGCCACAAGGTGAAATCCTGCTCCTAGCGTCCACACATGGCGGCTACAAACACACGAGTAGGTGAATCACCATCATTACTGTTATTACATCCCCATCACGGCACTCATGTAAATGTGCCGGTTAGCACTAGGCAATGCTTGTTGAAACCCGTGGAACAAGTTTCACGCGCAAGAATGGGCCAGTGTCGCAGAAACCTTTCACGCTTATGAAATCCTAGACTTGAAAAATGCCGCTTTAGTGACCTGCGGCACTGCCCGACACAGAGAATAGCAGTGGGAAACTATTGTATTGCCTTCCAATGAACATGAAAGCGAGAGCCGACAATGGTAACAGCCTAGGTAAAGCGGCAAAAACCGCCAGCGTAAGAAAGGAATCTATCTACAGATTTCCACAGTGGGACTGCGTACAACAACGGACTACTAGGGAAAAAAAAAAAAGAGGCATCGCAGCATTTTCTAGCAAACAGCTAAGCCTAGCCCGAAACACTATAGACAAAAGAACACCGCTGAAGTTGAAAGAAAAGTTCCTCTAACACCACCCTTGGGTACAAGAAGGTTTAGAGCAGTTCACAAATATCTGGCGTCAAGGTGCTGCTGCAAGTACAGCCTTGAAAGTCTCCACGCGCACACGGTCAGAGCATCGCAGTTAGGCCTAGCTCCTTCGATCGGCGACCCAAAGACGAAACATTTACGCCACAACGAAACACACCGTAATGAGTGCACGCTCGAGTAGGTAATTATTTTTGAATTGGCACTGGCTACACTCTGGGACAAGTGGAAGAAGAAAAGTTCATCAGGTAGCGGACAGCATTTTGGTACACAAGTTGGTGATGCTCGTTTGCCATCAAAGCGGCGACATTTGTCACACACACACACAAAAAAAAACAATAGAGAAAAGTGTTTCACAGCAGCCACGCGACAAGACTGACAGCAGCAGCTTTGAAAATAAGCCGTGCGGCACTACAGCCAGCAAGGCGCATCAAACATCGATGGTCGCCACACAGTGATCCGTTCCGGCAAAAAGTGAACCAATTTTGAGAAAGTCACGAAATTCTAGCGTGGTCACATCTACAGTCCAGTAAGAAGCATTACAGCCCACACAAAATTTGCATATAGGTAGCATCCCCAACCAAAGGAGTGCGTGGGTGCAAGACGGGGGTAGATTATTCCAACAAGGTCCTGGTCGTCGAAAACACACAAGTCAAGTTCAGATCACATTGGAGCTAAGCAGAGTCCTCACGTCGTACTAAGAAGAGGGAGAAAAAAAAAAAATGGCAAGATGGTCACCACGCGGCTTGTCTTAGCTGGAGCTTAGCTCAAGAGTTCTTGTGCGGGTTCCGTCATTCTTCATTGATGCCAGGTGCTATTCACAATGCACATAGATCGTCAAGTCCGGTATACCAGAATAAATTACGCTTCACGATAGTACTAGAGCTCTGGAAGAGACTACGGAAGGTCTAGGTTTAAAGAAGAAAAAGGGAAAATTGAAAACTGTACACTCGATATCTGTTCTCAAGATTGTTGGGAATCGTTTGCCATGCATTTCCCATCAGAAGAAAATGGTGTACATAAACAACATGATGAAATACAGTACTTAGCATAATCAGTCCAGTAACATGGAAACGTGCAGATTAGGAGGGGGGGTGGAAAACTGCAACAATCAAAGAATGCCTTAGGAAACAGGGTATAATAAAGCAGGCCAAAAAAGGTGCGAAAAAGACAGAAGAAATAAGACCGATCGTGGGCTTGCATGATCATCCTGGGGAGGGGGGGAAGGGGGCACAAAGGGCCACTAAATCTACATTGTTGCAAGCTCAGACTGTATAAAAACACGACGAACGAGTCACGTGCAAAAGAAGCTATAGCTGCGGTACCACAGTCGTTGCCTTGTCCGGAGCGAGTATTTCCTACAAAACCCCAAGCTCGTGGGGATAAAGCTCGCAGCCGACGACACCGCCAGTGGCTCTAAGAAAGCACACAAAAGAGAAAAAAAGGGGGGGAGGAGAAAGCCCTGCTCCTAGCGCGCCCGTCGTGTGTCCTAGTGTGGTATAAAAAACAGCGGCCAGTTCTGTCATCGTTTCCGAGGGTAGGGGGAGAGGCGGCGGCAGTGACGGTGGCGGCGGCGGCAACAACGCGCACACGCACGCACACACACACTAGAGCTGCAGGAGGAGGCTGGTCCGACCGAGCGCAGACGGATCAACTCAAGGATCCCAGCCGCCTACCTCTGGCTTCTTGCTGCTCCGCTCCAGAAGGTTCTCCTTCTCCTTCAGCTTCTTGGGCTGCCTCTGCACAGAGGGGGAGGAGGAGGACGAGAAGAAGAAGAAATTCAAGGCACTTCAGTCTGCTTACACGCTGTGAAGGTGAAAGCATTACAGCTTCGCTTGGTGATACAGTGTAGACCGCTTATAACGTATGTCGCGGGAGCCGCGAAAATCCACACTATAAGCGGTACCGCACTATAAACAAAACATGCGCGAATCCAACCACATCGCGCCCTACCCCTCAAGTCATCCTTTATTTATCATCACTCAAATGCACGGCACTTAAAATCAAAGGCCTGGTCTTTATATCGTGGTTTTTTTCTTTACCTTGTTTTTTTTTTTTTTTTTTCACATCAGCCGCTGCTGCAGGGTCTTACACATGGCAAGTGCGGTCTTACAAACAGCGAGAACGGCTTTAACTTTCGTTGTGTTCGTGTTTTGGAGGATCGTAGTCCCGTTTTTAGCGTCTATGAACAGATGCCGTGGAGCGTGATAACTTCGCTAACAGGTTTTTTTTTTTACCCCACCTTGTGTTCATGATGTCGAAGGCGGCTGCTCATCAACGCAGCGTACTGATGGTGGAAATCTTACGGCTTCGCGCGGCTCGCTCGTTCGGAAAGCGAAAGAGCGGTGGCTTATCAGCAAAACGTTCTCTAAGGGAGTGACCGCGTCTAACTGCTCGCTGAAATGCCGCACGAGGTGCAAGCGAGGATGCTCACTCAAGAAAAGAGCTCATAATATGTGGAACATAAACTTCCACCAACGTTGCTTGTTAAAGCGCCATCAAAAAACACCGCGGTAGTAGGCCTAAACATCTCTGGCGCCAGCAGCCAGCTGGTCGGGGCGTGCAATCCCCAAGGACACCCGAGAGTCCAAGGACACCTAAGCCCTTCTGATGGGTTGTGAGTGCGAAAGCATGAATGTCTCGTTGAACCCCTGAGACACCTTGCTTTTAAGCCTCGAGTTGCTGAAGGGCTTTCTACGCTTGCCATTTGAGACGCTTTTCTTTTAGATTCTTTACGAATGGCTTTGATTTGTCTCGCACACGTTGCAGTGCTGTCTGTTTCTGAATTTATTTGCTTGTCTATTCAATCGTGTGGCTCCGTTCTTCCGCTCGTTTCACCTTTGGCAATCTGGTGTGGACAACCACCTCTCTCTACTGTCAAGTGTGGTATGTTCGTGGTGTGCTATGTGCCATGCTACCAAACGCCTCGTGGTATATAGCCCACCTCCGAAGGGCCCGTACGTGTGTTACAAACACCACTGCCAGCTTTTAACGGCAAAGCTGTTTAAGATTGAGCTTGGTTGGGTAACGTTCGGGAAAAAAAATGGTACCAGGAAAAAATACCAAGCGCACGTGAGCGTGCGCCTTGTCAAGAGCGCCCAGCGTCGGCCACCTCGACCTTCAAGAACACTCTGCCCAGCAATCGTGGCATGACCACTCGCTCCTCGCCAGTCATTAACGTGCGTTCGCGCCTGAAGTGGGGAGCACAGACGCCGAGTTTGCTCTACAGACACTGAGTTGGCAAAGCCGGTTACCAAGGGTTCAAGCGCGTGCTAATGCGGCCCACTTTGGGAGATGTGAAAGCCTGCGGGCAAAACGGTCTGGGTCTGCCAGTCATGGAGAACTTTCAGAAGCAAGTTCGGAAATCCATGGGCGATGCAGCAGCTGGGTCTCCAACGAAGGGAAAGGGGCCGCCAGCTCTGCTATTTCTCCCACCTTGCACCACTCGTGCAAGCTGCACCAATATTTTTTTTTTCTTCACTCAATGGGAAATTTAACTTTCTCAGCCCTGGAATTTCTATATCGAGCAAAAAAAATGTTTTTCCGTGTGTTTTCGTCAAGCTTCGCATCCCAGCACAGAAATGAAATATTGTGCTTCTAGTTCAAGTATTTATTATTTTACAGGCAATAACCCTTTATTAGATCATTAGACAATTTTTCTTCGAGTAGTATTTTTTTTTCTTGTTTTTCTAAAAGCTATGATAATGTGAGCCTACAGGAAGAAATAAAGCTGGCTAACTAGGATTTCAGTTCCTTACCGCCCCTTGTCCCACCCCGTGTTTACTGGAGCTTTTTTTTCATAGCGTCCAGCTCCACAAAAATGCAACAGTGGTGACGTCTATCGCAACAGGCATCCTTGAAGAACACTCACCTAGAAAACTGGCAGGTTTGGCTTTGTTTTCAAGGCGCTTGACAATATTTTGCGTGGTGTCGTCAGGGCCGAAAGGGCCACGGAGCAAGAATAAGACAGGAGGGAAAACCACCCTTCCTAGTGGGGCCAAATAACGTCAATAGCGCCTGGCCTAGGTAAAAGGGGTTATGCCGACAAAATACAAGTTTGCTTTATTCGAAAGATTTCATGTTTTATAGTGCCCCCCAGCACTTTTCCGACAGCAAATGCTGCCGTATTCACTGAAATAAATTAAGTTAAAATTTTGATTCTCCCGCCAAATCATGTGTTTCCGGGACGTTAGCGATGAATTCATAAGTGCGCATCAAACGAAATTCCAGTGCGTCATTCGGCTCTGCAGCCTCGCTTGCCATCAGTCCTCCTAGATGGCGCTACCATACTCATGCACAGACCGTTTTCTGCCTTTGCTTTGTTTTTGACCGTATTTGCACCTGGCTAGTTTTTGTTGCTGTAGATAGTAATCGTTTCGTGAAACATTGGGTATGCTTGACGAACAGGGTCACGTAAGACAACGTCGCTTACGCCAGTCGGCGAGCTTCGTATAAGACAACTCCGAAGCGGTAGGCTGCTGTGCCGCTAAAACAAGCATAGTGCGCCCAGTACCAACAGCAGTTTGCATTGGTAGTTCTATGCTTACGTGTATTTTTGTAACTTTTGTTGTTTACGGCACCAATCTTACTGCTGTAAAATGAATATGCATTACATTTAAGCACAAATAGCTCGTTCGGGAAGCTTGCAAGCCCTGCCTAATTTGTGTTTCCTTTTGTTGGCCTCAGCCAATTGCAAAGCTGGGCACATGACATCATAGGTTCTGTTGCGGAAAATGAGCTAGTGGGTCGCATGGCCATTCACTTTTTTTCCTAATTATGTGGCTTATTTGAGCAAAGTGTGCGTTAAGAACGGTGTCAGTATTCTAACGAGGCAACCTTTTGAATGAACCAAACTTGTACTTTGTCCGCATGCCCCCTTAAGTTAGCAGCATCTGTTGCGGGTGAAGAAATGCGCTGTCGCCGCGATTGGCATTTCGCTGCGAAGCCGCGGAATGAATTGCGGCCGCTATCATTTTGTCCGCCCGGATTCGCCACCCTCTCCTTCGCTGCTGCAGCTGCGAAGCATTGTAGTCCAGGCTTTATTGCGACATAATCGGGTCGCTCATCTGCGCTTGCCGCAATGGGCCGTTCCGCCTCCTATAATACTCTTGCTCCATGCAAAGGGCTAAAGCTGTTGCCTTAAAAAGAATACCACAGAACAGAAGTGTCATTGACGTGCTATCAACAACACTGCGACGCCCAACCCGCCTTGCATGCTTCCTTGTTGGCCCACTGCCCGTTACCACGTGTTCAACAGTGATTCAAAGTTATGAAATGCTGATATGCTACATTGACAAGCGATGGCGCACTGCTAACATAACACTTGAAGAGAATTTCTGGCCCTGCTTTGGTTCAGTTTTTCTGCCAAGTACCATTTGCATGCAAACAGCCGCGCAAGTTTCACGTCAACCGATTTCAGCACACTTCGCATGCTTGTGTAGAGTGCAAAACTCTCGGCTACGTTCTGAAGCTTTCTTTTTATTATTATTGCTTGACAGGTAAAACTGCCCCTTGCCGTATCACTTCTACTAGGATTTTCTCAGCTTTCCTGCTTTTGTAAAGTTACACAAGTTTTCATGTAGTTTTTTTCACGAACTGACTTCCAGAAAGCTAATATCGCTTTTTTTTCCGGCAATAACCAGCTCTAGGTGAAACCTTTCTTTTTTTTAAAAAACTTCATAATTTAGTACTTGAGTGAAATGGTTTTCCTTAAAAGACATTTCTTGTAAGGTCAATCAATCTGTTTCATAAAAGTTAACCTTATCCTGTACATCGAACCTTAAGAAATGATGACACTTCTATAAATTAATCTGACATCAAAAATTACCAAGAATCCTCACAGGAAACTGGTAATTAGAATAAGGCATTTTGCTGCCATATTTTTTTTTTCTTCGAGATGAGCCATTTCAAATGTGTTGCAGATTTTAAAGCTCCTTTTAATAACTACCTGCATACAAACTTTAAGCAGGATAAGACAATAAATTTTAAAAAATAAAGTAGAAGGAAGTTGAAACTAGCATGCACAACTTGAGGGTAGCAAATCTGTACGCAACCTTAATGACCATCACAACGGTTGAAGTCCACGATTGCAGCCGATTTCTTCTTCTTTGCTGCCGCAACGACCTTTACTCCATCTACGTTTCCGTAAGTGTGAGCTTCTTTAATTTTTTTGGTAGTGATAATCACTGGACAACACCTTGGAAGGGGCATATGCTATGATGTGTCTTTCTCATTACAGGCAAGTGTTGCCACGATTATAACGGACGCTCGAGTTTTTTTGGCCAATCCTGGCAAATCTCCTTAAGTCAGTATGCTTGGTTTGAGAAACGTGCGCACGGGACGCCGGGTGGTTGCCGCGAGGCACACACACTCGAGCGCTCGGCATTTTCTTGGTTCTGTTAACTGCCGGATTGTCGCCGCGTGGCCTGTGCTCGGCCATTTCTTGGTATGTTTAGCTGTGGACACGAAAAATTACAATTTACTAAATAGCTTCGCTGTTAAATTTAAGACCCTCGTCTAAACTCCTTACAAGCGCATTTACATGGTGTAATTTTGGTACATCCCGCAATTTTTTCCGTCCAGTAGTTGTCGCGGGAAAATATTCTTTCAATTTTTGAAGAAACCAACACAGAAGAGGACATGTTCGCAAAGTAGAGCTGAAGTTCGGAAGGATCAGTAGTGCTCTGTGGAGATCAGTCACTAAGTAGCCATAAAAGCAGCCTTAAACCAGGAACCGAGAAAGAGGGTAAGGACAAGGGGGGTCAAGACAGAGGGGGGAGGCAGCTGTGAGGACGACAAT